>NC_141697.1:921122317-921807525 GCF_964263255.1 Lissotriton vulgaris
ATCTCGTGAAATTGCAGAAAAATCTGCGAAATCACGTGCGGGACGGATTTTCAAAAACTGAAGTACATGAAGCACTTACAGGGTTACAGCAGGTGCCCAAGTTGAAGCTAATTTCTTTGTCACCATTTACAAAATGGTTACAAAGAAATTAACTTCAACTTGGGCACCTGCTGTAACCCTATAAGTGCTTCCTGAGCGGCGCCTCCAGAGTTGTTGCCTACTTGCAACTATTCTCTGAGAGGGTCAGAGAATAGTTAAAAGTATGGCACAATGCTCCAGGCTGTCACAAAAATTAAACCACAACAGGAAGCACTTACAGATAAGGAAGCAGGTGCGGACTTGAAGCTCAAATTCAGTAACACATTAACCAGCCCCCGGTTGAGGCTGGGCAGGTGTGCTCTCTCCCCATAATCTACAGTGGTGAACCAGAGGGTACTGTGATGAACCAGAAGGTGCAGTTGTGAACCAGAGGGTGCAGTTGTGAACCAGAGGGTGCTGTGATGAACCAGAGGGTGGCAGTGTTGAACCAGAGAGTGGCAGTGGTGAACCAGAGGGTGCTGTGATGAACCAGAGGGTGGCAGTGATGAACCAGGGGGTGGCAGTGATGAACCAGAGGGTGACAGTGTTGAACCAGAGGGTGGCAGTGGTGAACCAGAGGGTGGCAGTGATGAACCAGAGGGTGGCAGTGGTGAACCAGAGGGTGGCAGTGGTGAACCAGAGGGTGGCAGTGGTGAACCAGAGGGTGTCCGTGGTGAACCAGAGGGTGGCAGTGGTGAGAGGGTGCTGTGATGAACCAGAGGGTGGCCGTGATGAACCAGAGGGTGACAGTGGCGAACCAGAGGGTGGCAGTGATGAACCATAGGGTGGCAGTGGTTAACCAGAGGGTGACAGTGACGAACCAGAGGGTGGCAGTGGTGAACCAGAGGGTGGCAGTGATGAACCAGAGGGTGGCAGTGGTGAACCAGAGGGTGGCAGTGGTGAACCAGAGGGTGCTGTGATGAACCAGAGGGTGGCAGTGGTGAACCAGAGGGTGGCAGTGGTGAACCAGAGGGTGGCAGTGGTGAACCAGAGGGTGGCAGGGGTGAACCAGAGGGTGGCAGTGGTGAGCCAGAGGGTGACTGTGGTGAACCAGAGGGTGACTGTGGTGAACCAGAGGGTGCTGTGATAAACCAGATGGTGGCAGGTGTGAACCAGAGGGTGGTAGTGGTGAACCAGAGGGTGGCAGTGGTGAACCAGAGGGTGCTGTGATGAATCAGAGGGTGGCAGTGGTGAACCAGAGGGTGGCAGTGGTAAACCAGAGGGCGGCAGTGATGAACCAGAGGGTGGCAGTGATGAACCAGAGGGTGGCAGTGATGAACCAGAGGGTGGTAGGGCTGAACCAGAGGGTGCAGTGATGAACCAGACGGTGGCTGTGATGAACCAGAGGGTGGCAGTGGTGAACCAGAGCGTGGCAGTGATGAACCAGAGGGCGACAGTGATGATCCAGATGGTGGCAGTGGTGACCCAGAGGGAGGGTGCTGTGATGAACCAGAGAATGGCGGTGATGAACCAGAGGGTGACAGTGATGATCCAGAGGGTGGCAGTGGCGAACCAGAGGGTGGCAGTGATGAACCAGAGGGTGGTAGCGATGATCCAGAGGGTGGCAGTGCCGAACCAGAGGGTGGCGGTGCCGAACCAGAGGGTGGCAGTGATGAACCAGAGGGTGGCAGTGGTGAACCAGAGGGTGCTGTGATGAACCAGATGGTGGCAGGTGTGAACCAGAGGGTGGCAGTGGTGAACCAGAGGGTGCTGTGATGAATCAGAGGGTGGCAGTGGTGAACCAGAGGGTGGCAGTGGTAAACCAGAGGGTGGCAGTGATGAACCAGAGGGTGGCAGTGATGAACCAGAGGGTGGCAGGGGTGAACCATAGGGTGCTGTGATGAACCAGACAGTGGCAGTGATGAACCAGAGGGTGGCAGTGGTGAACCAGAGGGCGACAGTGATGATCCAGAGGGTGGCAATGGTGACCCAGATGGAGGGTGCTGTGATGAACCAGAGAATGGCAGTGATGAACCAGAGGGTGACAGTGATGATCCAGAGGGTGGCAGTGGTGAACCAGAGGGTGGCAGTGGTGAACCAGAGGGTGGCAGTGATGATCCAGAGGGTGTCACTGATGATCCAGAGGGTGTCACTGATGAACCAGAGGGTGGCAGTGATGAACCAGAGGGTGGCAGTGGTGAACCAGAGGGTGGCAGTGGTGAACCAGAGAGTGCTGTGATGAGCCAGAGGGTGGCAGTGATGAACCAGAGGGTGACAGTGATGAACCAGAGGGTGACAGTGTTGAACCAGAGGGTGGAAGTGGTGAACCAGAGGGTGGCAGTGATGAACCTTGAGGGTGGCAGTGATGAACCAGAGGGTGGCAGTGGTGAACCAGAGGGTGCTGTGATGAACCAGAGGGTGGCAGTGATGACCCAGAGGGTGGCAGTGATGACCCAGAGGGTGGCAGTGATGACCCAGAGGGTGGCAGTGATGAACCAGAGGGTGGCAGTGATGAACCAGAGGGTGGCAGTGGTGAATCAGAGGGTGGCAGTGGTGAACCAGAGGGTGGCAGTGGTGAACCAGAGGGTGGTAGTGGTGAACCAGAGGGTGACAGTGGTGAACCAGAGGGCGACAGTGATTAACCAGATGGTGGCAGCGATTAACCAGAGGGTGGCAGTGATGAACCAGAGGGTGGCAGTGGTGAACCAGACAGTGCTGTGATGAACCAGAAGGTGGCAGTGATGAACCAGAGGGTGGCAGTGATGAACCAGAGGGTGACAGTGGTGAACCAGAGGGTGGCAGTGGTGAACCAGAGGGTGGCAGTGATGAACCAGAGGGTGACAGTGATGAACCAGAGGGTGGCAGTGGTGAACCAGAGGGTGGCAGTGGTGAACCAGAGGGTGGCAGTGATGAACCAGAGGGTGGCAGTGGTGAACCAGAGTGTGGCAGTGATGAACCAGAGGGTGGCAGTGATGAACCAGAGGGTGGCGCTGCTAAACTGCCCGGGAGCCCTGTGGGTGTGAGCCCCCACGCTGCTGAGCTGCCCAGGGGTTGTGAGCCCACGCGCTTCTGAACTGCCCTGGGGCCCAGTGGGCGTGAGTCCCCGTGCTGCTGAAATGCCCCGGAGCCCTCTGTGTGAAAATCATTCGTGCTCAATTGCCTGGGAGCCCTCTGGCTGTGAGCACGCATTGCCCTAAGTGCCCCCTGTACATATATACCCGTACCACACAGCACCATTGTGCTCTTGCACCATGAAGTCTGGTGCCTGGATGCTCCTGATCCGTGTAGGTGGTACCACCCTCTGGTGCAGTCAAAATGTAAAGTCATAACTTGCAACACAGCACCAATAAACACGTGTCCCCCCTGGCACCGGTATGTGCATGTACCAGGCGTGGAGCACTCGCATGCCACTGCACCTTACTGCCCAGCGCCAGCATATGCCTGCCCGGGGCAGTTTAGTATGAGATGGGACATTGTCCAGCAGCAGCTGCATGCGCCTGAACCCGCTGAGCAGGATCAGAATGGCTTTGTACCAACACGCGCTGCAGAGCTATCTTGGACATCTGAAGGATTCTGAGGCCCTGTGCCAAACGTATTTTTGCATCCATGAGTTTCCCGAGCGCCATCCCCGTATAGCTCCTGTGACCAGGAGGCTGCTTTATCCTCATCTGCTGCTCTGCTTGGTCTCTGACCCTTTTTAAACAAGATGCATGTGAACTCGCATAGAAGCCCTGCCCGTTTGGCCTCGTCCACCACACACTAGCGGTATGAAACTTCTTCCCGCCCGTCCCCACTATAATGACAAGCTCACTCAAGGGACCTCAGCGCCTTTTGGCGCGCTGGCAAAGTTACAGGCACACGTGGTCACATATTTGTGCAAATGGCACAAAAATCTGCAAGTTCGCTGGAAAATTCGCGAACTCACGGATTTCTTTTACCATTTTGCACGAATTCGCGGACCGCGAATTCGCAAATTTCGCCCATACTTAGTTCTGATTAAAGGTGAAAAAGTCCAAGAAATAGAACAGGTATAGTATCACTAAAGTATATGCTGCCCCAGTCAGCAGAGGTTCTCTGAGGCTGACTGTCAACTATCGGAGATAGTATATATATGTAGACAAGGTTCTACAGCCTGGGAGCTGTGGTGTAAAAGACACAGTATCTATGGCCCATAAAATACTAATCCGGGCTCGTTTTTGTGTGTTCTATTGAATAATAAAACAAGGATGAATACATTGGAGATTGAACATTGAGACTTTTTGAAACTTTTACAGCTAACATGTCATTGACACCTTGTTAACGTGTGCTCTGGACTTACATTGCATTGACATTGTGTAGGGTTTACCTTACATACATTTAGGGGTTTTAGGGAATGATCCCCTTGTCTGGTAGCACTGTACACTCAGAATCATTTTACACAAACCGATTATCTAGCAGAGCGCCTTCATTTCCTGAGTCGCTAAAAACCCTTTAGACATAGCGCAAACCTTTGAAACCCACCCAGTCCTCATCCCTCAATTCAGAGTGGATGCCTGCTATGTTGCAAGACAATATTTGAAAGTTATCAGTGGCAACAGATTCCTGCTGAGCTAAACCCTGATTTATGCTGGCAGGCACCTCCAATATGTCATCAACTGGTGTGACCTCTTCAACAGATACGTTTACCTCCCTACAAGTTATGCCCCAAAGATTTTTTTCAAAGTTAATCGAGCTTCCCTCATCATCTGGTTGACAGGACAAATTCTGCAGTCAATCAATATTAGATAGACCGGAAAACAAATCATAATGATTTGAAAGAGTGATAAGCTGGGAAATGCTAAATTGCCTTGTTTGGGTGTGCCTTTCTAAGGTATATGCGTCCCTTGGATGAGGATAAAAGAACCCTGGGGGATTCTCCCCCAACACATCCTTAATACACTGCATCACAAAGAATGTACATCTTGGGTCCCTAAAAGTGAGGACCACAGATTTCGGTGTGTGGCCTAACCAGCCCACCCGTCTTGCCATAATGATGTTGTCAAACAGCTTAATTCAACAATTTATTTTACTATGGCACCAATGGGCAGATTTGTTAATGAGGCTTTGGGAGTTTTTGCGCTTTATCACAGGCAGTGGGGGGACTCCATCTAATCCCATGGTATAGGTAGTGCAGTCCAGCGGGAGATTTAATAAATCTTGTGAACCTTCCCTGCCCCTATCAGTCGATGAGAGTGGTGGGCAGTTGGTGTTTACAAGGCCCACTCTCCCATTGGTCCGACCGTCCGCCTGATCCGTTCAAGAGTGCCACCCCCTTCACGATCCTCCTTTGTTCTCCTAGATGGAACAGTTAGCCAGAGATCTAGGTTGGTCCGAAAAGTAGTCTTACTGGGGTCCACTACTTTCGAAATGGGGGAATGAGTGATAGTCGTTGTCATGGGAGTGCCTTCAACGGGGATTGGCATCAGTGTGGGTAGCCTCATCCCTTCCAGGGTGAAGTAATGTTTAGTTTTTAGAGTTCCTCACCAGTAAACAGAGCTGCTCTTCAATGCGGACCAGACATTCAAAAATAGGGTTCATGGCCTCTATTGTCATGTGAATTACTTTGGTGAGAAAGGGAGTATCCTGTCACTCCTGCAGACCCCCCCCTCCCCAAACCACCTCTTGCCCTACCCTATTGGCACTTCCCTTTGGAGGCTCCTTCTAGTTTATTTTAAGCACAGGACACTGACCCTTTGATTTGGGATCTATCTCCGCCCCCACTGCCCTTTACCTTTTCCCTTCTACAACCTGTCAGCATCTGGGCTCCCTCATGGGCAGGGTTGGGGACGTCAAATTTGAGCCAATATTTTTACAACAGATTTCTTTAGTGATAATGTTCACCTCTGGCGAGAGTGGTAGCGGGGGACCTAGCCTCAATATCACCCATATAAATGTCCGAAGAGGCCAGAGTAGAATTTGGTGGAATAGGGACAAGTGGAAGTCTTTGCTCCTTTATTTTGATCTCCTTGTTGATTACTCCCAGAGCCAATAGTTGAAGGAGGCTGACTCAAAGCCCAATGTACATATATCATAATCAGTACGCCTTGCAGAACGCTGTTCAATCAACACAGACCCATAAACTTGCTGGAATTGTCAATGAGTCTTCAGTCGCTGAGTACAAATGATTGATCGATTCCTCAGGATTATATGTCAGCTGTAAAGATGTGGTATGTCAGCAGGAAACAAACTGCATGGCAGCAATCGAGTTGTGGTATGGCAGTTGTTTGAATTGTAGTACAGCAACAATAGTAGTGTTAAATGTGGAAGTTGTGTTGGTTTCAATGTTTTTATATATGCCTGTGTCCCATCAGCGGCATGCAGCATATACTGCAATATGCCAGTGGCGGATTCCTCATGCTCACATCGTTGGAGCTGTACATTTCCTCCCTTGTGGCAGTGTCTCTGCTGCATCAGAAGACTCAGAGTGCAGACTTTTAACCACAAACAAATTAATGCCTCTATCTTTGCCGCCTCTCTTTTCTTTCCTACAGGCGCCTCTCTCATATTTCTGGTCACCGGTCGTACTACCTGAGGGGAGCTGGTGCATTGCTCCAACATGCCCTTGTGCAGTTTACCATGAACAAGCTGGTGAAAAAGGTAACCGACATTCAGTTCCTGCATAACCATCCTCCATAATATGTGGTTTCGCTACACACCTCGAGGAAGGGATGACACCTGGGGCCACATTACTCAAGTGTCATGAGGCATAACCCGCATTTGTGCTCATTTTTGCACACCTGAAGCCTTTCCTTTTAATGGAATGGACTTCAGATGCTTGTGCTGCCCTTTATGTAATACTGATTGTCCACGTGCACATTTTGCACCCATATTATCTCAGAGCGGCATGCACTTATTTGTATGTGAGATTAACCTCACACAAATGAAGAAACTTCTTTGCCCTTCACTAACACCCTCCTACCATAAAGGACACAAGGGCACGAACGGCAAAAAGCACTTAATAGACTCCTTTTTTTCACCATTATCCGATTTAATTTTCAAAGGCATTTTTTAAATACTATTTAACTGACCATTATTTTGACCATACTTTGAGTTAGACTTGAATGTATACCAGCGAACTGTTGGATGTCTATGTGAAATTATTGGGTATCTTTCATTTTCATTTTATTTTACTTCAGTATCCACATCACACCCCACTATGCCACTTGCACTGTTATCTATTTATTGTTTTGTCACAATTTCCATAAAAAGAAATGTTGTGAAAATTGAAAAGAAAAATAGCATGTAAGAAATGTATGGGCTGTTGCTGAATTGATACAGTTCATGTCGTTTATTGAATGACTATAATGTAGTTGTATTTTCACTATAATTCATTTATTTAATTTGTAGGAAATCCCTCAGTTGGGAACAGTCTTTTTACTATAGGTACCATTAACATATGGAATACAGGATCAGTTAATGCGCCCCTAGATACTGTGGCTTAGGAAGCGTCACATGGATCTCAGGGGCACACACGCCCTACAGGAGTCCCCCACTTGTGAATGTGGTCACATATCTGCAGGAGAATTCCTCAACATTGAAAAGACTGGCAAGTTGAAACTGCTATCCCTTCTTTTAAAGCTGCCTTATTCCCAGAGGCACATACACCTTATCGGCTCCAGGTGCAACAGGTGAATGTTTGCTCGGCACAAGCTAGCACCGTCAGTCAGTTTACAGAAATAGGCTCCTCTGGGTTTATTTAACCCAGGTGGAGAAATCAATGTAAGCCCAATTAAGATCTGAACTAATCAAGGGTAGTAAGAGCACAATGCTAGGAACACAAACTCATAATGACTAGACACATTAAGCCAGTTTGGTGGGAACATCTGACCCAGCAATAAAAAGATCTAGCTCAAGGAAGAGCTGACCAAGTAAGAGTGGACCAATTGACCTAGACAAGGTAAGACCACCTGGCTGAGTAAAGGGAAAGCCACAGCAACCACATACAATGGGGCTACCTAACTTAGGCTAAGTGGGACATCTTGGAGTTGAATGGATGGAATGAACCAACCCAGTAAAAATAGATATTCATGTCACAAGCTAAAAGTGATTGACTAAAGCACCTCCATTCAGTCCAGGGACAATGGAGCCTACTGACCTAGAGAACATGGTACCACCGGAGTGAGGAAAGAGTAGACAATTTGACTCTGTAAAGAGGAGGCAACCAAAGTGAGCAAAAGTACCACCACTTAACCAATGAATCTGTTTTTTACCGTAGTCAGACAGTACCACCAACCAAAGGAGGATGGTACCATTCAATCTAAGGGACAGGGTGACATGCTAACCTAGGAAAAAGGAAACCACTTGAACGAGGGAAAATAGGGCTACCAAACGAGGAAAGTGAGGCCACCAAACAAGAGAAAATGGGGCCAGGCAACCCATGTAAATTACGACCACCAGTCACCAGATATAATATACCAGCAAAAGCAGATGAACTGTGACAATAATGCATTTTCTCTTCTTGATTGGGTTGCCACTGGTATCCTAGGGCTCGCTGGGATAACTAGGTCACTTTCTTTGGACACTTGACTCTACAGGACAAACTCGAGGGAGTGGTAAAGGCTTCGGAACCTAGTTACAGTATAACACCATTAATTGCTCTTGATTAATTCTGTATTCCGTCAGAACAATATCTGTTATAAATAAGGTCACTAGGTCGAAGCCTAGCGTAAGACTGCACACATGCGCAGTCTCGCTGGCAAGATCTTATGATCTTGAGGGAGATTCACTAGTTGGCTTTAAGCCCGCCCCTTTTTCCCATTGGCAGGCGTCACCTTTTCTGCTAAACGGTGGCCGGCCATTGGGAAAGAGCTCTGTGTGACGTACTCTTTTCTCTCTTTCTGCCGTCTAACTTGGACGGAATGCCCTGACTTACTGCTGGCGTAAAAGGTTTGTTATCTTTATAAGGCAAAACAGATGGCCCCATAAAAAAGATAATAAACCTTTTACGCCAGCAGGAAGTCAGGGCAGTCCATCCAAGTGGAACCGCAGAAAGAGAGAAAAGTCGGCGTCATGGCGAGTGCTTGTTCTCCTGTGTTCTTGTGACAGCGTCCGCCTCTCGTCAGGACCGCAGCAGCGCCAACACCCGGAGCCCGGATTCCTGGAGCATGGCATCGAGGATGGAGACCAAGCCAATCCTAACTTGTCTCAAGACCCTGCTTCTGGGGTCTGTCCGTGCACCCGACCTTTTAGTTGGAAAGCACCTACTTCACCTCTTAATAAAAGCGCCTACTGGTGGAGTGCAAAGTAATTGAGCAATGCTTTGTTTGGAACGGATGGGATGCTGTATCCAGCCCAGGGTGTGTGTGTGTGTGTGTGTGGGGGGGGGGGGGGGGGAGGTTGAAACGAAGTTAGGACGGTAGGAGCTGCACTTATAGTCAGGGGAAACGTGGCATCTTTCACACAATAGCGTAGCGCACACACTTGTGTGTTTGTGGTGAGCGGAGGGGTAACCCTCGGGGATGTGAAGTTAGGCCACTTTATGGCTGTGCGCTTTGTAAGCATCGCTATTTGTCTGTATTAACACCAAGTAAACTTAGGCCAGGAAGTGCTTTGAAACCCTTCATGTAACACCTTCACGTCACGCAGACTCTCCCTCAGTATTGTGTAACAGCCGAGGGATGCGCCTTAGAAAGTGGATGCCCTGAGTGTGCTAACCCCGGCATAATGCAGTTTATGTACCCCTCCCTGGTCGGGTGTCAAACCTCTGAGCTGTCTCGGCAGCGTCTTTCTGTCTGTCCTCTTCCAGCGCTATGCGTTCATAAGTGCGAGTTCCTTGTTGTGTTTGAGCGGAGTAACGGCCGGCGGAGGCCTGCAGTCTAGTCCCAGTTTTATTATTGTCTGTTGTGCAGTTTATGTACCTGTTGTCGGGGTGTCAACTCGCTGAGACATCGCGGGAGCTTCTTTCTGTCGATTCTCTTCTAGCGCTTGGAGGGCCTGGCGACCTTCTAAGAGAGGAGCTCTGCACACCCCTCCAGGGCCTCATCCTGCTCCTCCCGCAGTGACCCACCGGGTCGAAGTGCCTGTACAAGTCACGAGGCGCTAGTGAATGTCAGGCGGGCCACACCTTGTTTCCTGCTGGCTGGGATGCAAAAGCTCCCGTGCCTTTGTAGTTTTTTATATTTACGAAAGCAAAATGCGGATCATTATGTGCTCCTTGGAGTGCCACGTCCTGGCATCTGATAGAAACGAGCCCTGTTACCTTGCATATCTCACACGCGGGGTGAGAGGGGCAACTAGGCGGCGGAAAGCGAGGCCCCCTTCTGCGGGGTTTGGTCCCAACTCCCAAGGGGTATAATGTCCCGGTATTGGACGGTAAACTCTTTTTTTTCTCCTTATTACTTACAGGGGGTGCATCAACTCCATTCCTTTGAGATGGTCAAATAGCACCAAGAGGCAAACCGCTATCTGTCCTTGTGTCTACCTCATCGATGTCACTATACACCCTTTCTTAGGCGTGCCTCGCCCACTTTCCCACCTTAACCCCTGGTGGGATGCTTCTAGGCGCTGCTGCCAGGGCACGCTTTGGACAGTTATGCAGAGGAGGATTTCTGTGAGCAAGAAAGGCGAACAGGGGAAAGAGGCCTTCGTTGAGCGAGGGTGTGTGGGTGCCGGGCAGGTAGCGGCGCTCGCGGCGAATTCCTGGAGATGGCACCGGTCCTCCTGGCTTGTGTGATGTGGCTGCTGCCCTGGCCTTGAGGTGGGCTGGGTACAAGCCAGTTACACCAACTGGGCAGGCGTTTACAGGCTGGTTCTTGAGCACAGGTCAGGCGGTAATCATTTATCTCATCTACCACTGGGTGCGTTTTACATATCGGTATATGGTTGCCCCCCAGATACACACGCACTTTCAAGTGCCAGGCACCAGGGCTTTAAGTGGGATGAAAAAACAGGGGGTATCTCAAAGGGGCGTGGCCAGTGTAATTAAGAGCGTGGCTTTAAAACACTTACTCTAAAAATCTGTGTTTAGCATAGTGTGCCACCCCACTTGTATTTTGCTGTTTCTGTCATTGCATCCAGATATGTGATGCAACAAGTAACATCATACCCTAACAAGAAAGGGCTATTGGCTTTGTCAATGGTTATTGTTTGCATAAGATAAATAAGCTGCAACTATGGCTTGTTAAATATAATATTGAAAAAGCTTCCAATGAAATCCCTGCTGACCCTGCCACAATCTTGCGTTTTAGAAAGAGAAGGGAAATCCAGAAAGAAAATTACTCTTTAAAGGATATCACTTCCCAAACAACTTTTACCTGGCATGACGTCATGCCGTAACTTCTCCACTAATGAGAAGTGAGCAGTGTTGGCAGCGCACATCTACATGCCTGCTGTCTCGAAATGGGTCCATATTGGGCTGTTTTGCGACCTGGCACTTTTTTCTGGACTACAGTGAAAGCAAACGGCTGTCACTGCAGTCCGGAAAAAAAACAGACCGCCTGTGCCAGGGCTTAAAACAGAGCCCGATAGAGACCCGTTTCGAGCCCCCTTAAAAAAACTGCTGGTGCTTAGACCCCTTGAGACCCGGCCCACTTAAAGCCTTCCAGGCACCATCTTCCGCGAATACGGGGCAGGCCAGGGCTAGACGGTCACTGCCCGATGCCTCGGGCAGGATTAAAGACCTGAAGACCGAACGGTTCAAAAGAAGAACCCCTTCTGGAACCTACTGGGGCCGCCCTGTCCAGTGCCCACACTTTACCTTTACTCATAGCGCCTTCTACCGCTCTTCAGTCCTTTCTAAGCGCTGTAAGGATGCTGTGCTGTTACCGATAAGAGGCATACTTGGGCCTCGGAGGTAGTTTTAAAGTCAGGGTTACTTGCGCACGATTACCTCTCCAGCAGACATGATGTGCCTAGAAATCCGAGTGACCATTAAGAAAATGGGGTGACCCATAAGGCATGGACCTGGGTATATATTGATATAAACAGACAGTGGTCCTGAACCTATAGATTCTAATGATTGACTTAATCAATTGTTAATCATTATTTAATGTGGAGCAACACTGTCCAGTCTGCTCCTTAATACTCACCACGGTTAAAGAAAAATATTTTTCTGTTTTATTTTTAAATTTTCATTTCTATTAGTAGTTCATGTTTTTTACAATATATTTTTCAAAAGTAGATAAAAACAAAGAGGTTGCCCCAAAGGAAGCATGCAAAGAAAAGATGTGATCAGAAAAATGAAACAAGTGAGAAGAAAAGAGATACACAGCGGTGGACAGAAATTATTCACATTATTTTTACAACCAATATCGGACATATAATTTACTGTATTGAGTACCTGGCCAAGACTATTTTAATGATTATTGCAATCACAACATTGTAATACATGAGCCTATATATCCTAGATGTTTTGCACTATATACAATGATGTTAAACAATTGGTCCAAGGTTATGTAATACTGGTGTCGACGTTTCGACTCGTCTTATACCCAACGGTGATTTAGACCTGGGGAGGCCCCCGTTTGGGGCAACCTCTTTGTTTTTATCTACTTTTGAAAAATATATTGTAAAAAACATGAACTACTAATAGAAATGAAAATTTAAAAATAAAACTGAAAAATATTTTTCTTTAACCGTGGTGTTAGGTTTTTTCTCACTATACTAAGTAATTGAGTATTAAGGAGCAGACTGGACAGTGTTGCTCCACATTAAATAATGATTAACAATTGATTAAGTCAATCATTAGAATCTATAGGTTTAGAAATCCGAGTGGGCCCCGGCATACCTTAGGTGACAACCAATAACCTCCAGGTACCGAGGGTGCTGGCAAAAAGGTTCACATTTATTGTGCTGTTAATGGTGAACTTTATTTGTTGGGGGGGTTGTCAATTATTGTAGGATGTCTTGACCGTGCAGCTTTGTTTCCTCAGCTCCTATGGTCAGCTTGGGTAGTTGTGGAGAGCTACTTAGCTCAATTAATAGGAGGCTAGATATGTGGCCCACTTAGTTTCTAAGCTCTTTCTGGAGGCTGGACGCTAGAATCCACCCGCACGTCTGTAGTTCTATCCTGGGGCGCCCCAGCCGGGCTGATTTAATTTTTCCCTAGACCCTCCATATCACCCTGGGATGTGCTGTGAGGGAGTTCAACGAACAGCACATTCCAAGCACACACCTGGGGCTGCCCTGGTCGGGCTCCTCCCACGGTTACCTGCGGGTGGCGGGCCTTCGTAGCACTTTCAGGCGCTGTGCTGTGATGTTGCATAAAAACGTTTTATGCTGTGAGGCAGGGGTATACTAGCACGTGAACCGAGAGTGCGGGGTCTTTTATAAAATACTAGCAGCCCATCCCGACGTTGTCCGGGTATGAATTGCTGCCAGCCAGTAGTATATTGTTTTGTAGGATTTCGTTTTGATAGCATTTCTTAAATGTGACAGGCCTGTGAAACGCTCCGATTCACAGTGCACTGCTGATGCACTTAAGAGTGCGTGAACTCGAGTTTCCCTACTTTATTTTTCCTTGCAATATTATATAGCGCGAACTCGACAACATGGCATGAGCACAATTTACATTAAAGAAGAACACATTCATTTGTGGTAGGCATGGGGAGACAAAGCGATTTGCCTGGAATCACAGGATGTTGAGCTGATCCCGAGATTCAAACGTAGCTCCCCAGCTCTAAAGTTCGCAATTCTAGAACTTGTGGCGGGAGGTGTGTCTAAAAGTGTATGTCGGTGCTGGCCATCAATGAGAGAGACCTGTGCATTTTTCAAATGGGTGGTGAAAAAATATGAGTATGTTGCTGGAGATGTGGGCCGCCGTGCCACCAATGTACTTACCGGGGGAGGGTAAAAACCCATTATTCCCCAACTTTCTTTCCGCATACCATCACTCCTCATACTTTCAGTACGAAAGTACTATGACTCCGCAATGCCATTATAACACATGGCATTACATTTTATATGCTTTTACCATGCATACATTTACAACGAAATTCGTTGTAAATGCATGAATGGTAAAAGCATGTTTTAAAAAAAATATTTGGATAAGGTAAGTATGGGTATAGGGGTATATCTTTTGGGGTACTGAGATATAGGTTTTGGGGTGTTTGGGTATTTTAAGGGTTCAGATATAGTTTTGGGTTATGGGGTACAGGGGTAGTTTTAGGGTTTAGGGATAGGTATGGGTTTTGGGGTACAGGGGTATATTTAGGGTTCAGGGCTAGGGCTAGGTTTGGGTTTGGGGGTATAGGGGTATTTTTAGGGTTCAGTGGTAGGTTTGGGTTTTGGGGTAAAGGGGTATTTTAGGGTTCAAGGGTAGGTTTGGGTTTTGGGGTACAGGGTTATTTTTAGGGTTCAGGGGTCGGTTTGGGGTTTGGGGTACAGGGGTATTTTAGGGTTCAGGGGTAGGTTTGGGTTTTGGGGTACAGTGGTATTTTTAGGGTTCAGAGCTAGGTTTGGATTTTGGGGTACAGGGGTATTTTTAGGGTTCAGGGGTAGGTTTGGGTTTTGAGGTACAGGGGTATTTATAGGGTTCAGGGCTAGGTTTGGGTTTTGGGGTACATGGGTATATTTAGGGTTTAGGGATAGGTTTGGGTTTTGGGGTACAGGGTATATTTATAGGGTTAAGATGGGTTAGTGTTTAAGGGTGTTGGGGTATTTTAAGGAGTAAGGGTGGGTTATGATTATGGGGTGCAGGGGTTTTTAAAGGGAGCAGGGTGGGATTAGCACACGATATGAGACATGGCATGAAGGGTGGAACGTACTACAAGCCCCCAGCGTTTGTCATGCCCCCAGCACACGCCCACAGCACAACGCAGACACGCCCACAAGGGACTACTTTGCTGGCATGGTTCTTTTACCTTTTAAATGTATATGGTGGGCGTCTGCATAGCCTATGTCCTTCTGCTGCAACTGCCCTTTCCAACGCTGTATTGGGTGTGGTGATTGGTGCTGTGGTTCCTGAGATTACCCGCCTCAAAGGTTTGGGCTCTCTCTTTATTATATTAGTATGGATTATGGTGGTCTATTTTCAATTTAGAGGTCCCGTGTGTCCTGCTCCCCTCAGCTGTCACTCTTTCCCAAGTCTCCAGCTTCTCTGCAGTGTGCTGCCTCCTGTCTCCCCCTCACCGCTCTCTCCTGCTGCAGGGTGCTGACCGGTCTGCAGAGGGCACACCGGGACGATGATCGGGGGCTCGCAACATGCCGCCCTTCTACAGACTGCTCTGTGTGTGGCTCTGTGTGTGTGTGTGGCTCTGTGTGTGTGTGTGTGTGGCTCTGTGTGTGTGTGTGTGTGTGGCTCTGCGTGTGTGTGTGTGGCTCTGTATGTGTGTGTGTGTGGCTCTGTATGTGTGTGTGTGTCTGTGTGTGTGGCTCTGTGTGTGTGTGTGTATGCTCTGTGTGTGTGTGTGTGTGGCTCTCTGTGTGTGGCTCTGTGTGTGTGTGTGGCTCTCTGTGTGTGTGTAGCTCTCTGTGTGTGGCTCTGTGTGTGTGTGTGTGTGTGTGTGTGTGTGTGGCTCTGTGTGTGGGTGTGTGTGTGTGTCTCTCTCTGTGTGGCTCTGTGTGTGTGTGGCTCTGTGTGTGCGTGGCTCTGTGTGCGTGGCTCTGTGTGTGTGGCTCTGTGTGTGTGTGTGTGGCTCTGTGTGTGTGTGTGTGGCTCTGTGTGTGTGTGTGGCTCTGTGTGTGTGTGTGTGTGTGGCACAGTTTGCGTGGGCAATTATTTTCTTTTTGTTAGCCGTAGTATGCAAATGTGAATCGGTATGCAAAATCTCAGTTTTTGCATGATCCGCTTTCTGCCTGCAGCAGACTAAAAAATGAATGAATTGTACGCTGCATTTTTGCAGTTATCCATTGACTGCCGCAAAATTACTGCCCAGGCATGCCAACTTGCAGATACATTTCACAATGGGGGGAGGCAGTTTGGGGAGAGGACCTTATAGGGGATGGGCCAATGAAGGGACAAAATCATAAGCCAATTGCGTTTACGAGGCATGAGGGCACAAGGTCATGAAGAGGGGTCGGGGCTTTGGGCTGAGATCTGACCCCCAACATCCCTCCCTCTAAAACAAAAGCTTCTGAAGCTACCACTAATGCCCTGGGGAGTATGTAAAAATTAAAAAAATACCCATGAAACGCAGCAGCGCCCACCCTCCATATATGAGCTGGAAACCCACAACCCACACCTGCAGTGTGAGAGACAGCAGTGTGAGAGACAGCATTGTGTGTAAGAAAGACAGCAGTGTATGAGAAACAGCAGTGTGTGTGAGAGAGACAGCAGTGTGAGCGACAGCAGTGTGTGTGTGTTCTAGGGAGAGACAGCAGTGTGAGAGAGACAGCAGTGGGAGAGACCTTTTATTTATGTTTTGGTTTTTGAAACATAAATAAAACGCATTGTTATTTGCAATGTCAGTAGCTCAAACTTGTGCAAATACGGGACCTATTGCATTGCAAATGCAATAGGTCTCGCAGGTGCGAGCTATTAAGCTATTGGTATTGTAAATGACAATGCCATTTATTTATCTGTTTTCAAAACCAAGACATAAATAAAAAGTTTGTCATTTACAATGCCAATAGCTCTAACTTTTGCAAAGGCGAGACCTATTGCATTGTAAATGTTTTTTTTTTTTTTTAGCGCCTAGAAAATCCATCTGGGGCTGATATAGGACCCCAAACAATATCAAAGTGTTTGCACAATAAGGCAATATGCAAAACAATAGAGGGGCGTAGGGTCAGTTTTAGTTCTTGAGATAAGCTGTAGATAGCCTCTGCAAGCTTCCTGAACTCTCAAATTACTGCAGCCTCTGTTTTGTCCCTAGCCACTCTCTGGGCAGACCTACCAGCCAGAATGCACCATGTATTGCGGCTGCTTTGAAAACTCCACTGTCAGAGGCCCTGAATGCAAAGACAACTCGGCGGGTTAGAACCCCAGTGGCAGGATGTCCAAAACAATCAGACACAAAATACCATTAATTCCGAAATTCACCAATCAAACAAGGACAAGGGTTCTGTGCATTTTCCAGATTATATCACCTGGCTAGTAAACTCTACTCTATGTCTGGATGTCCAGAACTCATGAGGTCTCAAAAGCCAGCATCCTTAACAGGAAACATTTCCAGGGGAAATCAATTAATGGGCCAACTGATAACTCGCTGCAGGGAGACTGGTGGTGGTTGTATGGCTATCATTGGCAATTTAGTACCCTTGCCTGAAATACACTACAACACTCCGAGCAAGCCACACCAACTGTTCATGGGTCCACAAGACAACCTAACCCAGTGACGCTAGAATCGCGTGTTGCTGGGAAATGCCCCCTTCTAAGTTTGGGATTATTTGGCTGCCTATCCCAGGAAAATGGAGTCCTAAAGGAGAGAAGACTAGACCACTAACACAAGAATGATGCACCATTTCCAAGAGGATTATAGGCTTCAGCACTGCTTATACTACTCACCCTGCTCAAGCTTGGCTCCAGTTTCTTTAATGAACATTTCACAAAGGACACTTGTATTAATCGAACAATCTGTACTATAGTTGGTGAGCCAAGCCTTCTGTTGTCTGGTCCATTCCCTTCCAAAAGCAGGACCCCCTCCCCCCATCCCCATCCTTGTGCTGTAAAGCTCCCAAAATGTATTTTATCCTTTGACAATAGCGTCATTCTTTTGGGGGGAATCCTCTGCGTGGGAGCTGGAGGATGGGTATTTTCCATCTTTTGTTGTGAGGCTAATAGTTTTCCTTTTTTCGCTTTCCACCTAGGGCTTTATTCCGATGACGGTGCCCGACATGCTGAGAGGTGCTGTGTTTGTGAGTATTGTGATCAACTTTCGGTCGCCTTTCCTCGAGCGACATTTATTTACTTCTGTGACGCACAGATAACATTGCTATCAGTCTGGATGCACCTCTATTGTTCACATTGAAGGCGCTGTGTTTCCATGACCACTATGTCACCACAGATCATTTTTCCATTGCATCTTGCCTAATAATCTCCAGCGTCAGAATTTAAGATAGTAATTCTACCCACAACAGCTGGTCAACCTTTAAAGGATAATGACTGTTGTACTCAATCCCCAGTAAATAGATTGCTCACCAGCTTTCCTACACAGGTTGTTAGTGTTAACATTTCCCATAAATGTTCCTCAGTTGAAAATGCAGATCTCCTCCCCTTCCTTCAGCCTGGAGACAGTCTGTCTATGCATATTGTCACCTCCAAGCTTAAGGAAGAAAGTTTACAATGTCACTCACAGGCTAAGGACACAGCTTTGACATAATCATCGTCCCAAACACTTACTTTTTTTCTTTCTGTTTTTTTTGGAGACTGGCTGTAAAATATACCCTCTTGCAACCATTTAAACTACCTGTGTAAAAAAAAGGTTTTTATTGCTAATTTATTTCATTTCGTTATGTTTTGAGTCTAGATTTGTGGATCTTAACCATATTACCTTTTGCTGCTGTGGCCAAAGTGAGGACAGTGAATTGTACTTCTCCTCTCTGCTGGATGAGTACATTAGATCTTGCTTCCCCTCCCTGTCGCCAGTCCAAGGACAGAGAATCATTCCTTATTTTACTTCACCTTCTGGATGCATGAGCTTTGCCGACTTCATGCTGATGTTTAAAAGTCTTATTCTGCTATCTCTGGAGGGCACTGCCTCATGTCTTATTGTTAGCTCCTCCCCATCCAATGTTTCGGGCTTGGAACAGATACGTTTGCTATGTCCTTTCCCTTTCACTGGCATGCCCAACCACGCCATCTTTCACTTGACCATATAAAATTATCTTACTTCACCCCTTAATATTCTTCCGCTTGCCCTTCTGCGCTATCCATCACATTGCTTGTTGTGATGGTCGAAAGTCAAACCTAGCTGAGCTTAGCCTTTCGGCTAGGTTTGCGCTATATAACCACCATATACATAAAAAATTGCTTGAGAATGCAAATGTGCTATGATCAATTATTATTGTCAGGAAATCCCAATTTTCATATTGACAGTGATTTTTACCCTACTGATCCTCTCTGCGTAGGCTTAGGATAGTAAATATTGCCTGTTCTTAACTTGAAATAGTCTCTTTTATGATGTGCTGTTTTATATACCTATGTAATGCTTTTATGATATCTGCATATCGAAATAAAGCTATCAACCAACCAACCAACAGTAAATTTTGCTGTACCTGTTTTCTCTATCCAAGCTAAGATACCATAGGGTCTGATTTAAAGGTAGGTGATAAAAAGACTTCAGCAAAAAAGGGTGAGTGTCCTGTCCCATCACCTCTGCTTTATTTAGATAATGAGGGAAGACAGTATACCTGTTAAACTTTAGGGAAGACTATCTAGCAGTTGTAACACCACCAGAAATTGCATCAGAGTGGCCATCCAATTTAGGAATACCGGTCAGCCACTGCTTCTGAAGGGGATTGTGCAAGACCCCCATGAAAACCATGGTGGTTATGTGCAAAGCCCACAAGCAGAATTGTCCCTGAAGTGCTTGGTGAAAATACACTTCTCGTGCACCTCAACTCAGAGCTTATATTCACAGCACTGATATTGGTTATAGCAATTCCACCATACCAGAATGACTCAGTGGAATTATATTGACAGGCCTTCTTTTGCTGAGCGAGTTCCTATAATACTGGTGGGAGCCTCGTTTGTGGGGGAAAGGGGTCTGCTGAATTAAAAATGGAGGTTTAAATGCAGCAGACTATCCTGCGCCTATTTGGTGGTATTAACTCTACCACCATGGGATGCTGCACTGTCCTTCCTCCCAGCTTTAAATCTGCCTTTACATCTTGCTGTACCTCCCCGGCCTCCATGCTGATATCATGACATTTTAGGCGGTCAGACGGTCATTCTTGGATGCTACTGAAGGAAAAAGTTTCAAACTGATGTAATTGTTTTGGAAATTAATTTGTGTATGTCCTGGTGAGGAACCTTCTTAGCCAAAACAGAATGCATCCAATCAAAATAATCATCTCAACAACATAGACTGCTAAATCTAATTCACAATGAGTAGCCAACAGACATGCAGTAGAATACAATTACTCTCTTTCTTGACAAGAAGGTAATCTGGACTCTTTCAATGAAAATGAAACAGTTATTGTAAGGGCTTGAAATATGAAGTCTGATAAATCTTGCATTTAATAAATGGAAGGCCAAGCCAACAACCCTAGGAAAGTATTCAGCCATCAGAAGATGTCAAATTTCCTGCAGCGCACGTTTCTCATGAGCAGCAGTGGCTCAGGAAGGTAGCAAGAGATTCCATTGAAATAGTTTCCAAAATGGCAAGTATAAGAAGTAGATTATAATTTCTTTTCTAAATTGTCAAATTCCAGCAGGTCTTGTTATCAATGCATTTGGATTTCACCTAGGAGATTTCAGGAGTGAAAGCTGCGTTCCCATAAATGAGATGAACAGAGCTGCGTTCCAGCAGTATACATTTGATGGAAATGGGGCTTTGAAAAGTTCTAAATGAAAGCGAAGCTTAGAAATTACATTTTTTAAAGCACAGGTAAACTTGAGCAAGCCATTAACCGCTAACAGCGAAGTCTTAGGGAATCATTTTGAGCTGAAGGACAAGCCAACAGAGCACTCGAACAGCTGAGGCCCTGTGTCCATCAGCCTTGCAGTGACTCATCTGCCTTTGCTGGTTTTGACTCAGTTTCCACTGAAAGTGCTTCCTCGGACACGACAGGAGCACTCTCTGCAAACCTGCAACAGGCAGCCAGTGCAGCTTGTTTATTCGGTTTTTTTCAGAAACAGGCCCCTAAAGCTGGGGGATTTCTTACTGAAAATTGAAAGATGAATGTCCCTAAAGCATTGGGGGTTTTCACCCAGTAGGAGCATTTTTGCTGTTTTCCTGCTTTCAGCTGCTATATCATACATGGCAGCCAGGAACATAAAGAATCAGTTAGAAGTCCCACCCCATGATGGTTGCAAACAGGAAAAATTTGCGTTGAATGGTCCACCTTTAGTAGGGCTGGAATTCCGGCGTCATGGCGGTTCTCCGGTAGCTGCCCATCAGGATGTTGATGACATCAGCAGAACTGGATGAGGCTCCATTAGAAATTATGCAGTTCCTTCACCTCTGGATGAGGTGGGAGTAACCAGTCTGTTGGGCAACCGATGATTTTCACTGTCCATCCCATTATTGTTAGACGTTCACTGAGCCCCTAAAAGTTGGCCGACTGAGTGGCCATAAAAATAAAAATGCCCCCCACTTTAAACTATCCTGAAGGAGCGAGTGAGAGCAGCGAATAAGCGAAGCAAATTATCCCACCTTCCCCATTAGGGTTTCTGTCTTTGCTTCTAAATGAAAAATGTCCTACCTACTTTATTGGAAAGTTTCAATTCTATTTAAGGAGACGAGGATTATGCTCAAACTTCCTTCACTTTATTTTCTCCGGCAGCCATGTAAATACTTTAAAAAACGTCCTTTCCCATGAACATTTGGGAAGAGATGAATGAACATTACTGATATAGTTCACCAACACATCACAGGAAAAATGACAGTGTCATATATACATTGCTGTCATAAATATAGCCAGAAATCAGTCTTTCTAGCGGGAAGCTCAAAGAGATTACCTTCCCAGGAGAACGATACTCTGGTCATTTGTATCCCACCCTACTTGTCTGGGAGGGAGGAGTAACATTCAGTACACAGGTGGGATGATTTTCACTGCTCTGTCCTTAATAGAATTGAAACTTTCTGTTACGGTGGCTAGGAAATGTTGCAATCTATGTGAGTACCAGAGGCGAGGATTAAGCTGGGTCAAAGCTTACTTACCTACAGGGAAGCACATCTGCGACTGGGTTGAAGTAAATCATCTTAAAGCTAGAATCCGAAGAACAATCTGCAGCATTAAGAATATAATAACGACCAACCTTGCACCTGGAGCAAACGATTAGAAGCCTCTGACACAGCAAAGGATTTGATATCCATGCCACTTGCCGCATAATCCAGCAAACCCATCTACCTCCCATGGGTGAAGACACCGCCCTGTGAGGCTTCTGTAAAGCAATCAATAACTGTTGTTCGCCTGGTGGGTGAAGTTCCTCTGTCATGCTCTCTTGTAAATGTAAATGTTAATGTATGTATACTTGTAAAGCGCACTATCACCTTTCAGGCATCCTGGCGCTGTATACCGCTGTGGAACCCTTCCTGGCTTTCCCTGTGAGATGCCCCCTACTGGGCACCCCCAAGGTGAAGCCAGGCATCTCAGCGCTTTCGGGGCCGTTGTGGAGATTAAGCAAGCTATTGCCCAGAGTTGCAGAGTGGGACTCCATGATTAGAGTAGGCACCGAGGCGAGAATTATCAAGTCCGTGGACATTGAGCCCAAGACCCTGCCGCGTAGGGAATTGAACCCTGGTCCTAGGTCAGACCTCTGCATCAGGGTCTGCCGCTTCTAACCAGCGAGCCACACTTCTCTTATTCTTTGGAACCAATTTGGAACGTCCGGAAAGAGGGTATGACGCAATCATAAAATTACTTTTAGTTCATCTTTAAATGTTAAAATGTAACCCCTTCAGGGGGAAACTTGTACCTGTTACATTGAGGGCTCTGACGTCTGAGGAGCCTGACATAGGATTTCTTCTATCTCGCACATTCTCAGGCTTATTTGGCCCCTCAATGTATTTTTTGATTCCCTATTTCTTTATTTTTTTTCATGTTTCATTCCTTCCTATGCTGCACTTCCATGTGAATGTGATTGGAACTTGTAGGCCAGTTGTTGCTCTGCTGTGTTCGAGACATTGGGCCTCAAAGATCAGATGTTACAGACTTGCGTGTATGTGGTCAGTCTTGCAAGATTTGTTTTGTAGATAGTCTGGCAGACCATTTGTTGAACTGTCTATTTTGGAACGGATAGTTGGCTACTGAACTTCTGAGTTTTGGTGGGTCAAGCTTTGGATTTATTAATGTATTCAGGTGCAGCTATTCATGTGTGTGTACCATTTGTATTGCTCCTTACCAGGAAGGCTGTGGAATGCGCCCAAATGCCAGTTCTTCCCAAGTTTATAGCCTGGATCCCTCACGGTTTGAAGATCTGAATCTGGCGGGAACCGCAGAAGTGGGCATTGCTGGTAAGAGGAGATCCTTTCAGACACCGCTAATGAGGCCTAATTTGTCAATACAAGCTAGACTACTTAATACCACCCCTAGGGATAATGGGGGAGGAGTGGTGGTCTTGATTGTGAGATGTAAAATTGGCAAATAGATAATTTTCTTCTTAAACATCAATTCTGCTGAAGGCATGTCATTGGGCTTTACAACCTGCTACTCCTTTTAATCTCGAATTTCCCCAGTACAACCTGTTCTTAGCAGGTGATCTTTACTCAATGTTCTCTTCAATTGTGCTCAGTGTTTTTCTATTGGGCTCATTGCAGAGTGCTCTACATTTTCGCTTCAAGCTTGGCATTGTCCTTGAACTGTGTTTATACTGTTATTTCCTCGGTGTCATCAGTGTGAAGTTCTTTCAGGCTTAGCTGTGTGTTCCACGTAGTCTTTGACGTGTATCTTTTTTTGTTAGCGTTTTACTCTGTGTTTTAAACATTTGGGAGTCTGTTGTTTAAATGCCTCCTTAAGTACTGTTGGTTTCTGATGGATACTTTTTCCTGCACATTTCCTCACCTTGCAAATATTTTTAAGGTTCGTGACTGGATTCAAAAACGTTTCTCCCAGCATTAACTGTTCATCCTCCATGTGGCACCATGCAACTTTAACTGCAACTCCACACATCGCATGTGAGCACATTGGAATTTATAATGCGGCAACCAGCAAGCTGCGATCAGTTCCTGATGTTAAGCACCACAGCAACATGGGTGCAGAGCTCTCAGTGCTTCACCAGTGAAATGTTTTAGCTTTTTAACCACAACTAGGTGAAATGTCTCGTAAGATCTCAGGATTTTAAAGCCTGTCGCAGATGCAGCAAAAATATGTTTCTGTCAGACCCACATACTATCTGCACATTCTTTCTGTAGTCCAACTATGAGTCCAGGAGCATTCAACTCCTCTCCTGCCCATTGATGCATCAAAAAAACATAAAGTGGGAGGCATAAATATTTCTGGCCGCTGTCCACAGATATATGAAGAAGTGTTCCCCTTCAGGTAAATCTCCTGATGTGCAATGGATCGATGTTCCCAGATATTCCCACAAAAACTGTTGCACGAAGAAGAAAACGTTGTCCTCACTTGAGCTGTCCTACTTCCAGGACTGTTAGGAGGCCCAGTGTCGTTCCCAAACACTGGGCCGTTCCTCCACACCAGAGCTGATCCTAGTGTTTAAAATGATGAAGCAGGAATATACCACTCTGTCAGCTGGCCCTTTGCAAGTCAAGGTCTTCCAGCAAGCCATGCTAGACTTGTTGAGGAGGGCTCCAATACCCTCTTACCCCTCACCAAGCACGAGTCTGATCCTGTTGATTTGGCAACTCCCCGCCCCCCTCCCCCCTCCAAACCTTATTCGTACCAACTCTGTGCCTCCACAGGCCTCTGCCTCGATGACCAAGAAGAAGGTATTGCTCAAAGAGCTGTTTGGCCAAGCTTACGATGCTGACTCAGACCCGCTGGCCCTCTGAGCGGATCTTGGTCCTGCCCTCAAGTCGGATAACATTATCTGAGTGACAAAAGAAACAGTTAAGGTATGTTGTGATGATGAGCCCTTCGCTGAGCTTCTTGCTAGGTTTCCAAGATTTGCCAAATTAAATATTTTTGGGGGGTTGACACCTATACCTTTGCCATGCTAGGTAAAGATTATAGCATACTGAAGATGATGACTCAGCAGCTGATCATTTCTTCCCTCCTAATAACACTAATTATACCTTGATTTCTAAAATGCAAGTGTTCTGGATACTTCTCCAGAAGAGGATATCTCTTAACCCTTTAGGAGAAGTCTTTTTGTTCAATATACTGGTACGAAAAGCAGCAAAATCTTTGGAACCGACTATGCACTTTGCAAAGATGACATCTAACGTCCTGACAAATATCTTGCAGCTTTCTGAAGTTTTGGATATCACCATGCCAAAGGGAAACCCTCAGCAGAATCTATTTATGCAGGTCGTTGGACAAAGTTTGTCCAGTGGTGCAAGTAGGAAGTTATGATCCCTTTCCAGTTCTTTCTTTCAATAGTCTGCATTTTACGTTGTCATTTGGATAGCAAGGGCGATCAGTCACTACTGTTAAATATTATTTCTGATGGATACTTCTACCCGCAGCTACCTCACTTTTTGAATATCCTTTCAGGTATCAGACTGAATTCGGAAACTTTTCAGCAGTACATCAGTGTGCCGATTGGTGATGCCGTGTTGCTCTGTACCATCGTTATGCTCCAAAAGTGACAGGGGAAGCTGCATATAAGCGCCACCTATGTGCACCAATGTCCGACCTTTCTTTCTTTGCCACCTGACGCATATCCAGAGCTACCCTATCGTCTCTGAGACAATTTTTCTAAATATTTTACCAGTGTGTAAGGGAAATGTCACCTCCTAAAAGTGTAGGGTTCAAACCTTATAGGGACTGTCGCAATATGATGTCTGTAACAGATCCCCATCAAGTTTGCCTTTGGTGCTTAGACTCGGAACATGATTCCAAGGCCTGCAATGATTGCTATCTGGGACTGTGGAGCAAAGCTTTATGTCACTGAACACAGGAAGACCCAGTGCTGTGACTGGTCGAAGTTGACAAGAAGGTCCTCATCCTGCTCTCTCAGTCGTTCCCATGGCAGGTCATCTTCACAGTTGCCTAGTAAGTCTAGAAGGAAGTACAAGATGTCCAAGCAGAACTCTGCCTCTTTCCGCCACTTTCAAACTATAGAAAAGGCACAAGAGTGTCAATGGGCCTCTCAGTCTCACTCCAGAAATCGATCTCCTTCGGAGCCGGATCCACCACTTATCTTAAGATAGCCTAAATTCCTGGGACCATCAACAACAACGCAGCAGATAGAGAAATTCTGTGAAACCAAACTGCTTTTTTGTCACTGAGTGTCAGCTTGATCCGCTGAATACGCTGTGGTTTGCACGCCGGCTTTGGCACCAACTTCGATTTCAGCAACACGGCCTGAAAAGGACCCTAGAGCATCGATGCCAATGCTGGAGGATGAGGTACTACTGATCGTGCTCTCTGACTCCAAGGTGAACTTGTCTTGAATTAGGCCGCTACCCTCTATCTGACTGGGCCGCAACCTTCTGATAACAGACTCGGACACTTTGCCCTTTCATCGTGGGAGGGCTCAAGTCAATCACAGTCTGTTTGGAACAGACTCAGACAATGACCACTATGATTATGAGGATAAGTTGGAACCTAAGTGCACTGATGACAATTGTTATGAGCAATTACAAGATGTCAGTGGTCTGATACTTGTCCAGACACTGGATTGGTTTCTGCTCCTGGCCCGATACTTGTCCAGACACTGGATTGGTTTCTGCTCCTGGCCCGATACTTGTCCAGACACTGGATTGGTTTCTGCTCCTGGCCCTTTTACTGAGGACAGTGCCTCCTTCGCAGTGGTGATGTGAAGGGCAGCTGAGGTACTTAACCTCCCACTTCCAACCATGGAGGTGAACACAGATTTACTGACTGAGGTCGTAAAAGGTGGTGAGACACACATTAGAGTACCCACCAGAAAGAGCTTTATTATGGTAGGTAACTTGTTCTTTGCTGCCCTATGCTCCTTCATGTGTCCCCATGACTAGCCTTTTCCGTTTAAGTTGCCACTAGAGTTCTGCTATCTGAAAAGTGTACTGCATTTTCTTCCTCACACTCTGTACATTGTTCTCAGCGGGATTTAAATCTTCTGTTGTATTTTCTCATGGCATCACTATTTGATTTGATGCACGGTTTGCCAGTTCAGCTTCTGACTCTGAAGACTGTCTTCTTTGTGGCACTGACTTCCACCCAAAGGATTGGTGAACTTCAGGCATTTTTGGTTGAACACCATTCTCCTTATTAAACCCGGATAAATACGTTCTTTGCACCTGCTCATCTTTTCTACCAAAGGTAGTATCTGTTTTTCACATTGATCAGATCATCGCTATTCCAGTTTTCTTTACTCCTCCTCCTCCTCCTCATCCCAGTATGGAGAAGGAACTGGTGCCTAAACCAGGCCGCAGGTGTAGCACTATTTTTTTACATTAAGGTCACTTGACAGGACAGAGTGGATTAGCAGCACTTTTTTCTGTTGCTTTTTGCCTTGTGAAGGCAAGAGCGGCAAGGTGGTGACAAAATTCATTATTTCACTTTGGGTTATGCTCTGTATCAATATCTTCTACACTTTTACTAGAGGGTGTTTGTCGCCACTCAACTAGGGCCATGGATGCTTCTACAGTTCTCACCAGAGATGTCTCAGTAGTTGATATCTGTTTTGCAGCCACATGGTCATCCTTTCATTACTAACGCTAAACATTACTAACTCACAGCCCAACCTCGTAGTGACAGGCACTTTGCAGAGGAGTGCTGAATGATCTCTTTAGTAATCTGGCACTACTGAGTCCTGCCTCTTGGAGAGTATTACTTTGGGACTCATTCATTATATGGGGAATCTGCAGGAAGGTGTATAAAGAAATAGTTACTTACCTTTGGTAACCAAATCCCATTTCCCCCCGCCATGTTATGATGGCGGTGGGGACCCTGGCGGACGGAAACACTGTCCACCAGTTTTCCGCCCGTTGACGAGTCGAATGGGCGGAAAAGGAGCTTGATATGGTGACGGTGTCTGCAAGACACCGCCATCCATATGCAGTGTCTGCATGTGGGGGCCCGTTGCGAGCCCCCAGGGTGTTGGGGGTGTGTGGGTGCACATGGGGGCATTTGCATGCACAATGTGGCAGGCACCGCGCGGTACATGCCATGTTGTGCATGCAAATGCACAACATGCCTTTTTTCCATTGCGGCGGGTGCTGCTGAAAGCACCGCCCGCTACAATGTAAAAAATGCGGTATGCGCCCGCCAGTGTGGTGGGCACATCATAATCTTCCCCACTGGACCACCACACATATGGCGGGCGGTCCCTTTTGCCTGTATGGTGGCAGGCGGACTAAGTCCGTCCGCCATCTTAATAGTCCCCCAAATGTTTCTGCAGATTCCACCCCTCTCTCGACAATTTAGCGCCTTGATTATCAAAATCCCAAGGTATGCAAAAATATCTTGTGCTGTATTTGTTGCTGCTCATGATGCTCTGTCAGCTTTTCTCCCCATGCCTCGGTGGGATGTGGAAAAAGTGCCAGAAAGTGATGGCAGCCCACTGGCTGGTAACTAATATACTCTGATATTGCCACCTCTGGCAGGCAGAGTCGCAGTTGAACTTGAAAGCAAATTGCACCATTTGGCGACACCGACATTGGAGTGTTGTTGCTGTGGAAAAACTTGCTAATCCAGTCTGGCACCTAGCAGAACGTCCTAAAGTGAGGAATCTGCGAAGATTATGTCCGCTAGAAATATTGTTACAACAAGTAGGCAACGTTTACTTCCCCATCAGTGGCGTGAAGGTCCCTCAATTTGCGCCAAAAATTCCTTTGTCACTTTTCGCAAGTTCTTTTACCTACGTTGAGAGGGTGCCAGTTCTAGGGCACGAATTTTAGGACACATTACTCAATATATGCTATTGGCCTCAGCCTAGCCTGCATAAGGTCCTTGGTCACTGCGTTTCACCATTTGTGCTGGAAGTTACTGATACTCTGAATATAATTTCCCCTTGGTCTTTCCTGTAAGTTTCTCATAGTCTGTGCTTGCTTTGTTTCTTTCTGTATTTGCTGTGAGTTCCTAAGTCTGCTCCTAGCCCCAGTAATTGCTATAAGTGCCTCGGTTACCACTGTGAGTTTCACGCTCAAGCTTGTTAATTCCTCATAGCCTGTGCTCTGAGTTCCCCTCTGTGCTTTGGAACCACAGTCTATATAATTGCTTACGTTTTTTTCTGCAATTCCTCAGTGTTTATGTGCTCAACTGCCAATAATGTGCCTACGTCTGTTCTGTATGGCTACATTCTTTACTGTAGGAGTCTGAATCTGTGTTGAAAGTTTCTCTGTCAGTGCTGTGAATTTTTAAAGGCCTGTGTGAAAGCTCTCCGTCAGTGCTTTCAGTTCATCTTACACTGTATGAGACTTCTGACCAGTGTGTGCTGTGAGTTCTGATCAGTGCATGCTGCAGAGTTACCCAGATTCTGGTATGAGTTCCTCTCAGACCCAGCTAGGTCTTCTTTCTATCTGTGCTGCAAGTTCCCCTGTTTGTGTTGTTAATCCTGGTCTCCTAGTTTCACACGTTTCTTTTTCAGGGTATTTCATGGACCATGCTGTGCCTCTTGCTGACCTTCCCCTCCGGTAAGAAGACACGTTTGCTCACATGTGCTTAGCTGTTCTTTCTCAGCTTCCAGTTGAATTTGAAGAAGCACGAATTTTATCCTGTTAGAATAAACACAGAGGTTGCAAATTAGTGTGCCATAGGAATGGAGCACAGCATGGCCCTTTAGTTGACCAGGCAGGTGGATGCAGTGATGAAAATGGCTTAATCATTTGGGGAAAGAATATCGAGAATAGCTGATTGTACCTTGATTGCACGCATTCAGTAATTTACCTGTAATTAATATTCTCTCAGCACAAAGGAAGGCAGAAACAAAAGTGTCGATTTTACTGGGAAAGATGGATTAGTGCATGAAAAATCACAAGACCTTCCAGCACATTGCCAGTTTAACGGTTAGAAATCTAAGTGGTACTTTGCAGAGTAGCTCTATTTGTTATCTAAGTTTGACAAGACAAATAAACAGTCTATCCATTTGAGATCTGAGAAAAGGCCGCACTTTAGAAAGAGATCTCGAATAGATCCAAAAAAAGATTTTAAAAAAGACAAAGAAACAGTTTGATCATTCCAGACAAATGAAATTAATGAAATTGGGGTGGTCAATGAATTTCTTTGGAATAAAAGAAACCCTCCCCCCACATAGCCTTATGCGCTCATAAGTGAGGTTTGTTTCCTGAGAGTCATCCACTAAAGAAGTTATTCATATTCCTTCTGAGAATTAGAAAGTCAGGAGGGCTGGTAGTATCCACTGCTATCTTCTCTAAAATATCTAATATTGAAGGTAAAGAAGCCATTGTTTGCCTCAAAGTAAGTGAGGAAAAAGTCTTTTATGTCTCTCCTTCATTTACAAGTGCTCACACTGTAGAACCTCATGTGCTAACCAGACTAGTCACTTGAAAACCCCTCAAATGAATTAAGTGCCACAATCCTTGGAGGCTCCGCCTAGAGGTTTTAGACCTTTTTTGTAAAGTAAGACTTCTTCCTAATAAATCTGAAACTGTCCAAGTTCATCACCCCTGACTTGTCGCATAGAGGCTCAAAGTGTGAACATGTTACCGGTATTTCTTGGTTCCTTTGTGGGCCTTTTGGCATTGTGCAGTTTTCTTACTACTGCCCTACAGTGTGCCACCTTCTTAGGAGTATCCTGCCATATTACCACTGTAATTACCTAAAATGCACCCACTGTCCATTTCTGGGTAAACCACCAACTCTTCAGTGTCAAAGCTGTGACTCCCTTTGAGTTTGGAGGCATCTTAACCATGTGAACCATTGGTCATCTTCATGGATCCCCTTGATTACGCAAAACGCCATCTCTGATGGTGTACGTGAACCAGCCTGACTTCAAGTGAGATGTTTTTACCTCTGTTGTTATAGGGGCCGATGACGTTACTGCCATTCACTTTAAAACTTGGAGGCACTTTGCTAATAATGTTTGCTTTGCCACCAGTGGAAACAAAGGAACACTGCATTTTCTTGTTCCATAGGCCCACAGGGGCTTTGACTTTGAATGTGGGACTCTTGGCTTTTTTTGCCTAAGCCCTATCAGCTTACATTCTTGAAAGATGTCTGCAGTGAATATAATGGAGTTCCAAAAGGATGGTTTAACAAAATGTAGGAGCACTCACGATTTTCTAGCAGGTGCATTCGGGATCACCTGCAAATGTCTTAATGACTTCAGAGATTCCAAAGCTAATGGTATAGTCAAGATGTTGCCTTCTTCATTAAGCTAGGGTAGTTCATTTTTCTAGAGCTGATTAAGACAGTGGTTCTTAACCTGCGATCCGGGAACCCCCAAGGTCCACAAAGCTTGTTTAGGAGGTCTGCGACTGCTTAGGAAATGAAATAATATTAACAGAAAGTGTATATAAATAAATTAACAAAATGTCAAATGATACTTTTTGCAATGTTCTGTAAATGTTGAGAAATTTGAAATTGGAGGCAACAAATTTAGTTTCCTCAAATTGATTAGTTGGAGCAGTGCAAGTACATCAAAAAGAATATAGTATGAACGATGAGTGGCTTCAATTACATTTAAAAAACCTCCAACCTATGCATTAACAGTTAATTTTTTTTAAATATTTGTTTGTGAAATGAATAAAATGTTTCATCATTTGCTGGATATGTTTATTTCTGTACTTTTTGTTCAATTCAATTCAATTCAATTAATTTATATAGCGCGCTACATACCCAGAGGGTCTCAAGGCGCTTGGAGAAGGATGGGGAATTACTTGTCGAATATCCAGGTTTTAAGTTGCTTTCTGAATGCTAGGTGGTTCTGAGTGAGGCGAAGGTGAGTGGAAGTGAGTTCCAAGTTTTGGCTGCCAGGTAGGAGAAGGATCTTCCTCCCATGGTGGTTTTGTTGATGGAGGTACAGCAGCAAGGGCTTGGTGGGAGGAGCGTAGCTGGCGGGAGGGGGTGTAGAAGGAAAGTAGTGTGTTGAGGCATTCGGGTCCAAGTTCGTAAAGTGCTTTGTGTGCGTGGGTTAGGAGGCGGAATGTTATCCTCTTATTGACGGGGAGCCAGTGGAGGTTTTTCAGGTGACCAGAAATGTGGTCTTTACGTGGAATGTCTAGTATGAGTCTGGCTGGTGCGTTCTGGATGCGTTGGAGTTTTTTTCTGAAGTTTTGCGGTGGTACCGGTGTATAGGGTGTTTCCGTAGTCCAAGCGGCTTGTAACCAGTGCGTGGGTGACCGTTTTTCTAGTTTCGGTGGGGATCCAGCGAAATGTTTTTTTGAGCATGCGAAGGATGTTGAAGCAAGATGATGAAACGGCGTTGACCTGTCTGGTCATCGAGAGTGAGGAGTCCAGAATGACGCCCAGGTTCCGTGCGTGGTCTGTCGGGATGGGTGCTATTCCAAGGGACTCTGGCCACCACGAGTCGTCCCAGGCGGAGGGGGAGGTACCTAGTATAAGGACTTCTGTTTTGTCGGAATTCAGTTTCAGACGGCTGTGCTTCATCCACTCGGCTACTTCTTTCATTCCTTTATGTAAGTTTGTTTTGGCGGTGTTAGGGTCTTTGGTGAGTGAGAGGATCAGTTGAGTGACATCAGCGTAGGAGATGATGTTGAGGTTGTGTTGGCGTGCGATGGCCGAGAGGGGGCTCATGTATACGTTGAAGAGGGTGGGGCTGAGTGAAGGTCCTTGTGGCACGCCGCAGATGACTTCAGTGGCCTCTGACTTGAATGGTGGGAGGCGGACTCTCTGGGTTCTTCCGGCAAGGAACGAGGTGATCCATTCCAGTGATTTTCCTTGGATTCCGATGTTTCTGAGGCGTTGTAACAGGGTGCTATGACAGACTGTGTCGAAGGCTGCGGAGAGATCGAGGAGGATGAGGGCGACTGTGTCTCCAATGTCCAGTAGAGTTCGAATGTCGTCTGTTGCTGCGATGAGTGCGGTCTCAGTGCTGTGTTTGGCTCGGAAGCCAGACTGTGAGGAGTCGAGGGATTTGTTGGTTTCGAGGAAGGCGGCGAGCTGGTTGTTGACAGCTTTCTCGATGACTTTGGCCGGGAATGGAAGGAGCGAGATGGGGCGGTAGTTTTTGAGTTCGGTGGGGTCAGCTGTGGGTTTCTTCAGGAGGGCGCTGAGTTCGGCGTGTTTCCGGCTTTCCGGGAAGGTGGCGGGAGTTGAGGGAGCAGTTGATGACATCTCGGAGGTGGGGTGCGATGATGGAGTCAGCTTTGCTGAAGATGTGGTGAGGGCATGGGTCTGTGGGGGATCCTGAGTGGATGGAGTTCATCAGGCGGATGGTGTCCTCGGTGGAGATTGGGTTCCAGTCATTAAGGATGTTCCAGGGGGGTGAAGGTACGGCAGAAGGTTGGGTGGGTTGGTCTCCGGGTTGGTTGTCAAAGCTGTTGTGGATGTCTGCGATTTTGTCGTGGAAGAACGAAGCTAGGGAGTCGCAAAGGGCTTGAGAGGGAGTGATGTCGTTGGAGTTGGCAGTGGGGTTGGTAAACTCTTTGATGATGTTGAATAATTCCTTGCTGTTGTGGGCGTTGTTGTCAAGTCGGTCTTTGAAAGCTGCTTTCTTGGCGGTCCGGATCACTTGGTGGTGTATGCGGATGGCGTTTTTGAAGGCGTCCCTGGTGCTGGTGTTTGGGTCTTTTTTCCATGCCTTCTCAAGGGAGCGACAGAGTTTCTTGGATTTCTTAAGCTCATCGTTGAACCAGGGTGCGTTTTTGCTGCCTAGTTTGATATGACGTTTTTTCAGGGGTGCTAGGCTGTCGGCGCTGTTTGTTAGCCATTGAGTGAAGTTAATGGCTGCTTGGTTGGGGTTCGAAGAGTGGGCAGGGGGGTTTTGAAGAAGCAATGAGGAGATCTGGTCGATGGTGATTTTGTTCCAGTTTCTTCGCAGAGTAGGTTGAGGATGGTTGTGGGTTGTGGTCTTTTTGTAGATAAAGTGAACGCAGCTGTGGTCCGTCCAATGGAGAGCTGTGGTGTGACTGAAGGAGATATGTTTGCTGGAGGTGAAGATAGGGTCGAGAGTGTGTGTTGTTTTGTCGTTCAAATGATTGAAAATAATTAAGATGAGTCCCCGGCTTCCAGTAATAACTCAGTGGGGGTCCCAAGATTCTAATAAGGATTCAGTGGGGGTCCCCGAGTCCCACTAATGGTTAAGTGGGGGTCCACAGAACTCAAATGGTTTCCCTTTCTCCTTTTCTATTTAATACTCCTGAAAAAGAGAAGACCACCAGTACTTGGATGTTGTGAGAAATTAGTAGGTTTAATTGGAATAATTAAAAATGCTTGATTCCCAAAAAAGCCCCTTTGTTACTAAAGATGGTAACAGAACCACAAAACAAGCATTTGCAATGCAATAGGTCTCGCATTTATGCGAGTTTGTGCTAATGACATTGTAAATAACAATACCTTTTATTTTTGTTTTCGTTATTAAAACAGAAATTAAAAGCAGTCATTTACAATGCCAATCGCTTAAACTCGCATAAATGTGAGACCTATTGCATTGCAAATGCTTGTTGTTTTTACTTTCTGCCGAGTGCATGGCTCTACACAGTTTGTCTCCATCTCTCATGTTGCTCCCCACCCCTATTCCATTTTCACTCCTCCCACGCACCACTTCAATAACAACAACTCGACACATGCCCGCCTCGGACTACTGCCAGCTGGGAGTCAGGCAGCAGTTGCATAGGAGTACTTTTAGAACCCTTAACGCGTTGCCTAGATTGTTTCTTCCCTTAAAACGAGGCAGCTGTGAAACTGCTTCATTAAACTTTGCGGATATTTTCACATTTTAGTTTGTCTAAAAACCCATTATGCAAGTGATTTCTTCCACACCAGTATCAGTCATGAAAAAACACTTTGCATAAACATTTCTGAATCTACCCCCACCCAACCAAAATGTTAAAGACTGCATTCGTACGAGTCACTCATTCATGCTAGATATTCATTCAAGTATCTTAGGGTGTTATTACTTAGGTTTCCACGCACACAGTCTCAACACGAATCAGCAAAACCGATCAAAAGTTATGGAGAAAAAATAAGAAACCTCGACATTGCTATTCCTTTTCATAATACCCTTAAATACATTTAAAAAATGTGGCCTGTTCCAACCCTGGACAACAAAATATATATATTTTTTGTTTTATATAGCATAGAGTCAACCCGAATGTATCAGCGCGCTTTACATGGGCACCAGCTGCTTTGTAGACGGGCACATTCATTTTTTAGGCACGGGGAGGAGAGATTGAGTGATTTTCCCAGAATCACGGGAGAGTTGAACCTCCTGCCAGTCTTGAACCTGGTTCTGCTTCAGCTGTGCTACAGCCTATCCAGCAAACATTCGGACACAACGAGCAAATACATAACAAAAGGTACTTTAAAAAGTGAAAAATAGATACATGTTTTCTAAAACGCCCATATCCTTTCTTTAAAAAAACATATGCACAGCAGAAGCACTTGCTGATAGGTTTTTAAATCATCCCTTACAAAACACAACTCCCTTTCCGGCTCGCACCAAAACAAAATTGAAATAAAGAAGTGCTAGAAGCATTTTTGTTACCATATATATGATCAAGAGAGCATTATGAACAACTGAACGTCCATATTAAACAAGACCACAACTCCCCCAGGTCCACAGCAGGTATCCCGTGCACACCCTCGGACCCTTGTCTTCCCGTGGAGACACATACCCGGCTCTTCATTTCACCCCCTCCCTTCCGCACCCAAATCACTGTTCTTCCCCCGGCCCGAGCACAGAGACCCCTCACCTGGTCAGACTGCCCCCCAAGGCGCCCAGTGTCCCCCACCTGTCACAGGCCAGCAAGACTCTCCTTCCCCTGCTTCGAGCCGCTTTCGCTCAATGAGAAGCACGGCTCATGGAGTCCAGGAACTGAATCCTACGTCAACACCGCAGCTGCTTCCACCGCCCGCCAGGCAATACACTCCCAGCGCTGCGCTCAAAGTGCAACCACAGTCTGGAATACCGCCAGTAGACTACAATTCCCAAGGGTCAGTGCAAGCCAAAGATAGAAGTGCGGCAGAGACTGCTCGTCACCCATGGAAGCCTGCGCAGCGTTTGTAGTTCTAAGAAGCAGTACTAGTTAATGGCTAGTTCGCTATACTTGGTGGAAAGGTGATGTTGTAGGTGCAGAATAACGGACCTACCCCGTGCGTCTCAAGTCAAGAGCTATCGCAGGGTACGGCGGAACGGAGTACACCTTCGCCCTAATAGGAAGAGTGTGTTGGACTACAATGCCCGTCATGACGCATGACGAACATTGAGAAAAGAGGATGTGACAGCAGGACAGCAATGTTCTGACTGCAGCTTGCCCCTGCTGGTCTAGGGTGACACTGCCGGAGTACCGGCACGATCTAGTCCAGCACAGTGAAAGCAGGAGGTGCAGGATGCTGCCCGGGCCTTAATCTTCAAGGACAAGCGCTCGCCAGGCAGCTGCGGCAACCGCGCTTTTACTTATAACATTTTAAAAGTAAAGCGCGGGTGCCGCGATTATATTAAAATTCAAGAAATAGATTTTTTAAATATTTCTTTGCTTTTGGTATAATCGCGGCACCTGCGCTTTACTTTTAAAATGTTATAAGTAAAGCGCGGGTGCCGCGATTATACAAAAAGTAAAGAAATAGAAAAAACATCTATTTCTTTCATTTTGGTATAATCGCGGCACCCGCACTTTACAAGCGTTCGCCACCACGTAGACTTTTCTGTTTTTTCGCATTCCCACTGTGAAGGCCTCGGCCTGCTTTCCTTCTGCCGCAAAAGGTTCATTATTATCTTTATAGGGCCATGTGTTCGGCCCCCATAAAGATAACACACCTTTTGCAGCAGAAGGAAGTCAGGGCAGTCTGTCCAAGTGGGACGGACAAAAAAGAGAAAAGTGTACATCAGAGCATGCTCAGTCCCAAAGACTGGACACCGTTTAGCTTAACGGTGACGCCAGCCAATGGGAAAGAGGGGCGGGGCTTAAAGCCTGATACTGACACTGACCCTAATCATTAAACCTCGCCAGCGAGACTGCGCATGTGCGCAGTCTTACGCTAGGCTCGACCTAAAAAGGCTTCTGAGGCGCTGTAGCCCTCTGGATTGTATTTTTTAATCATGAGTTCTACGCCGTTTAGGTATTTTCTGATCCTCACATTGACACCGTGGCCTTCAGGTACCTGTCCATCATAAATCAATTATTTTGACCCCTGATTCGGGACACCGAAAAAGCTTACGATGTAATATCTGTAATTATCAGGATATGAACGTTTAATTGATTCAGGATGTTTATAATATACTTACAGAGAAATTATATATTTGTGAATGATTATTACTAGTGCTCATACGTAGGCATGTCACAAGTGGGTCGACATTGTGCTTGAAGGATGCAGAATTCAGACACTGTTATTTCCTTACTTTCTGGTTAAGTATTTCACAACCTGGATTCCAAGCACAACCTTGGAAATGTGAGAAAGTAAGGTTATGAGTTGTACACAACCATTGAAATTGAGACTGTCCGGGGATGTATTTCTACACATGGTTGTGCACAAAATTCTGTGGATTTATCACCTTAGTGGGGTAATATATCAGATGGCTGATGACACTATGATGAACTGACCAGTTCCCTGCCTATGAACAAGGAACATTCGTAACACATGGACACTCTTTTCTCTTGTCCAACTCATGGCTAGCTTGATGAAAGGTATGGGTAATTTAACACATTTCTAGATATTGATAGAGAGAAGAATATGGACACATGTTAACCCCTTGATGATGTGTTTTTTTTTCAAATTTCTCATAACAACCTGGACTGATGTTTACATAGCATTACCTTCATTTTCTTTCATTTTTATATTGTATGAAATTTGATTTAATTTATATGCTGTATGTAATGACTACTTTATAATGATATTGTTGTAGAATTTCCTGACTTATTAGACATCAAAGAGGAGTGGAAGGGTGCTCATAAGCCAATAGCCCTGAATTAGTTTTTGTCAGGTCCGAAGTAGTCTTAGTATTGACTCCATTCCTATGACTTAGCCATAGAGGGTCAGTTTGAACTCTGTCTTTTTCTCCACTCAGCAACCCACAAGTTTAAAGGCCAAAGGAGATTGAAGTTGAAAGGAGGTTGCAAAAATCCTTAAACTGGCATCATGTCTTCATTCAAGTTATCTTCTTTCTACTGATGTTGCCCATTTTTAAACTTTGGGGTTCGGCTGACTTATTGTATCTACATATAAAAAATTCGGGGCCCTCATTCTGTTATTGATTCAGAAAGATAAATCTCTATGGGACGAGACACCTGTTACATTCTAGGTCTGTAGAAATGTAATTACTTTATGGTTTTTTGGACTTTTTTTTCAGATCTAGTTTATTCACTAAGGTAATTTCCATGAAAAAAGAGGATTTCTGGTAGAAACTCTGTCTAGTCGCAGATTCCTTAACTTTTGAATATTCCTCAGGCGCCAGACTTGAACCAGAACCTTTTCACCAGTATCTGTGCAGTAGGTTGGGCCATGAGGCTCTGTACAGAGCCCATTTCACTCTGTTACTGTGGAAGAAATGCCTGGCTTATACAGCCACCACTCCCGCATGCTGATGTCAGTTACTTTCTTTACAAGCCACCAGGTGCTATCCAGAGCTGTCCCTTGTCTCTCTGAGACCTTATTGCAATCAAAGAATTTCTTTTTACAGTGTACAAGGGACATGTCGCCTCCCAGAACAACAGAGCTTAAGCCAGTATGGACTGTTGCAAGCAAATGTCTGTGACAGATCATCATCAGATTGGCCTGGGGTCGACCCACGATTCTAAGTCTTGTGGCGACTACCATCAATGTACCAGAAGGCCATATGAGACAGCAAGGTGAAACTTTACATCTTCGAGTACTAGAAGTCACCACAATGTGACTAGTCCAAATCAAAAGTTTGGTCCCATGAGAGATCCAGGTGTTGTCTCGATCATTGTCCTCTCAAAGTCAAAGAAAAAAACGAAGAAAGCTAAGCGGGACTCGTCTCGGCCCCTCCCTGTCTACACTCCCCTAAGAAGGTGCAGGGGTGGCACTATACATCTCAGACTTTCCACAGCAAATGCATTTTTTGTTTTGTTAGTAACTAACCTGTTCAACGTTTGAAGAATTTGCACACAACTTCAGAAACAAAACTCCATCCACTTTTGCTCCTTTGTGGAACATTTTGCCCTGACCTGTACAGGTGTCAAAAAAAGGGGCGTTCCCCAGACCAAGATTTCATATATCTCATTATGAAAGTTTGTTCTCCGATATTGAAAAACAACTGAACGGAATTGCACCAAATTTGGTACAAAGTTAGAATTTTACTTGTAATGTGGTGTAAATCCATTCTGTGGTTTTTGAGAATTAACGTTTAAAAAAGGTGCTTGGGTGGGCATGAAGAGATTAAAAGTTAGAGCAATGTAGTTAAAGCAATGTAGTGTTGTGGTACTTTGGAGTCTCAAAATTAAAAAATGCTCAACTTAGAATATTGTAAACATAAGAACTTCTGTTTAAAAACAAAGATACCTGGAATTCAACATTTATAATTTAGTAGCCTAACTATAACTTGCACCCCTGTCATGCACACTGCTATGACCTCACATATTACATGACTCTTGAAATATTAAATTTCACCAGTGATGACAAATGAGAACAATCCTTTAAAAGTAATTAAGAAATAGTGGACATTATTTTGGATATTGTGCAATAGAGATGGAATAAATGTCAACTTACCCACATTTATTGAAAGGCAACCTCTTTTTGCTTGTATCCACTCACCTAAGGCATCATAAGCCTCTTTAGATTTAAATAGGTTCACATACGTTTTAAAGGTTTGTAGGAAGGTGGAATCTGACTGCATGGTTACCCCCACTTTTTGCTTGGTGTTTTGATGGTTTTTGACTTAGTTCGGCTGGGATCCTGCTATCCAGGGTCAAAGCATATCTGTTTCCCTCTCTAAACCGATTGAATGTACATTAAGTACACTCCAAATTGGTTACTGGGTCACTTTTGTGAGTCCCTAGTATATGGTACCTTATGTACCAAAGCATAGGTACCCCAGAGGCCTACCAGGGACTGAAGCATGTATTATGCCACCCCCTGGGAAGCCTTACAGAATGACACCACAGGTCTGCTACTGCAGCCTGTGAAAGGTGGTGCTTCCACCCCTTACTTAGATATAGTATACCTATATCTACCTTTTAAGACAGACCCATATGAACCTATAAGTCACTCCTATGGCAGGCCTTGACCATCCTGGAGGCAGAGTGCTTGGTTTTGTGTGAGAGGGTGCCCTAGCATGAGCCAGTCCTGTTGACGGGGGTAGCATTCCACCCGTCTAGAGGGAGAAGATATGTACACACTGATCTAACCAGTAAAAGTTAAACAGAGCCCCAGCATCACAAAATGGATGCTGCTGCCCCAGACACGAGTCTGACCTCCTGCTGCTGGACATAACTCCTGCAGGGGAGGCCTGGACAATAGGATTCATGTCCTGTGTAACTACCTCCCCAGACAGGCTTTAGTGTATTGGGGCAGGGTGGGTGCATTCACTGAATGCTTTTCAGACAGTGCCTAGGGCACACAAGGTGTCCCCGTGCATTTCCCAGTTCAAACCAGTTGCAGGAGCACTCAGCCCCAGCTCTGGCGCGAAAGTGGACAAAGAGGAAGGGAGGTAACCACCCCCTCCCCAGGTCCTCCCATAGGTGGGACCTTAGAGTTAGTCCATCCCCTAAACTTAGTATAAGTATAGGAACCCAGTCCCTAGGACTTTAGATTACCCTGGATGAAACTCTGCAACATATATCTTGGACCTTCGACATTTTATTTCGACTAGAAGACTGTAGAAATCTCCCTTGGGGTCAAGGAGTGACTCCCCTGTTCGAACAGGCACCAAAGAAGAATCTTGCCAGTCTGCATTTTCGAGGCTCCCGCCGGTTCCCGAAGAATCTGTGACACAGGACACGGACTTCCAGACATCTCCGAGGCCGACACGAGTCCCCAGCAAAGCCGAGACCTGTAGCCATCACGAGAGACGTGGGACCGGAACTCCTGGACATCCAGCACATTTGCTAGTGTGTCGACATCTCGAGCTTTCCCGAAGTTTTGCATTGGGCTACTTGTAGACAAAGCCCTGAGCACCTTTTGCACTGAAGCTTGTCGACCTACACTCCACGAGTGTTCCTTGGGCCCGCATCCTGCATTCCTGCATTCCTGCATTCCTGCTTGAGGCCCCTTCGCGATCCCATGTCTGGTAGGTCCCCACGAAGGAATATCCTTTGCTTCTTGGGCTTTCCTGGTTGCTCCAGACGTGCCCTGACTCCCCTCCAAAGGGTGAGTCCCTCAGACCTTGCGGTTATGTACCGAAGCCAATCTTTCCATTCTGCGTGGGTTGCTGTTGCAAGGTTTGTTGGGTTAAATCCGTATACCGACGCTGCAGCACTCCACATCCAACGTGGGGCAGCTAGAATCCAGCTACTGGTTGTCGTCGACACCTCCTGGTCCTCGTGGCTGAAGAGTCAAATATCACCTACATCACCTGAAATCACCCGACCTCGGCTGGCATCTTCTTGTTGCTTCCCTGGTCACTGGCAAGGGACCCAGACTCTCTCCTCTCTGATTTCAGGTTCTTCATATCTTCGATCCACCCTTGGATCCATCCGGACACTCTTCATCTGGTCGCCTGCAGCACTTCTTTGCAGCTCTCCATAGGAAACGACGATGAAACCCAAAACTAAAAGACACCCATGCACCTGGCTTCCCTGGGTGATGTAACACGAGTACTTCGGTACTCCTGTGGGTCTTGCCTCTCGAAGTGTCCAGTATTGAAGGGGATTGTTCCTAGTCCACTCCTAAGTGTCCTTAATCTTTAAAACTCTAACCGCAACTTTCTACATAGAAGGCTGTGTTTAGACACTGCACGCGTCCCCCGTGGGTCTCCTGTGTCCCTACCTTGGGTGGTTCCTGGTTGCCCCAGCAGTTCTACAGGCCCTAGGCCTTGTTTCTATGTCCCTCGTGGTTCTTATACCACTTTAGTAGTATATGGTTTGTGAGGCCCTTAGGGCAAAACTTATACTGTGCTACTTTACTGTGTGCTAATTAAGTAATTGTATTGTACTTTTGCCTCTAGCCTCATAAAGAGACTAGAGGGGTGTGTTTAGAATAAATACATATAATTTTTATATATATATATATATATATATATATATATATATACCTGGTGTGGTTCTCCTTTCATTTGGTCATTCATGAGATTATAGACTGGTAAAACAAGCTGCTTTACATTCCTTCAAGACTTAACCTGAAGGCTGCTCTCCACAGCTACCACTAAGATAGCTTTCTATAAAGGTTGTCTTTAAACCTACCATCAATAACGGTCGTTTGGACTGGTGCAAGGTGCCCACTAGAATAGTGGACAGCATATACTGTTGACCACCAATGAACAAAGGGTTTGTTATTAATTCATCTAAATTGGAACACTCAAAAAACTCACAAGACTAAAAATTGACAATCAAAAGGTTGAAATGTATCCATTAGTCAATGATGAGACACCTTCTTCAAGGTGCAATGGACAACTCTTATTCGTTTTGGAAAGTATACTATACACCTTGCTGTGATGAACAGGATTACATACAACTTGAGAGCCATGATTAAAATAGCGCTGTGATTTAAAACATGTGTAAGTGGTCTCCCCTGCATCGTATTTTCGTGAACAGTGTAAAATCACTCAAAAACTTAATGGAAGTTTGCATTAAATATGAAAACCTTATAAATCTTCAATTAACATCCACTTTGATGGTAGCTATGTATAGCGACTTTGACAATTTTTTCACTGGGGTTTGCGGCCAAACTTTTACAAATGGATAATCGTTTGTGAACAGAATCTTTGACTTTTCTCAAAGATGTTTGGCAAGAATCTTTCCCACTTAGGCAGAACATACTTTAAAACGTCCCGTTGCATCCCACACCGGGTGTGTCATGCTTTACCTTGTTTAAGAAGCAGTACTATTTGTGCCAATATCTTTGTAGGGAAACCATGCTCCATCTGACCACCGCCATCCCCAACCACACTTGGCTCTAGTACATATCTATTATATGGACCGACACATGTAATCACAGTAATTTTTGACTATGGTATGATTGGAGACCCTTTATTAACATTGTCCTTTTTTTTAAATCGATGATGTCTTCAGTGATGCCATACATGGTGTAATTGGAGATGTTATCATTTACATCATTTAACATTGTCTTGAGTGATGTAATAAGTGAAGTCATAAGTAATGCATGACGAAGGTACAGATTATAGTAAGTGTTCTAAACTTGAACTGGTGAATTTCTGTTTTTTTTTCTGGTTTTTATTTCACTTCAACTCCTATTTTTAATGTTATTTTTCATATATATAGTTCTCCATCCCCCAGCAGATAGGGGTTTCTCTGGCAGCATAGCATGGCTCTTAACATTTTCAACCTGGCGGAGATCATGTAGGAGAGCTAGAGACACCTTGATGTTCCTCTGTTCTCTGACGGTGGTGCGACCCACTTTACCTCATGTAGCTGAGGAGATCTAACCGGGTGTGCTCCCCACCACCCTTCAGACTGGGATGTTCAAAACTCTAGAACCTGACTATTGTCTCACACCAGAGGGGTTTTTCTTTCAGGATCCATGACCGAATTGACGGCCCCTGACCTTTATCCCTATTCAAGTTGGTATATTCCTCATGCCTTTTGTAATTGCTAAACTCTTAGCACATGTTCTAAAGCTAGTGTTCATTTTGGCCAAGCTATGCTTACGAACTGTTTTGCTGGATCCAGTCAGATCATTTCAACTTCCATCCTCTGCTTTGGAGTTGCTTTTCTTTCCAAATTCTCAACTGCTCCCTGTTGCAGCTTCATCACTCCATATATCTGGTTACAGAAACCAAGGAATCAAAGATGGATTTACAAACAATTCTATTGTGTTACAGATGTGCACAGGTAATACAATTCATCAGAGCCCAAGAGTGGATGGCTCTCACAAATGTGCAAGGAAATCATTCTTACCATAAGAATATTATTCAGTGGAAACTACTGTGCCTATGCCTATCTTACCTCATTTGTGAAATATACGCATACTCATTTAACTGAAATGCCACATCTTTCCTTCTAGAATAGTGCAGTTTGTTTAGGAGAACACTGTCTTCCTGGTCAGATGTTGCAGGGTTCCAGGGGACAGTGATACACACATGTAAAAGTGCAGGCTTTGGCCACTTTCAGTAGGGTTTTGCCCTTCTCTGCTGTACTCTCCTATCATTTTTAAAAGATGTGGCAGTAATTTGCAATATTTTGAAGTGTTCACTTTTCCTTCCTTGTTATGGCACCATTCTTAATTGCTTCTGGGCGGGATGCCTACTCTGTATTGTAGGTTCTGCTTTTCTGTGCTTGCTTCTGGTTCTTCTCTTCTATGAGATGTCAGTTAGTAGTCATTCAGTCTATTGTTTCATCTCTTTGGTCAGTGACCATTTCACATTTACTCTCTTTCTTTCCCTGGTCTCTCTTCTAGGACTGTTTGCTGCAGTACCTGTTATAGAGCTGAGACAGATACTGGCCGAGAACCCTGGGGTCTTTACAGGGTCCATCACTTCACCAAGGTAGGTCAGAGGGCCAAGTGCGGGAGAGATTGCGTCACAGGAACACCAGGTCTTAATTGATTGCACCACTCTCCCAAGTTTACTACACCACCACAAGTGAATGTCATTGCATCATTTCAAGTACATACTCTTTAGTGGCCATCACATGTGCTCATATTCAGCGCAGTGTGTAAGGCTTCTTAAACATGCATATGTAGATGCACATGTGTGCAGACTCTAATGACACTTTTTGTTTCCCTTTCCATCTTTCTTTCTGTTGTGTGACCAGGTGGAGATGTTTGCAGTGACCGCGAATGAGAGTGGAGCAGAGAGCCAGGAGCTGCTAGATGAGTTTGTTACTCTTCAGAAGGAGATCTTCTCAGACTTGGAACTTCATTACATGTGAGTCATTATCTGTCCACAAATGTTGCTTCTACTGCTCCGAACAGGGGCTGCTATAGATACACTTCCGCCTTTAAATGAGGGGTTTCCAACATTTTCTGTAATAAGAGCTACTTATGTTCAATGAAAATAATTCTAAACTACTAATATTGTTGGTGCTGTAAAAGTAACCGTATCAGACAAGATTACATTAATGGCCACCCCATACATGATAGCCAGCCGTGAGAACTTCAGTGAGTCAGGCGGGGCTTCCAGCAGTAATGTAGAAAAGTCTTTATCAATTTGGAAGAAGTCTATGTGGGTAATACATGACAACAACTGTGACTGTGCTCATACAGCACTAATAGGTGGTACCTTGCGGCTCCATCTTCGACTTAACTTCCGGACTTGACAACACTGGAGTCAACTGGCTGCAGTTCCTATTTTTCCATGTCTTTTGGTGTGGTCTGTTCCTCTGTCGTCGCCAACATAACATTTTCTCAGCTTTCCCCAACAATAGGTCAAATTTATTCACTCAAGATTTTTGGTTTCAAGCCTTGTTAAAGAGATTACAAGACGATATCTTTCTCTGACCCCCTATGATATGAGCATATTGTGTCTGGGGTCAGCGCATGATGACACCATCTATTGACCCTGGGCCTCCATCACTCAAAGTACATCAGCGAGCAGGCAGACAAGTTATTTTTGAATAAGGCCTGTAGGGAGAGACCCAAGTGCTCGCCCTCTCTTACAGAAAAGTTGCCTGCCTGGGAACATTCTGCTAAGAGACAAAAAAGGCAGCACTGTAGGAAGAAGTCTTCTTCCACCAGAAAACGGTTTTGCTCTTTGGACCCTTCAGAGTCTCAGTGTTGTTCCCAGATGCCAGACTCTCCCTCATCATTGAACAAGACTCTTGCATCGAAAAAGGTGAGACTGGAGTTTCCTGGTCCATTTGCCAACCTTGTTCAGGAAATACATCTTGGAATGCTGGATATCTTCAGGACTGTGCTGCCACCACCTGGCCCCCTCCCCAGGAGGGAGGCTGGGCTTGGTGACTCTGGCAGCTCTGATCCAAATGCCTCCCAATGTCACATCTCCATAGACTCCAACACTGAAGACAAAGTTGAACCTGGCTAATGTGATATCCCACATTTGCATGGGCCTTTTTGCAGGCGCAGCCAATGAGGGTAAAACACCTTTACAACAAATCTTTCATCCCGCATACTATCACTCCGCATACTTTTGCAACAAAACTACCATCACTCCGCAATGCAATTATAACGCATGGCATTATATCTTATATACTTTTACCACGCATGCTTTTACAACGAAATTCGTTGTAAAAGCATGAATGGTAAAAGCATATGTTTTTAATATTTAAGTTTAAGGTAAGTATATGGTTTTAGTTTGGGGGTGTTGGGGTATATGTTTTAGGGGTTCAGTGGTATTTTAAGGGTGGGATATATGTTTTAGGGGTTATGGGGTATTTTATATTTATTATTATTTTATCATTATTTATTTTATTAGATTATTTTTTTTAGGGTTCAGGGATAGGTTTGGGTTATGGGGTACAGGGGTATTTTTAGGGTTCAGGGAGGGTTTTGAGTATGGGATACAGGGGTATTTTTAGGGTTCAGGGCTAGGTTTGGGGTACATGGGTATTTTTTGGGTTCAGGGATAGGTTTGGGTTTTGGGGTACAGGGGTATTTTTAGGGTTCAGGGCTAGGTATGGGTTTTGGGGTATGGTTTTTTTTGGGTTCAGGGCTAGGTTTGGGTTTTGGGGTACAGGGGTATTTTTAGGGTTCAGGGATAGGTTTGGGTTTTGGGGTACAGGGGTATTTTTAGGGTTCAGGGCTAGGTATGGGTTTTGGGGTACAGGAGTATTTTTAGGGTTCAGGGCTAGGTATGGGTTTGGGGTACAGGGGTATTTTTAGGGTTAAGGGCTTTGTTTGGGTTTTGGGGTGCAGGGTGTATTTTTAGGGTCAGGATGGGTTATTGTTTAAGGGTGCTGGGGTATTTTACGGAGTAAGGGTGAGTTAGGATTATGGGGTGCAGGGGTATTTAAAGGGACCAGGGTGGGATTTTTTTTAGGGTGTACAGGCTAATTAAAAAAAAAGACATAAAAATATATATATTATATGAACAGGAAACTCCTTAAGCAACCTCCAAACACTTTAAGATCGGCGAAGCTATCAACAGGAGACGGACCACAGGATCTGGCCAAGAATAGTTTATTGGCACAGGAAAACAGCCATGACGCGTTTTGAGCTACTAGAGCCCTTGATCACATGCAGAGCCATTACATTTTTTTGTCTTTTTTATGCAGTGAATGTAAGTCCCCGCCTCCCTGACACTCACTTCCCGGTCACATGACCTTAGACACGGAAGAGGTATTTTCGCATCAAGACTCAGCTGAAAAGTTTTTCAAAAGCTATATATAAATAATTCAATTCAATAAAATATATTTTTTTTAATTAACAAAATATATATGTGTGTATATATATATATATTGGCTAATTGAGACATTTGCCTCTGCCAGGGCGGGTTGCATTATTCTCCCCCCCCCTGTGATTTTGCCACTTGGACCTTCGGTAGGTGAGGCACGGGGACTCGAGGCAGCACCACCAGTTTCTTTTGCGGCTCACGTCCTGCATTTCACCCAACCCCTGCTATTTTTCTTGTATTGTATCAAGAACGTCCCTCAGCCATACTTACCTGGGAGTTCACAGTGTATCCTGGGAAATGGAGTCCGCTGACTTTCTCGGACCGGCTGCAACATTACCTAAATGAGGGGCGGAGCTAACACTAGGCACCTATCAGAGTGCGGCTGGGTGTTTATGCTTTGCAGAATGCCAGGACTTCCTCATTACTCACCGCAGGCGCTGACGAAGGCCAATCCGGCCGAAATGCATTCGCCATTTTATTGAAATAAAGGGTGTTGTCCTGCAAATCCCCTTCGAGGCTCCTGCTTCTTTCGTTTGAGAGGAGATGCTTTCTTCATATATATATATATATATATATATATATATATATATATATATATATTCATCACACACAGGTTGCCCAAGAACAATCGGTTGTTTTCTATCCACTCGGATGATAATTTGCAGCACTGAGACTCTGGGGAACACTTCACTGGAATAATAACTTTATTTTGCAACTACGGTAACCAGAATGCTGTAGTAACCGCTACGCCCACTGGGACAGGTTTACTTATTTAAATGAGTTGCACATGTGACCTGGTTTCTCGCAGCACCTTCAGCCACTGACGAAGGGGAAACCTGAAACGCGTATGGCAGGGGTGCCATTGACTTTTGAAAGCACGTTTGTTTAATGTGCGCTGCTGTGTTTCATTAAAGACAATGCTTCAATCACCTACCTGGAGGCTCTTCCTTGGGGGCAACCTGTGTGTGATGAATATATATGTATATATACATATACACATAGTACTTTTACAAAGTCTATGCCTTCACCATGCATGCCTTTTCTTTGTAATGACATGCGTGGTAAAGGCATATGCGGAGTAAATGTTTGCGGGGTCATGGTAGGTCGGAGTAAACGCACTTGCATTATAAAAAATGTGGAGTAATGGTATGTGGGATATTATCCCGCGGAATAACATCACATATTTGCCAATGAGTGGATAGTAGAAACAATTATCTATACAGCAAAATAAAAAATCAAAGTTCATTATTTTGTTTTATGTATAAATTCTTTTACTGATAAAATTAAGAACTGTTTCAGCTTACACCCAAAAAACGATACAAATACTGATTGTGATACACGCACCAACAGCAAACAATGCTTATAGATAATATTTAGGAGAGGTCGAAAAAGGAAGTGGGAGATGTGAGAATAAACTGTAGAAGAAAGAAAGTAAAGAGAGGAAGGGAAGAACAGAGAAAAAGAAGGTAAGAAAGACTGAAAATACTACGTTGGGAAGAGAGAAGGGTAGGGCAGCATAGTGAGTATAATCATGGTAATGAGGAAGAAGCAAACCTCTAAGTGAACTAGGGGGGAAGGACAGGGGGCATCTTGCAAAAAGTGGGATCATATAAGAAGAAAAATATCTGCTTGGTTTATTTTTATATGCAGCGTTATGAGCCCCTCCCTCAGGCCCAGAGATTTGCCCATTAGGAGGAAAGGCTGGGCTCAGATTAAGATGCCTTGGCTATGCTATGGAAGACAAAGACTATGGCCGAACAGAGGATGGTTATCTCCTGCCTTCTTAAAATACAGATGTTGGTACATATCTGCACTTACAAAATGGCAGTGGAGTGGATACGTCGCTAGCAGGTGGCATTCTCTATCCCACTGCCCCCACCTCGGATGAAAAAGCCTTGGAAATGCTTTTACCTTCAGGAGAATTGAAATCAAACATAGTGACAGCGACGTTACTTGTTTTTAATAATGCCCTCCCAGAGCCTCCCATAGCTGCATGGGAGAAGACCTTTTCAGGTCTAGCAGTCCAGACCGATTGCCTTGTGCCGTAGATCCGCTCCAGGTTTTCTACACTTTTTGTTTTCACCCATCACTATAGAGTGTGGTTGTTCAGACATAGTCATTGAAACAGAATGCCAGTGCCTTTCCAAAGGCACACCCGGACAGGAAATCCAAGTAACTTGATGCCTTAGTGAGAAAATGTTTTACCTCAGCAGTTTGGCACTCTGCACTGCTAATGACTCCTGCCTTCTAGGCCAATATCTTCATACTTTATATGAGCTGGCAAAACACAGTTTTTAAAGCCAGACCATATGAAAAAAAAGTTCTGTATGATGTTCTGAATGCCTCAAAGTAGATCTTAAAGTGTGGCTTAGATTCTGCGAACATCGTTCAATATGTGAACAAGGCTAGCACGCTGCGTCAGCATTCCTGGCTGCATTCCACTGGCTTCTCTGGAAAATCCAAGCTACACTTACGGACATTTCCTTTGACAGTGAGTGTATTTTTATAGAGGCTGACCCCTCCCTATGACACTTCAAGAGCAGCAGGTCTGCAACTCACACCTTAGTCTCCCCACAGTTCTGCAAGCAGTTCTGCAAGTTCTGTGGTTACTATACAGCAGTGCAGGTGCTTCAGAGACAGCCGTACCACTCATTTCACGGCCGAAGTGGATCTAGAGGACAACATCACAAGCCGCATCAGCAGATCCAGCCTCCAGCATCATTTGCAGGTTCTGCCACTTATAAACCCCTCTGACTCCTTCCCTTCTCCGCACTATCTTCCGGTGGAAGGGAGAGACTCATATTTTGTCATCAATCGGGCAAAGGTCACAACAGATTGCTTGGTCATGCAGGTAATTCCCAGTGGCTACATCTTTCCCTTCTTCTCCCCACCACTATATTCCTTCTGGTGTGGTACTTTTAATTGAGATGAAGGCCTTCCTTCCTCCATAGTGGATCAAAGATATTCAGGTGATGAATTTGATTTTCTGTCGCCAATTTTGACCCTGCATCAATAGGTTATACACTTGCTGGGGATCATGAACTTTTGCATCCTATTGGCGCCTCATGCAGGAAGGCAGATACAATTACCAGCGATCCCTGATGTGACCGTGCTTCAGCACTGGCAAAGCCTTTCCACTCCATTTCAGATCTTCAGTGCATCAGGATCTGCACTGGTGGGTGGGTCCCTCCAAACTTGTTGAGGGCCGCCAATTTAGCCCCACCAGTTAAAGTTACTGTGGTCACAGCTGCAGTTTTGCTATGCGACAGTGCTCATCTGTGTGACAGCATGGTGAAGTTCTTTTGGACTACGCCAGAGCAACTCCTACACATAAATATCCTTGAGTTGCATGCAGTTGTTTCACTTTGAAGGCCTTTCTTCTTTCTGCCTTGAGAAACAACACCAAGGTTCTAATGGGGATTCCCACTACTGTCAAATATAGCAACAGACAGGGTGGTGTGGGACCTTGGACTTTATGTAGGGAGGAAATTCACTTGTGAAGGTGAATGCAACAAAAGGAACCTGCCTGTTAGCGGCTCATCTTGCAGGCTCCATCAATGTGAGACTGGATGCACTAAGTCACCTCTCACTGAAGGTCAGGTGGGAGGTGCATCCCGACATGACTGTGGCAGGTGACTCCAGAAAGGGGCCTGGATATTGATCTCTATTTGAAGATCTCTTAGAAAAGACCCAGAACATTGAAGGGCCCTCACTTGACATACCCTTCCCTCCTAATGGTTCTCTGGGGGATGTTTTTCAGGTTCATCTGGTCTCTGGGCCTCCTATGCATACATCCACTGATCCCACTTCTGTCCAAACTACTGCGTGAAGTGCAAGAGGATCAGGCGCAGCTGTTTCTAATGTTCTAGACTGAGTGAGGAGTATCTGGTACACCAATATGTTGCCACTTAACATTCAGCTGCCTGCTTCCTAATTTAACACAGAGGACCTGTGTTTGTTGCAGGATGGTGAGATCCACCACCCGAGCCCACCATGCTTCAGTTGCAGGCGTGTAATTGAGCGGTACCTTCCACAATGCTTTTTCCATCCTAATCAGGTCACATAGGTCATCTTGGTGGCCAAGAAGTCTGCTACCAAATCTATCTGCACAGACCCCTGTAACAAGTTTATTCATTGTGAGTGAGAAAGGCATTCGACCCTTTAATTCTCACCTTTCCAGTGTATTATGGTTTGCATTGTTCTCTGCTCAGCTGGATATATCTGTGGCTGGGATTAAAGGCTACCTGGCAGTTGTTTCCGCATTTATTTGCATTCTTGACCAATGTTCCCTGCTTATGTCCCTACTAGTAGCGTGGTTTCTTAAAGTTTTGCTTTACTTGCTAACTCCCACTGTGGTTTATGTGCTTCAGTTGGATTTGTACCTTGTATTGACTTTCATGATGGCATCTACATTTGAGCCAATACACAGTTCGCTGGTTCAGCATCTTACTCTAAAGGCAGTTCTGTTGGCAGTAATTAATTCTGCTCGTAGACTTGGAGAACTTCAGGCTCTTTCTGTTTGTTCACCCTTCACAGTATCTACCTGGATAAGATGGAGTTCGTACCAGCCCATCCGTCTTATCCAAGGTTGTTTCTGCTTTTTATATGGTACAGTCTATCACTGTTTCATCTTCTTTCCTCCTCCACATCCAGTTAGGGATGTGGAACTTCTGCATAGGCTGGATCCCAGGCCTTGGTATGATACTACCCTGACCACATGTGACAGGATAGTTGATGATCAGCACTTTGTGGGCTTCGCTGGAGCAGAGGACAATGAGGTGATGAAGCACATCATTTTGTGCTTGGGACCTCTTCCACATCAAGATTTGCTCGAGGAGAAAGATCCTATGTTGGGCATCTGTGCTTATTTCACAGGAGCCATGGTGGCTTCCATTGCTCTTTCTGGAGGTGTCCCAGTAACCAACAGCGGTACAAAGGGGGGTGGTAATGGACGGAGCATCTGAACCAATCAAACACTCACACCCAGTCAAAAGATCTGGGTTTAATCCATCACCGTTCTTTAGCCCACTCTGCCACCCCAGTTCAGACATGGCTATATGCAAATCAGTCTGACCCTGTGCCTCATGGGAACAGTCCAGCCCGAACTGCCAAGCCATGCCTTCCCTGGACCGGAAACAAGCTTCCGAGGACCGGTTTCAGGCATTCCAGCCGTCTTCAGCCCGGCTTGCTTGAATCCAGTGGCAAAGTGAGCAAGGGACTCACGTCTGAGCATACCCTGACACACTTATGGCGGCCAAAAGCGGCACAAAAGGGGGTGGTGATGGACGGAGCATCTGAATCAATCAAACACTCACACCCAGTCAAAAGATCTGTCCCAGTAACCAACAACTGCAGGGATTGTACATGGTCATCCTTCTTCTATATACCTCTACTAAACATGAAGTAAAGCAGTGCTTTGCCTGTGCTATGTTGTATGACTTCCTTAGTTAACAGACATTCCCGAATCTGGCCTCCCACGGAGATGCTGCTTTTCGTGAGGAATCTGCATGAAGATGTATCCATCAGTAGGAAAAGTTACTTACAACAATATTTCTCATGGGTGAGTGATCTTCCTGCAGATTCTACAGCGCCCGCCCTCCTCCCCAATGAGTGTGTGTTATGATTATCATTACTTGCTTTATTTGTTGATGTTGTTAATCAAGGAGGCACCAAGAAAGATTCAGGAACTGACGCAAGGATGACGGTTGCTGCTAATATACTGTAGTGATATCACATGCTGGGGTGTGATTTGTAGCTGGAATAATATGACAGTGCTGGAAAGTCACAGCTAGGGAAAAGTGTTCCGGATCTACCAGGAGCCTGGGGGGAGAATTCATAGGGTGATGAATTAACAGGAAGATTTTATATCCGCCAGAAATATTAAGTAACTTTTTTATCTCTACTTCTTAGAGATTGTAATACGCCCAAACATTCTGCTTTTTCTGCTTCTCTGAGAGCAATGCACTGTTTCAAACACTGGTACCTGTGAACGTTGCCTTGTGAGAGATTGTAACCCGGAAGTGGTCATAGTATTTTTACCTGTAGGATGACAATCGAGGCCTACAACACATCAGCAGAAACCAACGTGTCTGCCTGCCCCATTCGGGAGATTTTACGGTTTCTCGCAAGCCCTTTTATGTTCCCTGTTTATGAAAGGTTGGGTTCTTATAACACACATCAGCACTTTCACCATGTCTTTTTTAAATCTGAACCCTGTATATAGCTAGTTTTAAAGTGTTTGTTTAGGAGAATGAAGCCTTGAATTGCTGCTGTATGTTTTATGTAGGTGAGGCCCGCTCTTGCTATTAATCCCAGCTGAACATTTAGTGTTGTTTTAGTAAATAAACCTTTTGCCTTATTGCATACAGGGTCCTAGATATGCCTACACAGGAGTTGGGACTACCCGCGAATAGGAAATATGACATTGAAGCCTGGATGCCTGGCAGAGGAAAGTATGGAGAGGTGAGACGAACAGCTTTCACCCTGGATAGGCCAATTGAGTAAGGTAAAGAAGAGCAAACAAAAACCATGACAACTGCAGTTGCATCCTCTACTCTAATGCTGGCCAAATTATTCTCTGGTGCTCGTAGCTCTTGGTGCAGGGCACGAGAACAGTTCAGATGAGCCAAATGAACCACAGCATACTGTTTTGAGTCTTTATTTGATGTGGTTTGGTTTGTACAGTTCTTTACAAAACAGTTTAATCAATATACCCATGACAATATATTGCAACAATTTAATTATTTTGCACTAGCTGTGAAAGCATGACCTTGTGAAAGTGACAAACTGTTGCACAAGAGTATTAGTTGGAAAAAGGCACTAGTTTAAAAAAATGTGTTGGCAGTCGAAGAATGTCAGGGCTGTGGTGCTGCTGCAGGAACCCCGAGGACAATTTGTTGGGACTGCAGACAAGTGGGGAGGGTATTGGGCTATCATGCTACCCTAAAAGAAACATTCCGAAACTATTTAGTATCCCACATTCATTTATCATTGCAAGATACCCTCTCAGGCAGAGGGAGGAAAGCTCTTACTTGCTAGAAATATGTGTCCTTTGGTGCAGCCATGCAACCCCTTGGATTGCAGTGGCAGAACTCTTATGCTGCATATAACAGGTGTTAGATTGTCTGTGTCAGACACTCAGGACATATTTTTTAATAAGCCCGTTCATTTTTTCCTCATCAGATCTCCAGTGCCTCCAACTGCACTGATTACCAAAGCCGGCGTTTGAACATCATGTACCATGGAGCATCTGGGGATCTTCGATACGCACATACTGTAAGCAGGCTTCCCGAACCCTGGCAAGGGAGAACGATCAAGGCGGCACAGTGGGGGCGTGGGTATGGGACATAGAGCATGAATGAACTGAGGAAAGTAGTGACTCCTGCATGAACACACCTTTACACAAACACACTTATGATTGTCCATTATCACTTAACCTTGCTGCTTTTGTGAATGTCCCTGCTGTTTTCTACCTCTTCAAGTAGCCTATCTGTGCTATTTAACTCCTTTTGACCACATTGTCACTGCCTTCTTTCTCCGCAGGTGAATGGGACAGCGTGTGCTGTCCCCCGCATGATCATTGCAATTCTTGAATCCAACCAGTTGAAGGTGAGTCCGTCTGAATGTTTGTGGCTTTTAGTGGTCACTGAAAAGCCCACATAACAGCTGTGCATCAGGGTTTCAAGACTGTGGGATTTTCATTGAATCTAGACTTTTTCCATGAACCCATAGTTTAACTGAACGCATTGCCATTGAACCATTATGGCCTATGTCTTTTATTTGTTTTTTTCCAATGCTAGGGATTGTTTGTGCCCCATCACCCCATCTCGCTATGAAGGTTCTTTGTGTGCTTAACCCTGTGATGCTTCCTTGTTTTTCTGTAAAGTCTGTACCTTTCATGGTTATGAAAAACGCTGTTGACCTTGATTTTTATTTCAGTAGCAGAGGTAAATGTGCCCTTTTTCATTAGTTATTGTCTGCCATTTAGAGCAGAAGCTACATCTAACTGTCTTTTATTGAAATTATATGTTTAAACAAAGTGAGTGTGTGCTTGCAAGGACATTTGTCACCATAGTTCGAGACAGCAGCAGTATGGAGGAATTGTATGCTAGGCTGCAGAGCAAAACCTGTTCTTCTATTTTGTGATTTCCTTGGCCTTTCTGTCTGAGAAGCAGTAATTGACTACACATGTTTTCTACCATGCCACCTATCTAACAAAAGGTTCTCATGAAAGAACAACCATCATTTTTGTTGTTCATGCCTTCCACGGGAGCATAAGGAGAAGAAATGCTCAGCTTACCATCTGTTTGTGTCTAAAATTATTAGGCTTATTTTCATAGATTGTTCTTTGCGAGAGCTGTGAAGAAATTAATTTAATTTCATAAAACTTTATTTGGTTTTACAGTTTGAAACCCATAAAAGCCACAGTATACATACACATCTCATAAAAGAAGTACTTTAAAAAAAGTTAACAGTGTAAGTAAGTGGCTCTCTGTGTACTGGACCAAAGTAAGGTACAGTGTATAGAGTCCCCAATTCCTAGAGGTATAACAGAGGTTAAAGTCAGATCTGACCTCACTCTCTAATGTGGTAGCTTGGTCGAGCAGTAAGGCAGTATCAGAGGACAGTGTAAAGCATTTGTTGTACACACTCAGTCAGAAAAAGGTTTCACACTCTAAAAAACTGAACCCTAGGCCAATTGTTTTTATATCAAAAGATATAGTTGTTTTATTTTAGAACCAACAGGTATCAAAATATACTTTTCTCAATATGAGTGACTTTGGGTAATTACTTTGCAGACAGGCAATAGACTTAGTAAGTACAATAGTTACTGGGGTTGCAATAGGCAACACAATTTAACATTGAACTCAATGGGTTTTTCTATAAAAATGCAATAGATTACTTTCAGGATTACTTTACTAACCACAGGACTGGATCCTGGATTCAGTCCCGGGACCTAAGCTGTAAACAGTTAAGTAAAAGCGTTTTGGTTACAGTTGTACTTTTTAAAGGATATTAATGTATTTTCAAAGTTGACCCTTAGAAACTTTTCAGAGAAAAACTAGCAATGTTATCCTATGGAAGGAAATCCAAGTCACAGGTAAAGTAGGTTCTCGTTACTTTTGTAATCCAGTACTGGACTCCTAGATCCAGCACTGGGACCTCTACCTAAGACAGGTAAGTATTTACTTTTCAGCAGTTGGTATGGTTTTTACGGAATATTTGTAATTTGCGAAAATCGACACTTAAAAGAAATTTCAGAGAAAAACAGTCAATGGTTTCCTACGGAGGAAAATGCAGGTAACTGGTAAGTACAGTTAAGATTACTTTCGCGGTTCAGCAATGAACTAGAGAGTACAGCACTGGCTTCTCTCCTCATCCCAGGAGAGTATTTCGGAAATCGTTTTTCGGCTGATTTTAGAGGAATATTTTAAAGTTGCAAAAATCGACACTTAGAAGAAAATTCAGTGAAAACCAGTAAATGTTAGCCTATGGAAGGAAATTGAGTTATCTGCTTTCAGGTGAGTACTCGACTGGTGAGGTTAAGGTTCTGGACATAGATAGGTGGCCAGAGATGCCATTTGGGTTTTGATTTCAACACAGTTTTAGGGAAGGAACACAGGCCCCGGGCACCTGATTGGCAGGAGCCCAGGCCACACTCAGTAAAAGCACATCAGCAGTTCAGCAAAAAGTGGGGGCATACCAATGCAAGAAAGATGGCACTTTCTCACAAACAGTTCATAGCCATAAAACAAAAAAGGTTACGAATAAGATATGACAAGTACGATAAATATATTTCTGTACTTAAAATAGAGAACACACAAGAGACATACCTTGGGACTATGAGTACCTCCTCCCCCTAAAATAACCAATATTCCAGGCAGGCCCTGGTTCTCACCAAAGATTTCAGATAACCTACAATGAAGATTATACAGTCTGGTTTCAACAGCTGCAAATACAAAAGTTCTGGACGAACCTGATTAATGTTAAGCCTCTTTAAAAGGGGGAGTAAAAAATGTCTGTGAGGTACTTCATAGAATTTGCAGAGGAACATGAAGTGTAGCAAGTCCTGTGGAGACAAGTTGTCGCAGTCACAGGGTGCTAACACCTGTCCTCTGCTACACCCTTTCGGAACAGCAATTAAAAGATGGAAAATATCGAGGCGAAACCTGGACAGTAAAAACCGCTCATAGGTGGTCAGTGTTTCCAAAAGGTATGGCTCGATCAGTGGGTGGGTTTTTAGGGTCAGAAATTTACAGACGTTTGGTTTGCATAGTTCCGGTTCATCTTTTTCTAACTTCCTTGTGCAAATAAATGCTTTCTTGATCAGTTCCACGTCCTTTTTTATTATGATTGAAGGTTTTAAAAAGAGTTCCGGGCGACCAAACTCTGTAAAGCGACCTCTAACATACTTCAACCATGGAGTTCTGGACATATGTTCCAGGGTCATACAGTCTGTTAGAATCTGCTGGGTGAGCTTTAGCTCCTTGTTTGGCCAGCACTTAAGCCAAAACACTTGGGGATGCAAGGCAAGAGTATCACATAAAAAAGGGGCCCCCAGTTATTCATGAGCTATCAGGTTCGATAAACCAGTTGGCATTCCCAGCAGGCTCTTTAGAAAGTTATTCGCTACCACCTGCAGCACATCTGCTATGGTATACCCCAAGACTTCACTACCATAACATGCAGTTGACACACCCTTAGCCTGATAAACTTTCAGCATGGCTGCAATTGGGCGCTTGCCCATCTTAGCAGAAAAGCTGAAAATAGCGGCAGTTGTTCGGATGAGCTACCCCTTTTTCCTTAGAATAAGGGGCCCCCCACTTCAGACGATCATCCAACAGGACCCCCAGGTATGAAAAAACTGACATTGTGGGGACCTTAGCAGTACCTACGGAAAAAGAATACTTTTTTGTGGGACGCGCCCCTACCTGCAAAACATTGAATTTTGATTTATTGATCGCTAAGTCACGGGACCCCATAAAATTCAAGAATGCATCTAATAGAGATTGGAGTCCTCTAGCGGTTCTCGATATCAGGACAGCATCATCCGCATACAGGAGGACGAGGAGACCCCGACGACCCACATGCGGAAAATCGGCCCTGTGGCTACCAAGGCTCCTTCAAGATCAATGATGTATAGGATAAACAGGAAGGGGGCCAAAATACAGCCCTGTCTCACCCCTCTTTCAATATTGAAATCCATGGAAACCCAAAGATCCTGTGCATATCTGCTGTTTTCCATGGTATCCCTTTGCATATCCATTTGAAAGTCCACAATAGTGTCTCCACCCCCATGGCCCTCATGGACTGCCACAATTTGACCCGGTTTACACAGTCAAACGCGGAGGAAAGGTCCATGGTCAATGAAGGCCATGTAGATCGTACCTGGGCGGGCCATCATGTACTTGCCAAGGATCAAATAAAGGTTTAAACATTGGGCCACAGTAGACCTCTCTGCACGAAACCCATATTGAGTGTCAGCGCTAATGTTGTGCTTCTCTGCCCATGAAGATAATCTTTGCAGTAGTACCCCTCACACCACCTTAGTTACAGAGTCAATGAGAGAAATAGGTGGGTAACAGTGCGTACTGTTTCGGTCCCCCTTTTCGAACACTGGTACAATGGTGGAGATGGCCAAGGATTCGGGGCTACTGTTCCTGGCCGCTGCATTCAATACAGCCACCAGGATCGGGGCCCAAAAGGAAGGATCCGATTTGTAAAGGTCCGGCGGAATGCCGTCCGGTCTGGGAGCCTTATTACAGATAAGGCCCGCAATTCCCACCTCTATCTGTTAACTCAAAGACCAGATAGTCAGTGTTTTTTGCCTGGGGTGACTGGTCGTGGTGACCCATAGAACCCTTGAACATGGATTGAAAGTGGGCAACCCATTCCTCTTATGTGATGTGGGAGCCTAGGGTATTGCCTGTATCTTTGGAGAACAGAGGTCTGTTGGCATTGCCCCAAAACCGTGTGCCATTCCTTAAAGTACTAGACTCTAACAGCTCCATCCATGCCGCCTCCTTCAGAGCTCTCTTACGGGTAGCTAGGGCCTGCTTGTATCCTGAACGACAAGCCTGTGTGTTTGGGTGGTTTCTCGGAACAGCTTTCAGGGCCTCCTTTAACTTATGTGCTGCCTTTGAGCAAGAGGAATCAAACCATCTTGGGTTTGAATTAAATACCTTACAAACTGGAGCCCTTAAGAGTTCCCCTGCTTTACGTGAGATGGAGCTGAAAGCATTGAGAACATCTCTTGGTAGACTCTCTGGTTGGACACATAGGACAAGTGCGGCTACACAAGAGTCTCTCACCTACCTGTATATGCATATGGGTCGATCTGGGACCATTTAAGGCGGCGCCCACCGTCTATAGGTCTCGTAGTTCCTAGTACCCTTCCCCTAGATTTTCTGGATAGAAATACACCGCAAAGGTATACACAAAGGGGTTTGTGATCACTGTAACCGCTGTCCTTGATGGTAAACCTCTGAAAATGGGACTGGGAGGAGGAAGAAATTAAAATATGGTCTATAAAGACCCGGTACCTCTCCCTTTGAAGGTAGGAGTCAGGTTTTACAGTTTGGGGCGGAGAGGGACATTAGTGTCAATAAGTCAAATTCATTGACCTGGTTGTTTAATTCATTCCCCTGTGTTGAGTGCTCAAAGTGAAATTCAATTCTTCTAGAGTGGTTTCCATTGCCTCAGTTGGGCCAAGATAGAATAGATAACTCGCAGGAAAGAACAATTATTCTCTTATTATTTCTGAGTTTGTGACTAGAACAACAGGTACCTCTTTCTCCAAGATGTCTTAGGTCCTCACCATTGATAAATATCAGCATCCCTCCTAGGCCATTGTCAACCCATATCTCAAACAAGACTCCGGACTTGACACAGCCATCTTGAAAGATAGATTTGTTCTTTCAATATTAATGAACTTGAAATCACGCAAATTCTTAATGTCTGCCTCAAAATCAAGAATGATTTGCTGCAGGAGGCTCTGTCAATGTTAAACACAGAGTCAGTGCAACTGTCCTGTGAAGTCTGAAGATTTTTTTTTTAAACCTTCGAGCACCAAAACAAAATCAGATACTGAAATAACAATCAGAGCCAGCTTGAACTCTTTGCTGTCATCTGTCCACATGAAGAGCATGGTTCCGCTCCAACATCTATCTTTGTCATTGACCTACGCTGTAAAATCTATGAAAACAAGCTTAAAGAGGTAGGAGAAGGGTTCTCATCTTTCACAATATCAATATGCAGCACATTGATGACCCCAGCAAAGGATAGAAATAAACACTACATGTCATAGGACCACTATAACACAAATTCGTTTCCTTGCCCGCTCCCCCATAAAGACGATCATGAAAATGATATTGACATCTTCCTAGCTCAAAATGTGCTCATGTATAACACTTATTTGGAGAGCAAACAGATTTGAATTAATCCATGATATGCACAAACACAATGGTACCCGTATAACCATGGAGTGTGTCACTGAACTAATATTAGATTAATGTCATGTACCAACCACAAATGAATCTGATTTAGCCTGAATAAGGGTCTTGAGCAGCAAAATGATTTCGTTCTTCAATTCAGTCATAGAGGGAATGTGTAAGTTAGCTTCTAGCACTGACCAAAGCATCTGATCCACCAAGGAAACCATTGCTTGCATCCAGCATTAAGACAATCTCTCTAATCTATTACATACCCACCCTAATCAACTCCTCTGTGCAATGGGCCTAGACCCTGGCCGACTGAAACATGCAGTTATCACCACCCTGCTAAAGAAACCAACAGCAGACCTCAAACTCCTGGTCAACTAATATCCACTCTCCAATCTGCCATATCTGAGCAAATTCTAGAATTAATTATTAGAGACAAAATACAAGAAAATGAGGAAGAGGTGCAACATGATCTACAGTTCAGTCCTGCAAGGACAACATATCTGATCCGACGAAGATTAAAAAAGAATTTCTCATCATGAGGGCCAACAAATTGGAATGATTTTCCTGTACCACCTGGCAGCTTATGAGAATGTCAACCATAGTATTATGCTTATCAGAATTGAAGAATAGTATGGAATTTCTGAAGGTGCTGTAAATTGGATTACTTCATTCCTCTCTGGCCAAATTCCACTGATATGCCTAACAGACTCAAACTCCTCCTCTCATGAACTGCAGTGGGGTGTCTCCCAAGGCTCTGCGCGATCCCTGCTATTTTACTTGTGTTTCTTCCTTGTCATAATTATTAGTCCACTGTAGGATCCATTTCCAGAAGAACACAGAATACTCTCAAATCTGTATCCATCAAGGAACGTTATGTTAAAAATATTTGTAAGCGCACGTTCACCGAGCGGTTTTGTGGCGCTGAGCGGAATCGGTTGCAGGTACAATAGCAGTGGGTTTACTTGTAAGCTTGAGCGAATAACCATGTTTTAAGTGATTTCCTGAATTGAGTGTAGGAGGTGGCCCAATGCAGTTCGGGGGGAGGGAGTTCCAGAATTGAGGTGCCAGGGTCAAGAATCTTAGACCTCCGTGTTTTTTTTGCATTTGAATAGACAAGGGGTCAGTAGGTTCCTACTTGAAGAACGTAGGTCGCAAGAGGGGACATACAAATGTATTCTAGAGGTGATAAAGGTCGGGCCGCGATCAGAGAGGGCTTTGTAGATCGTCCAGCCTAATTTGAAAAGTCAATGTTGGGTCACGGGGAGCCAGTGGAGGCTCAACAACAGAGGTTTCACATGGTGAGACTTAGGCTGACCATAGACAAGCCTGGCGTCTTGGTTCTGCACCAATTTTATCCAGCGTAATTGGTAAGCAGGGATGCCGGTATACAGAGAGTTCTAGGAATCAATTTAAAGAGTTTGCCCAACGTCACCAATGCACCCATGGGAGAAGAAAAGCTCCTGGTGCCTAAATGGTGGAAACATTGGAATTGTCTCTGTTTCTTAACTGTGAAATGGGCTAATAGGATGGCTATTGATGGGACACACAGACTACTGTAAGATGAACTGTTTGGTCTTCCCAAAGATGTTGATTAACGATTTTAACAGATTCCAAAATTAAACCGCCAAGATGCTGCTTGACTTTCAATTGGTTGGCCATACCACACTAGCCCTAAAAGCATTGTTAAAGCTCTCAGTGCATGCTAAGATCAAATTCAAGACACACTGCTTTAGCCATAATGTCTACAGTAACGAAGGCTCGACACATCTACAAAACTGCCCCCACACTATATTCCCACTAGAAACCTTTGTAGTTCTTTGTAGCACAACAACTAACAGCACCCATTCAAGTGGTTAAAAGATAGCTCACCATCCATGGAGTATTGGAACCCAAATTGTGGAAAACCATGACCCCCAAGTCAGAGCTAAATCAAACCCCACTAATTCATGAAACTCCTTAAAACTGACCTTTCATCATCTACCTGAATCCACTACTCCAAGTATCATAATTGCGTTGACAATTTTCATCTCCACCTGCTGGACTCAAACAATTTGCTGTATATTGTTTGCCATACTTTGACTTGCATATTTACAACAAGGGGTGGTGAGGGACAGAGTCTCTGAATTAAGCAGAAAGCTCTCACCCAGTCAAGAGATCAGGGCTAGATCCAACACCGTTTTTTAGCTCACTGCACCATCCCAGTTTCAGAACCTGGCTGTATGCAAATTAGTCTGTTCCTGTCCCAGTGCATGATGGGAACAGGGCAAACCAAACTACAAAAGCCAATTCTTACACTGGGAAGGAAACAAGCTCCCGGGGACCGGTTTCTGGCATTACAGCCGTCGTCGGCCCGGTTTGCTTGAATCCTGATGGTGCAATGAGCAAGGGTCTCACATCTGAGAATACCCTTCCACGCTTAGGGTGGACAAAAATATTTACAACAAGGGGTGGTGAGGGACAGAGTCTCTGAATTAAGCAGAAAGCTCTCACCCAGTCAAGAGATCAGGGCTAGATCCAACACCGTTTTTTAGCTCACTGCACCATCCCAGTTTCAGAACCTGGCTGTATGCAAATTAGTCTGTTCCTGTCCCAGTGCATGATGGGAACAGGGCAAACCAAACTACAAAAGCCAATTCTTACACTGGGAAGAAAACAAGCTCCCGGGGACCGGTTTCTGGCATTACAGCCGTCTTCGGCCCGGTTTGCTTGAATCCTGATGGTGCAATGAGCAAGGGTCTCACATCTGAGAATACCCTTCCACGCTTAGGGTGGACAAAAATATTTACAACAAGGGGTGGTGAGGGACAGAGTCTCTGAATTAAGCAGAAAGCTCTCACCCAGTCAAGAGATCAGGGCTAGATCCAACACCGTTTTTTAGCTCACTGCACCATCCCAGTTTCAGAACCTGGCTGTATGCAAATTAGTCTGTTCCTGTCCCAGTGCATGATGGGAACAGGGCAAACCAAACTACAAAAGCCAATTCTTACACTGGGAAGGAAACAAGCTCCCGGGGACCGGTTTCTGGCATTACAGCCGTCTTCGGCCCGGTTTGCTTGAATCCTGATGGTGCAATGAGCAAGGGTCTCACATCTGAGAATACCCTTCCACGCTTAGGGTGGACAAAAATATTTACAACAAGGGGTGGTGAGGGACAGAGTCTCTGAATTAAGCAGAAACTTTGCAGCTCACGTAGGGTCTTACTAATGTGGTGTTTTGAGATGTGGTGGGCAACGTACCTCCTGGTTTTTACAGATCTCCTTTAGAGCCTGTTTCAGATTTGATTGTGCAGATGTCTTTGTGAGTGTCAAAAAAATATTTTTGGGAAATGGCAAGGTTTAATTGAACACCACAGGGCAATGGCCCACCCACTTGATCTCAACTATATCTATATTAGTCAAGGGCCCCTGTTATATTTTGTTAGAATGCAATCTGTTGCTAACTCAAATGTAATAGTGAGAACATAGAACATGTCTAGAAGAGTGGCTATAGTTTGCATATAGAGCTGAGATTCACATCCTCTTTTGCTATAGTACAGCCGAGTCACTCTAGGCGACTGTGGCCTTCTCACATTGCCATGTTATGCTTGTTGTTCAGAAGGAGGTTAAGAACTCTAAAGATTTTGGTTTTCCTGGGTTTCTGGACTGTTTTACTTCATCCCTTCTTTTCATCACAGGATGGGCGCGTACGAGTTCCAGAGGTCCTTCGGCCCTACATGAATACAGATATCATCAGTAAACCTGGATACACGCCCCAGAAATATATAGGACCAAACCAGCGAAGACCAGACATCCAGTCAACATGAGAAGCACGGTGCTTTATATCCACACCCTCAACCTTACAAAAGGCATGGATGTCCAAAAAACTGCTATATGGAGACTGGACTGGACCAATCAGAATAATCAGGACGATGCTAGTCCTCAGAGGGAGCCTGAGACTTCAGAAGGAGGAAAGCTGGGGCTGTGGAACCCACAGCAGCTGTTATTTATGGTGACATTACTGGAGTACATTTCCCTTGTTTCTCCTCCCCTAGCAGTCACTAAACCCACTCTCGGAGCGGATTGCGGATTTAGACCTTTGTAAGGGTAACTTCTATTCCATTACTGATTTTGATTTACGTGTCAATAAATCACCCTAAATTAAATGTATGTCTGTTCTAGTCCAATCAGGTAATACATGAACATGAGACTGTATAGATCCGAGCCTTTTAATCAGTTGCTATATCTTCTCTGTGTGCACATAATGAGGCTTCCTAGCATCAGACATGAAAATTATATCCCAGTGATCCTGTAAAAGGTTACAGTAACTCCTTTTTTTGAAAGATAAAGCAAATGTTCTTATTTGTAACATGGACCATATTCGAATGGAAAAGCAGCCATCTATTTTAAAACAGAATAAATTATCTGGGCAACATTTTTTATTTATATATTCATGATTTTTGTTTAGTACCAGACCAGGGCTGATCAGGCATCAGGGCTTTTCATCGTAGCAATTCCATAACAGAAGCTGTCAGTGATATTTGTGACCGGCCATTAATATGATGCTTGTTCGAAAAAGCAAAACATGAACCTTCGCCTTATGGTTACAACTTGAAAAAGTGAATACGAAATTAGTAATTCCTCTAAATGCATGCATACATAGGACCTCATTAACAAAAGTCAGAAATGTACTCCTATGGGTGTGCTCCTAAGTTGTAAATAAATACCAATATGTTGAAATTCGTAAAACAAACCATAAATACTTCAGCGAAACTGTGGCTGCTGTAGCTTCAATGAGTAGCTCTGAAATCCTGTGAGAAATTAAAGTTACGCCTCTGAAAAAGCATTACGCAGGCCTTAATTGTAGGAATTGTTCATTTACTGCATGAGGATATCCCGCTTAAGGATAGTTGCACTTTGTAACTTTTTCTGTTTCTCCAGAGGAAACTATTTATCCACGTGGAGAAACTCCTCCTACTCACCTGTTATTCAGGAGATCTTTACCCATTTCTGCCTTGATAAAGATTTACAAAGTGCTTAATTTGGTCTGTGGTAGGAAGTGACTCTCATTTTTGGGGTCCTGGGCTTGCTATTTCTCATCAGACATTGACCTAGAAAAAGAGAAAGGCAGAAACGATGGTGAGAAGGAGGAAGAGGAAGGTTTTAAAACAGTGACAAAGGGATAAAGCAGGAAAGAAAAAGAATCTTAAAGCGAGATGAGAAGTGTAGAGTGGTGGAAGAAACAGGCATGAGGTGGAATCAAGAATAGGCAGCTTTGGTATTCTGCAAACCGACATTTGGTGGTGCTGGTGGAATGGCTCATAAGAAAATCTTGAGGCGCATGCACATACTTATATATCTTTACAAATTAGCAATGTTTTTTATCTTGATCTTGACTATAACACACCTTAGATTGTCTGCAGTGTGGAAACCGTCTTGCAAACGTTTGTGAATATACACCACAAACCCGTTATTTCGTGGGTTTTCATGCATCAAGGCAAGTATCCCCTCACCTGTGAGCTGATGTACTCTCACATAGTATTACACCATGTAAGTTCCAGTGTGTTCAAGTTTTTTTGAGTGTGAATTCACGTTTTTTAATATAAAATATGTGTTTACACTCAAAGGTTTTTCACTCCTGATTTAAACCAAAGTACGCAAAATCCTCTGTGAATCGGGCCCATGGATATGATTTAGTAAGGTAATGATTTGGGGCCTGATTTAGATCTCGGTGGGCAGGTTACTCTGTCACAATGGGGATGGATATGCTATATGCTATGGGATTTATATTTCGGCAGAAGGGATATCCGTCACCATTGCGACAGAGTAAACCATCCGCTGAGATCTAAATCAGGCCCTTTGTCTTGATGGGATTTAGATACTACAGTTAAGCCTCAGATATGAATGTACTTCCTACACTTGTAGAAAAAACAACACTGTGAGTTTGTTTGGTATATATGTACTATCTCATTGTAAGTGCAGACGTACAAAAAGCACATATGCAGATCCCGTTCCAAAACTGGACACCGTTAACCGGGAAGATTAATATTGTGTTCCACTTTGGCTCCATTCTCCGATATGGAAGATGCTTATGCAGCACATGTAACGAAACAATTCTTCATAAGGTGACTGGAGCATATGATTCCATATTAATGGCAATAGACATTATGGTGTGCTCCCTGAAGATCAAATCAAAAATATCGATCGGTCAGAATATTTAGGGCTGAATATCAAAAATAAAATATTGACTGGTATGCCTGGATTTCCATACCTGCCTCCACATATATGTACCTATATAGTATATATATCTTCAAGGTACATAGATGTGGAGTTAAGAATAGTAAATGTGTACTTTGCTTTATAAACCTCCTTTTCAATATTTTGCCCCTCGATATTCTGTCCTCGATATTACTATGCCACGATATTGTTGGTGTTGACATTCTGTAGTACAATCAACATCATCATGGTTGCAAAAGCAGGATCATTTCTGGTGTGCAACTAAGCCTATGTCATCTGATGCATATGTTAAAATATACTGATCACAGAAATAAAATCATACATTACATCAATGTAGGAAATGAGAACATATCAAATAAAGGCATTTGGTGGCACATTAGTCAAGTGCAGTTGCACAAACAGACTTGGGTTTGGACCTCAAGAGCTCCCTTCTGAGGCTTCTGAGGATTTATCATGTGTATTTGGCAGTTTCTTTCCCTTTAGAGCACCTCTGCCCAATAAGGTAGGGACCTTTTGTCGCTTCTGTTACAGGGGCTTCCAAGTTGTTAATTAACTATAATAGTCTGGCATGGAAAAGTAATGAGGTCACTTATAGATGTTTAATCCTCTGTTCGAAAAAGTTATACAAAAGAAACACTGCTAATTGACTAATATCAGTGGGCCCCCTATAGCTTCCTAATCCAGTGGGTTTGAGTAAGCAATGTTCTCACTGCAGCAGAGACAGCTATAGGCCATGCAGTTGTTTTGGAGATTGTTGGTAGTGACATCAACTTGGCCAGTGTTTTGGCCACCGGAACCAACACGCAGTGCTGATAACAAGTTTCAACTTCTTTCTTCAGTATGTGAGGTACTACACTTACAGCTGTAGAGTGATGTTGGTCACAACAAACTTCGACAGCTAATTACTTTTGATAGTTCTAGGCATAAAATCAAGTGACTTTTCCAGGTGACATCCGCTTTGGAGGAGGTGGTCATGGCCTGCATTGGAGAGCCAGGAGGCTTCCATTTTAAGAGGTTTATTAGTGATAGAGGGAGGTGAAGGATCATGCACAAGATTCAAGAGGTTGGTTAAAGTCTAATGGTCTTTGAGTTTGGCGGTGTGGGAGTGGGACCACCCCGCTCCCACACCTCCAAACCAGCGTAGGAACAGCCTGCAGGATCAGGAGTTTTTTCCTGGTCTGGTGGGCGGTTCATAGGTACCGCAATGGAACGTCAAAGGCAGGACCTGCAGGGCATGGACTGCTGCGGGCTATGCCATGCTGTTCCTGGGATGCATGCACTAACCCTGGGCAATAAACTCCACTCCACTAGCGGAGTTTGCAGAACTTTGTTAACTACACAATCCATTAAAAACACGAAATTCAGGCAAAAACTCCATTCCTCCACGTAGCGGAGTCAGCTAATAAACTGCACCCTCAAATGCTTTGATTAAGGAACTTTACATGCTAAATAGCATATAACCAATGTGAATTTTGAAAATGAAAAATATCAGGCAATGAGGTGATGATTTTGGGGTCCCCCCCTAACCTAGGGGGAGGACCAAGCAGATGCCTTGAACACAAAGATCATATCATGCTGAACGATTCAGTGGGGGTCCATTCCTCTTAGGACCACCCCAAGCTCAGTTATGAGAAAAAATACAATCCCAACCAACAGCCCCAGAAAAGCATTATGGGACAAGATTAGCTGTGGGCAGTGAATATTATAGTATCCAATATCAAAATAATTCTACAAAGAGCTGCAGTTCAACTAGTCGTTACTAGGTGTCTCTCACCAGTCAAATGCAAAAGCATTGAAATTATTACATCAAACTTCAGTTCAACTAGTCGTTGCTAGGTGTCCCTCAAGTCAAATGCTTTTGCATTTGACTCATGAGGGACACCTAGTAACGACTAGTGGAACTGCAGCTTCATGAAAGGGTTTCAATGCTTTTGCATTTGACTCGTGAGGGACACCTACTAATGACTAGTGCAACTGCAGCTTGATGTAATAATTTCAATGTTCCTCTCGCTGCTTGCTAAATTTTCATTTTCATTAGTGAGGCACCAGAGTGCCCTGTAGGGCCCCCTTTGATTCCTCACTGCGACACTTTTCATGGCAGTCGCACCACAGTGAAAAGTGTGGTTTGATGAAACTCATAATATGCTTGGCAGGGCAAAGCATATTGCGGCTTCAACACTGCCGCGCCACCGCCGGTGATCTCTGAAGGCTGGTGGTTGCAGTAGTCCCAGGGTGGCCGACCACCCTGATCATAATAGGGCAGGTGGAAGACCACAGCGCCCTCACGAGTCTGGCAGTCCGTGGACCGCCAAACTCTTAATAAGTCCCTAAGACTTGTTACATGCCCCAGAAACAGGAGGCATATTGTAAGCTGAGGTGGGGGAAGAAAGTGTACAGGAAAAGTCAATATATGTTTACCGGAAGTATCCTGTAACATTTATGATCACACTACTTTACATATCTGAAAGAGACACGTTAGTGATAGATTCCTTACCTTAGAATATCCCCAGACGTCAGACTGGATCCGGAAACTTTTGCGTAGCAGTACCCTTGCGCGTCGGTAGGCGTCGTCTGCGGCTCCGCGTCCGTCGTCGGCGTCGTGGGCGCTGTGATGACGTCATCGGAGTACTTAGACGCCGCATCCGCGTGCTGACGTCAGTTCTTCTTTTTTCCGCGCCAGCCAGCGCAGATCTGGAAAAAGCAGTAACCCTAGTCAATTTTTGACTTACTTTTTGGGATCATTTTTGATCATTCTTCGAAGTCTTGCGACTCCGATCGGTGCCGTAGGAATGCCGGGTTTCAAGCACTGGGAGGATTGCGACCGCACGATGTCTGTCACGGATCCTCACCACCTGTGCCTAACTTGTCTAAGCGTCGACCACGACGACAAGGCCTGCTCCGACTGCCGGGCCCTCTCTTTGAAAGCCAGGTGGGAGCGGTCCTGCAGGCGACTCAAACTCCGGCAGTCGGCCCCGCACTGCGTGAGGTCCCGGTCCCCCGGGAGGTCGAGGGACAGGTCACGGGGACGGAGCCACCACAGCTCCGGGAGTCGGCACCACTCCTCCGGGTCGAAGTCGTCGTCAGGTAAGAAGCACAAGAAGTCGAAGAGGCGTCATCGCTCTTCTGATTCCCCCCGACGCTCGCGCGATGCGGCCGGGGGTTCAGGTGACACCGCCCACGCGGCTCCTTTGGAGTCGCGGGCATCGCGACCCACCCCACACCCTCCGGTCCCTGGGAGAGACGCGACGCAGGAGGAGATCGAGCGCTTCCTCATGGCCATGAGGTCCCTTTCTCCTCCGACGGGCTCCGCGGCGCCTTCATTCCCAGCAGACCCGTCTGGGGCCCCTAGCGGGTCGGGGGCTTCGGCCCCGACGCCGTCGGGTGCTTCGGCCCGACGCCGCCGGCGCCTTCGGGCCCCACTGGACCTTCGTCGGGCTCTGGATCGTCACCGGTGGACCTTACGACCCCCCCAGCGTCGGTCCGTATGGTGTCACCCCCGGTGCCGTCCTCGGGCGGCACCGGCCCGATGCCTCCCTTGCTCCTGTTCCGGCGTCGGAATGGCGCCGCTTTCGACGCCGTTTGGAGATTTTCACTTCTATGAACAGGCCCCATTGATTGACAGCCCTGAGTATCAGGAGATGAGTGATGAGGAGGATTGGGAGGGGTCTGAGGACCCTCTGACCAAGGAGTGTTAGTCTTATGAGTACTGGGCAGGAGACCTTGGGGAAGCCAGTGGCCTGGACACCTCTCCAGACACTGGTCTTGTCTCCCCTCCTACCGTGGCTTCGGAGGAGGGGGCAACGTATAGTGTGGTGTTGACGAGGGCTGCCAAGGCCTTGGGCCTTGAGCTCCCCGTCGCGGCCGTGAGGACTAACCTCCTCACTGAGGTCCTTAAACCGCAGTCAAGCTCGACCGAACCTCTGCTGCCCTTTAATGAGGCCTTGACGGACGTTCTTTTGGGCACTTGGTCCAGGCCCGCTATGGGTTCGCCCGTAGATAGGAACGTGGCCAGACGCCACAGCCCGGCCCCGGGCGACCCATGTTTCCTGTCCGCCCACCCCACCCCCGAGAGTCTGGTCATCCAGTCCTCCAATTCCCAGACCGCATTCCCGTCGGCTCCGCCGGACAGGGAATCCAAGAGGTATGAGAATTATGGAAAGAAAATTTTCTCCTCCCTTAGTTTGGGATTGCGGTCTTCCAACACCGCATGCCTCTTGGGCCGCTACACCCACTCTCTGTGGGAGACGGTGGCGGAAGTGCTGCCAGAGTGTCCGTTGTAGGTAGGGGCCAAACTCGGCCAAGCCCTTGTGGAAGGCCGAGACGCAGCCAAATATTCTATCCGGTGTGGGTTGGACACCACCGACTCGCTAGGCAGAGCGATGGCAACGACGGTGGCGGTGAGACGCCACACCTGGCTGAGGTCCGCCAACTTTTCGGCAGATGTCCAGAACACTCTGATGGACATGCCGTTCGATGGCCGTCGCCTTTTTGGCGACAAGGCAGACCATGCGCTTGAGCGCTTTAAGGACTCCAGGGCTACGGCCAAGTCCTTGGGCCTATCGGCCCCGCGCCAGGAAATGGGTGCCTTTCGCTCCTTTCGTGGCCAAGAAAGGGGCGCCCCCACACGTGCTGCCAGCCACACGCCGCAGACTAACATCCAGCGCGGTGGCGGCTGTGGAAATCGCCGTGGAGGCAGTCGAGGACCACGGCGAGGCCAGTCCACACCTTCCCCCGCAGCATCGGCTTCTAAACCCTCCTAGTCCGTGCTTCTCGGCCCATGTGACGCCAGTGGGGGGCAGGGTTCGCTATCACCTCTCTCACTGGCGCACTGTCACTTCAGATAGGTGGGTGCTGCAGATCGTCCGGAGGGGCTACTCCCTCCCCTTCGAGACGACCCCTCAAGCCATGCCACCGCAATACCAGCGCGTATCGGGGGATCACTTGCGGCTTCTGCAGGAGGAAGTTTCGGCCCTCTTGGCCAAGGGGGCCATCGAGCGCGTTCCTGGGCCAGAAGTAGGACGTGGTTGCTACTCCCACTACTTTCTAGTACCCAAGAAGGGCAAAGGGGGCCTACGCCCTATCTTGGACCTGCGGAACGTCAACGGCTTCCTCCGGAAGGAGAAGTTCAAGATGCTGACTCTGGCTCAGGTCTTAGCTGTAGTAAACAAAGAGATTGTACAGAGTTCCCCAGTGGGAGCCAATGGATTTAGCTCAGGTTAGATTTTCTCTCACTGAATATGAAAAGGTCAGTGCATGGTGTAGACCCTTTTCGGAATATAAGGATACCTCACACAGGTTACCGGCAGGACGACTACTGTCATCCCAACCGATGGCCGTCCAGCGTCATCATTGGTATCCTGCTCCTACGGCAGGCTGGCGGTGCAATGCCCGTCGGGCAGCATGGGGGGCTGCACTTTGGCGGAGATCTTTTATTCCGAGCCAACGGGTGTATGCGTGTGAGGGGCCTAAAAAAGTGCAATAGTGAGCGTGAGTGTGTGTGTATTAAAAAAAGTCAGTAGAGTCCATTAAGAATTATTTTAATAGTCAGGCTCACTGCTTTATTAAAAGAAAGTAAAGGGGTATTAAGGAGTGATGGGCAATGGGACCAATCCTTATTCAACCCTTGATGTGAATTCGGTCGACATGTTTCTTGCCATAAGGGCAATTCGTCAGGACCTTAGTGCTCATATGATTGCTGGGATCCTCTCAAGTAAGAGGAATCCGGTATACGACCTGCACAGTGTCGCACAGTAAATGTATCCTTTGATGGACCTTCTGGAAACTAGGGAGAAAAAATGCAAAAATTACTAGCATTGTAGTACTTGTGCCCAGAGTACATCATATCGTGCCTGCATGAACAGTGACAGTGATGTGTGCCCGGAGGGTAAAAACTGCATGATTCATGTCAGTGTTTGGAGGTTCTGTGAGAGAAAAAGGGGTGAGATACAGAGCGGGAAAGGACTACGTTCTGTAAAAAGCTGGCATGCTTAATTCGTAGCATGCATCGTGGTGAAATGCTGGGCTCACGGCGGTGAGGCATACTGTATAGGGTGTGCTACTACCACTAACACCAGTTGTAATGTTGATCCCTACCGCAGTCAAGTGACGTGAGGAGCCTGTGTCTAAATAAGAATAGACTAAAGAAATAGCAAAAAACCGCACAGAAGGAATAATCATGAATAATTTGACACTCTGTCTTTATACTGGGTTTGAGACCGGCGCCGGCGTGGTAAACGTGATCAACAGGGAGATCACAAGTAAAATGCCATGCTCGCCGTGTAAACGTGAGAGTAAACAAGATCAAGGATGGACTTACCCTTTAGTCCCGTCTGAAGGTCTCACGAGCTGTCCAGGTGGGGCCAGCAGCGAGTGAGGAGTTCCTACAGAGAGAGTAAGGCACCCCGCGGAACCGCTAAGTTAATCAAGCCGTTCGGTTAACCGATTAACCGCGGACTGAAGTGCAACTGAGTAGTCAGCTACAGCGTGTCTAACAGAGCACACGCGGAAGTCGGCGGGGGTCAGGGGTTGTCTCCACACCTTACCTCAAAAGTCGCTGATGGCAGGCATCTAGGCACCTACCCCTCCCACGATGACGCCGAAGCCAGGACAGCCAGCGAAGTTGTGGAACAATGTCCGTGGAGTTAAGGGCGATCTGAGCGCGCATCAAGGGGGCGTGTCCCTACGGTTGCTAGGCAGCGTCACGCGGGAGTAGAGAGCAAGGAAGGAATTGCTCAAACAGTGAGGCAGGGTTAGTACAATGCGGGGGCCATCTTGGAACGGGAGATTGATCTCGTGAAGCGTGTTGGTGGTCGTCTGGGTCTGGACAATGCAGTCCTAATTAAAGACTATCTGGCTAGAGTTGTCCAAGGCACCCCATCATTGAGCCCCAGTTCATCGCTGTGTAGACGGTGTACCCATCTTTGTTCGAGTCTGAAGAGGGCTTGTTGATTGATGGTTGGTAAACATTCAAGGACAGTCCACCGAATGTTTTCTGTGGAATGATTATTTTCTTTGCAGTGTTCATAAAGTTTGGTATGTGTCTTATGACACCGAATATTACTGTTGTGCTCCATTATCCGATGTTTGACAGGGCGCATGGTCAGGTCTTAGCTGCCCCGGACCCAGGAGACTGGATGGTAGCGTTGGACTTGCAGGATGCCTATTTCCACATCCCCGTCCTGCCGGCCCACCGGCGTTACCTGCGGTTCACGGTAGGCCACAACCACTTTCAGTTTACCGTGCTCCCCTTCGGCCTTACAAGCGCCCCACGGATGTTCACGAAAGTGATGGCGGTGGTCGCAGCTCATCTGCGCAGGTTAGGGGTTTCAGTCTCCCCCTACCTCGACGACTGGTTGTTGAAGGCGGGCTCGCCCCAGACAGTCGTCAGCCACCTCCAGATGACGGCAGACCTCTTGCACCAGCTGGGGTTCTCCATCAATGCCAAAGTCACACCCGTGCCCCTCTCAGAAGCTCCTTTTCATCGGAGCGGTTCTCGACTCGGCGCAGTTTCGGGCTTACCCACCAGAGCAGCGGGTTCGGGATATACAGGCTCTGATTCCGATCTTCCAGCCTTTATCCCGGGTTTCGGTCAGGTTGACGCTGCGGCTTCTGGGGCTGATGGCTTCCTTCTGGTGCATCACGCCCGGTGGCGGATGCGAGCTCTGCAGTGGGACCTGAAGTTTCAGTGGGCCCAGCATCAGGGCAACCTGTCCGACCATGTCCTGATCTCGGAGGGCACTGCGAGACAGCTGCAGTGGTGGCTCACGGACCGCGATTGGGTCAGCGGCAGATCCCTCTCCCTTTCCCAACCGGAGCACGTAGTTGTGACGGACGCGTCCCTCCAGGGCTGGGGAGGCCACATGGGAGAGGTGGAGATCAGAGGCCTCTGGTCTCCGGCGGAGTCCCGGCTCCATATCAACCTTTTGGAGCTACGGGCGATTCGTCTAGCACTGAAGGCATTCCTCCCCTCTGTTCGGGGGAGTGTAGTGCAGGTGTTCACGGACAACACCACCGCCATGTGGTACTGCAACAAACAGGGCGGGGTGGGGTCGTGGACCCTCTGTCAGGAGGCTCTGCGCCTCTGGCAATAGCTGGAACATCAGGGCGTGACTCTGGTGGTTCAACACCTGGCAGGTTCTCTGAACGCCAGGGCGGACGAACTCAGCCGCCGGTGCATGATGGATCACGAATGGCGTCTGAACTCGGACGTGGCGCAAGGTCTCTTTCAGCAGTGGGGAGAGCCTTGGTCAGTTCTATTCGCCACCGAAGAGAACGCGCAATGTCATCAGTTCTGCGCGTTGGAATTTCCAAGGCGGCACTCGCTCAGAGACGCTTTTCGTCGCGAGTAGAGTTGCGGTCTGTTGTACGCCTTTCCGCCTATACCACTTCTGCCCAGAGTGCTGAAGAAGATCAGGTGCGACCGGGCACAAGTTATCCTTGTGGCTCCGGACTGGGCACAAAGGTACTGGTATCCCGAGCTACTCAGTATGTCAGTCGATCCCCCCGTTCGTCTGCCTCTTCAGGAGGACCTTCTGTCGCAGCAGCTGGGGACGGTCCTCCACCCGAACCTGTCCAGTCTCCACCTCCATGCTTGGAGATTGAGCGGCGACAGTTGAGGCCATTTGACTTGCCTCCTGAAGTTTGTAACATCATTCTGGCAGCCAGGCGTCACTCCACAAAGTCGTTATACGCCTGTAGGTGGAACAGATTTGTGGCATGGTGCACAGCAAAGGCTGTGGATCACCTCAATGCCCCTCTTTCTGAGGTTCTTCTCTTTCTTCTCTCTCTTGCCCAGCAGGGCTCTGCTCCGGGCACTATCAAGGGCTACCTTTCTGCTCTTTCAGCCTTTTTGAGGCTGCCTGATCAACCTTCTTTGTTCAAGTCCCCTATCGTTAATCGATTCCTGAAAGGCATCACGCATACGTACCCTCTTGTGCCCTTTGTGATGCCTCAGTGGGACTTGAACTTGGTTCTTACATTTCTGATGTGCGCTCCCTTCGAGCCACTCCACAACTGTCCTCTTCGCCTTCTAACTTTGAAAACTGCTTTCCTGGTAGCCATTACCTCTGCCAGGAGAGTGAGTGAGCTCCAGGCTCTATCTTGTAAACCTCCCTTCCTTTCAGTCCATCCGGACAAGGTTGTGTTACGGACAAGGCCCTCCTTCCTACCCAAGGTAGTCACGGCCTTCCACATTGGGCAATCTATCACCTTGCCCACCTTCTTTCCGCCTCCGCATCCCTCGAGAGAGGAAGAGAGGCTCCACCGTCTGGACCCAAAACGTGCGCTCTCATTTTATTTGGATCGCACACGCCAGTTCCGGGTGGATGACCAACTCTTTGTTGGTTACGTGGGCGCTAAGAAAGGGAAAGCGGTGCACAAGCGGACCATCTCGCGGTGGATCATCTTGTGTATCCAGGCGTGTTACTCCTTGGCTAAGAAGGAACACCCTGTGGGGCTGAGGGCTCATTCCACTCGAGCCACAGCGACTACAACTGCCTTGGGCCGAGGTGTGCCCTTGCAGGACATTTGCCAGGCGGCTACGTGGGCCTCACTGCACACGTTTGCACGACATTATTGCCTGGACAGTCAAGTCCGGAGGGATGGCTTCTTTGGCCATTCCGTCCTCCAGGACTTTCTGGTGTGATTATTAGTTCGCAGACCCACCACCACGGGGTTGGTATTGCTGGGTATCTATTCTAAGGTAAGGAATCTATCACTAACGTGTCTCTTTCAGATGCACAAGTTACTACTTGTGTAACAATATATCTGTAAGAGACATTAGTTAGTGATAGATTCCTTACCGACCCACCCATCCTCCCCGTTCTGCGGACCGATATCTAGGGTTACGGTCATCCCCTTCAGGGCCCTAGTTTCATGGCACCAGCGTTGGTTTTTGGCATAGCTCTGCGTTTCTGGCGCGGAAAAGCTGTGTCTTAGAACTGAGGTCAGCACGCGGAGGCGGCGTCTAAGTACTCCGACGACGTCATCATGGCGCCCACGACGCCGACGACGGACGCGGAGCCGCAGACGACGCTTACCGACGCGCAAGGGGACTGTTATGCAAAAGTTTCCGGATCCAGTCTGACGCCTGGGGATATTCTAAGGTACGGAATCTATCACTAACTAATGTCTCTTACAGATATATCGTTACACAAGTAGTAACGTGTGCTTTTGCACTCTTTAGATGTGCTCATGGAGTATGGGTCACAGACAACTTTTTGTAATGTCACATTTGTGAGAAAGTGCCATCTTTCTTGCATTGGTAAGCCCCCACATTTTTCTGACTGCTGATGTGATTTGACCGAGTGTGCCCTGGGCTCCTGCCAACCAGGTACCCAGGGCCTGTGTTCCTTCCCTAAAAACTGTGTTGAAACAGAACCCAATTGGCATCTCAGGACACCTATCAGACCCTAGTAAATGGTACCCAGGTCATGGTGACCAGAGAAGACCCCTAAGGGCTGCAGCACTTATTGTGCCACCCTTAGGGGCACAGTACCTTGGTACCCACACACTGCCTTTGCATGGTGAGTGCCTAGGTACAGAACTAAGCAAAGAGTCGACATGGCACACATCCCTGTGTGTCATGCCCACAAACCCACTGCCCTTGCATACATCAGTCACCCCTCTAGCTGGGTGCCCTATGCCAGTCGTGTGGGCCCAGGTGCATGAACCCTGTGCCCCTACAGTACCCAGGGCCATTCCTGGGCACTGTAAGTGCAGTGATGCCATTAAGAGTATATAGTGCTGGGGGGTTGTCATTACGAACTCCACAGCACCATAATGGCTACACTGAAGACTGACAAGTTTGGTACCAAACTTCTCAGCACATTAAACCCGCGCTGATGCCAGTGTGAGAGTTAATATAAAATGCACCGGAGGGCATCTTAGAGATGCCCTCCTGAAAACCTAACCTACAATCCACTGCTATGTGGCTGCAGAGGCTGCCACACAGCAGACATGTTGCTGGACCCCTGGGTAGGAGAGCACCTGCGCTCCTGGGCCTGCAACAATGCACATCCTGGGTGAGGTGCTAGGTCTCCTCCCCCAGGATGGGCAGGGGGAAGCTTCAAAGGCATGCCGCCTCTGTGAGCTTCTCCAGACCATTTGCTGTATCCAGCAACCAGCCCCCACCAGTCCTGCCCCCCTCTCTAGCAGGAAGACTGGTGGGAAAAACTACGTCAGGAAGGGTGCCAGCCTTTGCCAACCCCACCCCTCAGGTGGGGGAGATGAGGTGAAGCACGACCCTGGGCTCCGGCCATCTTGAAGATGGGGAGCCCTGCCCTATCACAGCTAGGCTGCTGCCCCCCTCCCACAGGAGAGGAGCAGTCTAGGGGGTGTACTCGCCCCAGGGCAGGGACCCATTGGTCCCTGTCCTTTCCCTACCTGTAACGCCCCTAAATTCAGTATTTAGGGGCTCCCTGAACCTTCCTTCCTCGGATCCTGATACGAAAAGAAGAAAGAAGATCAAGAAGAAGACCCGCCGTGCAGCTGCTAACAACAGGACAACACCAACTGACTTGGCCCCAGCCCTACCGGCCTGTCGATCCTGGAACCTGCGACTCCTGCGGACAGCAACCTTGGGACACCCAGAGGACCTGGCTGCCTTGACCCTTTTAAAGACTGGGACTCCCATCAGCAAAGGCTCTGCTGCAACAACCCACCTGGTGCCAGCCAGGAAGCTCTGGACCAGCCCCCTCTGCACCCACTGAGCCCGGGCCGGGCCCAACCGAACCAAGACCATGAGGACGACCCCCCGGCGACTGGGACCCAAAGTCCAGTGCCCAAAGACCCTCCTCGACGAACCAGACGACGCCTGCAGACTCAGAACCAGGGGCCACCTCAACCGCGACCAGCTGAGGGTAAGCTTTTCCGACACCCAAAGACACCCCTGCACCCGGCGCCCTACAGCCCCCTGTGCCTCCCTTTGGGGTACCTACCTGTGCTCCAAGATCCCAACTTACCTCTCAAAGTGCTGGTCGCCCCTGGAGAGTCTCTGTCCCCGAGCCTGCAGTTTGTTCCTTTTTGACCTTTCCCATTGGATAATATTGAGCGCGCGACGGCTCAAAAGCACCCTGCACCCAGCAGCCCGACTGCCGCTGGCTGTGACCCCTGTGTCCTATCCTACTTGCCCCATTGCCCTGAGCAAGTGACTAAGAGCCCAGCTCCCTCAGCTGCGTGGCCTGCTAGCCAGCAGCCACGAAACCGAAAGCCCCCTTTCCTTCATTGGATATCATTGGGCCTAACTACCTCTGCACCCGGCCGGCCCTGTGCTGCTGGGGCTGAACCAACTGAACCTACCTGACCTTTGGGGACCCCTGAGTCTATGCCCAGAACCATAACTTCACCAGACAAGTACTCACCTGGAAACCAGTAACTCACCTACCTGTCATTGGATAACATCGACCAATTTTGACTCGAACATTTTCTAAGTGTGAAGTTTTGAAAACTGAAAATATTCATACAAAATCAGCCAAATTCCGAAGTACTCACCTGTGATCAGGGGAGAAGCCAGTACTGTACTTTTCAGCCCAGTACTGAACCGCAAAAGTAATCCTTACCGGGTTTACTAGAAATCTGTATTTTCTCCATAGGAACCTATTGTCTGCTCTTCTATGAAATTTCTTCTAAGTGTCTACTTTTGAAACCTTGAAATATTCTTTAAAAACCATACGAAATACTGAAACGCAATTACCTACCTGTTTTAAGTTAAGACCCCAGTGCTGGCCCTAGGAGAACAGTGCTGGATTACAAAAGTAACGTGATCGTACTTTAACTGCAACTTGAATTTTCTCCCATTGAATAACATTGTCAGATTTACATTGAAAAGTTTCTAAGTGTGAACTTTTAAAACAGCTTTATATTCATGAAAATTCATTACAGTAACTAAAACGTTTTTGCTAATCTGGTTTCAGCTTAGACCCCATGACTGAATCTAGGATTTAGACCTGGAACTACTAAAATAATCTACACTGTAATGAAATGTACTTTTATGATAATAATCCATTGAGCTCAATGCTAAAGTGTGTCAAGACTTGTGTTGCCTTCAGCAACCCCTGTACCTATTGTGTTCACATACCTTATTGCTTCCTTGCAAAGTAATTACATGAAAGTATTCATACCTAGCAAAGTATATTTTATGCCTGCTGGTTCTAAAAATAAAACAACTATGGGCCATATGTATCGAGCAAATTCGCATTCGCAAAGGCCAAAATTCGCAGAATTTCTGCCTTTGCGAATGCAAATTTGCTAAATGGTATGTATAAAGCAAAATCTGGTGCAAAACAAGGAATCGCAAAATTTGCGATCCCTTATTTTGCAATTGCATTTAAGCATCGCAAATTTTGCGATTCCTCAAGTGCAATGTATGAAGCAAAAAAAATTTGCAAAATGTCCTTAAGGAATCGCAAATTACCGTTGCAAATTCCTTGAAAAATGCACATTTTTGCATTTTTCAAAGTGCCATGTGACGCACATACATGCCCTTAGGGCATGTATGTGCGCCACATGTGCACCCAAGCATATTTCAGGGGGGCAACAGGGTGTCCTGGACACCCCTGCAGCCTTGAAATTATTCTCAAATTTGCAATTAGCAAATTGTGAATCGCAAATTGAGAATAACCTCCCATTCATTCCTTTGGGCCTCCAGGCCCATAGAAATGAATGGGAAAGTATTCCTTATTTGCGATTCGCAATTTGCTAATCGCAATTAAGGAATTTTAAGAAATCGCAAAAAAATGCAATTTTGTACATACATACCTATTTGCGATTCTCAAATAGCGATTTCTTAAAAATCGCTACTTGAGAATCGCAAATCAGGTTGATGATACATATGGCCCTATATCTTTGGATATAACAATCATTGGCCTGGAGTTCAGTCTTTGAGTGTGTGAAATCTTTTGCTGACTGAGTGTGTACAACAAATGATTTGCACTGCCCTCTGGTACTGCCTTACTGCTCGACCAAGCTACCACTTTAGAGAGTAAGGTCACACCTGGCTTTAAATTCTGTTATACCTCTGGGGTTTGTGGACTCTATACACATTGTACTTCCTTATTGCCCAGTATATATAGAGCCATTTTGTCACAACATTGAACCAGTGAATGAAAGAATATTTTTCCATACATTGCGAGGGGCCATGTGTATACTGCTGAAAAGATATGTTGCTCACTTATATGTAGATTGTTACATCAGTCCGGCAAACCTACCCCCTGGAGCCCTATCAGCATCCTGTCCAAGGAGAGAGAGCTCTCTTTCTTTGTCCATTTCAGGTGGTATTTGGTATTTACTATGATAAGTAATATTTTGCTTATGGATCTGATCTTGCAGCTTGTGTGTCATTCTGTAGGACCAGTCAACTTGTGTGTATGCTGCAGAATGTTTCATTCGGAGTTCTAAAGGTAAGGTTTGGGGGAGTGGGAGTGGCAGGGCTGAGCGCAGGGCGGGGGGATTATGAAATAATTTCAGGGGCACTTGTCTGTAGCTCACAACCTGCACTAAATGTGAGAAATATAAAAGTTCAAATATGTCAAATAAAAAAAAAAAGAAGTTGACCGATAGACATTACCTACATACTTGGAGTGTTATGAGCTCCTCACATGGCTGGGTCAGAATCCACCTGCACCTGCTGTGCTGATCATAGTGCATCCCAGAATAGCATCCTATCGTCTCGTCCTTTTCCATCCCTTCATGCACCTTGTTTGCCAGCCAATCCAATCCAGAAACAAACTTTCTGTCCCTTCCAGAAAAATATGGGCTCCCATGTGTTGCCCCCGCTATGCTGCAAGGGTTTCCTATGCTCTAGCAAGGCATCCTGCCTCTTTTCGAAAGTAAAACAGTCATGATTGTGATGCAGTGGCCCCAGGGTCACTTTTCTTGCTTCAGTATTGATATCTACTCTCTGACAAAGAGGGCAGCCTCCTCTCTTCTTCCCTTTGTTAAAAACGTGGGCCCAGAGCTTGCCCCATCCCCCTCTGTATGAAGCTAAGGTGTCTCCTGTGTTTCAATATTCCCCTCCCTTGGGCTATTGCTACTAGTCCCAGAGCAATACTGGCATAGCAAGGGTGCACTGGGCCCTAATGCAAGCAAAGAAGAATAGTACAACAACCATAATTGGGGTGTATTTGGCCCCTCCCACCACTGGGCCTCGGTGCCAGTACACCTGCTGCACCAATAATACCTACAGCCCTATGAAGACTTCCTAATCTGCCCACTTCTCAGGGCCATCATTCGTGGCCGAAGGCCCATAGCAGCCTGTCTACCCCTTTGTGAAATTAAAAAAACAAAATGCAAAGAAGCCTCTGGTCTCAACCAAACCCCACCCCCTGCCCCCTCTTCCTGTTGTTTGGGTCCTGTTCCCTGCTCATCAGGGTGACTTTTTGCTAGTAAAACCACCATAGTTGTGGCACAGTGGCCTTACACCTTGTTCCAAGTAGCACTGCACCTGTGGCACTAATGGTATTGATGGCCCTTCATTTTAAACGAAAACAATCCTCCATATCTTGTTGCCTTCCTCATGGCATCTCTCAGAGAAAGCTCTCTCTGTCCATGTGTTGGTGAATACATTAGCCCCCAAATAGCACCTACAAGTATGGGCCATGTCTTTGAGTGTTTTTCAAGGATATCACTCCTTTCATTTTTCTCCTGGGACATTACTCTGACTCCCAGGAAGCTGCATGTTCAGGACTCTGCTTCTCATTGCGGCCCTGCTGGCCACCCTGCCACCACTCAACTCACCTGAAAGGACAATTGCATGTCAAAGTGGGAGGGATATCTAGGGACCGATATGCCCAACTTTTTTTAATTTTACAAAAACAGTTTATATATGTATTTTTTCTTTAAAAATAACCATTACTGAATAGTTAGGGGTTGATTAGCGTGGGGGGCGGACATAGCCCTGGGAAATGGGACCGCCCGCAATGCATGCGGCGGTCCCGCATTTGCAATTTGGATGCGCCCGCCACATCGTCTGGCGCATCCCGCATTTTTAACATTGCTGTGGGCGGTGCTGCCAGCAGCACCCACCGCAAGGTTAAAAATGCAAGTTGTGCATTTGAATGCACAACGTAACAGGCACCGCGCGGTGCCTGCCATGTTGTACATGCAAATGCAGGGGGATACCATAGGTACCCTCATGTGCACCCCCACCCCCCCCAAATACCTGGGGGCCCGCAAGGGGTCCTCAATGTCAAGGACCGCATGCCTTTCTGCAACGCCGCCACTGAAAAGCAAATCCCTGCATGTATCCTAATATGGATGTCGGTGTCTACCAGACACCCCCACCATATTAAAACCTTTTCCGCCTGGGCGACCCATTGACCGGGAGGAAAACCGGCGGACGGTCTTTCCGCCCACCGGGGTACCCCTGCCATAGTAATATGGTGGGGGAATTGGGTGGCGGACAGTGGATTATGGCGGGCTGGTCGCCGCCGCCATGCGGGCGGTGGCGATCTGCCCGCCATTGTAATAGACCCCTTAATGTGGACCATGATGTGCCTCCTGATGAAAATGGAAGGGGAGTGGAAGGGGGTCTCGTGATGTGAAGCTGAGGAAGGGCGAGAGAGCTAAAGAAGAAATATGTCTCACCAAGATGCCGGCTACCTGAAAGAAATGTAAATGTGTGCATGTGATTAATCACCAGGTGTAGGGCTGCTTGAGAGCTAGCATAGGTTTTAATAAATGGAGTCACTTGACCTTTCACAATGACAAAGATGTATTATTTTTCAAAGGTAACTTAAAGGTGTTCTAGAAATTGTCTTTTTAATGGACACATAAAAATTCTTGAACTTTGTGCAGTCTGATTACCTATGACTAAAATATATACTTTGGAAGCACTTATGTTTTTTTAAAGACTAAATCGTTTTGTGGCAACCTATCTTATGCTGTGTTGTTCAGTTTTAAAATAATCACTTACATATTCAAAGTGCTTTTTAGGTCGAGCCTAGCTATTGCGTAAGCAATCACTATGCGAGATTATAGTAAGGGAAAAAGAAAAGTCTACCAAAGACCTCTGGAATGCGGATTATGGCCAGTGCATGTGAGGCATTCAAGAGCGAAGCCAGCATCTGGCACCAGCGCGCGCTTGGCCTCACTTCCTGCTCCCCCTCTTACAGCAATTAACTTTCGTTCGCTCACACCCCATATGCTCGTTTTCGCATCAGACTTCAAAGGTTGCTGCTCCCCCGCCCACCCCTTGCCACAGCAATGCTGAGAGCTTGTTTTAGTTTGAGAGCGATGGGCTTTACAATGTACGTCTTTACAATTATTTGATAGCAACAGAGCGTGCTGTTTTTACAGTTTTTGATTTTTTTAGGATACAGTGTGCACATAACTGCGCTGCAGCCCAAGCTTTATATTAATAGCAGTGCGCCTAATTTTTCGTACTTTTTCTGATGTTGCGTACTTGGGCACATTTTCAGACGTTTTTCGGCACACGTTATCGCAGAGTTTGTTGTTTACAAGAATAGCATATGGGTTTGTGTAAGATACTCAACATTGCTTAGCATTTTTTTTAGGGGGAAGCAAACTGACATCAGAAACAACAGATGTTGCCAGGCTCCAGCGATTACCATCCTTTTTTTTACTTCACAGACAAGGATTGCTTGTTTTTTTAAGTCTTTTTTACTGCTGGGTTGCATGTCTAGTTACTGGCAACACACTGTGAGTTAGTGAATCACGTCGAGGCAATATTGATAACAATCTTGTGTGCCCTGTGTTTACACTGCTAATAAGATTTAGCTCACATTCTTTATTTGGCTAAAATCTCAATTTTTGAACAAACGGACCACGCGCGCATTACAAACTGTACTAATAGACAGAGCAAGCTCTTGTCACAAACAGGCTGTCCAGCTTATTTTTTACATTGGTGACTTACTTTACATTCACACTATTTGTTTTCCTGCCATGCCCATTTACTTACATGCAAAGCAAGCTCCCGTCACAAACAGGTTGTCTACCTTTTGTTTAGCTTGTTTACTTGCAAGCCTTCTCTATTCACTTCTATGTCTAACATCTAACAGCCCACTCTGAATTATTAAGTCGTATGGCCGCAATGGTGATAAGCATCATGTCTGCATACTCTTTGTTGTGTTCTATGCATTCACTTCACAGTGCCATCCTAACATTTCTGTCTACTTAGGTGCGAACGAACTGCGCATTATAAACCCTTTGTCTGCCCTCTCTTTACTCTGTTGTGTAGCTTCTTCTCTAATTGCTGCGATTGCTGCTATCTCCGTGTAATTAGGTGTAAAGCACGCGCACATTACAAACATTAGGTATACTTTCTTTTTAGTGTTGTCTGCCTTTATTTCATTCACTGTGTTTAGTCTGCTGGTTTACGTTGTTCGTAGGCTACCGTAACCACTAACTGCACTGCACGTTAAGCTTCAAATTGATAGCAGCATGTCTTTTCTCTAATGTCTTTAACTTTGATAATAGCAACCACAACATTTATATAGCGCAGTTAAAGTATATCGTTTGCAAATTGTTTTGGTCACTTTTGTTTAAATACAGCGCATACCGTAGGCGCGCTTTTTTATTATCCTGCGCACCACTAAAATGCATACCTTTTGCAGTGTATATGGTTTTAGAATAGTGCTAGACGCAAAGCTTTATATTTATGGTGGCCACATACCAATCGGCCTAATCTGTTTACATTTACTTCGGTCAAAGCTAATGCAAAGGCAGAAACAGTTAGGAAAAACATAGCAGTTACTTTATTAAAATAACATCCTTCTACCTACCTTTCATTTGCTACCAGCAACAATATGAACATTACTTACAACGTTGCTGCGAGCACTTCCGGCTCCATGCTGTCCACGTTATATAAAATCATGGCAAGTAACAAGGGGCATAAGCAGTGGCAAACATGACTGCTTGAAAAGCCACATGGCACGGACAACACACGGGCACACTAGCAGCCATGCTACTTCTCTAATGCCAATGCTTCTTCTAACTTCCATACTGCCATGCAAGGCGCGCTATGCCTCTGGGCAGCTTCACTATTGCTGCCCCGATATTCACTCACTGCATTAAAGTATCAAACACCCTGTGTAAAAATACAGTTTCTCACAATTCTTAGGCCCTGTGCAGTCTCACTTGACTTTCGTGGCCTATTTCACTATACATCTTCGCAGAGTGCTTAGACTAGCTTTCGGTTCTATAATACATTCTTGCTCACTTTTTAACCCACAGCTGTGCTTCGCTTCGTGTAAAAAAAACATACTCCATATAATGCGCTAGTAGATGTTGTTCTTCTGTCGTCATTTGTCTAGCGCCCAAGGCGCTACTATTTGCTGCACGCAGCACAGCTTTCTTGACTTTTCAAAAGCTTCCAAATTCCATTACGCTTTCACGCTTACAGAGGCGCTTACACTAGGGCGTGTTTCTGTAACTACTTATCTGTACATTATGCATTATAACATTGGTACATGGGCACCTGTCGCTGCTGTCTACAGTAATACTGTTGCTAACCACAGACCTCAACTTCTGAGCGCTAGGGCTACCTCCAACACCATCCTCCAACTCCACCCTTCAACTCCACCCTTCAACTCCACCCTCCAACTCCACCCTCCAACTCCACCCTCCAACTCCACCCTCCAACTCCACCCTCCAACTCCACCCTCCAACTCCACCCTCCAACTCCACCCTCCAACTCCACCCTCACCCTCCAACTCCACCCTCCAACTCCACCCTCAAACTCCAACTCTAACTCTACCCTCCAACTCCACCCTATAACTCCACACTCCAACTCCACCCTCCAACTCCACCCTCCAACTCCACCCTCAAACTCCACCCTCAAACTCCAACTCTAACTCCACCCTCCACTCCACCCTCAAACTCCACCCTCCAACTCCAACTCCCCCCTCCAACTCCAACTCTACCCTCCAACTCTACCCTCCAACTCCACCCTCCAACTCCACTCTCCAACTCCACCCTATAACTCCACCTCCAACTTCACCCTCCAACTTCACCCTCCAACTCCACCCTCCAACTCCACCCTCCAACTCCACCCTCCAACTCCACCCTCTAACTCCACCCTCTAACTCCACCCTCCAACTCCACCTTCCAACTCCAACTCCACCCCCCAACTCCAACTCCACCTCCAACTCCACCCTCCAACTCAACCCTCCAACTCCAACTCCACCCTCCAACTCCACCATCCAACCCCAACTCCACTCTCCAACTCCACCCTCCAACTCCACCCTCCAACTCCAACTCCACCCTCCAACTCCAACTCCACCCTCCAACTCCACCCTACAATACTCTGGAACATTACCACATCACTCAGGGACACCACCACATCACTTAGGGGAACCACCACATCACTCAGGGGCACCACCACATCACTCAGGGGCACCACCACATCACTCAGGGACACCACCACATCACTTAGGGGAACCATCACATCACTCAGGGGCACCACCACATCACTCGGAGACACCACCACATCACTCTAATACACCACCACATCACTCAGCCCAACCACATGATCACTCAGCACCACATCAGCATTGTCCTTGCTTGCTACCAACAAGCATTGCCATAGCCAATAGGACTCGCATTAGGAAAGTGTAAGCTATTGGCTTTGTGAACAATTTATATATTTTCAAAGCCAACACATATTAAATAAATGTGTCATTTACAATACCAATAGCTCACACTTTCCTAATGCGAGACCTATTGCATTGCAAATGCTTGTTATTACTAACTTGATCCTCTTAGCACTATAAATACACAGGACAGTGTTCCTCACTGTCTCTGGCCAAATAGACGGACATCTGCAGTGGTTGTGGTAACCAATTGAGGTTTTATTACACAAAATAGTGCATTACCCACTGGTTAGTTTAGCTTGCATGCGTATTTCATTTAGAGTGTCTACTATCTTGATCAGTGTCATAGTTCCCATACTTTTTTGTATGTGCTTCAATTGTTGTTTGGCACTTTTCCAGGCTTCCTTCATTTACAGACAAAGATGTGCTTCTAGGTCATCTTCAGTTACATATACTTAATGAGGCATTAGCGCATCCTGTGGAATAGAGGCGTGCCCCACCGTTTGAAGGCCTCTGTTGTAGGGCATTATGATCCATGATCACTTCGAAGGTGCCCTTTCGACTGTGTAATGCACAAGGTCATTTTTGTATCATGCCTACTGTATCTTGATGTACGAAGTCACCCTTCTCCAAGGTCACCTCTTGCTTCCAGCGAGATAGTGCTGCACTGTAGAACATGCATGCAACATGCATGCTCCCCGAAAAACATGCCACTTCATCTGTTGTATTGTATTTCTACTTGTTAAGCGCGACTGCCACCACAAGGGTATCCTGGCGCTCAGACCACATCATTCCAAAGGGTGAAACACATTACATTGCTCTAGGAAACAAGAAGGTCTTAAGATCCCTTTTAAAAGAAGTAAGATCTTGTCTACTCCTCAGCGCCAGAGGAAGGGTGTTCCAAAGCGTGGCGGCTGTAAAACTAAAGGCACGGCTGCCCATCCTCACTCTATTGATCCTAGGAACCGTCACTAGAAACGCTGAGGACGATCTCAGAAGTCTGGCAGCTTGATACCAGGAAAAAAGGTTTTGAAGCGGTATTGGTCCCAGTCCGTGCAGAGCCCTGAAAACAAGGCATAAGGCCTTAAAGGTAATTCTCTGTTGGACAGGTAACCAATGAAGATCAGCCAGTGCTGCAGATGAAGAAGCAGAGCGTGGGCGGGATAGAGCCAGTTTGGCAGCCATGTTTTGAATCCTCTGCAGCTTTGAGATCAAAGTTTTAGGGGCTCCCAGAAGTAGGTCGTTGCAGTAGTCTAATCTACTGAGAATAGAACTACGCACTACCTCTGCTCTAGCTTCCAGGGGGAGAAGCGGTAAGATCTTGCGTAGGGCACGAAGCAAGCCCATACAGGTCGCCGTGGTCCTGTTCACAGAGGCTTCGAGCTGCAAATTAGGTTCGAACAGAACTCCCAAATTGCGGGCCGATTCAGCAGCCTCTACCGTGCCTGGAATAGAAGTAGTGAAAATTTCAACAATGGTTCTTTCGGGTACGTAAACAATTGCTTTAAATCATATATGTATCTTCAACAATGGGCCAGTAACTAGATACCACATAGCCGAGCGGACACCAGTTAAAGAATCCCGGATCGAGGAATGACATCGCACCCTTCTTGAATATTTACTTTGGGTGGCACAGTCAAGGCCAACAGCAACCATGCCATTTTCACGAAGGTATTGAAATACGTTCATACCCACTGATTGTTGAAAGTAAAGATAAAACGACTGTGGTAATTAGAGAGAAAAGCCACCAACAAACCGGATTAAGATAACAGGATATCCTCAATAGATCCAAGATTGCAGAGGACACCCCCACCAAGTAGAATATCGGGCTGTTCCATGAAGAACTGACGCAATAAACCTTTTCCTAACCCCCGTCCTGAAGAAGACCCGCTAGTGACCCGCAAATAAGGTGTCCACAGGGTCGAAACGTCGACAGAACTACTGGAAGGACCAGTTTACCATGCCCAACTACAATTAGTTAATATAGCGCTCTGGGTTTGAGTATCAATAAAACAGGAATCGGCCTCTTTGAAATTCCCCTTCCCCTCTAAAACTTTTTTCATTCACATGTAAATAGACTATCACTTGTTTGTCACAATATTTTCACGTTTTGTCACTTTTTACATTGATTTGAATTGTTGCGCCGTACCTTGCATTTAGTAAAAAGTTTTTTATGCATATATTTGAGGTGTCAGTTGGAAACAAAATGATGAAAAAATGAAAAATAATTGAATAATTAAAATAATTCTGACCCTTTCTTCTGTTTGGTTTTGCACTCTAATAATAATCAAAATAGCATAATAAGTAATGAAGTTATGCTTGGACCATTGTTGAAGATACATATATGATTTAAAGCAATTGTTTACGTACCCGAAAGAACCATTGTTGAAATTTTCATTGTATTGCCCAGGTTCTTAGGGATACTGGGTTACCCCATAAGAATTATTGTTGGAATAGAAGTAGGCCAGAAGTCGTCCGGAAGCGGACGAGGGAGACGATCTAGGGAGCAGTGGAGAACCTCAGTTTTTGACCCATTAAATTGAAGCAAGTTAACTCGCAGCCACTCTGCTGTTGCCGACATACAACGGTGAAAGGAGTCCCTCGACACTGTCTCTGTACCCTCAAATGAGAAAATCAGTTGAGTGTCATCGGCATAATTGATGACAGATATGCCGAATGACTTTATCAGGTCTACCAGGGGTCGAAGATAAAGATTGAAAAGGATCGGGCTGATCGCTGACCCCTGGGGACACCCTGATTCACTTGTCGTGTGGCTGATCGAAAAGGTGGTAACGCCACCGCTTGCTGTCTGTTACTGAGATAAGATGTTAACCATCTCAAAGCCAAGCCAGTTACTCCTATGCTCTGAAGGCGGCTCAATAGTACTGCATGGTCCACCGTGTCGAACGCGGCCGACATGTCAAGCAGCACTAAAAATGCTGACTTTCCCCTGTCGACACGCGTTCGTAGATCGTCCAACACGGTGACCAATGCAGTCCGGTGCCATGGGCCGGCCTAAAGCCGAATTGTGATGCATCCAGGCAGGAGTTATTTTCCAGGAAGATGGATAATGCTCTCGTGACCCATTTCTCGATAGTTTTTATCGCAAAAGGTAGAAGCGAAATAGGCCTATACTTGGCCGGACATGAAGGGTCCAGAGAAGCCTTCTTTGTCATGTGCTCTACATGGAACATCTATTAGATGCTGAGAAATATGTTTGGGGATTTCCTGGTCTGATAAATGCATTGTTGGACTAGGAATAGCATCTCATTTTAAGAGTTCCACCAGGGACAGACTTGGGAACAGCAACTAGCGCTAGCAGAATGCTGCGCGGCTGGTCCTGGGAGTGGGGGGGTGGTGCTAGCTAGAAGCGCTGCGCCTAATTTTGTTACAGGGGGCCGATATTGCAGCACTGCTGCAAAACTGGCACACAGAGACAAAACCGGCGCCAGCAGGCACAAAACCGGCCTCAACCCTCTGGCCCACCAGGAAAAATGCACGGTGCCCTCTACAGCCAATCCGGCCCAGGGTTCCACCCACACAGCGACTAACACATGGAAAGATCTCTCTCCCATGAAATGTGGACTTTGTGTTCGGCAGTTCTGCAGGTTTCCTTGCGACTTAAATAGGGGCTCTGATTCTGAATATCTTTACATCTGGGGACATGTGGAAGGATCTTGACAATCCACTTCTGGATGCACCACTCGCCACTGGTATGGTGGAGTGTTAGATTCCAGAGGCAAGCATACATAGGCCACAGAAGGCCTGCACATTGATTGCGATTTCCCGACTGTGCAGCCTGCCTTGGAGGAGTTGCAGTTAATCAATGATGTCTAAAGATTACTTACTGAGCCTGGGCCTATCATTAAAATTATTCCTTACGTTGGCGTAAGAAATTAACTCACAGCGTAAGTATTCTGCACTTCTCTTCGTCGGGTCTCATGGTGCTCACATCTGTCCAACCATGGCATACAGGGGGAGGGTGGGGTTCTTGATGAAAGGTAGTGTTGCACTTTTGGGTGTTGTTTAATAGTTGGCACCTCCTTCCCACAGTTTTTGGAAATCTCTATTCGAGTCGCAATTTCCCTGTACTGAAGTGATTTTCATCAATATTTACAATCAAAGCTGTGCAATTTTTGTTAGCCTGCCTTTTTCTCTGTCTGATCTATTCCATTCTGCTGGTTTTGCACATACTTATCAATTTGCAACTGATAAGTAATTCTCCAATGCTTCACATATTTCGTGTTTTAAGAGAGTGGGTTTGTGTCATGAGATCACATTTGCTGCCTTCAGTCAAACGAGCTTGCAGACAATACCTTGCTTAAGTAAAGTATGCTCAATATATTACACAGACGGCGCCCCAATACTAAAGCATTGACACGTATAGCATAGTGAGGCACAGGTTGGTATGGCAAGGCAGGCGACCATTCGTAAAGAGTGGTTTGATTAGACAAAGGTCAGTAGACTTGATTGGACCGAGCTAAGGAGACTTGATTGCACAGAACTTAGTAGACTTGTTTGGACAGAGCTCAGCAGACTTGATTGGACAGAGCTCAGTAGACTTGATTGGACAGAGCTCAGATGACTTGATTGGACAGAGCTCAGGTGACTTGATTGTACAGAGCTCAGGAGACTTGATTGCACAAGACTCTGGAGACTTGATTGGGCAGAGCTCGGTAGACTTGAGTGCACAGGACTCAGGAGACTTGATTGGACAGTACTTAGTAGACTTGTTTGGACAGAGCTCAGCAGACTTGATTGGACAGAGCTCAGGAGACTTGATTGGACAGAGCTCAGGAGACTTGATTGGACAGAGCTCAGGAGACTTGATTGTACAGAGCTCTGGAGACTTGATTGGGCGGAGCTCAGGAGACTTGTTTTGACAGAACTCAGTAGACTTGATTGGACAGTACTTAGTAGACTTGTTTGGACAGAGCTCAGCAGACTTGATTGGACAGAGCTCAGTAGACTTGATTGGACAGAGCTCAGAAGACTTGATTGGACAGAGCTCAGGAGACTTGATTGGACAGAGCTCAGGAGACTTGATTGTACAGAGCTCTGGAGACTTGATTGGACAGAGCTCAGGAGACTTGATTGGACAGAGCTCAGGAGACTTGATTGGACAGTACTTAGTAGACTTGTTTGGACAGAGCTCAGCAGACTTGATTGGACAGAGCTCAGTAGACTTGATTGGACAGAGCTCAGAAGACTTGATTGGTCAGAGCTCAGAAGACTTGATTGGACAGAGCTCAGGAGACTTGATTGGACAGAGCTCTGGAGACTTGATTGTACAGAGCTCTGGAGACTTGATTGGACAGAGCTCAGGAGACTTGATTGTACAGAGCTCTGGAGACTTGATTGCACAGGACTCTGGAGACTTGATTGGACAGAGCTCGGTAGACTTAATTGGGCGGAGCTCAGGAGACTTGTTTTGACAGAACTCAGTAGACTTGTTTGGACAGAGCTCTGTAGACCTGATTGGACAAAGCTCAGGAGACGTCCAGTTTTAAAATATCAGAGGATTCTGCATGTCCGCACTGCATACTTTGACAGAGATGAGTGTACTTGTCTTGGTTTTGGAATTTCTTCATAACATTTTAGATGATGGTCCCTTTGTCACACCAGAGAATGGGTGCCCGTGCTAGAATAGCTAGGAATTGTCCAAGTCAAATCAGAGGGGCCTTTACAAAGCTTTGGAGCAGGTGCCAGTTCTTGAACAGATGGCTGTTTGGGAGGTCCCTGTTGGTGAGCAGTTTCAGCAATGTGTGAGGGGGCTGTAGCGCTTGAAGCCTGCGGCCTAGAATGTGAATGTGGTTGGGGTGTCCGCATGTAGGACGGGCCCTGCTCTCTGTGTGGCGGTCCATTGCTGGGTCTGCACAGACCTGCAAGATGGAATTTGAAGGCAATGTCAAGCCTCGTGTGAAAAACACATTTTACAACCTTGTCAATATTAAAGATGGTCTTTTTAGGACAAGGGGTGATACCCACCGTGGTGCGAGACATGATCTTAATTTCCACGTGGGAGACTCCGGGCAGGGTGATTAGTCGCTCTCCCTTCAGCACCTGCGCCCCCAGCCCAGCCCTGGAGGACGGTTCCCGCATGCGAGCAAACAGGTGCAATCTTTAATTCCACTCCGAGACTGACAATGGCCGCCACACAAAAGGGGCTCCGTGGACGGGAGGTGATTTGTGTGCAGCCGTTTGTGAACAAAAGAGAGAAGGGAACAGCTGTTGGGATGCTTCCTGTAAACAGCCAGTAAACAATGGTAACCGCACCTACTGGAAGAGAGTTAACCCTTTCCCTGCTAGGTGACACCGGTGAAGCACGGGGGATGGCGGCGCCCTGTTTTATGGTCCTTTGCCAGTCTATTTAGGACTTTAAATGTGTCTGTCGGGAGCTGGGTGCCCCTGACAGTGCTCAAGAGTAAGCTGTGCTGCCTGATAACTGGATTGGAGCAGGTCACATTCACTGGTACAGTAACACCAGCCGGACAGCACTGGCCAGGTCAACGGATTCCCTAAAGGAAGAAATGCATGATGCTAGATGGCCACCTATTGATTGCTTCGCCAGTACATCCGTTTCTTATTCAGGACCACTTCATCGTCAGTGACCCCTCGAAAAGACATCTGTTCTCCAATGCGCCCCATTGTGTAGGTCCTTGCGCTACTCCCGGGTTAGCCGAAAGGCAACTCCTCGTTGATAGTGAGCATTTGGCAGATAAACGCAACGCAAAATGAACACAAAGGAGGGCGTTGCAGTATTACAGGAAAAAATGAATGTCAAAGGCTGCTTTGACGTCATTGCAAGGGGCGGAAATGAGGTGTGAAAGCGGTGTGTCAACTTTTTCCAACAGATGCTTGTAGACTTGGGGAGTGGACTTTTGGTTCAGTCTAGAATTTGGGGCCATATTATCAAGAAAGGGCGATACATTATCGACGCTTTTATCGGCAGGAAACTGCCGCTAAAGCGGCGATAATGGGCTTGATAATATGCCCTTGTGAATTCCCATAGTAGCCCAGGTTAACACCAGAACCTGGACATCTATGGGAATTCACAAGGGCATATTATCAAGCCCATTATCGCAGCTTTAGCGGCAGTTTCCTGCGTTTAAAATCGGCTATAATGTATCGCCGTTTCTTGATAATATGGCCCTTGGTCCGTAAATACACCCTGGGGCAGTGAAGGAAGAGGGGCGCCAGTACTGTTGGGGACTGAAAGGTTTGGAAGGGTATAAATGGTTAAAGGTTGTCAAGCCCAATGAGGATGGTTTCTTAAGGGGAGGACTTGGACGTCGTTGAGAAGCATCGTGTTCAAGAGACTGGGGAGATGGTGGTTCTAGTCTTTCAGGATTCAGTGATGGGCACAAGTACCATTTGTAACTGTCCTAAATGGACTACTGTGAGCGGTATGGGGTGCAACCGGCAATGTTTAGGAGCCTAAGTATGAGGAAGTAGCGCCATTTGGGCCAGTAATTAATAATAATGGGGCATATTACCAACGTTTAGCGATATTTATTGCTAACGATGCTTAGCAACGAATTTATTAACGCTAAGCATCGCCGGAAATTATTTCAGAGATAACTTGCTATTATCAAGGTTTATCTCAGAAGTGATCAAAATCCTCGCGCTAACTGCCAATTGAGAGATTATCGCTGGAAAACCAACGATGATCTCTCGAAGTTTGGCGTTAGCTTGATGATAGGGGCTCACAAAGTTAGCCATGATATCCACCTTCCATAGGATATCATGGCTAAGTCAGGAAAATACCAGGTGTAAAAAAAGCAGTGCTAACCGTGGTTAGCGCTGCTTTTTTTTATCACTAACAGGGTTAGCGAAATCCTTGATAATAGGAGAAATGTCGCTTAACAACATTTCTCCTATTATTTTTCTCTGGAACGCCCCCTTTGCATCTCATTAGAGATGCAAGGGGAACCGTAGAGAAAAAGGGTGCTAACATGCGAATTTGCGTGTTAGCACCCTGTTGCTGATAGAGAGATAATTTTATCTCTGCTTTCTTGGCTTTTAAAGCCAAAAAAGCGGAGATAAATCCCTTGATAATATGCCCCAATGTTGGTTATTCGTATTGAGCGCATCTCTAATTGGAGTTTTCAGAGCTCCACAGAGAATTAAACAAAATAATGTTTCTCTTTTTAACCACAGTAGCAACACCTTTTTATAAATCACAACCTTTACAAAAACATTAACAGGTTCATGTCTCATTAAACACTTCGTTATCCTGTGGTGAATGTATTCGTTATGTGTGTCGATGAAAAAGCAACTCGGCGTACACCAGATTGTTGAAGAAAAAAAACTTCTATGGCATGGCGACCCAGAAAGAAGAAAGAGTTCGGTTATTTACAGGATGGGTGAGGTGAGGACGAATGAGAAATAAAATATCAAAAAGATGAAAGGACAGTTGAAAGTGCTAAAAGGAAAAAATGGAAACGCAAACCAGGATGGGCCAGGTGAGGAAAAAAGGAGGGGGCGAGAGAGTCTCCACTGTAAAACCCAGCAGCCAAGCAGCTAATAGAGGAGAATTTTTCAGTGCTTTTTTTTTTTACCAGAAGATCGGTTTGTCTCGCTTAATTATGATTTCCATCACCTCAAGTCAGTCATATCTAACTCATGACAGTGTTTATTTTTAATTTTGACTTTTGTGAACATAACATATAGCCGTCCTATGAGAAGCTTTGAATAACCATCTAATAAAGTTGTGGACTTCACTGCAAGCTGATGAGGAACACCAGCTGTTTGGTGTGGACCTCACTGCACTGCAAGCTGATGAGGAGCACCAGCTGTTTGGTGTGGACTTCACTGCACTGCAAGCTGATGACAGGAGCAACAGCTGTTTAGTGTGGTAGCTGCCCTGTGTACTTATTTTGTGTTAATCGGTTTTCCGAGTGGTTCTGCAAAAAACACCTCGATCACTCAGGCCTCGTTCCAGTCCAATGTATTTGGCTAAGATGAATTCTAACTTCCCCTCATCACTTTGTTGTTCGTTGCAGTAGACGCCTTATGCACAAACGGTATGCCCAAACGTGAGTCTTGTGCTCGTTGTACCACACCATTCAAGCGGTTTGAGTGGGGAGGCCGGTGTCGGCCGACAGTTGTATGATAAAGGCACGTGTGGCTAAACCACGTGTTCCTCTACAAATGCGTCGGAACAACGCATTCCTTGGCCATCCGTGCCTTTGCCACGCATTCCTCTACCACGCAATTTCGTGATAAATGGATAACTGGTAAAGGGATACGTCTGATAAAGTTCACACCTAAGCCCCCCCCCCGTGAGCCCTAAAAACTACCCTGACCCCCCCTGAGCCCTAAAACGACCTCACCCTCCAAGCCGTAAAAACTACCATGCCCCCCCAGCCTTAAAAGCTAACAAACCCCCTTAGCCCTAAAAACTGCCCTGAGCCCTTAAAGGTACCCAAGACCCCAAGCCCTAAAAACGACCCTGATCTCCCCTCTGGGTCCTAAAACCTACCCTGACCCTCCTGAGCCCTAAAAATGTCCCTGATCCCCGAGTCCTGAAAACAACCCAGACTCCAACCCTAAAACTACCCCATCACTTAAAAACTATCCCCCAAAACCCACCCTCAGCCCCACTTACCTCACTGCGTCCTCTCCCGATCCTTCCTGTTCCTGGGCCCACCCATTCCAGCATCTAGACCTATGGGATGGGCATATGCGTGGTTAAAGCATATGGGTGGTTAAGGCAAGAGTGGTTACGCTTGTGGGAAACAGCACATGTGGCTTAGCCCGCGTTGGAAAGGCCTGTTCCTTTGTTGGACTGGTTTTACTGGCGCAGGACCAAGGCTGATTTGCATGACTGCTTTCTGTTTGGAATGGCAAAAAAAAGATGGGCTAGAAAACAGGCTTGGGCAATTGCCAACATTGCAATTCAAAGACTGCTTCCTTAACTTTGTAAAGATGTCCTACAACTTCTCCTATGATTTTCTCAGCCTTACAATGAGTACCCTATGAAGCCAAGTGGGTGTCCATCATCCAATGCCGGGTGTGAGTACCCTGGTGCTTAGCATCTCTTAGCAATGCAAGGACTGTCTTTCCATCCCCTTTCTCAATAACCTGGTGGAGACTGCTTTACAATCGACCATGCAACGTGGATTTGGGCTGCGATTACGGCATTGCATTGAGGGGCTCCTCCTGTTTATGCTGGACTCACTGCAGGCTTACCCTTCTCTGGTCCAGCTTGGCTTCTGTTCATGGAAGCGCCCAGCACCTTCTGTGAGATGAAAAGACTGGTGGGTTCTAAAAGATGCGTAACCTCGGAAGGAGATCTCGGAAACCTCCAAGAGAGCATCCTCGTGCATGTAAAATAGAATTGAGATGGGGAAAACCATGGTTATATTTGTTTAGGTTTTAGGGCCAATGTGAGAATGCCTCACTCCTTCTTACAGGCTACGAGCATCAAAATTGTAAATTGCGAATACCTACTTGCGGATTCCTGAGAATCGCAATTAGGTAATCGAAATTTACAATGTATGAAACTCAAAGTGTTTCAGATAGCGATTGCTAGGGGTTCGCAAATCGCTCTTCCTCATTAATATTAATGAGGAAGATTGCAATTTACGACCACCTAGGAATCGCAAAAATCACGGGGATGGTGGCTGTGATTGCTTTTAAATAAAGCAATCTTTCTTTTTGTAAAGCAACTAATTTTCCTTGAAGGAAAACGAGATGCTTTACAAAAAGTAAAATGAAAAGTTTTCTTTTTCATTTTTTAAGAGTAGGCAGTGGTCCGTGAGACCACTGCCTGCTCTTAAAAAACGCTGTAACAAACATAGGGGACCCCTTCCCATTTGCGAATGGGTTACCACCTACTTAAAGTAGGCGGTAAAATGTGAATATTTTGCAACCTCATTTCGGTGACCAAACATTCCTACATACCAAAGCAATTTGGTATTAAGAATGGTCTCCCTAAACACACCCCTTCCTAATAACGAATCTCAAACCCATTTTGCGATTCGGTAACAGGTTACCGCGTCGCAAAATAGGGTTTGCTGCATCTGAAAAGCATTTTTTGCATTTGCAAACGGGCCGATTCTGCTAATTAGCACGTTTGCGATGAGAAAAAGTTTTGATGCATGTGCCCCTTAGTGTCTTGACAACCGAAGAGTCACAGGGGATGTGAATGTGCTGGGTCTGAAGAAGGTGCTTTGCAGGCCTTCCGGCATCAAAAAGAAAAGAAATAAATGATGGTGCATGTTCTGTACTGAGGCATAGGGCTTCTTGTCCCTTATAGTCCTGGTCCCCCAAAATGGAAGGCAAGAGGGATACTTAATTACCAGGGTAGCGTGCTACTCTAAAAAAAAAGCGCTTTAAACACCTCATCAGGGGTAACAGGCGCTATATAAATACAAACCTTTTTTCCTCTTCTATCCTTCTGCTATCCTTCTGAATCCAAATGACTGACTAACCTATCCACCACTTAAAATTACTTTCATATTTCACTATAATAATTCTACACTAATAGTCTATGGTTCCTGGAGTAGCATGCTACGCGCCGAAAAAGCGCTTTGACGCCTCGTCAGGGTTAGTAAGTGCTATATAAATGCAAATACAATACAATACAATACAATACCTACAACAAATGATTCAGCACACTTTGCCCCAATCCGTAGTGGGAGAGTAGCAATTAGGCACCCACAACTGACACTATGAACCGGTATTTATTAACCTTCCTGGGTGTTAAAAAACAAGGGTTAATCTAAACTGATTTAAAAGTGACTGGTGGAGAAAAGTCTGGCAGTGGTCAAAACTCCAGTGCAGGGCCTGAGAGAGCTCAATCTAAATAGAAGCATTTGGGGCTTTTGGTCAGGATTTGATAACTTTCTTTCAGTGCTTCTAACCTGTTTCCTCTAGCTCTTTACAGTTGTCTCAGTTGCTACAGACCCGTGAGATGCTACTGGCCAACGCTCAGGATGGCTGGCAAGACACTGACAACTTTACTTTTTATACTCCATTAAGTTGATAAACTTGCTCTTATCTTCTTGCTGCTGTTGTGTTAACCTCTACAGCGCCAAGAAACCTTAGTGTACATTCACTATACGAATAATCCTTAGCATTAAATATAATCAAACAGTCTCCTAATATCTGGGCCATAACAGCTCAGTACTAGCACATGCACTAATTACGGAAGGCAGATGCTTTAATGATGTCGATTTATTCCAACAGGCTCATGGGTACCTTAGTTAGAAATAATGGTGTGGCACGACGAGTCTCCATAACGTCAGGAGCCACAGAGTGAAATGTTCTGTGGTGTTTCGTAGTTCTGCATTAAGTGTGGTTTCTCATCTCCCACAGTCTGGGCCTGATCCTGCAGCCGCATGCCTAGCCATCAGGCAAGGGAGCGGTCCTTCCGCTTCCCAAAGCATTTGCAGACTACATAGGTGTGTATTACCTCCCCTGTCGCCAGTGTGCAAGGGTGTGCACCCTGAATACTATCCTCAGAATATCGATGGGACTAGTGGTTAACTTGTAAAACAATAAGTTATCACCAGGAGGCAGCTTGCACCAGTCTATTTCTCCTGTTAGCACCTCCTAAAACAGAAAACAACTCCTAACCATGAAAGTGGGGAGAGGATCTGGCATAATGGCCAGAGCTGCTGACTTCGGACCTGCGCAACCTGGTTTGATTCTCCCCGTTGTCTCAACGTCCTGTGATTCTGGGAAAATCACTTACTCTCCCCATAAATGAATGTGTCCTTAACTGGTGCTCATGAAAAGCGCTGTGTGGATGATTAAGTGCCGGTGCTGAGCACCAGAAACCACCAGCTCAAATTAAGCACTGGATGGGACACAACGTTGAGGGCAAACTATTAGAAAAAAAAATTGACAGGTAAATCCAGATTTCCTTCCTAACTCCACATATATGTACCTGCACGGTACACATATATTCAAGGTACGTAGATGTGGAGGTAGGAATTGTAGCCCTATGCTCCCCTAAATGCAATTACTTTTCAATATATTGTCCCTCGATGTTCTTGTACCACGATATTCTAGAAGTCACATGAGCTGGAACATTTATTCTGCTGGGCTTCAAGTCTTTTCTGTGTAAATGTGAGTGGCTATCTAATTCCAATCCCAAACTAATTAATTGGAGAAACTCTAGATTATTACAAACGAATGCTTTCATAATCCAGGAAACACATAAACTGCTGTTTATCAGACATCTGGAAGTGTCCTCGAGAATCTATTGCACCTCCAGTGCACGCTATGGAACTCCAGTGACACTCTTGAATGACGTAATCACCTCCTCCTTGTACCCAAAGAAATGGATGACAGACTCTGCAAAATACTTGACTGCCTTTTCCTTGCAATGCAACGCTCTGACAAATGTAGCTAGGAAAGGGTGTTTAAAACACATGGGGCACTATTAAATACGGCTATAATTGCCAAACATGTGATTACTGGATCACCCAGCCAAATAATCATAAAATCCACTGTAATCGCGTAACGAAAGCAAATGTTAAATTGATAACATTGACTGGAAAAGCAACAAGAGCTAAGGTAGAAGCTGAGCTGCATGTCTTCAAGATGTCTCTACCAAGGCCACCATTTGACTGCAGGCATCATGAGACATTTGAGAGTATAATAACTAGAAATTCTGAGATATGACCGGCAATTGCAGGTATTGTGCACCAGCAAAGAGGTCAGGTACTATGTTGAGTGTTTGCGCCTCTCATTTTAATGATTGTCATTTTATTGTATTTTAACCTCATGCGCGCTAGCGGAATTCCGCTAGCGCACTGAGAATTCGAAAATCGCATGTTGCGTGACGAGCTGGGCTCGGCATCAGCGTGCGAGGAGGCTACGCGATGACGAGCCCAGCTCGTCATCAGCCCCGAAGGGGTTAACTGTTGAGAGAGTGGTGTTGACTTTGGTCTTATGCGCATGTTCTTTGTAACCAATATTCAGCCTGATTCATGTACATGCCGTTTTGCGTGTCCCTAATAGCGATTCATAGCGAATCGCTATTGAGGACACGCAAAACGGCATTCATGTAGGAATTGCTACTTAAATAGCGATTCCTACATGTTCTTTATTTGCGAGTAGCAATTTGCTACTCGCAAATACTCCCCAATCATTCCTATGGGCCAAGAGGCCCATTGGAATGAATGGGGATTTGCGAGTAGCAATTTGCTACTCGCAACTGAGATAGCGATTTTAAGGGTGCCAGGGGTGTCCAAAGGACGCCCTGTAGCACCCCTAAAATGCACTTTTGGACAGGTTTTGCGCACAAACATGTCCAAAGGACATGTGTGTGTGCTACATGCAACTTTGAATGATGCTTTTAAAAGCATTTTTCTGAGTTTTTGCTATTTACCGACAGGTCTGACCTGTCGGTAAATAGCGGCCCCAAAAGTCCAAAATCGCAATTTTGTTGTGTGTCATGAATAGCATTTGAGGAATCTCTATTAGAGATTCCTTAAATGCCATTCCACGCAAATATGCGAATTCTTACATAGCGATTTTTGCATTTGGTATCATGAATACCAAATGCAAAAATCGCACTCGCTAAGGGCCAGATTCTGAGAATCTGGCCCTTTGCGAGTGCAATTTACCTACATGAATCAGGCTGATTGTTTGGTCTGAGAGTGAACTACATTTGTAATTCTGATACACAAGATATCCTTGTTTTGGTTGCCTTTGTTGATCTGGACAACAAGATACCCTATTGTGTGTTGACTGTAGGGGGTTTCTTAGCTCTGGCTCACAAATACCTACTGTCCTTGTTGAGTGTAGTTATATTTGCTATTCTTATATAAAAGATAACCTGGAGTGGGTTAATTTACTGTTCTTTCACTCAAGACACCCAGGGATGGGTTGAGTCTAATTTTGCATTTAATATTCCTGTACAAAAGCCATATGTTGTGGGGCTGAGTTTGATTTCCATTTCTTGTTTTCTGTGCACAGGATACCATGACGGTGAGTTGAGGGTTGGGCAAGAGTGGGTACGAGAGAGAGATTGGCTTTGTGCATTCCATTCTCACAATTTGTTTTGTAACACATGTTCTTGCTTTTCAAGCATTATAACACCTTTTTTTGCAATCTTTGCTTTTTTGTCCCCAAAAGCAAACTGACCATGAAATGCCAGCAAAATTATGAGCAGAATTATCTACATTTAAAAGCAACACATATGTAACTGAAGAGATAGTACCACCGGATTAACATTACAATTTATGACATATTAGACCAAAAATGTCTACCCCAGTAGTTTCTCACATTAAAACATACACATAGTTTATTTATTACAAATTGAAGTTTTTATCATTGTTTTAGCTTTTTATGCTGATTGTTTCCACTGTATTGATTTGAATGAATTGTACAGTTTTTTAAGTTTGATTTATTGAGAAATAAAGGGGAAAGGAAGGGAAGGGGAAGGAAAGAGAAGAATTACAATAAGCAGGTGGTAGAAGTAAACATTAAAGTAAAAACTTCATAAAAATAGGCATTACAAGCATGAAAAGCGTGAGCATATCATATAGGCGGGAATACATAAGGCAAAAATACAATATATATGAATACAATAATAACAATAATCAAATATTAGTAGGAATAAACAATGACGGAGGAAGTCATGGGGGTTTGCGGACTTCAACTGTGTCCGGAGCAGGAGAAGTAGGAACTGAAGTGGTAGGAGAGAGATATGTTACCAAAGGGAGCCAAAGTAGGTCACGTTTAATAGCCAAGGAGATGGGAGATACATAATTAGTGTCTAAACGATGATTAAAACAAATTGCATTCCACCAGGATTGATAGGTAACATTCTCAGCTTGTTTCCAATTAGAGGTAATGATATGAAAAGCTATAGCCAGGAATAGGTCAAGTAAAGGGTAATGGTTGGAGGGACGGGGAAGTTCTGATGAGAGGGAACCAAGAAAAACTAGTAGAGGTGAGAAGGAGGTCTGGAGTTGAAAAATCTTTTGAATTTGCTTCCAGACCAACTGCCAGAACTGGGAAATAGGAGGGCAGTCAAACAACATATGTTTGAGGTCAGCAGAGGGAAATGAACAAGACCAACAGGAGGAGGGAGTGTCTGTGGAGAAACGGGATAGAGCGAGAGGGGTAAATAAAATCCTATGGTAAATAAAAAATAGAGTCTGGGTAGTATTAGCAGCCCTGGAGGTCTTATGGATTTTAGTCCAAATTTTGTCCCAAAAAGGGACCGGCCATGTCTGAGAAAAGTCCAGCTCCCAAGCAAGTTCAGTACGAGATTTTGGTCTATCCTTGATAAGGCGAAAAGAATTATATAAGGTGGAAGCAGAAGGAGTCAAGTCCAATAAAAGGGAAGTGGGTCCGCAATCTGCCGGAATTTCGTTAGAGGGTGGGAGAGCTTGAAGGTAAGAAAGTAAGACTGGATAAAGGGTGTTGTATTGAGTTCGGGCAGAGATGGGCAAAGAGAAAAGAGATTGCAATTGTTGAAATGAAAGAGGAGTACCTTGAGACACTAATTGAGAAATCCAGGAAAGACCACGAGAGTGCCAAGTTTTCCAATATATGCTACGGTTTCGTATTTTAAGGAGAGCATTATTCCAAATCGGTTGTTCATGAAGAGAGAGAAGAGATAAATAAGAAGACGAGATGTAGGGGAAAAGGAGATTGCGAGAGTAGGAAAGAATAGGCGAGCGGAGACGAGTTGAGGAGGAAGTAAAAGATAAGAATTCTCGGAAGGTGAATGGGGAAATAAAAGCAGATTCCATGCTTAACCAGACAGGAGGATGATGTGGTAAATCAGATGATAACCAGCGAATCGTTTGCTTCAGGGAAAAAGCGCGATGATATAATTTGAAATCAGGAAAACGGACTCCCGAGTTAGCTTTGTCTTTACGTAAGGAAGTAAGGGCTATTCTGGATCGTTTACCGTTCCAGAGGAATTTCAGCAATAGAGAGTCAATTTTCTTAAAAGAAGAGAGAGGAATGCGTATTGGGAGCATGGAAATAGTGTAAAGAAGTAGGGGAGATAGCATCATTGTTATAGAGTTGAGGCGTCCCCACCAGGATAAAAAGAGCGGGTGCCAACGAGTGATAGCCGTATCCATTTTCTTATACACATAATCAAAGTTTAACTTGAGAGTATCAGATAACAAAGGAGCAAACCAAACCCCTAAGTATTTAATTTTGGATGTTTGCCACGAGAAACCTGTAGAAGAGAAAAAATGTTTCTGACAAAGAGGATTTAATGGTAGAATTTCACATTTATCAGCGTTTAAACGATAGCCGGAGACTGCAGAAAAAGAAGAAACCTGATGAAGAAAAGAGGGAATGGAAGTAGCAGGGTCATAGCAATAGAAAAGAATATCGTCGGCATAAACCGAGAGTTTGACTTGTTGGGAACCAAAAGGAAAGCCAGAAATAGTGTCATCTAAGCGAATTTTTGTAAGGAAGGGTTCTAAAGCTAAAATAAAAAGTAAGGGAGAAAGTGGGCAGCCTTGTCGAACTCCTCTGTGGAGAGAGAAATAGTCCGAAGACAATCCATTAACAAAAATAGAAGCTTGAGGATTAGAATAAAGCAAGGAGATAACAGAAATGAATTTAGGAGGAATACCAATCCAACGTAAAGCCTGAAACATGAAATCCCATCCAATACGATCGAAAGCCTTCTCCGCATCTAGGGAAATGGCTGCAAAAGGAAGATTGAGTGAAGAAGATTTACTAAGTACGTTAAGAAAAACTCGGGAATTATCTGAGGAGAGACGTCCTTTGACAAAACCAGATTGTTCTGGTCCAATGATGTCCGGTAGAAGGGAATCCATACGTAGGGCCAATATCTTTGCCAAAATTTTATAATCAGTATTAACCAAGGAGATTGGTCTATAATTTTTACAAAGGGAATGGTCTTTATCCTCCTTTGGAATTAAGCAAATTAAAGCTTGTTGGAAGGAACCGCTAGAAGAGCCGGTGTCGGAGAAGGATTGAAATAAAAGTAGGAGTTTGGGAAGAAGAAGAGAAGCGAAGTGACTGTAAAATTCAATTGTAAAGCCATCAGGGCCCGGAGATTTACCATGATGGAGTTTAGAAACGGCATGGGAAACTTCAGAAAGGGAAAGATCGCGTTCCAAAGCATGAAAATCAACATGTGAGGTTGGGGGAGAAGGGAGAGATTGAAAATAAGCAAGAAGATCTTCAGGAGCAGGAGTTTGTTCAGGAGTATAAAGCGCATCATAAAATGTAGCAAATTCTGCAAGAATTTCTTTATCTTTAAATGTAGATTCACCAGACGAGGTTTTAATAGATTGAATTTTTGTGCGTTCTTTACGAATCTTCAAATAGTTGGCCAGGAGCTTCCCCATTTTATTTTTACCACCATAATATCTAGAGTTACATTTGAGGAGGATATTAGAAGCGGCATCCGTTGTAAATTTGTTAAAAGAGATTTTTGCATCAATAAGAGCTTTAAGGGAAGAATCAGATTTAGAGGTGAAATAGGCCTGTTCTAAAATCTTAATGTCAGCTAGAATTTTCTCCGATTTGGCCGCATGTAGTTTTTTCCGCCGTGACACAAAATTAATAATAAAACCCCTAGAGGCTGCTTTAAATGAGTCCCAAACCATAACAAAGGGAGAGTCCGGAGTTTGATTTAAAAGAAAAAATTCCTTGGCAAAATCGGTAAATTCAGCATTAAAAGTGGGGTCTGTAAGTAAAGCATTGTTAAAACGCCATCTACCAGAATGTGGGGAAAATGGGAGTAAATCTAGGTCTACAAAAACAGGGGCATGGTCTGAGAGTAGAATGGAGCCAATCTCTGAGCGGATAGCGTGTTGGGACAAGGGTTTACTGAGGAAAATATGATCAATACGGGATTGGGATTGGTGAGGAGGGGAGAAAAAGCTGTATTCACGAAGGTCGGGGTTGCAAAGTCTCCAAATGTCTACAAGGGCATTAGTCTTAAATGAGTTGAGAAATTGCGTGTGCATTCTAGAGGGGGTAAATTTGACTTTTGAGTGTCGGTCAAGGAAAGGATCCACAATCTGGTTGCAATCCCCAGCGAGGAGTATATACTCTCCACTAAGAGAAGACAGTTTGGTAGAAATAGCAGGCCAGAAGGATTTATCAATTGCAGTAGGAGCGTAGACATTAAAAAGGGTGAGCGGGATGTTATCAATGAGTAAATTAACAATGAGCCAACGGCCATCAATATCACAATCATGAGTTATTAAAGAAACATTTAACTTTTTATGTAACAAGAGAACAACTCCATTCCTTCTAGAAGTGGTAGGTGAACAAAGAATATTACCCACCCAACAACGTTTAAGCTTCAAAGCCTCCGGTTCAGACAGATGAGTTTCTTGAAGGAGGGCAACATCAGTTTTAAGTCTCGCTAAATGCGAAAGAACCCTCTGTCTTTTAATGGGATTATTTAATCCCTTAACGTTCCATGTTGTTACACGGAATGAAACAATTTAGAAAACAGCTATAAACAACATGCTTAATAATGCATAAAAACACAATTGAGAATAAATGAGGAAAGTAGAATAGAAATGTGAGAAGAAAAAAGGAAGCAAGGATGTGAGTAAAAATGATTACAGAGAGAGAGAACCAATAAAGAAGAAATAGGTAGACGTGGAAATTGTAGATGTGATAAAGAGAAGAAGGAAAATGTGGAAAAAAGGAGAGAAAATTGAGAAAGATTCCAGGGAAGAGGGAGAAGAGAATGCAAGAAAAGAAAAAGGGAAAGAAAAAGGGGACAGAGATGAACATAGAGACAGTACAAGTTCGAAGAGAACGACTGAAAGACATACTTACGAGAACGAAAAAAAAAAAAAACTCGAACAGGAATGGGGGTGGTGGTCGCGGGAGATGACGACGTTAACAACCAGAGCGAGCAACCAACCAGTGATACGTAGATCCAATGGGCAAGACAAAAAACATTAGGAAGCATCGAGAAGGGTCGACGAAGGGAACATCTAAAGGAAGGAAATACATATTAGAGAGTGATATAAGAAGTCACAGAGAGAACATGACTCGACGAAATATCACAGTATAGAAAAACAGTAAAAATGAATTAGCAAAACAGCTAATAGAATAAGAGAGAAACAATTAACATTGAATAAACAACATTCAGGAAGAAACATAGTCAGAGGAGAACATGCAAATATATCTAACAGTAGCAACAAGCGTCCTCAGCCAGGTTTGGAGGTATCCATAACATCCGGATTCAGTTGGCGCAGAAAGGCTTGTAGAACCGCAGGATCATCATATGTGGTGGTTTTGTCTTTATACGTGACCTTGAAGAGGCAAGGGTGTAGGAGACCATATCTGGCACTGATAGCTCGTAACTGAGGTCTCAAGTCTAAAAACCTTTTCCGTCGATCAGCAGTGGCCTTGGAGACATCTTGCGAGAGATAAAGACGGTGACCCTCCCATATGATTTGCTTCTTAAGTTTGGCAGCCGAGAGGACCTGCAGGAGGTCTGTATACTGCAAGAAGAGCATGATAACACCTCTAGGCTTGGCAGCAACCTTGGGGCCAAGACGATGTGCTCTCTGGATATTTATGGAGGATAGAGCCGGATTGTCTAGTATCTTCGCAAGAAAGGATTGGAAAAAGACGGTAGGGTTGGACCCTTCTGAAAGTTCCGGAAGGCCGTACAAGCGAAGGTTGTTCCTGCGATTTCTATTTTCCAAATCCTCAGTTTGACGCCGGAGGAGAAGAATTTCAGCCTCTATTGAAGGAATGCAGGAGCATGAAGAATGTAAAGAGTCTGAGGATTGTTCCAAAGTTGTGACTCGAGAGTCCAAAGAAGTCCATTTCTCCTGCATAGCCTGCATATTTTTTGTGGTGGCTTCCATAAAGGGTTTGAAGGCTCGGAGTTCCTCCAGAATGAGGTCCATGGAGGAGGAAGAAGAGTTACTCCCAGGCGAAGGCGGATCTTTCTTCAACCGTTTGGATGAGGTCAAAGAAGGCTGTGCCTTTCCTCCTTTGTGGGCTTTAGGGATAGCTCCATGAGCCGAGTCAGATTTCGAAGATTTGCCCTCTTCCATTTCGTGGTTTGGAGAATCAGAATCAGATCCAGATGGTAGCTTCGGCAAAGAAGTGAGCTTCAAGGTACGGAGTTTCCCCATAAAAGGCAGTCAAGCACCAGTAGAAAAGGGAAAATAGGAGAAACCTCGCAAAGTCAATTAATGGTGGTGAGTAATGATCCCACGGCTTAGAAGAAACAATCCAGAGACAATGAATCAAGAACGCAGGAACGAAGGAACTTGGGAAGAGGAAAAGTTCTTTCAGAAATGTCAAAGCATGGAGAAAACAGAAGCGCCAAATAATGAGAAAAAACGCTGCGTGTGGACAATATGTGGCAGAGTCTATGAAAAGAGCAATCGTTGAGGTGGAGATAAGGCACGTAGTTCCAAATATAATTCAAAAATGTAACCGGCAGCACTGAAGAAAAGAGAGCCTCTCAGAAAATGTAAAAAGTAATATCATGAAGGTGAACAATGCATAGAGCGCAGGTTAACATGGGAGAAGCAGCTCTTGTTGAAAAGGACATTTGCGTTTGTTGTAGATGCTGTTGCCAGCCTGAGATATGTCTTGTGCTTTAATCCTAGCGCAGTGCTTATTTCGAAATCGAAGGCTCGTGCTCTCCTTCACCACACGCAGTGTGTTTACTTTGGATAATTAGGATTATTAGGTTCGAGCTGGCCTTTGCCCTCCACAGCACGTACTGTGTTTACATATGATTGTCAGGCTCGAGCTGCCTTTCACACCTGACTGCGCACTGCCTGTTCGCTTTTAATTAGTAAGCTCGAGCTATTCCTCAGCTTCCCTGCTCATGTTGTGTTTCTCTTGAAATACACCGTTTAAGTACAACCAACTCTCCGCTCTTCTCAAAATTGTTTACATTTCAAACAAATACAAATTCTGGAGACAGTTCTTTGCATCTATGAAATACTGCGATGTTTAAACGTTTAATTTACTTTCCATTAATTCTCCGAGTATAATCTCTGTTTTTCATCACTTGTGCCGCTTTTGCTGAAGTAATTACAATGTTCATGAGGTTTATCTTTCACAAATGAATTACGACTCCCTGCATCCCTTCATTGCCTGGCACTTTAATTGAATTATATGCTGACAGTACCAGTTCATCATTGTAATGTCATGAATTAACAAATTAAATTAGGTCTCCTTGTGTGAGGGGCTTACTTACGGAAAATGCCAGTCTTTTAAAATGTGAGTTTCTTCCAGGCATAACACACGCATTTCTGAAGTCATGCGAGCCGGCCGCTGACAGAATCCACGGCCGGCGTGTGAAATGGCGGCCGCAGTTAGCAGTGACGGAGCCCTCAGTCGGCCGTCGCAGGAGACCGCGGAACCGGGAAACAATGAGGGCGCTAGGCTCTCCTCATGCTCCGGTCCACGGAACAGCAGCCAATACCGCTGCAGGCATGGAAAAACTGCCCAAATTTCGGCAAGTTGAGGAGGTTGGCACCGGAGCCTCTGGGTCACGCCGCCATCGTAGCCGGCGTCCAAGCCACGCCCCCCAATGAATTGTACAGTTAATACATTCAATTCAATACACATAGTATTTTACATCACTGTCTCAGCTGCACTCCTATAAATCTTCTCCATAGTTCACCAAGAAGCAGCGGATCTGTCTGTGTTGACCGCACATATTTATTATTCATCGTTTGGGTAGATACTAGTCATCTGTACTCATTAGTTTAATTTGTTACTATTCTACATCGGTTTACAGAACCTAAATCTTTATTGCTCTTGTATATCCTCCTCCCACCTTCCCCATATTTCAAAATATTTCTGAGTGCTTCACCAGTGCATTCATACAATTGAGCTGTGTAAAGGGTTTTTGTGTTCAAAGTATATTATAATTTCTTAAAAGTGATGTCTCCCTTCTGTTTTTGTGGATTTTAGGATACATGTGTTCCCAGGGTATTGTGCTCATTCTGTTTTCGTGGGTTTTAGTATGCTGTCACCAGAGTTTTCTATGTATTCTGTCATCGCTACAGATTATCCTTGTTGTCTTTCTGATTGAAATAGATGAGACTACACCCAAATTGTATTCAATTATTTTAGCCCTTGAGATTTAAAATGGTTTCTGGAGTCCAGGAGTCGCTGCACCGCAAATGTGTATTAATACTAATTGAAAACCTAGAAGTGAAACTGGACCAACAAAGGTGGGTGTGGGCATGGCACGTGTTTGGTCCTTGAACCCATTTAATCAAATGATGAACTTAATAAATGAAGGAACTGGAAGTAGGAAGGTGGCTGCAGGGTCAGACTGATTTGCATATGTCCATGTACGAACTGGGATGGCAGAGTGGGCTAAAGAACGGTGATGGATTAAACCCAGATCTTTTGACTGGGTGTGAGTGTTTGATTGATTTGGATGCTCCGTCCATCACCACCCCCTTTTGTACCGCTTTTGGCCGCCATAAGTGTGGCAGGGTATGCTCAGACGTGAGTCCCTTGCTCACTTTGCCACTGGATTCAAGCAAGCCGGGCTGAAGACGGCTGTAATGCCAGAATCCGGTCTTAGGAAGCTTGATTCCGGTCCAGGGAAGGCATGGCTTGGCAGTTCGGGCTGGACTGTTCCCATGATTATTTACAACAAGGGGTGGTGAGGGACAGAGTCTCTGAATTAAGCAGAAAGCTCTCACCCAGTCAAGAGATCAGGGCTAGATCCAACACCGTTTTTTAGCTCACTGCACCATCCCAGTTTCAGAACCTGGCTGTATGCAAATTAGTCTGTTCCTGTCCCAGTGCATGATGGGAACAGGGCAAACCAAACTACAAAAGCCAATTCTTACACTGGGAAGGAAACAAGCTCCCGGGGACCGGTTTCTGGCATTACAGCCGTCTTCGGCCCGGTTTGCTTGAATCCTGATGGTGCAATGAGCAAGGGTCTCACATCTGAGAATACCCTTCCACGCTTAGGGTGGACAAAAATATTTACAACAAGGGGTGGTGAGGGACAGAGTCTCTGAATTAAGCAGAAAGCTCTCACCCAGTCAAGAGATCAGGGCTAGATCCAACACCGTTTTTTAGCTCACTGCACCATCCCAGTTTCAGAACCTGGCTGTATGCAAATTAGTCTGTTCCTGTCCCAGTGCATGATGGGAACAGGGCAAACCAAACTACAAAAGCCAATTCTTACACTGGGAAGGAAACAAGCTCCCGGGGACCGGTTTCTGGCATTACAGCCGTCTTCGGCCCGGTTTGCTTGAATCCTGATGGTGCAATGAGGCACAGGGTCAGACTGATTTGCATATAGCCATGTCTGAACTGATATGGCAGAGTGGGCTGAAGAACGGTGATGGATTAAACCCAGATCTTTTGACTGGGTGTGAGTGTTTGATTGATTCAGATGCTTTGTCTATAACCACCCCCTTTTGTACCGGGTATTTATAAGCATCAAAAGATGATAGGTTCATAGTAGGACCATGGAGGTCTGAAGGTGTAAGTAATTAACTTTTAGAGAAAGCAAAAACCTCAAGCTACCCAGGTTATTAGATCGTTCTGGAGCGAATGGGTCATGCTGCTACCTGTGTGTTACACGGAAACACTGTATGGTATACACAATGTGATGGGGACAAGAGTTGGAGGCGTTTACCTGTCTGGTAGGAAAACCTATGTTTTATTCCGCCGTTCAGATGGTATGATTGAAAAGGGGAAGAACAGTAGAATGTAGGTTTGGATTTAATGATCCTACTTTCTAATCGGTCTACATGTTTCAAGCCACCCTTCCCTTTGGCTTCGGTCAGGACCAAGGAACTATACTCCCCGAGACCACCCCTAGTTCAAAAACAATGAAAACGCAAAGTGGTATGCCTTCACACACTCTGCATGCAAATAAACCATACACCTACTTGGTGTTATGTTCTGCATTTGTAAATAAAAAGCACAATATAGCTACACTGTAAACTGAATATTTCGGCTCCAGTGATGAGATCTCAGGTGACTTAACCAATCGAGACCTTGATGCAAGTGTGACAACAGGCTTGTCCCGCCACCGAAGGTACAATGAAGCAATATTATTGCTTTTTATACACAAATACAGAACATAACACCAGTGGATGGTAAGGACGTTTTCCTTATATTTATTTCAGGACCATCCAGGGTCCCTGCCTACAGTGGCAGCTGATGACCCACAAAAATGGTGAGTCGACAAAACTACAATTAAAAAACATGCATACAAATTAACATAAACATTTAGATATGAAGAAAAAAAAGTTTCGCTTACCTTATCCTGCCATCTGCCCTCGGTGTGATCTAGTCCCCTGCTCCAGACTTCTCCGAGCATGAGGTCCCACAGCTCCCACAGGTCCTCATCCAATCCAGATAATGCTCTCATTCTGCATGAGTGAAGCATCCGGATTGGCTGGAGCAGGCTGCCTCAGTGCTCCGAAGAGTCCTGAAGGTCTGTGCCTGTTCTCCAACCCGGCTGTCTAAGACAGCTGGGTTGGAGAGTTTGAATTGCGCATATTGGTTTGGCCGTAGCAAGGTACCCGGCCAAACCCACATGCACAATTTGTACTGAAGGGGCCATTCGTCAATGCTGCCAATCGGCAGTAATTGAATCCTTTTATTGCCATTTTATTTTTCTAGCATTTTGTGCAGCAGTGTGGGGGTGCGGCACCCCCCCCCCACTCCCATGGAGGGACCGCCGCCGCTACGTGCATGCCCGCCTGCCTACATAGGATTGAAAACTCTTCAGACTATACTGGACAAAGATCTTTCTGAACCTCACAGGAGCGTACTGACCATACAAATTGTTCCCGATGTGACACTATGACCACAGAGGACACATCATTTGAAGGTAGTTTTTCACGTGTATCTTTAGCAATGGTCCCACCAGTATTGATAATTCTCATTTGCAATAAGAATGTTGTTCTGAAAAAACTGTTTTGCATGTTACAGGACTGTCAAAAGGGTACACGGATATAGGATTTTTGATCTGATTTTGCTTCAGTAGGACATAATCTTTTATGTAACAAATTTGGTATCTCCAAATTGTTCCTATCGATGTTTACAGCTCTTCTCACTAATATCTGTGTAAAGTGATCATGATGTAAAAATGGGAGTGAACCAATGACCTGAAGCAAGGTTGTGTTCGTGCTCCAGTTTTATTTGTGTTCTTTTTTGTCAGATCTCTCTTACACAAAAAGATGAGCCCTTGGCTATCCAACAAAAATGCATGGTAGTCATGTCAACATTCTTTTGTACGCGTATGATGTGTTAATCATCGAAACTGCCTTATTTGGGATACAAAGGTAACTTCAGGCACCAAGTACATACACAGTATGAAACATTTGTTTATTTATACTGACAAACACAAACTGTGTCTCTTGGTAAAAAATATAAAGGTAGTTTGTATTTAAATGACCTAAAACTCCAAATAGTCTTCTAACTGTCTTGGAGCGATGTTTGTGCAAATTAACATTCAAAGGAAAATAAGTAAATGGTTTTCTAAATCATTTGCAGTGACACAATTATTAAACTGTTTTAACCAGAAATTCGGAGGGGTTTCCATTAAATCCATGTTAAAAGCCTGCTTTGTACAAAAATATAGATTTTAACACAAGGGGCAGCTGGGACCATTCTTGAATGACCCTGAGAACTGTTTATGGTTGAAATCAAAATTGTTAATAAAATGTTTGGTTTTACTTTGAATTAGCAAAATAGGTTGAGGTTGGAAACCCTTGGAAGTGAGGTTTTAGAAGGGCTTACAAATGAATGCTGTACTGTAATAGCGATTCAGAAAAGGGGGTGGTGATGAACAGAGTGTCTGAATTAAGCAGACACTCTTACCCAGTCCAAAGATCAGGGCTTGATCCATCACCGTTATTTATCTCACTGCACCATCCCAGCTCAGAACCTGGCTATATGCAAATCAGTCTGTCCCTGGCCCAGTGCATCATGGGAACAGGGCAGACTAAACTACCAAGCCAATTCTTCACCAGAAAGGAGACAAGCTACCGGGGACTGGTTTCTGGCATTTCAGCCGTCTTCGGCCCGGCTTGCTTGAATCCTGATGGTGCAGTGAGAAAGGGACTCATGTCTGAGTATACCCTGCCACACCTATAGTGGCCAAAAACGATTCAGAAAAGGGGGTGGTGATGAACAGAGTGTCTGAATTAAGCAGACCACTCTTACCCAGTCCAAAGATCAGGGCTTGATCCATCACCGTTATTTATCTCACTGCACCATCCCAGCTCAGAACCTGGCTATATGCAAATCAGTCTGTCCCTGGCCCAGTGCATCATGGGAACAGGGCAGACTAAACTACCAAGCCAATTCTTCACCAGAAAGGAGACAAGCTACCGGGGACCGGTTTCTGGCATTTCAGCCGTCTTCGGCCCGGCTTGCTTGAATCCTGATGGTGCAGTGAAAAAGGGACTCGTGTCTGAGTATACCCTGCCACACCTATAGTGGCCAAAAACGATTCAGAAAAGGGGGTGGTGATGAACAGAGTGTCTGAATTAAGCAGACCACTCTTACCCAGTCCAAAGATCAGGGCTTGATCCATCACCGTTATTTATCTCACTGCACCATCCCAGCTCAGAACCTGGCTATATGCAAATCAGTCTGTCCCTGGCCCAGTGCATCATGGGAACAGGGCAGACTAAACTACCAAGCCAATTCTTCACCAGAAAGGAGACAAGCTACCGGGGACCGGTTTCTGGCATTTCAGCCGTCTTCGGCCCGGCTTGCTTGAATCCTGATGGTGCAGTGAGAAAGGGACTCATGTCTGAGTATACCCTGCCACACCTATAGTGGCCAAAAACGATTCAGAAAAGGGGGTGGTGATGAACAGAGTGTCTGAATTAAGCAGACCACTCTTACCCAGTCCAAAGATCAGGGCTTGATCCATCACTGTTATTTATCTCACTGCACCATCCCAGCTCAGAACCTGGCTATATGCAAATCAGTCTGTCCCTGGCCCAGTGCATCATGGGAACAGGGCAGACTAAACTACCAAGCCAATTCTTCCCCAGAAAGGAGACAAGCTACCGGGGACCGGTTTCTGGCATTTCAGCCGTCTTCGGCCCGGCTTGCTTGAATCCTGATGGTGCAGTGAAAAAGGGACTCATGTCTGAGTATACCCTGCCACACCTATAGTGGCCAAAAACGATTCAGAAAAGGGGGTGGTGATGAACAGAGTGTCTGAATTAAGCAGACCACTCTTACCCAGTCCAAAGATCAGGGCTTGATCCATCACCGTTATTTATCTCACTGCACCATCCCAGCTCAGAACCTGGCTATATGCAAATCAGTCTGTCCCTGGCCCAGTGCATCATGGGAACAGGGCAGACCAAACTTCCAAGCCAATTCTTCACCAGAAAGGAGACAAGCTACCGGGGACCGGTTTCTGGCATTTCAGCCGTCTTCGGCCCGGCTTGCTTGAATCCTGATGGTGCAGTGAAAAAGGGACTCATGTCTGAGTATACCCTGCCACACCTATAGTGGCCAAAAACGATTCAGAAAAGGGGGTGGTGATGAACAGAGTGTCTGAATTAAGCAGACCACTCTTACCCAGTCCAAAGATCAGGGCTTGATCCATCACCGTTATTTATCTCACTGCACCATCCCAGCTCAGAACCTGGCTATATGCAAATCAGTCTGTCCCTGGCCCAGTGAATCATGGGAACAGGGCAGACTAAACTATCAAGCCAATTCTTCACCAGAAAGGAGACAAGCTACCGGGGACCGGTTTCTGGCATTTCAGCCGTCTTCGGCCCGGCTTGCTTGAATCCTGATGGTGCAGTGAGAAAGGGACTCATGTCTGAGTATACCCTGCCACACCCATAGTGGCCAAAAACGATTCAGAAAAGGGGGTGGTGATGAACAGAGTGTCTGAATTAAGCAGACCACTCTTACCCAGTCCAAAGATCAGGGCTTGATCCATCACCGTTATTTATCTCACTGCACCATCCCAGCTCAGAACCTGGCTATATGCAAATCAGTCTGTCCCTGGCCCAGTGCATCATGGGAACAGGGCAGACTAAACTACCAAGCCAATTCTTCACCAGAAAGGAGACAAGCTACCGGGGACCGGTTTCTGGCATTTCAGCCGTCTTCGGCCCGGCTTGCTTGAATCCTGATGGAATCATTTTTGTCCACCATAAGCGTGGAAGGGTATACTCAGATGTGAGTCCCTAGCTCATTGCACCATCAGGATTCAAGCAAGCGGGCCGAAGACGGCTGAAATGCCAGAAACCGGTCCCCGGTAGCTTGTTTCCTTCCCAGTATAAGAATTGGCTTGGTAGTTGGGTCTGCCCTGTTCCCATGATGCACTGGGCCAGGGTCAGACTAATTTGCATATAGCCAAGTTCTGAGCTGGGATGGTGCAGTGAGCTAAAAAACGGTGATGGATCAAGCCCTGATCTTTGGACTGGGTAAGAGTGGTCTGCTTAATTCAGACACTCTGTTCATCACCACCCCCCTTTCTGAATCAGTACTGTAATAGCAGCTGCTTGTATTAGAGATTAATACTCTGCTTAATTTACCAATAAATGTAAGCAGAGATACTCAAACAGTGAGCTGCTGTTTATTTAACAGAGCAGGAAAATTCAGAAAGCTGCAAAACAAACAGGCATATTTTATTTACACGTTTTACACATTAGCTAAAGGAACCCATAAGGAAGAAAAGAAAGAGCCCTAGACAACTTATCTTTAGGAATACCTTTAGTTTTAAGACACCTTTATTTTTAAACTCTCTGAAAACAAGTGTATTTTATTTACATGCATGAGAGTTTTACCTTAGTAGATCAGAGTGTCACTGCATTGAGATGCACTTATCAGCAGTGATCATTTTCAAACATGATCTTGGAAACTTGCATGCTGCGCCTATTCTGAAAAGAATGCTATTAGTGAACCAAGAGGGAAGTAATTTTTCAGGTGCACCTTGTGTGTAGCCTTGGTTGTTATATAATTGGAACACCAATATAGCCTCTCCGTTCCTTCCAACACATCTCACACAATGAATTTATGGACCTAGTCAAAGCAAGCAGGCCTGCCAGCAGCCCTTCTGACCAGTGTCCACCGCAAACTTTCAAGACAATTCTTTTAACAACCTCTGCTGCCACTCCAGTAAGAAGAATCATTAACGATTCCTTAACTACCGGAATATTTCCAGAAGAACTAAAAAAGTCATATATACGCCCTTTACTGAAGAAAACAAACTTGGACCCACTGAACCCTGACAACTACAGACCCATTACATATGGACCTTTCCTGGGCAAACTGATAGAAAGAGCAGCGTTCGCCCAGATGTCACAATTCATTGAAGAGAATGCCATACTTTCAGACTTCCAAACAGGATTCCGTCCGGGAAGAGGCACAGAATCTGCCCTCCTTGCCATGTGGGATGACCTGTAAAACACAGCAGACCGCAATGGGGTTGCTGCGCTTCTCCTATTGGACTGCTCGGCTGCCTTCAACACTGTTGACCATGACACTCTGAAACAAAGACTCTACGAAGCCGGCATAGAGGGGACTGCTCTAGACTGGATTGCGTCCTACCTTTGCAACAGAACTGATGTCATCCATACCACACCTTTCTCGTCCAAACCATACGCCACAAAAGCAGGGGTCCCTCAAGGCTTTATCATCTCGCCCGTGCTTTTCAACATCTACATGAAGTTGTTACCTGTACTGATCAATCAATTTCACCTCCAGTGCTATAACTATGCAGATGACACACAAATACTCATTCAGCTGGAATGCCCCAAAGACATTAAAAACTCTCCAATTTTCAGTTGTCTCAGAGCCGTGGATCAGTGGATGACTTGGAGCCATCTCAAATTGAATACTTCCAAAAGGGAAATACTCATGTGTAGCGATTGAAAACATTATGACCCGCTTGCTGCCTGGCCTGATGAACTGGGATCATCGCCTGAAATATCGAAGGAAGTAAGAAACCTCAGAATGACCATGGACTTCAAGATATTGATGAATGGCCAAGTGGACAAACCAGCAAGATCAAGCTTTGTCACTATAAAAATGCTGCAATGAATTTTCCCACATTTGGGATTCCCACACAAGGTTCAAGCTACCATCTCCCTTGTTCTGTCCAAACTCGATTACGCCAATAGCCTCTACCACAGATAACCTTTAACAACCATGAAAAGACTACTACGGATTCAGAACTCGGCTGCCAGACTACGCTTGAATATCAAACCGTGAGACCACATCTCACCTGCCTTGAAAGCCCTGCATTGATTTTAGTATCTAAACCAAATCTACTCACAGTCAGAATTTCTTGATTGTTTTCAATTTTCTTTATAAAAGAGTCTATATAGATGGCAAAGAGCAGCAGAGAACATGGGCAACCTTGCTGAGTCCCCCGTGAGATTTCAATCTCCTCCGTTAATTTCCCATTTATTGAAATTCTGGCTGTAGGATTTAGATATAAGGCTTGGATAACCTGAATCGCCTTAGGCCCAAAATACATATTCCTCATGAGGCACCAGAGGAATTGCCAGGAGACCTGATCAAATGCTTTTTCAGCATCAAGTAAAATTAACACAGTTCGCAGTTAATGAGCGTGATTGGCCAATAAGAACCCATTTCCACCAGTAACTTATCTTTTTTGGAAGGATTACAATCTTAGCTGATGACCAAGAAGCGGGTGAAGGGGCCCGTTAAAATGGAAACTACCAGTATTGTAAAAAGGTCTTTTATTTGAGAGGAACATTTTTTATAAAATTCCACCGGGATACAGTCGGAACTAGCCGCTTTACCATCCGGTAGATTTGCTAGAGCTGTAGCAATTTCTTCCCATGATGCATGGTCTTCTAGTTGGTTATGGTCTTCCACGCTAAGTTGAGTCAGCGAGACTGCATTAAGATATTTGGAAATCTTTGCCTTTCTAGAATCCGGTAAACTGATGTTCTCTTCTGTATATAAGCCTTTTGTAAAACTCTCTAACTTCCCCTTGGATTTTAATCGGGTTGTTAGTAATCTCCCCATAGAGACTTGTATTGAGAGTATTTCTCTATAGGAAACCTGCTGCCTGGTTCTAATGGCCAACTGATGGTCAATAAGCTCACTGCACTCGCAGGTTTTTTCACCAGAAAAAGCCCATTTTGCGGCAACCTTCTCTGCAAGTATCAACCCAATTTTGGCTTTGTTGGCTGCCACTTCGAGCAGTGTTGCTTCAATTTCAACCCCCATCTGAACTGCCCCAGTTAGTTTCTCTTCTGCCTTTGCCATCTTGTCCTGTAGTTTCAAAATCTGCGTCTTTTCCTGTTTATTTTTCCTTATGGAGTACTGTAAGGTCTCCCCACGGATACACGCTTTCAGTGCATCCCATACCACCGTGGCTGGGGCAGACCCTATGTTTATCTCAAAGAACTCCTGAATCCAGCTTCTCATATACGTCTGGTATCTGACATCATACAAAAGCGCTCTTTTGAAGCGCCAGGACGAGATTTCTCCACAGGAGCCCAACCACTTTATATTTAGGACAAGTGGATTGTGGTCTGACATAAATCACGGGGCAGTGTTGAGGGCAAAGTCCCGGATCATAGATGATGAAGCCAGAAAATAGCCAAGCCTCGCTAAGGAAAGGTGCGGGCAGAGTAATATGTAAAACCTGGTTTATTTGGTTTTAGATTAGCCCACACATCACTAAGCCCATGAGTGTGCATTTAATTTATTAAGGCTTGATATACTTTTGGCTTCCTGCCTATATAGTTCCACTGGTTGTTCACTCTCCAATTACTAGGTAAGTTAATAATAAGTTCGCCACAGATGATGACTGGAAGAGGCCAATGGGCTAACTCTTCTGTGATCCAATTAATTACCCTGGGATCATCAGTATTGCTTCCATAAATGGAACATAAAGTACAAGGAAGTCAGGTGATAAACGGCATTCTGCTATAACCCATCTTCCAAGAGAGTCAGACTTCCAACGGAATCATTCACTTAAATCTGTTCGTGTGACCATAATCCCCCTCTCACACTCGCACCCTGAGAAGTCCCCCCAATTACACTATACCCCAACGAGTTCAAAAGATGCCTCTGCGATCCCTCGATTTGTGTTTCCTGGAGGCTAACGATGTCAGCCCCCAGCAAGCTCAACCCCTGTGCCACCTTCTGTCTCTTTGAGCATCGTTCAAACCACAGATGTTTGCTGATACAATTCTAAGATTAGTTAATTTATTCATATTAAAGCTTGACCAAATTTCCAGAAATTAAACATCATACGGATTACATGAGAAATACAATCAGAGTAAATCTGAGATCTGACAAAAACTACCGCGCCCTTCTGGGTACTAAATATAACATTATCCTGTATACAATAATAGATAAAGAATTATTTTTCCTTCTCCAAAACATTTTTTTCCCCCTACGCCAATGATCTTGCCTTGGTGACTCCGGACCCTAAAACAGGTATTTTAGCCATAGAACAACAGGCTCAAGAGTTTGGGAAGCTTTCTGGATACGCACTCAACAAAGGAAAGACAAAGATCATCCTAAATAATGAAATTAAGTGGTCAGATAGCAAGGTTGTCCATAAGGGTAAATATTTAGGGGTAAACATTGTGGCCGACACTGACCTAATTGTTCATGAGAAAATGATCCTGTTGGCGGCAGAAACCAAGAGAGCGCTTAATCGCATCAATAACCTACATTTGACCATAGTGGGTCGGTATAACGACCTCAAGATGACTTCTTCCCCAAACTTCTTTATTTTTTAGGGCTATCCCCTTGGAATGTAGTAAGATAATGCTTCAGAGATTTGAACAACTTTTTTCTCAATTTGTCTGGGTATACTCTCAGCCAAAAAGATCTTTTAAGCTTTTATCCATAGCTCCGGAAAGAGGGAGGTAGTCACTCCCCTATTTAAGATTTTACTAATAGGCCACTGCCCTGCAGAATTGCACTATATTGCTGCATGAACAACCATCTATTACAACAACAGGGCTCCCGTCTCCTTTTGAATTATTACTTGGGGTTGAGGCCCGGGGCTGCCTATGGCGACAACTCGAATACGGGTACTACAAGCTACAAGATTTAAGACCCTGCTGGGCGCTTTTTCGGGTCTTCTCCAATTTGTGCAAACTTTTAGATTTAGGTAGACTGAACTTTTATACCCCTATAAACAATAATGCTAACCTGCCCGCTACCTTCGGGAGATCATATCTCCAAAACTGGTACAAGGCGGGCATACTAAAGCTGGGAGACTTGTTTTCTACAGAAGGAATCCGGCCTTTCAATGATTTTAGGACTCAATTTAACCTGAGCCATAATGAGGCTTTTAAATATCTTTCCATCAGGGACTTCGTGGTACGCAGGGCCGGCAGGCATATGTGGTTTGCACAAATCAACCTTATCGACAAACTAAATCATCCTATCTTGCCCTGCATTGGGTATATATACTCTGCACTGAATAGTCAAATGCCTGATGGCATGGCTAAGATTGCAAGTAAATGGCAACACAATTGGATATTCCTAACAATATCTTCTATCTTGCCCTGCGATCCCCACAGAGCGACCTGTTATCTGCCAAATTGCAGGCACAGTTTTACAAAACCGGCTTCTTCCTATACATCCCACCCAGAGAATTGCAAAATGGGGGACAGGCAAAGGAACGTTCTGCAGTAGTCGTGTGGAATTTGGGTATATTATTAAAACATCAAATATATGTTTGTATATATGTGTATTTATATATATATATATATATATATATATATATATATATATATATTATCCAGTCTGGCTCCAAGTTTAGCGAGACCCCTGGCGCTTCTTTCTCCGGTGCGATATTCCTCGGCCGAGCCCAGCCTTAATTTATTGCACACATCCATTCCAGCTAGAAGAATTAAATACGCACTCACAAAGTTCCTTGCGTATTCCCTCAGTTTATTTTATCATAGCATCCAGTATTTCAGCACATAAAACCGACGCATTATAATACCACCACAAAGAATCTATTGATAATAAAGTAAATCATGCCTCTGTGCAAAAATCGCAGACATAGTACAACGTACAGGATTAATGAATGACCATATCAGTAAAAATAGAGCATTTTAGCAAATTATAGTGCAAACATACAATAAGTTAATAAAAAGCGGAAACCCTAAGAGTTCGTCTGATTGAGCCACCTAGATAGGGGTTCCCACATGACTAATCCCTTCTTTTTTGCCCGAATGCCTTTTTTGCGTAAATAGCCTTCTCAAGGTTGCATGTTGCTACCAATCGGGCCAACCACTGGGAAAATAAATGGGGATTTAGGTCTATCCAAGAAGAAGTTATACAAATCCTGAGAATGGTCATAGTCACAAATTTTAGCGCCCCACAGTTCTTCCTATCGATCATATCTTGGATACCCAGCAAGATAGTCATGAGGGTTAGCTGTATAACATGTGATAAGACTACTCTTAGAAAGATCTGTATTTTATTAAGTAGTGGCTCAAGTTTTATGCAGGTGGCAAACATATGGACAGAGTCTGCGCTAAATTCCAGAAAAATCCTAATTTTAAGACTTTCGGTATTCACAGAAGGCATTTAGGAGTCCTAAAGTTAGGAGTCCTAACTTCTGTGAATACCGAAATGAGTAAGTTCATTCTGTGAATACCAAAAGTACTAAGTGCATTCTGTGAATGCCAAAAGTAGTAAGTTCATTCTGTGAATACCAAAAGTAGTAAATGCAATCTGTGAATACCAAAACAGTAGTAAGTTTAGGATTGAGTCTTAAGGTCTGTGAATCGGGCCCTGTGTGTTGTACATTATTCTTTTTTCCTTAATGGATTAGAAGACCGTTGCAGGGACTGAACTCTGTTGAGGATGTATTCCTTTCTCTGTCTATAAATGGTAACCTCCCCAGAGAGAAGTCTCTTCAGCCACTAAGCACAAATCTGTGATGAAGGGAGTCTAACTCTGAGAACACAGAAAAGACTCCAGTCACAGAATGAGGGAGCTCCTATACCACATTACTTCCCTTATAAAAGCAACCAATGGATCTCAACTTTAGAAAACCATGTAACTGCTTTCCTACAGGTAGTGAGTAAAACATTCTACCTCAACCATGAGTTCAGAATCATTTTCAGAAGGGAAGTCTCAGATCCCACAAAGCAAGAATGTGTACTCCATGCAGACCTTCCTTTAAACTTTGTATCTGTAGAAAAAGGTATCCTATGAAATCTATAATGTTATCATTAAAGCCTACTGCTAAACTGTTAGGTTTGTTAAACTTCTCAATTTTAATCCCTATCACCTTATCAAAACGTACTTTGGTAAAAGTGGATAGGGAAATAGCATGACGTGAAAGTCACATTTTGAGAACTTCTAGTGAGTACGTTGATGAATCACAATCAATGTAATCAAAAATGTAGTTCATGCTTCTAGCAACTAAACCTTTCTCATAAAAGCCCCCTCTTTGCCAATTGCCTCAAAAACATTCATATTGCTTCAGTCATCCAAGATTTAGAAATCTTCTTCTTGCATCTACAAGGTTTTGCACAATGTCCTTCCTACTGCACATTGTATATTCATATCATTTAAATGCGATGTTCTATTTCAAGGGATGGCAGATATTGAGTCAACAGAATGACCGGACCCCTGTTCCTGACCTCCAGTAACAGAAAAGGATGGTATGATCCAGAGTGAGAGATTTTTCATTATTTTTGTTGACAGTGCAGGAAGCCAGAACGGGCACGGCAGGTTAAAATTAGAATCTTAGTTATTTTCAAATATTGAATTTTATAGCACTTTTATCCAAAGCGCGGTTTAAACAACAAAAGTAGTACACTAATTAAAACTGAATATAGGAGGAAAATGTTGTAAATATTTTCAAGGCAACAATTAAAAATCATATGTAGCCGGGAAATTCAGATTCATCAATGACTCTTCAAAGGGTCTTAAACACAGACAAAGTAGTGAAGAATCTCAGAGAAAACTGACAGGTCTTTCCAAAGTTTGAGTTCCAAAGAAGCAAATGATTTAAAACTGAGAGGAGATTATGGGGACTGGGGTATCCTGATTGACCCAATATAGTTATCCAATAGGTTGAAATGAAGCAGGGAATAACACAGATAAGACGGAGAAAGACCCTTATCACATTTGTTAAACAGTAGGTAACCTTTACATTCGGGCCAAATTAGATGTAACGAGATCAGAGATTTCAAGACCAAATACAGTACAGTCAATTGCAATGGAAATAAAGCATACAGCGGAATATCTACATATAGACAGTAAACTAAATGACACAATAAGAGACTGGGAAGAAGAAGAGTGACTGCAAAGAAAGTAGAAAAGATTGTGTATTCTAAATATTGAATATGAAAACAAGATGTTTCTGAAAACTTAGACTAGAGTTATAAGTTATACTGAGTTTAACAATGACTCGCGGTAAGTGTAATGCAAGAGGGAGTTTAAATAAATAGAGAGGATGCCTGAAATTGATTATTTTGCAACCAAAAAGAGATATTCTTTTTTACAGTGAAAGGCTGAGGATGTTTATAAGGCAGGCACGCAGGCAGAAAGGTATTGAATGTAAAAGAGGGAAATTAGAACAAAAAACTGTTGTCAACAAAAAAATGTGTGAAAACTAAAAGAAGAAACAATAGCGGAACTGTGTAGAAAGCATATATCAATGTGCTAAACACAGAACCATGAGCCATACCGTGATACCATGTAGAGGTGTAGATAGTAAACCCTTATTACATACTTAGAATGAAAGAACCGGAGAAAAGAAGAAAGTTCAGAGAAAACAGAAGGAGAAATCCCTACTAAATGCAAAGTGGATTCAAGGAAAACATGATCCATCATCTCAAAATCATCAGAAAGATCCAAGGATACCAATATTACATGCAGATTTTGGTTGCAAAAGTGAGGAATGAAGTTATGTACTGCAACAAGTGATTTCCATATTGAATGACGTGGACGGAAGCCACACTACGAAAAGGGAAATCAGATGAACTTTGAATAAAAATAAAATAACTAAGAATGAACGATTCATTCCAGAATCTTTGATGGATAGGGCAGTACAGAAAGAGGTTGATCGTTAGAAAGAGGGGAAGGTCAGTCGCTGACTTAAGTGCAAAAGGAACAGCAGCTGATGAAAGTAATAGATTTAAGAATAAAGTCAAATGAGATAAAAGTAAAGGGTTGACACACTTGATAAGAACAGCGAGAAGAGGGGCATGAGGAGATGCAGTGAAGTAAACCAAGAAGAGAGAACCAACTTCAGATTAGAGCATTCGAGCAAAAATAGAAAGAGTGAAGGATAAGTGTGAGTCCACAGGAAGACTGTCATCTATTCTGCAAGCAGATCACATTGTAACACTCCAGCATTGAAGGACGAAATCCACGCTCTTCAACATTGTGGGCAGGCTGCCTCAAGGCAGAGGGCCACGGGACAAACCATACCATATCTAAAGCAAAGATAAGAGTAACAGAGAGGTTAACAGGAGAAAGCAAAGGTTGTACGGAAATGAGAAAATCAAGAGGAAGGAAACATAATATGGAAGCCCTCCAACTACTAGCAGGATTGTTAATATTCCCTGTGCAGTGATTTAATGGTCTATTTTTCCACAAGTGTGAGGTCATGGCTGTTACTCGGCTGTCTGAGAGCAACAAAGAATATTGCGCGCTCTGAGAATACAGCCAGTTCTCTCAGGTTTGCATTTTATCCAGCAAGGTCAGTTCAACACTGCAAGTGCAGCTTGCGCCAAGTGCAACCCGACAAGCCGTACTGAAGTTTTCAACAAAAAAGTGAGGGATGGAATTCTGAATTAATCTCTTGGGCCACCTCCCAGTCCATCGTTATTTTGCACATCATGCCACCTCAGATTGGGCTGGGCAGTTCCTATTGGAATTATCAAGGAAGTGAGCAACCCGGAGTACCCTTGAGGGCTTGGGTAATAAAAGTAGAAGGGTAAAAGTGCCTTCAAGGGACTTTATTTAATCTATATTTGTTGATTAAAGTTATTATGAGAAGGACCAATGGATCGTCCTTAAAGTGAATTAATCGAAAATAATCAATTTGTATTGTCAACATATAACATATAAACAAAGACACAAGGTGTATACGAAAAAAGTATTTTTATCAAGTAGTTCATTAAAGGAAATCAGCTTCATATACAGATAAATAAACAAATAAGATTTAGGACTGTGGGTACACATATAAATAAATTGCTAGGTGACTCAACAGAACCTAAAAAACACCTATCCCAAAACACATTGAATAAAACAAAGAAGGGGATGAGATGTACTGTCGACGTTTCGGTTTCTTAGCAGTTATTTGATGAAACCATCCTCAGGACTGTTATCAATTCTGATCTGTATAGAAATATTGTAGTCTGAAAGTCAAAAGATATTTACAGTTAAAATATTGCACTGACTATATTCGTTACACCCTGGTGACAAGACAATAAGACTAAACCTTGATGACAAAAGACAATATCATAATATATACAACATAAATGTGAACATAGGGTTCGTATTCCTAAAGACAATATGGATGTGTAATTCATTTGTTTAAAAGCAAAGAGCATTCCATTGGTTCCTGCCACTTTATCCAAAGCAAACAATTATTTATCATATTTTCTCCATAATTAAACCAAAAGGATTCTGGATCAATTTTAATTCAAACAAAAGAACGGAACTATTAAACCTTTGAGACAGAAAACCTCTAATGCATCAGGGTCAATTGCTACATATCAAATAGTTCGATTAGATCAAATGTGATTGTTTTATCCACATCGGTGGTATCATTTTTATGGTTGCATAGCTTAAACCATGGGTCAGAGTATAACTCACAGATATGATGACTTCATGATTACTCATCTACATTCTGAGCATTATTATTTAATCATTGAGTTAAAGAAGTTATATATCGGATGTTATATGAAACCATTATTAACCAGTGCAATTATGCACATATCAATCTGAATAGTCCATGACATCTAAATACCTGCTTGCAAATTGCTGTCACAGTTTCACGCAAGGGAATCGTTAGTGGATCGCAGTATCCTTATAACCTGACTGAAAATTAAAAGATTCATTGTTTTAGGTCAGTATATTAAAGATCGATAGAGGAAGACCTATTTAATTATCAATAGACATACCTAATAGATGCGAAAACAGCTGATCAAAGCTGGATGTGAAGTCGAATCTTCACTCTCACGAGGTTCAGGTATTTTGTGAAGCAGAAACCGTCTGAAAAAAGGTAATAATAAATATTTTCTAGATCTAGTCAATCCTTTAAGAAAAAGCCGAATTGTGCTTAGGAATAGGTTTTACCCGGTATTAATCAAGCGGAGTCTTATCAGATATCAGGAACAATCTGGAGTAATTACGACCAGTTTGAGTTTAGACAAGCCAGTGAGCAGTCACAAGTCCTGCAGCGCCTATCAGACAGTACAAGAAAAATATGTGCACATTAGATGCACGAGTGTCTTAACGCTATCAAAGTTATGGCAGTCTGTAGAGCATTAGACAATAACTAAAGCGCATATACGTGTGTCCAACCCCTGCTAAAATTACTGGCGTTTCCACTGTTCGAAGGGTATGTAAAGGAGGCAGCCTAGTCATAGGCACATTCAAGTTAAAAAGTGTCTAAACGCTGCTCGCGTTATGTCAGTTTGCTAAAGTATATATATGTCTGTTGAAGCGCTGCTAAAATTGAAGGCGTTTCGATTGTTCAAAAAATAAGTGAAGGGAGGGCAGCATGGTCATGGGCAAATTAAGATTAAAAAGGGTTCAGTTCGGCTATTCCGCAATTATGTAAGGAGCGCAGCATAGTCCTGACCGCATTTAGTTTAAGCAGTTCGGTTCCATGATTCTTACCCAGAATTACGGCGAAGTGGAATCAAAACGCGTCCCGTCAGTATGAAGCCACAAATTGTTACTGATCGTGCTTGCGTTTTAAAGGCAGTGTTTGGAGATCGAAATAGGACTAGATTTGTCCGCCATATTGGACTAGTCAATGGACAGTTGTGCCATTAGTGTGACCTGCTTTTGCATAATACATATCCAATACTGAAATAACAACTACATACATTGATATGTGCCTGCAATGATGTATTTTCGATTCATAAATGTCACAATTGTTACCTACTGTGTACAATCCTCTGTTATTTTATTGTATTGTTTTGATAAATTGCAATAACGGATGTTCTATGAATAAATCCAGGAAATTCCCCTGTCCTATTTAAAAGCGACTCGATCCACTCACTAATGGCACAACTGTCCATTGACTAGTCCAATATGGTCTAGTCATGCTGCCCTCCCTTCACTTATTTTTTGAACAATCGAAACGCCTTCAATTTTAGCAGCGCTTCAACAGACATATATATACTTTAGCAAACTGACATAACGCGAGCAGCGTTTAGACACTTTTTAACTTGAATGTGCCTATGACTAGGCTGCCTCCTTTACATACCCTTCGAACAGTGGAAACGCCAGTAATTTTAGCAGGGGTTGGACACACGTATATGCGCTTTAGTTATTGTCTAATGCTCTACAGACTGCCATAACTTTGATAGCGTTAAGACACTCGTGCATCTAATGTGCATATATTTTTCTTGTACTGTCTGATAGGCGCTGCAGGACTTGTGACTGCTCACTGGCTTGTCTAAACTCAAACTGGTCGTAATTACTCCAGATTGTTCCTGATATCTGATAAGACTCCGCTTGATTAATACCGGGTAAGACCTATTCCTAAGCACAATTCGGCTTTTTCTTAAAGGATTGACTAGATCTAGAAAATATTTATTATTACCTTTTTTCAGACGGTTTCTGCTTCACAAAATACCTGAACCTCGTGAGAGTGAAGATTCGACTTCACATCCAGCTTTGATCAGCTGTTTTCGCATCTATTAGGTATGTCTATTGATAATTAAATAGGTCTTTCTCTATCGATCTTTAATATACTGACCTAAAACAATGAATCTTTTAATTTTCAGTCAGGTTATAAGGATACTGCGATCCACTAACGATTCCCTTGCGTGAAACTGTGACAGCAATTTGCAAGCAGGTATTTAGATGTCATGGACTATTCAGATTGATATGTGCATACTTGCACTGGTTAAAAATGGTTTCATATAACATCCGATATATAACTTCTTTAACTCAATGATTAAATAATAATGCTCAGAATGTAGATGAGTAATCATGAAGTCATCATATCTGTGAGTTCTACTCTGACCCATGGTTTAAGCTATGCAACCATAAAAATGATACCACCGATGTGGATAAAACAATCACATTTGATCTAATCGAACTATTTGATATGTAGCAATTGACCCTGATGCATTAGAAGTTTTCTGTCTCAAAGGTTTAATAGTTCCGTTCTTTTGTTTGAATTAAAATTGATCCAGAATCCTTTTGGTTTAATTATGGAGAAAATATGATAAATAATTGTTTGCTTTGGATAAAGTGGCAGGAACCAATGGAATGCTCTTTGCTTTTAAACAAATGAATTACACATCCATATTGTCTTTAGGAATACGAACCCTATGTTCACATTTATGTTTGTATAAGAGCAGAGAGGCGCACACAATGAAGTCAATGATTATAAGAGTCCAAAAGGAGTTTCAGATCTTCAGTTCTTATTTAAAAAAGTGTTCTTTATTTTCATGTACAGCGGCACAGCCAACGCGTTTCATTCCCATTCGTGCCTTGGGAATTTCATCAGGGCATGTATAGACAGTTTATAGCGGTCGTGCTTCTTCGAGAACAGTATGTAAGCCGGTCACGGAAGGTCACACAGTGTGCCTGCAAACAAAGGGGGGGTTCCAGGCATCCAGCATTCCACGAGGAGGAGCGGAGGAAAACGGGGGCCTTATCATAGGCTCCGTTTGCGTCAATTCGCTATTTCAATACCCCTACTGAAGTGGGATACTTCATTGAGTACTCGGAACCCCCCCCTTTGTTTGCTTTTGGATTTCCCTCGAGGGGCCCGGAACTTTCGTCGTCGTTTGACTTATACAAGTTACAGTGATCAGAAACACCGGGGGGACTTGGATCAGTATTCCACTTGGAAAGAAGCACAAAGCAGCTTGCAGGCACACTGTGTGACCTTCCGTGACCGGCTTACATACTGTTCTCGAAGAAGCACGACCGCTATAAACTGTCTATACATGCCCTGATGAAATTCCCAAGGCACGAATGGGAATGAAACGCGTTGGCTGTGCCACTGTACATGAAAATAAAGAACACTTTTTTAAATAAGAACTGAAGATCTGAAACTCCTTTTGGACTCTTATAATCATTGACTTCATTGTGTGCGCCTCTCTGCTCTTATACAACCATTGGTCTGAAATACATCCTTGGCAGCGGATGGTGAGAGTAGCCGCACCGTCTAATAATTTTGAAACAGAGGAAGTGGATGTGCGAAACCTTGGTCAGCTGCCGATTGCTTCTGTCTTTTGTTCACATTTATGTTGTATATATTATGATATTTTCTTTTGTCATCACGGTTTAGTCTTATTGTCTTGTCACCAGGGTGTAACGAATATAGTCAGTGCAATATTGTAACTGTAAATATCTTTTGACTTTCAGACTACAATATTTCTATACAGATCAGAATTGATAACAGTCCTGAGGATGGTTTCATCAAATAACTGCTAAGAAACCGAAACGTCGACAGTACATCTCATCCCCTTCTTTGTTTTATTCAATGTGTTTTGGGATAGGTGTTTTTTAGGTTCTGTTGAGTCACCTAGCAATTTATTTATATGTGTACCCACAGTCCTAAATCTTATTTGTTTATTTATCTGTATATGAAGCTGATTTCCTTTAATGAACTACTTGATAAAAATACTTTTTTCGTATACACCTTGTGTCTTTGTTTATATGTTATATGTTGACAATACAAATTGATTATTTTCAATTAATTCACTTTAAGGACGATCCATTGGTCCTTCTCATAATAACTTTAATCAGCAAATATAGATTAAATAAAGTCCCTTGAAGGCCCTTTTACCCTTCTACAGTTCCTATTGGAGCATCGTCAAGACTGATTTGCACATCGGAGAGGCCAAACCAAGGTGGCATGGTGGGCAAAATAATGATGGACTGGGATGCGGCCCGAGTGATTACCAGTGGTTGAGATTAAATTAAGCATTTCATCCATCACTTTTTTCCATATTACAATCTGTCGCCCTAAGTGGGATGAGTATGCCTATATGTGGGTCGAATGCACACTGTGCCACTAGAAATTATTTACACCTGGCTGATGAGCACAATAAGGGTGAAAATGGTCCAGTGTTGCTTGTGTTCCGGATCAGGGAGGACCTGCTCTGACATTTTGGGCTGGACTGTTCCCATTGGAGTAGGGTCAAGGCTGATATACAAATAGCTAGGTTCAAACTGAGAGGGCATGGTGTGCAAAATAATGTAAATGTAAATGTAAATTGATACTTGTATAGCGCACTACTCACCCGTAAGGGTCTCAAGGCGCTTGTACGAATACCGCTGTGGAACCCGTCCTGGCTTTCCCTGTGAGGCGTCCACTCCTGAGCACCCAGAGGGTGAAGGCCAGGCATCCTTAGCGTTGTGGGGGCCGTTGTGGAGATTAAGCAAGCTATTGCCCAGAGTTGCAGAGTGGGACTCTATGATTAGAATAGGCACCGAGGCGAGAATTATCAGGTCCGTGGAATTTTGAGTCCAAGACCCGCCGAGGCGGGGAATTGAACCCTGGTCCCGGGCTAGACCTCTGCATCAGGGTCTGCCGCTCTAACCATTGAGCCACACTTCTCAAATAATGCCAAATAATGATGCACTGGGATGCGGCCCGCGTAATTACCAGTGATTGAGATTAACTTAAACATTTCATCCATCACTTTTTTTCATATTACAGTGTGTCACCCTAAGTAGGATGGGTATGCTCAGATGTGGGTCCCATGCACACTGTGATGCTGGAACTAGCCTATACCTGGCTGATGAACCCAATAAGGACAAAGCTGGCTCTGTGTTGCTTGTGTTCCGGATCAGGGAGGACCTGGTCTAGTAGTTCAGGCCGGACTATTCCCATTGGAGCAGGGTCAAGGCTGATTTGCATGTGTCTGGGTCCAAACTGAGGGAGTATGATGTGCAAAATATCAATGGACTTGGATGGGGCTCAAGTGATTACCATTGGCTGAGATTAATTCAAGCTTTTGATCCATCACTTTTTGCATGCTATGACACAAGCCATAGGCGGACAAGATACAGAATCACCAAATCTTTGTGAGCACTTTGCATGGACTTAGGGGCATATTACCAACAACTAGCGATATTTATCGCCGGATTTTATCGCAGAGATAACATGCTTTTAGCAACTTTATCTCAAATGCGAAAAAATATCCGGCGATAGCGGCTCAATGCGTGAATATTGCTAGAAATCCAGCGATATTCAGGCATCATCACCAATAGGGTCTTAACCTGAATATCCACCTCCCATTGGATATACAGGTTAAGAAGTGGTCTGAGCAGGCGGTAGGTTTTGGCGATATTCGCGCTTAGAGCAAATTTTTTTATCACTTCGCCTGCGTTGATAATAGGCGATAGCGATGTTAGCGACTGCTTTCAGTCACTAACAGTTTGGGTACGCCCACTTTGCATGTCATTAGCGATAAATATCGTTGACATACAAAGCGGGCCCCAAACCGGTCGCTATCGCCCACAAGCTGTCGCTAACTGTTGCTAGCGACAGCTTGCTAATAGGGCGATAAAATTATCGCCGCTTTCGCAGGAAAAAGTCCAGCTAAAGCGCTGATAATGCTCTTGATAATATGCCCCTTAGTTCTTTGGCTATTCATTGAATACCAGCTGCAAACTTGGGTTTATGTTAAGGAGAAAATCACCTTCACAATTACCCCATACTCAATGGGTTTGCGTTCTTGAGCACAGTTTGGTGCCATATTCAATGGGCCTGTCTTTAGGGTTTAAAACTGTTTATCTTTTTTTTTTATATATTTATTTATTGCAAGAAAATGAAAAAAAAAAACAAAGAAAAATCATTTTTGTTATACATATATCATATCATAAGTATCTGGTCATAAATTAGCCATTAAATATAAGCAGAGGGTTATAATACAAATACTCATCAATATCTAAATCATGACAGTGATGCCGATGTGCAGGACTCTCTAAACGAATACATATAAATCAAATGAACGATCCCCATATTTTTACCCTCTCTTTCAATGCCTTAGGACCCCTACACTTAGCCAATGAGAGCTCCATTGTATATATTTCGTGAATAAGATTCCACCATTCCATGACACTAGGAGATTCTTTTGAGATCCAAGTCCCGCTATGACCAACCTGGCGCAGGCAAAGACAATAGTTATCAAATCTTTATAGTTACTATTAGTGTCTTGTATATCTAACAATATCAAATGTGTAGAAAGAGTTGGAAGTGTTATTTGCCTATTGTTGAGAACCGTTATTATCCCTTTCCAAAATGATGTAAGTTCAGGACACTGGTAGAGCATATGTTCTATACCAGCAGCTTCCATGTTGCAATTTGGGCATTTAGTACGCTCACTAGAAACATTTCCAGAGGTCCAACTGGCAATTCTTTGAGGTGTATAGTAAATTTGAGTGACCGTCCTATAAAATTGTAACCTTAGATTTGAGGATTAGACCACTCGATTTATTTGTCTGAGCGACCCTGCAATCTGATTGGAGTTAATATTTATTCCTAGTCTGTTGGTCCATTTATCCGCCATTTTCGCACAATTTCCTGCCCGGCTACTATTTAAACAAGCATAACTTTTACTAATAAGTGATTTAGTATAGGTAGCATAAATTCATTTTAGAGTATCCGAATATTCTATTCTCTCGATTTTCATTTTGTTAACCAAAAAATCTTGAATCTGTATATATTTAAAGTATATAACATCGCTAATTTTATAAAGTATTTTTAACGTACTGAAACTCAAGAGGCCGTCCGACCCATATAAATTACCTAAAGTATTTATGCCATGCCCTATCCATTGCATGCCAGCGCCATCAGAAAATATGCTTGGCATCCCCGGGTTCCCCCAAATTTGTAACTCAGCATTAAAAAATGGGATCTGATCAATGAGCATAATTTGTTCCCAGATTCTTTTAATATCTCTCGCGGTCTTAAACTTGACCCTTTTGTAGTAATTGGGGTCATGTACACGAAACAAGAATTGATTGCTATCTGGTCCTAGCATGAATTAGTGAAAAAATAGGGAGTTCTCTTTTGATAGTAGACTACGTATGCGTTGGAAAAAAGTTGCAAAAAAATACATTTTGAAATCCGAGAAATTTAATCCTCCCTTTTCTATTGAGAGTTTCAAAACTGTTTATCGAGAATTAAATCAAATTGTTGCTAGAACAAGGTTCAATCATATAATGTCCAAGGTAAGTGGGTTCAGGTCTGACAAAAAGTTACCTCAACCAGTAGTATCCAATCCCTACAGTTTGCGAACTGCTCTACCACCAGCACCATTTTACCAGAAATATCACTATACCTTCTATACCTTAGAGAGCATGAAAAAGCTTTTTAACCACAGCATGCTAGGCCTCAGTAGATCAAAAAGCACTCATTCAGGCCTGTCAGGTAGCATCTGAGATTGAAAATCTGATGGGACAGCCAGCACCCTGAAATGGATTCCTCCCTGTACATGATCTAATATCTCAGATTTGTTTCCAGTTTCCCAACGGATTCTATAGTACATTGTTTGAAGGAAGTGAGCTGCTTCATCACTGCTTTCATCTGCATACCGTGGGCTCTACAGGCCTGATGCCTAGGAATCGAAGCCCCCTCTGGCACAATCCCATATGGAACCACCATATGGAGCCACCAATGCCAGCCATCAGTCTGGTTGTGGTACATTATCCTGTTCCCATATGAAGCCACCAATGCCAGCCATCAGTTTGTTATAGTACAGCATCCTAGTTGCTACCTGACTCAGTCTGGGGATTTTCCATAACAAGTCTGCCCCCATTGGCCCCACTGATTTCTGCCAGTTCAAGGTGACCCAGCCTGCAAATGATAATACTGTCAGACAGGCTAAGGTTTCATCACCCTTTTGTTTGTAACGTTTGTGTGTGGGCTTTTTTTTTTTTTTGCTCTGGAAGTAGGAACAAAGGGGAGAGGAAACTGGCTTTTTTTTGTGTGTTTCTGTGAGTGGGTGTCATTAATCAAATTATGAGTTTCTTCAGAGGACATTTCAGAAAATCCCCACTGTCTTCTGAATACTATGAGAAGTCAGTCTGATATAGGGTCATGCGATAGCGCTATTTGAGGCAGCAATAGCCATTTAAAAGTTACCGCAGCGCATTCGGGGACCGCTTATTGTGGGTCTGCTGTGACCATTTGTACAATGTCTGGTATGGGGGCAAGCACAATCAGGTGGGGCATTTGTGTAAGATTGTTCAAATGTAATAAGTAAAAGTCTAAGATATGAGAAGGGGGCATGCATGGCCATGGGAACAAGTCATCATCTGTGAGTGTCAGACATGCAGGAGAAGTATCTCCTGGGACACTGCACTATTGGGCCTGCTTGCACCATTTGGGGCAGAGAGGCTCATTGGCACAATTGGTGCTTCAATGAGGCTGGGGTTCAGGGGCATCATTTGGGCCAGTCCGCGGAATGGAGGCGGGGGGGGGGGGGGGGGGGGTCAAGCACATTCAATGGCAGATCTGGGCACTTAGGGATTCGAGCACCCCTTGGGCCACTTACAGAGAGCGATAGACAGGTTGGTTGTGCCCGAACCATCATTTAGGGCATGTTCTGTCATTTGTAGTCAGGGTGTAGTGGACCGAGAACTCGTTCAGCAAAGGGGTATGGAAGCGTGAGCACTATTTAACAATGTTGGTAGGGTCAGGTGAAGACATTAGAAGTGCTTTTTTGGGTTTAGCATCAGCCAAGACTATTTGATGTACTGAAATTATATGTATACTAGCAGCCCGCCCCAGCGTTGCCTGGGGCAGAAGGGGGCTGGGGGCAGCATTTCAGGCTTGCGTGCACTCCCGCCCCGGCCCCCGCCCGCCACGACATTGTCTGTGTCCCGGACAATGTCGTGGCGGGCGGGGTCCGGGGTGGTAGTGCACGCAAGCCTGAAATGCTGCCCCCAGACCGTAAGCCTTACCGCAGTTGTTCCGGGCCAACCTCCCGCACCGGCTCCCTCCCGTACCATGTCCTTGAAATTCTGCCCCCAGACCCTGAGCCTTACCGCAGTTGTTCCGGGCCAACCTCCCGCACCGGCTCCCTCCCGTCCCGTGTCCCAGAGCCTTACCGGAGCCGCCGCACCTCCCCAGCTCCTCACTTCACCGGCGCTCCTCCTTGTCATCACGTACGTTGCGGCCAGCGCTACGTCGTGGCCGTCAGCGTCGCGGCCGGCGCTACTTTCAGGGCACTACTTTTTTTTCAAGTTATATTTTTAAATGTACGTTTTTTTTTATTTTCTATAGCCTATGTCCATCTGCACACCCTGAGGATTACAACAATGTATTGGGTGTGTGGATTGGCGCTGTGGTTTCCGAGTTTACCTTGCCAAAAGGTTTGTGTTCTCTCTTTATAATAGTAGTATAGATTAAACTCACTTAATTTTTTTCAGCCTGCCCTCTTCAGCCATTGGTCTCTGATTGTGTCATTTACATTTTTCTTTTGCTCACTGCCACATTGATCAGAGGGAGATGGGCCATCCGTCTTCAGCCATTGGGTAACTTCACTGTGAGGGATGACATTCTGCCCTTTCAGCAGGAGGGGCACATCCACACAGAAAACACTTCCTTTCAGGGCCTTGGAATTTCAAGCCAATGTATGCTTTTTGAGACCCAAAAATATTTTTGCTTTTAATCCCTGTTTTTTTTTTGTGTGTTAAGATTGACGAGGACCAGGCTGCTTCCCCAACAACATTGGGCCCGATTCACAGAACTAATCTGAGACAAAATCCTAAACTTACTACTTTTGGTATTCACAGAATGCACTTACTACTTTTGGTTAAACTTACTACTTTTGGTATTCACAGAAGGCATTTAGTAGTAGTAAAGTTAGGACTCCTAACTTTACTCTACTAAATGCATTCTGTGAATACCAAAAGTAGTAAGTTTAACCAAAAGTAGTAAGTGCATTCTGTGGATGCTAAAAGTAGTAAGTGCCGTCTATGAATACCTAAAGTAGTAAGTTTAGGATTTTGTCTCCGATTCGTTCTGTGAATCGGCCCCATTGTTTCTACAAAAACCATGACACAAAAAACAAGCATATACAAAGACAAAATGCTGGTAGCCTCCTCCAGGCCAATTGGCTTTGCCAGTGCCTCTTTGAATGGCCCTGGAAACAGGGGCACAGGCACTGTTAGGAGGTCCCAGGTGTTAAATGGCTTGTGTTCTAGATGAGATGACTTTCGGCAGTCTGTAATGTATAGTTCTGAATGAAGCCCTTGCAGTTGTCCAAATCCCTGACAACAGAATGTGGCCAAACGGCTAGGGCGGTCGACCTCAGGGCTGGGGAACCGGTCCGAGTCTCGGCAATGACACTCAACATTCTGTGATTCTGGACAAATCACTTAATTTCCCAGTGCAAAATTAATGCGTCCGTCTGTAACGTAACTGGTGCTCATGTAAAGCGCTCTGATACCTTCGGGTCTAGTTTGCGCTGTATAAAACTCACCAAAAGAAAAGGTGTGTTGTAACTGCTGAGGAGTGGTCTGTGCCTGAGAATTGAATGCTACCAGAATGATGGTGCAACATGAGCAAGCGCAGGAGGTGGTCTGTGCGGACTGTAAGTGAAGGGCAGTGGGACTGCATTAGAGGGCGGCGTTTGGGAGTGATGCTTCTGCTAGCTCAGCAGAGTTGGCTGCAGACCTGAATCCGTGTGCATTGGCAGAGATGTTTACACGGAGCCAGTCCTGGACTTACAGAAGGCGCTGCAGGTCTGGATTGAGGGACATCGTCAGAAATCTGTGTGTGCCAGGACGAGTACTGGAAGAAAAAGGATTAGATTCAGGATTGAGGTGCACTGGCAGAGCTGTTTGAGATTCTCAGCACTGGATGTGCAGAGGACGGCGTTGGGTTGGATTGAGGTGCACTGGCAGAGCTGTTTGAGATTCTCAGCACTGGATGTGCAGAGGGCAACGCTGGTCCGGACTGAGGTGCACTGGCAGAGCTGTTTGAGATCCTCAGCACTGGATGTGCAGATGATGGCGCTGGTCCGGATTGAGGTGCACTGGCAGAGCTGTTTGAGATTATCAGCATTGGATGTGCAGAGGATGGCGCTTGTCCGGATGGAGGTGCACTGGCAGAGCTGTTTGGGATTCTCAGCACAGGGTGTGCACCTGGATTTCTCAGCACTGGATGTGCATTGGGCGGCGCTGGTCCGGATGGAGGTGCACTGGCAGAGCTGTTTGAGATTCTAAGCGCTGGATGTGCAGAGGACGCGCTGGTCCAGATTGAGGTGCACTGGCAGAGCTATTTGAGATTCTACGCACTGGATGTGCAGAGGGTGGCGCTGGTCCGGATTGAGGTGCACAGGCAGAGCTGTCTGAGATTCTCAGCACTGAATGTGCAGAGGACGGCATTGGTCTGGATTGAGGTGCACTGGCAGAGCTGTTTGAGATTCTCAGCACTGGATGTGCAGAGGGCAACACTGGTCTGGACTGAGGTGCACTGGCAGAGCTGTTTGAGATTCTCAGCACAGGGTGTGCACCTGGATTTCTCAGCACTGGATGTGCATTGGGTGGCGCTGGTCCGGATGGAGGTGCGCTGGCAGAGCTTTTTGAGATTCTAACCGCTGGATGTGCAGAGGACGTGCTGGTCCAGATTGAGGTGCACTGGCAGAGCTGTTTAGTATTCTCAGCACTAGATGTGCAGAGGGCGGCGCTGGTCCAGATTGTGGTGCACTGGCAGAGCTATTTGAGATTCTCAGCACTGGATGTGCAGAAGGTGGTGCTGGTCTGGATTGAGGTGCACTGTGAGAGCTGTTTGGGATTCTCAGCACTAGATGTGCAGAGGGCGGCACTGGTCCGGATTGAGGTACACTGGCAGAGCTGTTTGAGATTCTCAGCACTGGATGTGCAGAGGGCGGCGCTGGTCCCGATTGAGGTGCACTGGCAGAGCTGTTTGTGATTCTCACCGCTGGATTTGCAGAGGACGCGCTGGTCCAGATTGAGGTGCACTGGCAGAGCTGTTTTGGAATCTCAGCTCAGGGTGTGCAGAGGACGTTGCTGGTCCTGCTTGAGGTGCACTGGCAGAGCTGTTTGGGATTCTCAGCACTAGATGTGCAGAGGACGGCGCAGGTCCGGATTGAGGTGCACTGGCAGAGCTGTTTGTGAATTCTCAGCACAGGGTGTGCAGAGGACGGGACTGGTCCGGCTTGAGGTGCACTGGCAGAGCTGTTTGAGATTCTCAGCGCTGGATGTGCGGAGGACAGCGCTGGTCCGGATTGAGGTGTGTTGGCTCAGGATTGAGGTGCACTTGCAGAGCTGTTTGAGATTCTCAGCACTGGATGTGCAGATCATGGCGCTGGTCCGGATTGAGGTGCACTGGCAGAGCTGTTTGAGATTCTCAGCACTGGATGTGCAGAGGATGGCGCTTGTCCAGATTGAGGTGCACTGGCAGAGCTGTTTGGGATTCTCAGCACAGGGTATGCCCCTGGGTTTCTCAGCACTGGATGTGTATTGGGCCGTGCTGGTCCGGATGGAGGTGCACTGGCAGAGCTGTTTGAGATTCTCACCGCTGGATTTGCAGAGGATGCGCTGGTCCAGATTGAGGTGCACCAGCAGAGCTGTTTAGGATTCTCAGCACTAGATGTGCAGAGGGCGATGCTAGTCGGGATTGAGGTGCACTGGCAGAGCTGTTTGAGATTCTCAGCACTGGATGTGCGGAGGACGGCGCTGGTCAGGATTGAGGTGCACTGGCAGAGCTGTTTGAGATTCTCAGCACTAGATGTGCAGAGTACGGCGATGGTCCTGATGGAGGTGCACTGGCAGAGCGGTTTGAGATTCTCAGCACTGGATGTGCAGAGGACGGCACTGGTCCACATTGAGGTGCACTGGCAGATCGGTTTGAGATTCTTACCGCTGGATGTGCAGAGGACAGTGTTAATCCGGATTGAGGTGCACTGGCAGAGTGGTTTGAGATTCTCAGCACTGGACGTGCAGAGGATGGCGCAGGTCCGGTTTGAGATGCACTTGCAGGGCTGTTTAGGATTCTGAGCACTGGAGGTGCAGAGGATGGCGCTGGGCCAGGTTGAGGTGCACTGGCAGAGCTTTTTGAGATTCTGAGCACTGGACGTGCAGAGGACGGCACTGGGCCGGGTTGAGGTGTATTGGCAGAGCTGTCTGAGATTTTCATCGCTGGATGTGCAGAGGACGCGCTGGTCCAGATTGAGGTGCACTGGCAGAGCTGTTTGGGATTCTCAGCACTAGATTTACAGAGGACTGTGCAGGTTTGGATTGAGGTGCACTAGCAGAGCTGTTTGGGATTCTCAGCACTGGATGTGCAGAGGACGGTGCTAGTCCGGCTTGAGGTGCACTGACAGAGCTGTTGAGATTCTCAGCGCTGGATGTGCGGGGGACAGGGCTGGTCCGGATTGAGGTGCGTTGGCTCAGGATTGAGGTGCACTGGCAGAGCTGTTTGAGATTCTCAGCACTGGATGTGCAGAGGACGGTGCTGGTCGGGATTGAGGTGCACTGGCAGAGCTGTTTGAGATTCTCAGCACTGGATGTGAAGATGATGGCGCAGGTCCGGATTGAGGTGCACTGGCAGAGCCGTTTGAGATTCTCAGCACTGGATGTGCAGATAACGGCGCTGGTCGGGATTGAGGTGCACTGGCAGAAATGTTTGAGATTCTCACAGCTTGATGTGCAGAGGACGGCGCAGGTCCGGATTGAGGTGCACTGGCGGAGCTGTTTGGGATTCTCAGCACAGGGTGTGCACCTGGGTTTCTCAGCACTGGATATGCAATGGGCGGCGCTGGTCCAGATGGAGGTGCACTGGCAGAGCTGTTTAAGATTCTCAACGCTGGATGTGCAGAGGGCGCTCTGGTCCAGATTGAGGTGCACTGGCAGAGCTGTTTGCGATTCTCACCGCTGGCTGTGCAGAGGATGCGCTGGCCCAGATTAACGTGCACTGTCAGAGATGTTTGGGATTCTCATCACTAGATGTGCGGAGGGCTGCGCTGGTCCGGATTGAGGTGCACTGGTAGAGCTATTTGAGATTCTCAGCACTGGATGTGCAGAGGGCGGCGCTGGTCGGGATTGAGGTGAACTGGCAGAGCGGTTTGAGATTGTCAGCACTGGATGTGCTGAGTACAGCAATGGTCCTGATGGAGGTGCACTGGCAGAGCGGTTTGAGATTCTCAGCACTGGATGTGCAGAGGACGGTGCTGGTCCACATTGAGGTGCACTGGCAGAGCGGTTAGAGATTCTTACCTCCGGATGTGCAGAGGACAGTGCTGCTCTGGATTGAGGTGCACTGGCAGGGCTGTTTGGGATTCTGAGCAATGGAGGTGCTGAGGGCGGTGCTGGTCAGGATTGAGGTGCACTGGCAGAGCCGTTCAGGATTCTCAGCACTAGATGTGCAGATGGCGGCGCTGGTCAGGATTGAGGTGCACTGGCAGAGCTGTTTGAGATTCTCAGCACTGGATGTGCAGAGTACAGCGATGGTCCTGATGGAGGTGCACTGGCAGCGCTGTTTAAGATTCTCAGCACTGGATGTGCAGAGGAGGCGCTGGTCGGGATTGAGGTGCACTGGCAGAGCCGTTCAGGATTCTCAGCACTAGATGTGCAGATGGCGGCGCTGGTCCGGATTGAGGTGCACTGGCAGAGCTGTTTGAGATTCTCAGCACTGGATGTGCAGAGTACAGCGATGGTCCTGATGGAGGTGCACTGGCAGAGCTGTTTGAGATTCTCAGCACTGGATGTGCAGAGTACGGCGATGTTCCTGATGGAGGTGCTCTGACGGAGCTGTTTGAGATTCTCAGCACGGGATGTGCAGAGTATGACGATGTTCCTGATGGAGGTGCACTGGCAGAGCGGTTTGAGATTCTCAGCACTGGATGTGCAGAGGACGGTGCTGGTCCGCATTGAGGTGCACTGGCAGAGCGGTTTGAGATTCTTACCACTGGATGTGCAGTGGGCAGTGCTGGTCCAGCCTGAGGTGCACTGGCAGAGCGGTTTATGATTCTCAGCACTGGACGTGCAGAGGGCGGCACTGGGCCGGGTTGAGGTGTATTGGCAGAGCTGTGCTGCAGGTGTAAGTTGAATAATAGAATTACCTAAACCAATGTGTGTAAAGATTGAGGGGGGTCAGCAGAGCCACCTGATACCCCCGGTTCTAGGATCAGAGACGGTACTGACGTTGTGGGTCTACAGCCGAGGTCTTCAAACGTTTTGATCCCGAGACCCCCTTGTCAAACTTTTTTGGCGTAAGGACCCACCCATCTGACAAACATTTCCAGAATCTGGTACTCCTCATTAGCGACAACTATCAACAACTGTAAGTGCCCCAAATTCCCACAGCAAATCATGTTTACGGTGGAGAAATGATATTAATCGGTGTTTAGCAAACCAAAGGTCAGTGAGCGTGGGGGTGTAGTCAAAGTTGTAGCTAAAAACAAAGGGCCTCATTTAGGAGACATTGGCATAGGGCAGCGCTGCCAGTCTTCCTGCTGCGCTGCTCTGTGCCAATGTGAAAGGGCTGGGATGCACTGTATTTATGAAATACAGTCCATTCCTGTCCTTTTCCCTTACGTTGGAGCACAAATTGCTGAGTAGCACCAACAAAGGCAGGATTATTTTTGTACAGGAAGGGGCACCTTCCCTCACAAAACAAGCCAGAGAGGTGTTTTCTTCTTTCTATGTGCGCTGCAGAATGCAGCATACATGGAACGAGGGGAGAACGAGTAGAAATGAAAACATTTCTCCTTGTTATTCCTCCTCTGGGGAGGCATCTGTTTTTTGTGTTGCCCCAAATTTACTTGATTTTGTAAATATATGGCAGCGTCAAAATCCATGGGTTTTGCGTGGGAACAACACGCAAAGCCCATGGAACACCTCCTTGACGCAGCGTTAGGCAATGCAGTGACTTGGGCTGTTATTTTTTACTCCATATCTACTATGAGGCCATCAAAGCCATGCAGGGTGACTTTGCAGCGCCTCGTAAGTATGCTTGAGGTGCTTGCGCCGCCGGAGTGTCAAAAAAAGTGATGCCCCTGGCAATGCAAGCCTCGCATAAATGAGCCCCAAAATAATCTGTACGTTTTTTAGGTCTCTCCCCATCAGGTATCGACAAATAAAATACAGGGCAGCTTAATGAAAAATACATTTAAAAAGTTGTTACTCAGTGGGAAATGAACTGCAGTACATTATGAAACCTCTATTAGTTAATGTGCTACAGAGGTCTATGTGTAACCAGAGAGTCACAGGATTAAATCTTGATTGGTGCAATGGAGAATAGTGCCGTGTATTTCTAGTGCTAGGAGGTCACAGCCTATAACAGAAAGCACTGTGAATATGTAAGTCATTATTTTATACTTGCATTACACATGTGCAAATAGTTTTACAAGAAAATAGTGCTTCTACAATGTAGATTTTAGTGATACCTATTTTTTTTACACAACTTTCCCTTCAGCACCACTTTAGGGGTACTAAGGGCTGTGTAAATGCAGTTAAAATTAAAAGCAATCACTTCAAAGCCCAGTTGTTAACTCTTTGCACCCTTCACACTTAATAATAACAGCAATTCTTTATTGTTTGATTACTTAAAATCTTACAATATAGGAAATACATGTACATATAGTTTTTTTTTAAACGCTAAAAACAGGATTATAAAACTCGTAACTAACCATTGTACCAATTATAAATAATTTTTCAAGATTTTAAAATAATTTCATAATTTTTTCACAATGTTAATCTCCCAACTTTGCATTAGCTCTCGATAAAAACTTTACAAAGGCAGAATTCATACTCATCTCACCCTTCACACTTGCAGATTAACTGACAGGGACATTTCCCTTTCATTCAGGCCGGCAGGCACCCTGGCATGAAAGCTTTCCACATCACTAGAGACTCAATTAAGGAAACTTCAGCTGTTAACGATCTAAACGAGCAGGCACAAGTGAAGCTGGTGAATGTGTGGCCCCCTTCCCGGGACTCCACCCCGCCCCTGGGGGGTCGCGCCCCAAAGACTGAAGACCTCTGGTCTAGGGTGACCAGATTCTTAAATACAAAAATTGGGGCATATAGCAAAAAAACATAAGAAGTACCACAATTGTACATCATCAGCAGAGAACTACAGAAGTGGGGCTAAGAAAATAAATAAACTTCAATTTTTTAATCCAGCATTATGACTATTAATACAACTGCTTTCTAATAACAGCTGCTAACTACCCCTGCCTTGGATATTTTAAAAATGCACCTCACTCTGTTTTCAGTCGACCGTCTCTAAAAACCGGGACATGGGCTAAATTTCCCGAAATCTGCATGGACAGCTGGTAGAAAACGGGACTGTCCTGACAAATCCGGGACGCCTGTTCACCCTATGTGGGTGGAGAAGCACTGGCAGAGCGGTGCTCTTGTCCAAGAAATAGGATTAAGAGAGCCCCTCGGTTGTGTATCGAGGTGCCCCGCCAGAGCTGTGCTTCTGTTCCTAATGCTCGCGCTGCTGTGCCCCTGTGCCCCCTCCCCTCCCCCCCCCCCCCAACCCTTCCAAACCACCCTTTCTTGGTACCCGTGGGTATCTGGAGCAGATACATTACAAGGCAAGAGGCAGAAAGTCAAGCAGTCCTTGAGAATTCGTGGAAGACCCTCCCCGTCCCGTGTGTGACGTCAGAGGGGGAGGGTCTCGAAGGCAGTGAAAGGCAGGTGAGATCCAATGGGAAGGGCGTACGGATGACTCCGCGTCCTCCGCAGCATGCCTGGTATTTAAGGCCCCTGCTGCCAGTTTGGCTGCAGACACAGCCTCTCCCACCTGGGCTGTAGACACACCGCCTCCAGCCTCAGCATCCCGTCCGTCCAGCGGAGCCTCCATCCCAGCTAGGCTGCACGTCCCTTCCACCCCACCCCTCCGTTTCTAGCAAGAATCCAAATGCCCTGGGCCTGCCCCGCCGCCAGAATGGTCCTTGCCGGATGCGTCTTCCTGATGCTGTTCTGCTTTCGAGGTAAGACATGGTGTTCTCAAGAGACACCCCTGTTCCGAGGGTCTCTAGCACACATCTGCCCAGGCTCACCGCAGAGTCAGCGTGTTCACGAGGTGGTTGAGAGTCTGCCTGCCTGTGGTCTTCTCTGTTATGCCTGCCTGAGCCACAGTAGAGCTCATCTCTGTCCAGGCACACAGCAGAGAGGACTGCCTGGGCTCTGCCTGTGATGCCAGCTACGGGGCAGTGTGCCTTCCAGGGAGACCTCTCCTTACCCCTCCATGAGTGCACAGATCTCTGCCTGGACAGCAGCTGTCTCAGCCCTGCTTGTAGCTAGTTAAGAAGCAGTGTGTCTTCCAGGGAGACCCCCCCTTCGTGGAGGTCCCCCACCTGCCGTGCAGGCTATCTTAGCTCTATGTGTGAGGCCAGTCCGGAAGCAGTGTGTCTTCCAGTGAGGACCTATCTGTCTTGTCTCCCCTCGATGGTCTCTCGCCTTGAAGCGTCTGCCCTATGCACAGACCCACAGCCGAGGGGGGCGTTTCAGCTCTGTCTCTGAAGCCCGTCTTCTAGCTAGGACCTATATTTCGTGTCTCCCCTCGAGTCTTCCTCCCCCTGAAGGGTCTGCCAGGGGCGGCTCTAGGTTCATGGTGGCCCTGGGCAGGGAGCGTAGGTAGGGGGCCCCGGAAAAGGGGGTCCGGGTGGGGCGGAGCGCGGAGGCCAGTGAAGAGGGGGGGTCATGGTGTTTGGAAGTTGTATAGAGCCAGAGGCCACCAAATCCCTGCCAGGGGCCCCCACATAAATACGTATCCATCCTCAGAGGATTATTATATTAAGGATATATATTGATGTGGTGGCCCCTGGGATTTGGTGGCCCTGTGCAGGTGCACAGCTTGCACATGACTAAGGCCGGCCCTGGGTCTGCCCTCCGCACACACCTCTCTACCCGGGCACACAGCGGAGAGGGCTCTGCATGTAAGGCCAGTTAGGAAGCAGTGTGTCTTCCTGAGAGATCTCACCGTACCCATGTCTGTATGGGATGCTCTAGGACACACTGCAGTGGCTTTCTGTTTGTGAAGTCAACCAAGAGCTGTGTGTCTTCCGGGGAAACCTCACGCTGTGCTGTGTGTACCAGGGGACACCTACACCGCCCCTGCTCCTCTGAGTTGCCTTGTCTGTGGGGCCGGCTGCCGGTCACTCATGCCTGCCTGAGCCCACCTGCCCGTGGAGGCAAATTACAGTGTGTGTGTGTGTGTGTGTGTGTGTGTGTCTTTCAGAGAACCCCCACCTTGTAGTGTGCGTTCCGGTAAGCCCCCACTGAAATCAGCTCATCTTAGTTACCCGCGCCCTTCCTAGCCCCTCCCCACCCGTCTACAGGACCTGCCCCCTTCCACTGCTCCTTGCACTGACTGTGTGCAGCAGTTTGATGCCCGGCCTACCTGTGTGTGGATAAAGATGCTGATCGCGTGCAGCCTGCTTCCAGGAATTCTCCCGGGTGTGCGCGTGCAGTGGAGCGCTGCGGCTCAGACTGTGCACAGACCCCTGAGTGCCTGGGTCTCCACAGACGGCTCTGGTAGCTTGAAGAGCTAAGACAGGAGTCACTCACATCCAGCAGACCCCGTCGCGCCCATTTCCCATTGGTGTGCGGATTGTACTCTGTCTTCTGTGCCTTACACAGTGCGCACGGTCTTTCCTGGGTGCTGCGTCGAGTTATGCATATGTTAGTTTGGAAGCGTTTAAAGGGCTCGACGCGGCTTCAAAACACCTTGATGTGGGGAGAGAAGGGATGGTATAAAGGAAAATAAACAAAGAAACGCGAAAGACGGTGGGGGAGGGCGGTGGGGGTGCAATGTTCAATGCCTTGTTGATAGCTTTATGGCACGTACACAGTAGTTAGGACGCTTCCAGGCGCTACGATATGAATTAAAAAGAGAAGGCTGAGAGGCCATTTCGAGGCGCCAAGGGGTGAGTAAAATAGGGGAAGGGGGAGAGAGAGAGAGGGAAGAGACGAGATGGGAGCTTGCTATAGGTATTATCGATAGATTGCATAGCGCTTGTTCCAAACTTAAGTCGCTTCAAGGCGATGCGGAGGAACAGAAGGCGAAGCAGTGGGAACGAAGGGAAAGGAACCTTTATCCTGGAGGCCAAGGATCGTAGAAATACTGGGGGTGACAGAAACGGGATTCCGAATTAGGATGCGCCCCCTTCTGCCAGGACCCGATCAGCGATCCCCATGTACTTCTAGCGTGACCTGCCCAGTTTATGGTCGCACTGACCGTGCTGAAAGGGCTGGCCTGACAGATCGGTTTACGGGTTTTATTTTTATTACAGTTTGTGAGCCTGCATTATGGTCTGGCGGGGCGGGTTTACTGTTTATTTCCCTGATATTAGCACAAACATCGCCGGCAGCAAGTCCACAAGCATGGTTTCCCACACCTTGCAGTGCACCTGCACAGCGTACCTTTCTTTAAACGTTTGCAAATGCAGCCCTTCTTTTTAGATGAATGATTCGATAATGAGTGACTTTTAATTTGACGCCTGTCCCAGTCCGACCCTGGCGCTGCGTGTCCTTGACCCTGCACGCGCCCCGCTCCCGCCCGGCGTGTGGCTTGAAGGCTTTCAGCACCATGGACAGAAGACAAGGACCCGCCCCCAAGCCGCTGCCTGTCACTTTCCCCGATGTCCTACTAAGCCTAAGGGGATCGCCGCTGGAATATGTAATGCAAGGCTTTGGGGCTTGAGCGCGTATTTCGCCAGGGAGTATGGAGGTACCGAGGACGTTTGTGGGGGGCCATGTATCACAAACTAGAATTGCTTCTTTTCTATTGCATTCTGTTGGCGCTTTAGTCAAAAACGATATCTGTTTTGTTGTTGTACAATTGGCAAAGACTCGACTCTTGGTCTAAAGCAAGTGATCAAGTGACAGCTGAAATCAAATCACAGAAAAGAGATGTGGTCAGATCAATGTCATAGTTAGACGGGAATCAAATAAAGTAACAGAGAATCGGCTGGGATCATGTCCTGACACCAGCTCTGTCTCTTGATAAGTGCCAGAGGCAGGCTGGGATCAGATAAAAACAATGGTTAACATAGAAATAAATCTCTTCGTGTAGTTTCACAATCAGGGGAAATAAACCTTGCATAAACAGTGTTACTTTTTGATAGTTACGGCAGTAAATGTACACAGGGTCAAGGGCAACAGTTTCAGTAGCAAATAACTAAGTTTATTTATTGCGCAAAATGTCTTTGAATTTGTATTTACTAGAATAAATCAGAACAAGTGCTCATGCTTATCAGTGAAGGGAAGGTACTGTAGGGCGTGATAAAAAAGGGAGGAGAAAAACAGGGCATAACTAGTAAAGACATATGGCTCCTGTTTCAAATAAGTTTAGCAACATAAATGGAGTCTGTATAAGTCTAGTAGTCAGTGGCGTTTCGACCTCCGTTAGTCTGAGGTCATCATTAAGATTAAGCAAGAGCGCTCTGAATCTATAAGCATGAATTGGATCTAATGCGATAAGATGCTCATCAAAGAACGACCCGGACGGTTACTGACAGTGGAACGGGATGAGAGTTGAAGGCCAGTCCCCTCAAGGCTACACCTGGGTGGTAAATTCTGTTCCGCTCACGGAATTTGGGTAATTTCACTTTCCGCAGAGAATGCGGAATTGCCAAAAATTCGGCCAACTGCAGCTTTGCAGAATTTTTTGCTTGTTCGCACTTTCAAAATGTGTGTTTGCAGAGATTTTTTACCGTTTTGCAGAGCTTTGCATAGCGCGACTGTGCAAATTCCACCCACCCCTATTCAAGGCCAGCCGGCCTGAAGTACGCCTGGATTTATACTGGCTACCACACCTCGTAGGAACTACCATTTTCCCCTGTGGGTCAGAATTACTTGCATCACTTTCTAAACTTATCCTCTACACAGAAGTACGCGATCATCTTAGCGCCAACCGGTTTGATTGAGTCTCACCTGTCTTTGTGCACTCCATATGATTCACCCTTGCTCCATAGCGATATCGAGTTTCTGATACCTCGTGCAATTTTTTTTACTTGATTCAATTCCTCTGTGACTATCCACAAGAGTAGTATCACCCCAACACCACTGCATCAAGTAATCCAGATGTTTTCACTTCAGGCCGGCTGGCTTTGAGGTGACTGGCCTTCAACCCCCATCCCGTTTCGCTGTCTGTGACCATCCGGGTCGTTCTTTCATTAGCAGCTTATCGTATTTTCCGTGATCCAATTCATGCTTATAGATTCAGAGAGTTCTTGCTCAGTCCTGATGATGACCACAGGCTAACGGAGGTCGAAACGACACAGACTACCAGACTTATATAGACTTCATTTATAATGTTAAACTAATTTGAAACAGGAGTCATATGTCTTTTTAATAGCGATGGATTTTTTTTCTCCTCCCTTTTTTATCTCGTCCCACAGCACCTTCCTTTAACTGATAAGCATGAGCACTTGTTCTGGTTCATTCTAGTAAAAGAGAAATTCAAAGAAACTTTGTACAATGAATTCAGTTATTTGCTACTGAAACGTTTGTCCTTGGCCCTGTGTACATTTACTGCCATAACCATACACAATTATGTTGTGTATTCAAGGTTTGTTTCTCTGAGGGTGAAACTATACAAAGACATGTATTTCCCTGTGGCCCATTGTTTGTGTGAACATATCAAATCACCCCAGGATCTCTGAATTTATGGGTTTAAACTTGTTCTACTATATCTATGGGATCAGATGAAGGAACAAACGCACAGGTTGGGGTCTCAGCAAGGATCACTGACAAGCTTGCTGGATTAAATAAGCGACAGGCGAGACAGACTGGAGTAAAGAGACAGACAGACCAACAGACAGGGCTCATTGGAAGGGATGGAGTCTAGCTACACTCAGATCAAGGCATATAGGTGGACTGGGAACATACGACCATGACAGGCAGAAAGAGCGCACTTGAGAGCAACAGAGTCGAACAACAGGCAGTTGGGCAATTGACAGAAATACAGAGTGGGTTAACTTTAAAGGGAAGGAGAAATCATTGGTTCTTCAAAAAGGAAGCCTGTCACTACAGGCTCAGGCAGAGAGACAGTTAGTAGTAGATGTATCAAGATTTTGCGTTCTTCAAAAGAAGAGAGTGTCCCAAGAAACCAGAAAGGACTGGGTGTTGAACTATAGCAAAAATGAGATTCCTTTCTGTGTTGTTTGACTTTAGGATTTGTGACCAACTGGTCTACTTTCCAGTTTTATATTACTTGTATACAAATAGACGTTTTAGGTACTTATTACTACACAACACTGAAATAGCTTCTTTCTCTCAACATTTATTTTTATGGTGTTAAAAACATTTATATAAAATTCATCACAGAACATTTAATATCCAACATATAATCACAAGCATTTCCCTAATCTAATACAAAATAAATCCTGTTATTTTTTAATGCTCGAAAAAACAAATTAAAACAGTAATTCATACAGTTAAAAAACTTCTCAATGTGTACTATCGTGGGTGGTGACAAAGTTCCTCCAAATCTTGATGAAGGATTTTCTTTGCAGGATTAAACTTTTTTTCACCAAGATGTTCTGCTTAAAGCAGTGGAAATAGCAAAGTGGGCATGTTGCTAGACGAGAGTAGTACCAGACAATGTTTAGTAAACATGGTTCTGCGCTCCTCTCTCCCCCAGCGCAAACAAGCTGCATAGTGCAAAAAAAAGTTTTGTTGTGGGAAGTAAATCCTTAGGGGCAGATCTACTTGTTTTCATTTACTAGCACATTTGGTGGAAAAACAAACTAACAGCAATACAAATAGGCCTAAAATAATACAATAAATTCCCAGAAACTGGTAAAAGAAATATTTATTAAAAAGAAATTGTGGACGCCTAGAGATTACTGCTTAGAGGCATAGCTTAAATAATAAAAGACAACCAAGGGGTAAGAAGGCAAACGTAGAGGAAGGTAGGATGGACAAAGGTTTAAGAGGTGAATGAGAATGTAGAAGGATCCACCCATACAACAAATTGAAAAAGGAAGAACAGCAGTGGTGGGGGACAAGAAAAAATAATTGGCTACTTTATGCCATCTCTCCTCATTCTGAGAATAGACTGCTCTACCCTTTCTGACATCTGTGTTCATATACTGAGAACAGACTTATCTTCCTTCTGTACCATCTCTCTTTGTACTGGGAACAGACTTCTCTTCGCTCAGTACCATCTCCCCTTGTACTAAAAACAGATTTCTCTTCCCTCTGTACCATCTCTACTTGTACTGAGAGCAGACTGCTCTTCCCTCTGTACCATCTCTTCTTGTAGAGAAAACAGACTGCTCTTCCCTGTGTACCATCTCTTTTGGTACTGAGAACAGACTTCTCTCCCCTCTGCACCATCTTTCCCTGTAGAGAGAACAGCCCGATCTTCCCTCTGTACAATCTCTCTTGGTACTGAGAAAAGACTCCTCTTCCCTCTGTACAATTTCTCCCTGTAGAGAGAATAGACTGCTCTTCCCTCTGTACCATCTCTCTTGGTACTGAGAACAGACTCCTCTTCCCTCTGTACCATCTCTCCTTGTACTGAGAACATACTCCTCTTCCCTCTGTACCTCCCTGTACGGAGAACAGACTGCTCTTCCCTCTGTACCATCTCTCCCTGTACTGAGAACAGACTCCTCTTCCCTCTGTACCATCTCTCCTTGTACTGAGAACATACTCCTCTTCCCTCTGTACCTCCCTGTACGGAGAAAAGACTGCTCTTCCCTCTGTACCATCTCTCCCTGTACTGAGAACAGACTGCTCTTCCCTCTGTATCATCTCTCCTTGTACTGAGAACAGACTCCTCTTCCCTCTGTACCATCTCTCCCTGGACTGAGAACAGACTGCTCCCCCCCCTGTACCATCTCTCCTTGTACTGAGAACAGACTCCTCTTCCCTCTGTATCATCTCTCCTTGTACTGAGAACAGACTCCTCTTCCCTCTGTACCTTCCTGTACGGAGAACAGACTGCTCTTCCCTCTGTATCATCTCTCCTTGTACTGAGAACAGACTGCTCTTCCCTCTGTATCATCTCTCCCTGTACTGAGAACAGACTCCTCTTCCCCCTGTACTGAGAACAGACTCCTCTTCCCTCTGTACCATCTCTCCCTGTACTGAGAACAGACCCCTATTCCCTCTGTACCATCTCTCCCTGTAGAGAGAACAGACTGCTCTTCCCTCTGTACCATCTCTCCCTGTAGAGAGAACATACTCCTCTTCCCTCTGTACCACCTCTCCCTGTACTGAGAACAGAATCCTCTTCCCTCTGTACCTCCCTGTTAAGAGAACAGACTGCTCTGCACTCTGTACCATCTCTCCCTGTACTGAGAACAGACTCCTCTTCCCTCTGTACCATCTCTCCTGTACTGATAAAAGACTCCTCTTCCCTCTGTACCATCTCTCCCTGTAGGGAGAACAGACTGTTCTTCTCTCTGTACCATCTCTCCCTGTACTGGGAACAGACTCCTCTTCCCTCTGTACCATCTCTCCCTGTAGGGTGAACAGACTGCTCTTCCCCCTGTACCATCTCTCCCTGTACTGAGAACAGACTCCTCTTCCCTCTGTACCATCTTTCCATGTACTGAGAACAGACTGCTCTTCCCCCTGTACCATCTCTCCCTGTACTGAGAACAGACTCCTCTTCCCTCTGTACCATCTCTCCATGTAGGGAGAACAGACTGCTCTCCCCCCTGTACCATATCTCCCTGTACTGAGAACAGACTCCTCTTCCCTCTGTACCATCTCTCCATGTAGGGAGAACAGACTGCTCTCCCCCCTGTACCATATCTCCCTGTACAGAGAACAGACTCCTCTTCCCTCTGTACCATCTTTCCCTGTACTGAGAACAGACCCCTATTCCCTCTGTATCATCTCTCCTTGTACTGAGAACAGACTCCTCCCTCTGTACCTTCCTGTACGGAGAACAGACTGCTCTTCCCTCTGCATCATCTCTCCTTGTACTGAGAACAGACTCCTCTTCCCCCTGTACGGAGAACAGACTGCTCTTCCCTCTGTACCATCTCTCCCTGTACTTAGAACAGACTCCTCTTCCCTCTGTACCATCTCTCCCTGTAGGGAGAACAGACTGCTCTCCCCCCTGTACCATATCTCCCTGTACTGAGAACAGACTCCTCTTCCCTCTGTACCATCTTTCCATGTACTGAGAACAGACTGCTCTTCCCCCTGTACCATCTCTCCCTGTACTGAGAACAGACTCCTCTTCCCTCTGTACCATCTTTCCCTGTACTGAGAACAGACCCCTATTCCCTCTGTATCATCTCTCCTTGTACTGAGAACAGACTCCTCCCTCTGTACCTTCCTGTACGGAGAACAGACTGCTCTTCCCTCTGCATCATCTCTCCTTGTACTGAGAACAGACTCCTCTTCCCCCTGTACGGAGAACAGACTGCTCTTCCCTCTGTACCATCTCTCCCTGTACTTAGAACAGACTCCTCTTCCCTCTGTACCATCTCTCCCTGTAGGGAGAACAGACTGCTCTCCCCCCGTACCATCTCTCCCTGTACTGAGAACAGACTCCTCTTCCCTCTGTACCATCTCTCCCTGTACTGAGAACAGACTGCTCTTCCCCCTGTACCATCTCTCCCTGTACTGGGAACAGACTCCTCTTCCCTCTGTACCATCTCTCCCTGTAGGGAGAACAGACTGCTCTTCCCCCTGTACCATCTCTCCCTGTACTGAGAATAGACTCCTCTTCCCTCTGTACCATCTCTCCCTGTAGAGATAACAGACTGCTCTTCCGCCTGTACCATCTCCCCCTGTACTGAGAACAGACTCCTCTTCCCTCTGTACCATCTCTCCCTGTAGGGAGAACAGACTGCTCTTCCCCCTGTACCATCTCTCCCTGTACTGAGAATAGACTCCTCTTCCATCTGTACCATCTCTCCCTGTACTGAGAACAGACTGCTCTTCCCCCTGTACCATCTCTCCCTGTACTGAGAACAGACTCCTCTTCCCTCTGTACCATCTCTCCCTGTAGGGAGAACAGACTGCTCTCCCCCCTGTACCATATCTCCCTGTACAGAGAACAGACTGCTCTCCCCCTGTAACCTTCTCTCCCTGTACTGAGAACAGACTGCTCTCCCCCCTGTACCATCTCTCCTTGTACTGAGAACAGACTCCTCTTCCCTCTGTACCTTCCTGTACGGAGAACAGACTGCTCTTCCCTCTGTATCATCTCTCCTTGTACTGAGAACAGACTGCTCTTCCCTCTGTATCATCTCTCCCTGTACTGAGAACAAACGCCTCTTCCCCCTGTACTGAGAACAGACTCCTCTTCCCTCTGTACCATCTCTCCCTGTACTGAGAACAGACCCCTATTCCCTCTGTATCATCTCTCCTTGTACTGAGAACAGACTCCTCTTCCCTCTGTACCTTCCTGTACGGAGAACAGACTGCTCTTCCCTCTGTATCATCTCTCCTTGTACTGAGAACAGACTGCTCTTCCCTCTGTATCATCTCTCCCTGTACTGAGAACAGACTCCTCTTCCCCCTGTACTGAGAACAGACTCCTCTTCCCTCTGTACCATCTCTCCCTGTACTGAGAACAGACTCCTCTTCCCTCTGTACCATCTCTCCTGTTAATAAAAGACTCCTCTTCCCTCTGTGCCATCTCTCTCTGTAAAGAGAACAGACCCCTCTTCCCTCTGTACCATCTCTTCCTGTAGAGATAACAGACTGCTCTTCCGCCTGTACCATCTCTCCCTGTAGAGAGAACATATTCCTCTTCCCTCCGTATCACCTCTCCCTGTACTGAGAACAGACTCCTCTTCCCTCTGTACCGCCCTGTATGGAGAACAGACTGCTCTTACCCCTGTACCATCTGTCCCGGTACTGAGAACAGACTCCTCTTCCCTCTGTACCATCTCTCCCTGTACTGAGAACAGACTGCTCTTCCCCCTGTACCATATCTCCCTGTACTGAGAACAGGTTCCTCTTCCCTCTCTCCCTGTACTGAGAACAGACTCCTCTTCCCTCTGTACCATCTCTCCCTGTACTGAGAACAGACTGCTCTCCCCCCTGTACCATCTCTCCCTGTACTGAGAACAGACTCCTCTTCCCTCTGTACCATCTCTCCTGTTAATAAAAGACTCCTCTTCCCTCTGTACCATCTCTCCCTGTATGGAGAACAGACTGTTCTTACCTCTGTACCATCTCTCCTGTTAATAAAAGACTCCTCTTCCCTCTGTGCCATCTCTCTCTGTAAAGAGAACAGACCCCTCTTCCCTCTGTACCATCTCTTCCCGTAGAGATAACAGACTGCTCTTCCGCCTGTACCATCTCTCCCTGTAGAGAGAACATATTCCTCTTCCCTCCGTATCACCTCTCCCTGTACTGAGAACAGACTCCTCTTCCCTCTGTACCGCCCTGTATGGAGAACAGACTGCTCTTACCCCTGTACCATCTGTCCCGGTACTGAGAACAGACTCCTCTTCCCTCTGTACCATCTCTCCCTGTACTGAGAACAGACTGCTCTTCCCCCTGTACCATATCTCCCTGTACTGAGAACAGGTTCCTCTTCCCTCTCTCCCTGTACTGAGAACAGACTCCTCTTCCCTCTGTACCATCTCTCCCTGTACTGAGAACAGACTGCTCTCCCCCCTGTACCATCTCTCCCTGTACTGAGAACAGACTGATCTCCCCCCTGTACCATCTCTCCCTGTACTGAGAACAGACTGCTCTCCCCTGTGTACCATCTCTCCGTGTACTGAGAACAGACTCCTCTTCCCTCTGTACCATCTCTCCTTGTACTGAGAACAGACTCCTCTTCCCTCTGTACCATCTCTCCCTGGACTGAGAACAGACTGCTCTCCCCCTGTACCATCTCTCCCTGTACTGAGAACAGACTGCTCTCCCCCCCTGTACCATCTCTCCTTGTACTGAGAACAGACTCCTCTTCCCTCTGTATCATCTCTCCTTGTACTGAGAACAGACTCCTCTTTCCTCTGTACCATCTCTCCCTGTACTGAGAATAGACTGCTCTCCCTCCTGTACCATCTCTCCTTGTACCGAGAACAGAGTCCTCTTCCATCTGTATCATATCTCCTTGTACTGAGAACATACTCCTCTTCCCTCTGTACCTCCCTGTACGGAGAACAGACTGCTCTTCCCTCTGTACCATCTCTCCCTGTACTTAGAACATACTCCTCTTCCCTCTGTACCATCTCTCCCTGTAGGGAGAACAGACTGCTCTTCCCCCTGTACCATCTCTCCCCATACTGAGAACAGACTCCTCTTCCCTCTGTACCATCTCTTCCTGTACTGAGAACAGACTGCTCTTCCCCCTGTACCATCTCTCCCTGTACTGGGAACAGACTTCTCTTCCCTCTGTACCATCTCTCCCTGTAGGGAGAACAGACTGCCCTTCCCCCTGTACTATCTCTCCCTGTACTGAGAACAGACTCTTCTTCCCTCTGTACCATCTCTCCCTGTACTGAGAACAGACTGCTCTTCCCCCTGTACCATCTCTCCCTGTACAGAGAACAGACTCCTCTTCCCTCTGTACTATCTCTCCCTGTAGGGAGAACAGACTGCTCTTCCCCCTGTACCATATCTCCCTGTACAGAGAACAGACTGCTCTCCCCCTGTAACATTCTCTCCCTGTACTGAGAACTGACTGCTCTCCCCCCTTTACCATCTCTCCTTGTACTGAGAACAGACTCCTCTTCCCTCTGTACCTTCCTGTTCGGAGAACAGACTGCTCTTCCCTCTGTATCATCTCTCCTTGTACTGAGAACAGACTGCTCTTCCCTCTGTATCATCTCTCCCTGTACTGAGAACAAACTCCTCTTCCCCCTGTACTGAGAACAGACTCCTCTTCCGTCTGTACCATCTGTCCCTGTACTGAGAACAGACCCCTATTCCCTCTGTATCATCTCTCTTTGTACTGAGAACAGACTCCTCTTCCCTCTGTACCTTCCTGTACGGAGAACAGACTGCTCTTCCCTCTGTATCATCTCTCCTTGTACTGAGAACAGACTGCTCTTCCCTCTGTATCATCTCTCCCTGTACTGAGAACAGACTCCTCTTCCCTCTGTACCATCTCTTCCTGTACTGAGAACAGACTCCTCTTCCCTCTGTACCTCCCTGTAAAGAGAACAGACTGCTCTGCACTCTGTACCATCTCTCCCTGTACTGAGAACAGACTCCTCTTCCCTCTGTACCATCTCTCCTGTACTAATAAAAGACTCCTCTTCCCTCTGTACCATCTCTCCCTGTATGGAGAACAGACTGTTCTTCTCTCTGTACCATCTGTCCCTGTACTGAGAAAAAACTCCTCTTCCCTCTGTACCATCTCTCTCTGTAAAGAGAACAGACTCCTCTTCCCTCTGTACCATCTCTTCCTGTAGAGATAACAGACTGCTCTTCCGCCTGTACCATCTCTCCCTGTAGAGATAACAGACTGCTCTTCCGCCTGTACCATCTCTCCCTGTAGAGAGAACATACTCCTCTTCCCTCCGTATCACCTCTCCCTGTACTGAGAACAGACTCCTCTTCCCTCTGTACCGCCCTGTATGGAGAAAAGACTGCTCTTCCCCCTGTACCATCTCTCCCGGTACTAAGAACAGACTCCTCTTCCCTCTGTACCTTCTCTCCCTGTACTGAGAACAGACTGCTCTTCCCCCTGTACAATATCTCCCTGTACTGAGAACAGGTTCCTCTTCCCTCTCTCCCTGTACTGAGAACAGACTCCTCTTCCCTCTGTACCATCTCTCCCTGTACCGAGAACAGACTGCTCTCCCCCTGTACCATCTATCCCTGTACTGAGAACAGACTGATCTCTCCTCTGTACAATCTCTCCCTGTACTGAGAACAGACTGCTCTCCCCCCTGTACCATCTCTCCTTGTACTGAGAACAGACTCCTCTTCCCTCTGTATCATCTCTCCTTGTACTGAGAACAGACTCCTCTTTCCTCTGTACCATCTCTCCCTGTACTGAGAACAGACTGCTCTCCCCCTTGTACCATCTCTCCTTGTACTGAGAACATACTCCTCTTCCCTCTGTACCTCCCTGTACGGAGAACAGACTGCTCTTCCCTCTGTACCATCTCTCCCTGTACTTAGAACAGACTCCTCTTCCCTCTGTACCATCTCTCCCTGTAGGGAGAACAGACTGCTCTTCCCCCTGTACCATCTCTCCCTGTACTGAGAACAGACTCCTCTTCCCTCTGTACCATCTCTCCCTGTACTGAGAACAGACTGCTCTTCCCCCTGTACCATCTCTCCCTGTACTGGGAACAGACTCCTCTTCCCTCTGTACCATCTCTCCCTCAAGGGAGAACAGACTGCTCTTCCCCCTGTACCATCTCTCCCTGTACTGAGAACAGACTCCTCTTCCCTCTGTACCATCTCTCCCTGTACTGAGAACAGACTGCTCTTCCCCCTGTACCATCTCTCCCTGTACTGAGAACAGACTCCTCTTCCCTCTGTACCATCTCTCCCTGTAGGGAGAACAGACTGCTCTTCCCCCTGTACCATATCTCCCTGTACAGAGAACAGACTGCTCTCCCCCCTGCAACCTTCTCTCCCTGTACTGAGAACAGACTGCTCTCCCCCCTGTACAATCTCTCCTTGTACTGAGAACAGACTCCTCTTCCCTCTGTACCTTCCTGTACGGAGAACAGACTGCTCTTCCCTCTGTATCATCTCTCCTTGTACTGAGAACAGACTGCTCTTCCCTCTGTATCATCTCCCCCTGTACTGAGAACAAACTCCTCTTCCCCCTGTACTGAGAACAGACTCCTCTTCCCTCTGTACAATCTCTCCCTGTACTGAGAACAGACCCCTATTCCCTCGGTATCATCTCTCCTTGTAGTGAGAACAGACTCCTCTTCCCTCTGTACCTTCCTGTACGGAGAACAGACTGCTCTTCCCTCTGTATCATCTCTCCTTGTACTGAGAACAGACTCCTCTTCCCCCTGTACCATCTCTCCCTGTACTGAGAACAGACTCCTCTTCCCTCTGTACCATCTCTCCATGTAGGGAGAACAGACTGCTCTCCCCCCTGTACCATATCTCCCTGTACTGAGAACAGACTCCTCTTCCCTCTGTACCATCTCTCCATGTAGGGAGAACAGACTGCTCTCCCCCCTGTACCATATCTCCCTGTACAGAGAACAGACTCCTCTTCCCTCTGTACCATCTTTCCCTGTACTGAGAACAGACCCCTATTCCCTCTGTATCATCTCTCCTTGTACTGAGAACAGACTCCTCCCTCTGTACCTTCCTGTACGGAGAACAGACTGCTCTTCCCTCTGCATCATCTCTCCTTGTACTGAGAACAGACTCCTCTTCCCCCTGTACGGAGAACAGACTGCTCTTCCCTCTGTACCATCTCTCCCTGTACTTAGAACAGACTCCTCTTCCCTCTGTACCATCTCTCCCTGTAGGGAGAACAGACTGCTCTCCCCCCTGTACCATATCTCCCTGTACTGAGAACAGACTCCTCTTCCCTCTGTACCATCTTTCCATGTACTGAGAACAGACTGCTCTTCCCCCTGTACCATCTCTCCCTGTACTGAGAACAGACTCCTCTTCCCTCTGTACCATCTTTCCCTGTACTGAGAACAGACCCCTATTCCCTCTGTATCATCTCTCCTTGTACTGAGAACAGACTCCTCCCTCTGTACCTTCCTGTACGGAGAACAGACTGCTCTTCCCTCTGCATCATCTCTCCTTGTACTGAGAACAGACTCCTCTTCCCCCTGTACGGAGAACAGACTGCTCTTCCCTCTGTACCATCTCTCCCTGTACTTAGAACAGACTCCTCTTCCCTCTGTACCATCTCTCCCTGTAGGGAGAACAGACTGCTCTCCCCCCGTACCATCTCTCCCTGTACTGAGAACAGAATCCTCTTCCCTCTGTACCATCTCTCCCTGTACTGAGAACAGACTGCTCTTCCCCCTGTACCATCTCTCCCTGTACTGGGAACAGACTCCTCTTCCCTCTGTACCATCTCTCCCTGTAGGGAGAACAGACTGCTCTTCCCCCTGTACCATCTCTCCCTGTACTGAGAATAGACTCCTCTTCCCTCTGTACCATCTCTCCCTGTAGAGATAACAGACTGCTCTTCCGCCTGTACCATCTCCCCCTGTACTGAGAACAGACTCCTCTTCCCTCTGTACCATCTCTCCCTGTAGGGAGAACAGACTGCTCTTCCCCCTGTACCATCTCTCCCTGTACTGAGAATAGACTCCTCTTCCATCTGTACCATCTCTCCCTGTACTGAGAACAGACTGCTCTTCCCCCTGTACCATCTCTCCCTGTACTGAGAACAGACTCCTCTTCCCTCTGTACCATCTCTCCCTGTAGGGAGAACAGACTGCTCTCCCCCCTGTACCATATCTCCCTGTACAGAGAACAGACTGCTCTCCCCCTGTAACCTTCTCTCCCTGTAGTGAGAACAGACTGCTCTCCCCCCTGTACCATCTCTCCTTGTACTGAGAACAGACTCCTCTTCCCTCTGTACCTTCCTGTACGGAGAACAGACTGCTCTTCCCTCTGTATCATCTCTCCTTGTACTGAGAACAGACTGCTCTTCCCTCTGTATCATCTCTCCCTGTACTGAGAACAAACTCCTCTTCCCCCTGTACTGAGAACAGACTCCTCTTCCCTCTGTACCATCTCTCCCTGTACTGAGAACAGACCCCTATTCCCTCTGTATCATCTCTCCTTGTACTGAGAACAGACTCCTCTTCCCTCTGTACCTTCCTGTACGGAGAACAGACTGCTCTTCCCTCTGTATCATCTCTCCTTGTACTGAGAACAGACTGCTCTTCCCTCTGTATCATCTCTCCCTGTACTGAGAACAGACTCCTCTTCCCCCTGTACTGAGAACAGAATCCTCTTCCCTCTGTACCATCTCTCCCTGTACTGAGAACAGACTCCTCTTCCCTCTGTACCATCTCTCCTGTTAATAAAAGACTCCTCTTCCCTCTGTACCATCTCTCCCTGTATGGAGAACAGACTGTTCTTCCCTCTGTACCATCTCTCCTGTTAATAAAAGACTCCTCTTCCCTCTGTGCCATCTCTCTCTGTAAAGAGAACAGACCCCTCTTCCCTCTGTACCATCTCTTCCTGTAGAGATAACAGACTGCTCTTCCGCCTGTACCATCTCTCCCTGTAGAGAGAACATATTCCTCTTCCCTCCGTATCACCTCTCCCTGTACTGAGAACAGACTCCTCTTCCCTCTGTACCGCCCTGTATGGAGAACAGACTGCTCCTACCCCTGTACCATCTGTCCCGGTACTGAGAACAGACTCCTCTTCCCTCTGTACCATCTCTCCCTGTACTGAGAACAGACTGCTCTTCCCCCTGTACCATATCTCCCTGTACTGAGAACAGGTTCCTCTTCCCTCTCTCCCTGTACTGAGAACAGACTCCTCTTCCCTCTGTACCATCTCTCCCTGTACTGAGAACAGACTGCTCTCCCCCCTGTACCATCTCTCCCTGTACTGAGAACAGACTCCTCTTCCCTCTGTACCATCTCTCCTGTTAATAAAAGACTCCTCTTCCCTCTGTACCATCTCTCCCTGTATGGAGAACAGACTGTTCTTACCTCTGTACCATCTCTCCTGTTAATAAAAGACTCCTCTTCCCTCTGTGCCATCTCTCTCTGTAAAGAGAACAGACCCCTCTTCCCTCTGTACCATCTCTTCCTGTAGAGATAACAGACTGCTCTTCCGCCTGTACCATCTCTCCCTGTAGAGAGAACATATTCCTCTTCCCTCCGTATCACCTCTCCCTGTACTGAGAACAGACTCCTCTTCCCTCTGTACCGCCCTGTATGGAGAACAGACTGCTCTTACCCCTGTACCATCTGTCCCGGTACTGAGAACAGACTCCTCTTCACTCTGTACCATCTCTCCCTGTACTGAGAACAGACTGCTCTTCCCCCTGTACCATATCTCCCTGTACTGAGAACAGGTTCCTCTTCCCTCTCTCCCTGTACTGAGAACAGACTCCTCTTCCCTCTGTACCATCTCTCCCTGTACTGAGAACAGACTGCTCTCCCCCCTGTACCATCTCTCCCTGTACTGAGAACAGACTGATCTCCCCCCTGTACCATCTCTCCCTGTACTGAGAACAGACTGCTCTCCCCTGTGTACCATCTCTCCGTGTACTGAGAACAGACTCCTCTTCCCTCTGTACCATCTCTCCTTGTACTGAGAACAGACTCCTCTTCCCTCTGTACCATCTCTCCCTGGACTGAGAACAGACTGCTCTCCCCCTGTACCATCTCTCCCTGTACTGAGAACAGACTGCTCTCCCCCCCTGTACCATCTCTCCTTGTACTGAGAACAGACTCCTCTTCCCTCTGTATCATCTCTCCTTGTACTGAGAACAGACTCCTCTTTCCTCTGTACCATCTCTCCCTGTACTGAGAATAGACTGCTCTCCCTCCTGTACCATCTCTCCTTGTACCGAGAACAGAGTCCTCTTCCATCTGTATCATATCTCCTTGTACTGAGAACATACTCCTCTTCCCTCTGTACCTCCCTGTACGGAGAACAGACTGCTCTTCCCTCTGTACCATCTCTCCCTGTACTTAGAACATACTCCTCTTCCCTCTGTACCATCTCTCCCTGTAGGGAGAACAGACTGCTCTTCCCCCTGTACCATCTCTCCCCATACTGAGAACAGACTCCTCTTCCCTCTGTACCATCTCTTCCTGTACTGAGAACAGACTGCTCTTCCCCCTGTACCATCTCTCCCTGTACTGGGAACAGACTTCTCTTCCCTCTGTACCATCTCTCCCTGTAGGGAGAACAGACTGCCCTTCCCCCTGTACTATCTCTCCCTGTACTGAGAACAGACTCTTCTTCCCTCTGTACCATCTCTCCCTGTACTGAGAACAGACTGCTCTTCCCCCTGTACCATCTCTCCCTGTACAGAGAACAGACTCCTCTTCCCTCTGTACCATCTCTCCCTGTAGGGAGAACAGACTGCTCTTCCCCCTGTACCATATCTCCCTGTACAGAGAACAGACTGCTCTCCCCCTGTAACATTCTCTCCCTGTACTGAGAACTGACTGCTCTCCCCCCTTTACCATCTCTCCTTGTACTGAGAACAGACTCCTCTTCCCTCTGTACCTTCCTGTTCGGAGAACAGACTGCTCTTCCCTCTGTATCATCTCTCCTTGTACTGAGAACAGACTGCTCTTCCCTCTGTATCATCTCTCCCTGTACTGAGAACAAACTCCTCTTCCCCCTGTACTGAGAACAGACTCCTCTTCCGTCTGTACCATCTGTCCCTGTACTGAGAACAGACCCCTATTCCCTCTGTATCATCTCTCTTTGTACTGAGAACAGACTCCTCTTCCCTCTGTACCTTCCTGTACGGAGAACAGACTGCTCTTCCCTCTGTATCATCTCTCCTTGTACTGAGAACAGACTGCTCTTCCCTCTGTATCATCTCTCCCTGTACTGAGAACAGACTCCTCTTCCCTCTGTACCATCTCTTCCTGTACTGAGAACAGACTCCTCTTCCCTCTGTACCTCCCTGTAAAGAGAACAGACTGCTCTGCACTCTGTACCATCTCTCCCTGTACTGAGAAGAGACTCCTCTTCCCTCTGTACCATCTCTCCTGTACTAATAAAAGACTCCTCTTCCCTCTGTACCATCTCTCCCTGTATGGAGAACAGACTGTTCTTCTCTCTGTACCATCTGTCCCTGTACTGAGAAAAAACTCCTCTTCCCTCTGTACCATCTCTCTCTGTAAAGAGAACAGACTCCTCTTCCCTCTGTACCATCTCTTCCTGTAGAGATAACAGACTGCTCTTCCGCCTGTACCATCTCTCCCTGTAGAGATAACAGACTGCTCTTCCGCCTGTACCATCTCTCCCTGTAGAGAGAACATACTCCTCTTCCCTCCGTATCACCTCTCCCTGTACTGAGAACAGACTCCTCTTCCCTCTGTACCGCCCTGTATGGAGAAAAGACTGCTCTTCCCCCTGTACCATCTCTCCCGGTACTAAGAACAGACTCCTCTTCCCTCTGTACCTTCTCTCCCTGTACTGAGAACAGACTGCTCTTCCCCCTGTACAATATCTCCCTGTACTGAGAACAGGTTCCTCTTCCCTCTCTCCCTGTACTGAGAACAGACTCCTCTTCCCTCTGTACCATCTCTCCCTGTACCGAGAACAGACTGCTCTCCCCCTGTATCATCTATCCCTGTACTGAGAACAGACTGATCTCTCCTCTGTACAATCTCTCCCTGTACTGAGAACAGACTGCTCTCCCCCCTGTACCATCTCTCCTTGTACTGAGAACAGACTCCTCTTCCCTCTGTATCATCTCTCCTTGTACTGAGAACAGACTCCTCTTTCCTCTGTACCATCTCTCCCTGTACTGAGAACAGACTGCTCTCCCCCTTGTACCATCTCTCCTTGTACTGAGAACATACTCCTCTTCCCTCTGTACCTCCCTGTACGGAGAACAGACTGCTCTTCCCTCTGTACCATCTCTCCCTGTACTTAGAACAGACTCCTCTTCCCTCTGTACCATCTCTCCCTGTAGGGAGAACAGACTGCTCTTCCCCCTGTACCATCTCTCCCTGTACTGAGAACAGACTCCTCTTCCCTCTGTACCATCTCTCCCTGTACTGAGAACAGACTGCTCTTCCCCCTGTACCATCTCTCCCTGTACTGGGAACAGACTCCTCTTCCCTCTGTACCATCTCTCCCTCAAGGGAGAACAGACTGCTCTTCCCCCTGTACCATCTCTCCCTGTACTGAGAACAGACTCCTCTTCCCTCTGTACCATCTCTCCCTGTACTGAGAACAGACTGCTCTTCCCCCTGTACCATCTCTCCCTGTACTGAGAACAGACTCCTCTTCCCTCTGTACCATCTCTCCCTGTAGGGAGAACAGACTGCTCTTCCCCCTGTACCATATCTCCCTGTACAGAGAACAGACTGCTCTCCCCCCTGCAACCTTCTCTCCCTGTACTGAGAACAGACTGCTCTCCCCCCTGTACAATCTCTCCTTGTACTGAGAACAGACTCCTCTTCCCTCTGTACCTTCCTGTACGGAGAACAGACTGCTCTTCCCTCTGTATCATCTCTCCTTGTACTGAGAACAGACTGCTCTTCCCTCTGTATCATCTCCCCCTGTACTGAGAACAAACTCCTCTTCCCCCTGTACTGAGAACAGACTCCTCTTCCCTCTGTACAATCTCTCCCTGTACTGAGAACAGACCCCTATTCCCTCGGTATCATCTCTCCTTGTAGTGAGAACAGACTCCTCTTCCCTCTGTACCTTCCTGTACGGAGAACAGACTGCTCTTCCCTCTGTATCATCTCTCCTTGTACTGAGAACAGACCGCTCTTCCCTCTGTATCATCTTTCCCTGTACTGAGAACAGACTCCTCTTCCCCCTGTACTGAGAACAGACTCCTCTTCCCTCTGTACCATCTCTCCCTGTACTGAGAACAGACTCCTCTTCCCTCTGTACCATCTCTCCTGTACTAATAAAAGACTCCTCTTCCCTCTGTACCATCTCTCCCTGTATGGAGAACAGACTGTTCTTCTCTCTGTACCATCTCTCCCATTACTGAGAAAAAACTCCTGTTCCCTCTGTACCATCTCTCTCTGTAAAGAGAACAGACTCCTCTTCCCTCTGTACCCTCTGTACCATCTCTTCCTGTAGAGATAACAGACTGCTCTTCCGCCTGTACCATCTCTCCCTGTAGAGATAACAGACTGCTCTTCCGCCTGTACCATCTCTCCCTGTAGAGAGAACATACTCCTCTTCCCTCCGTATCACCTCTCCTTGTACTGAGAACAGACTCCTCTTCCCTTTGTACCGCCCTGTATGGAGAACAGACTCCTCTTCCCTCTGTACCATCTCTCCCTGTACTGAGAACAGACTGCTCTTCCCCCTGTACCATCTCTCCCTGTACCGGGAACAGACTTCTCTTCCCTCTGTACCATCTCTCCCTGTAGGGAGAACAGACTGCCCTTCCCCCTGTACTATCTCTCCCTGTACTGGGAACAGACTCTTCTTCCCTCTGTACCATCTCTCCCTGTACTGAGAACAGACTGCTCTTCCCCCTGTACCATCTCTCCCTGTACTGAGAACAGACTCCTCTTCCCTCTGTACCATCCCTCCCTGTAGGGAGAACAGACTGCTCTTCCCCCTGTACCATATCTCCCTGTACAGAGAACAGACTGCTCTCCCCCCTGTAACCTTCTCTCCCTGTACTGAGAACAGACTGCTCTCCCCCCTGTACCATCTCTCCTTGTACTGAGAACAGACTCCTCTTCCCTCTGTACCTTCCTGTACGGAGAACAGACTGCTCTTCCCTCTGTATCATCTCTCCCTGTACTGAGAACAAACTCCTCTTCCCCCTGTACTGAGAACAGACTCCTCTTCCCTCTGTACCATCTCTCCCTGTACTGAGAACAGACCCCTATTCCCTCTGTATCATCTCTCTTTGTACTGAGAACAGACTCCTCTTCCCTCTGTACCTTCCTGTACGGAGAACAGACTGCTCTTCCCTCTGTATCATCTCTCCTTGTACTGAGAACAGACTGCTCTTCCCTCTGTATCATCTCTCCCTGTACTGAGAACAGACTCCTCTTCCCTCTGTACCATCTCTCCCTGTACTGAGAACAGACTCCTCTTCCCTCTGTACCTCCCTGTAAAGAGAACAGACTCCTCTTCCCTCTGTACCATCTCTCCCTGTATGGAGAACAGACTGTTCTTCTCTCTGTACCATCTGTCCCTGTACTGAGAAAAAACTCCTCTTCCCTCTGTACCATCTCTCTCTGTAGAGATAACAGACTGCTCTTCTGCCTGTACCATCTCTCCCTGTAGAGATAACAGACTGCTCTTCCGCCTGTACCATCTCTCCCTGTAGAGAGAACATACTCCTCTTCCCTCCGTATCACCTCTCCCTGTACTGAGAACAGACTCCTCTTCCCTCTGTACCGCCCTGTATGGAGAACAGACTGCTCTTCCCCCTGTACCATCTCTCCCGGTACTAAGAACAGACGCCTCTTCCCTCTGTACCTTCTCTCCCTGTACTGAGAACAGACTGCTCTTCCCCCTGTACAATATCTCCCTGTACTGAGAACAGGTTCCTCTTCCCTCTCTCCCTGTACTGAGAACAGACTCCTCTTCCCTCTGTACCATCTCTCCCTGTACTGAGAACAGACTGCTCTCCCCCTGTACCATCTATCCCTGTACTGGGAACAGACTGATCTCTCCTCTGTACAATCTCTCCCTGTACTGAGAACAGACTGCTCTCCCCCCTGTACCATCTCTCCTTGTACTGAGAACAGACTCCTCTTCCCTCTGTATCATCTCTCCTTGTACTGAGAACAGACTCCTCTTTCCTCTGTACCATCTCTCCCTGTACTGAGAACAGACTGCTCTCCCCCTTGTACCATCTCTCCTTGTACTGAGAACAGAGTCCTCTTCCGTCTGTATCATCTCTCCTTGTACTGAGAACATACTCCTCTTCCCTCTGTACCTCCCTGTACGGAGAACAGACTGCTCTTCCCTCTGTACCATCTCTCCCTGTACTTAGAACAGACTCCTCTTCCCTCTGTACCATCTCTCCCTGTAGGGAGAACAGACTGCTCTTCCCCCTGTACCATCTCTCCCTGTACTGAGAACAGACTCCTCTTCCCTCTGTACCATCTCTCCCTGTACTGAGAACAGACTGCTCTTCCCCCTGTACCATCTCTCCCTGTACTAGGAACAGACTCCTCTTCCCTCTGTACCATCTCTCCCTCAAGAGAGAACAGACTGCTCTTCCCCCTGTACCATCTCTCCCTGTACTGAGAACAGACTGCTCTCCCCCTGTACCATCTCTCCCTGTACTGAGAACAGACTCCTCTTCCCTCTGTACCATCTCTCCCTGTAGGGAGAACAGACTGCTCTTCCCCCTGTACCATATCTCCCTGTACAGAGAACAGACTGCTCTCCCCCCTGCAACCTTCTCTCCCTGTACTGAGAACAGACTGCTCTCCCCCCTGTACCATCTCTCCTTGTACTGAGAACAGACTCCTCTTCCCTCTGTACCTTCCTGTACGGAGAACAGACTGCTCTTCTCTCTGTATCATCTCTCCTTGTACTGAGAACAGACTGCTCTTCCCTCTGTATCATCTCTCCCTGTACTGAGAACAAACTCCTCTTCCCCCTGTACTGAGAATAGACTCCTCTTCCCTCTGTACCATCTCTCCCTGTACTGAGAACAGACCCCTATTCCCTCTGTATCATCTCTCCTTGTACTGAGAACAGACTCCTCTTCGCTCTGTACTGAGAACAGACTCCTCTTCCCTCTGTACCATCTCTCCCTGTACTGAAAACAGACTCCTCTTCCCTCTGTACCATCTCTCCTGTACTAATAAAAGACTCCTCTTCCCTCTGTACCATCTCTCCCTGTATGGAGAACAGACTGTTCTTCTCTCTGTACCATCTCTCCCATTACTGAGAAAAAACTCCTCTTCCCTCTGTACCATCTCTCTCTGTAAAGAGAACAGACTCCTCTTCCCTCTGTACCATCTCTTCCTGTAGAGATAACAGACTGCTCTTCCGCCTGTACCATCTCTCCCTGTAGAGATAACAGACTGCTCTTCCGCCTGTACCATCTCTCCCTGTAGAGAGAACATACTCCTCTTCCCTCCGTATCACCTCTCCTTGTACTGAGAACAGACTCCTCTTCCCTTTGTACCGCCCTGTATGGAGAACAGACTGCTCTTCCCCCTGTACCATCTCTCCCGGTACTGAGAACAGACTCCTCTTCCCTCTGTACCATCTCTCCCTGTACTGAGAACAGGCTGCTCTTCCCCCTGTACCATATCTCCCTGTACTGAGAACAGGTTCCTCTTCCCTCTCTCCCTGTACTGAGAACAGACTCCTCTTCCCTCTGTACCACCTCTCCCTGTACTGAGAACAGACTGCTCTCCCACCTGTACCATCTATCCCTGTACTGAGAACAGACTGATCTCCCCCCTGTACCATCTCTCCCTGTACTGAGAACAGACTGCTCTTCCCCGTGTACCATATCTCCCTGTACTGAGAACAGGTTCCTCTTCCCCCTGTAACCTTCTCTCCCTGTACTGAGAACAGACTGCTCTCCCCCCTGTACCATCTCTCCTTGTACTGAGAACAGACTCCTCTTCCCTCTGTACCTTCCTGTACGGAGAACAGACTGCTCTTCCCTTTGTATAATCTCTCCTTGTACTGAGAACAGACTGCTCTTCCCTCTGTATCATCTCTCCCTGTACTGAGAACAAACTCCTCTTCCCCCTGTACTGAGAACAGACTCCTCTTCCCTCTGTACCATCTCTCCTTGTACTGAGAACAGACTCTTCTTCCCTCTGTACCTTCCTGTACGGAGAACAGACTGCTCTTCCCTCTGTATCATCTCTCCTTGTACTGAGAACAGACTGCTCTTCCCTCTGTATCATCTCTCCCTGTACTGAGAACAGACTCCTCTTCCCCCTGTACTGAGAACAGACTCCTCTTCCCTCTGTACCATCTCTCCCTGTACTGAGAACAGACTCCTCTTCCCTCTGTACCATCTCTCCTGTACTAATAAAAGACTCCTCTTCCCTCTGTACCATCTCTCCCTGTATGGAGAACAGACTGTTCTTCTCTCTGTACCATCTCTCCGATTACTGAGAAAAAACTCCTCTTCCCTCTGTACCATCTCTCTCTGTATAGAGAACAGACTCCTCTTCCCTCTGTACCCTCTGTACCATCTCTTCCTGTAGAGATAACAGACTGCTCTTCCGCCTGTACCATCTCTCCCTGTAGAGATAACAGACTGCTCTTCCGCCTGTACCATCTCTCCCTGTAGAGAGAACATACTCCTCTTCCCTCCGTATCACCTCTCCTTGTACTGAGAACAGACTCCTCTTCCCTTTGTACCGCCCTGTATGGAGAACAGACTCCTCTTCCCTCTGTACCATCTCTCCCTGTACTGAGAACAGACTGCTCTTCCCCCTGTACCATCTCTCCCTGTACCGGGAACAGACTTCTCTTCCCTCTGTACCATCTCTCCCTGTAGGGAGAACAGACTGCCCTTCCCCCTGTACTATCTCTCCCTGTACTGAGAACAGACTCTTCTTCCCTCTGTACCATCTCTCCCTGTACTGAGAACAGACTGCTCTTCCCCCTGTACCATCTCTCCCTGTACTGAGAACAGACTCCTCTTCCCTCTGTACCATCCCTCTCTGTAGGGAGAACAGACTGCTCTTCCCCCTGTACCATATCTCCCTGTACAGAGAACAGACTGCTCTCCCCCCTGTAACCTTCTCTCCCTGTACTGAGAACAGACTGCTCTCCCCCCTGTACCATCTCTCCTTGTACTGAGAACAGACTCCTCTTCCCTCTGTACCTTCCTGTACGGAGAACAGACTGCTTTTCCCTCTGTATCATCTCTCCCTGTACTGAGAACAAACTCCTCTTCCCCCTGTACTGAGAACAGACTCCTCTTCCCTCTGTACCATCTCTCCCTGTACTGAGAACAGACCCCTATTCCCTCTGTATCATCTCTCTTTGTACTGAGAACAGACTCCTCTTCCCTCTGTACCTTCCTGTACGGAGAACAGACTGCTCTTCCCTCTGTATCATCTCTCCTTGTACTGAGAACAGACTGCTCTTCCCTCTGTATCATCTCTCCCTGTACTGAGAACAGACTCCTCTTCCCTCTGTACCATCTCTCCCTGTACTGAGAACAGACTCCTCTTCCCTCTGTACCTCCCTGTAAAGAGAACAGACTGCTCTGCACTCTGTACCATCTCTCCCTGTACTGAGAACAGACTCCTCTTCCCTCTGTACCATCTCTCCTGTACTAATAAAAGACTCCTCTTCCCTCTGTACCATCTCTCCCTCAAGAGAGAACAGACTGCTCTTCCCCCTGTACCATCTCTCCCTGTACTGAGAACAGACTGCTCTCCCCCTGTACCATCTCTCCCTGTACTGAGAACAGACTCCTCTTCCCTCTGTACCATCTCTCCCTGTAGGGAGAACAGACTGCTCTTCCCCCTGTACCATATCTCCCTGTACAGAGAACAGACTGCTCTCCCCCCTGCAACCTTCTCTCCCTGTACTGAGAACAGACTGCTCTCCCCCCTGTACCATCTCTCCTTGTACTGAGAACAGACTCCTCTTCCCTCTGTACCTTCCTGTACGGAGAACAGACTGCTCTTCTCTCTGTATCATCTCTCCTTGTACTGAGAACAGACTGCTCTTCCCTCTGTATCATCTCTCCCTGTACTGAGAACAAACTCCTCTTCCCCCTGTACTGAGAATAGACTCCTCTTCCCTCTGTACCATCTCTCCCTGTACTGAGAACAGACCCCTATTCCCTCTGTATCATCTCTCCTTGTACTGAGAACAGACTCCTCTTCGCTCTGTACTGAGAACAGACTCCTCTTCCCTCTGTACCATCTCTCCCTGTACTGAAAACAGACTCCTCTTCCCTCTGTACCATCTCTCCTGTACTAATAAAAGACTCCTCTTCCCTCTGTACCATCTCTCCCTGTATGGAGAACAGACTGTTCTTCTCTCTGTACCATCTCTCCCATTACTGAGAAAAAACTCCTCTTCCCTCTGTACCATCTCTCCCTGTACTGAGAACAGACTGCTCTCCCACCTGTACCATCTATCCCTGTACTGAGAACAGACTGATCTCCCCCCTGTACCATCTCTCCCTGTACTGAGAACAGACTGCTCTTCCCCGTGTACCATATCTCCCTGTACTGAGAACAGGTTCCTCTTCCCCCTGTAACCTTCTCTCCCTGTACTGAGAACAGACTGCTCTCCCCCCTGTACCATCTCTCCTTGTACTGAGAACAGACTCCTCTTCCCTCTGTACCTTCCTGTACGGAGAACAGACTGCTCTTCCCTTTGTATAATCTCTCCTTGTACTGAGAACAGACTGCTCTTCCCTCTGTATCATCTCTCCCTGTACTGAGAACAAACTCCTCTTCCCCCTGTACTGAGAACAGACTCCTCTTCCCTCTGTACCATCTCTCCTTGTACTGAGAACAGACTCTTCTTCCCTCTGTACCTTCCTGTACGGAGAACAGACTGCTCTTCCCTCTGTATCATCTCTCCTTGTACTGAGAACAGACTGCTCTTCCCTCTGTATCATCTCTCCCTGTACTGAGAACAGACTCCTCTTCCCCCTGTACTGAGAACAGACTCCTCTTCCCTCTGTACCATCTCTCCCTGTACTGAGAACAGACTCCTCTTCCCTCTGTACCATCTCTCCTGTACTAATAAAAGACTCCTCTTCCCTCTGTACCATCTCTCCCTGTATGGAGAACAGACTGTTCTTCTCTCTGTACCATCTCTCCGATTACTGAGAAAAAACTCCTCTTCCCTCTGTACCATCTCTCTCTGTATAGAGAACAGACTCCTCTTCCCTCTGTACCCTCTGTACCATCTCTTCCTGTAGAGATAACAGACTGCTCTTCCGCCTGTACCATCTCTCCCTGTAGAGATAACAGACTGCTCTTCCGCCTGTACCATCTCTCCCTGTAGAGAGAACATACTCCTCTTCCCTCCGTATCACCTCTCCTTGTACTGAGAACAGACTCCTCTTCCCTTTGTACCGCCCTGTATGGAGAACAGACTCCTCTTCCCTCTGTACCATCTCTCCCTGTACTGAGAACAGACTGCTCTTCCCCCTGTACCATCTCTCCCTGTACCGGGAACAGACTTCTCTTCCCTCTGTACCATCTCTCCCTGTAGGGAGAACAGACTGCCCTTCCCCCTGTACTATCTCTCCCTGTACTGAGAACAGACTCTTCTTCCCTCTGTACCATCTCTCCCTGTACTGAGAACAGACTGCTCTTCCCCCTGTACCATCTCTCCCTGTACTGAGAACAGACTCCTCTTCCCTCTGTACCATCCCTCTCTGTAGGGAGAACAGACTGCTCTTCCCCCTGTACCATATCTCCCTGTACAGAGAACAGACTGCTCTCCCCCCTGTAACCTTCTCTCCCTGTACTGAGAACAGACTGCTCTCCCCCCTGTACCATCTCTCCTTGTACTGAGAACAGACTCCTCTTCCCTCTGTACCTTCCTGTACGGAGAACAGACTGCTTTTCCCTCTGTATCATCTCTCCCTGTACTGAGAACAAACTCCTCTTCCCCCTGTACTGAGAACAGACTCCTCTTCCCTCTGTACCATCTCTCCCTGTACTGAGAACAGACCCCTATTCCCTCTGTATCATCTCTCTTTGTACTGAGAACAGACTCCTCTTCCCTCTGTACCTTCCTGTACGGAGAACAGACTGCTCTTCCCTCTGTATCATCTCTCCTTGTACTGAGAACAGACTGCTCTTCCCTCTGTATCATCTCTCCCTGTACTGAGAACAGACTCCTCTTCCCTCTGTACCATCTCTCCCTGTACTGAGAACAGACTCCTCTTCCCTCTGTACCTCCCTGTAAAGAGAACAGACTGCTCTGCACTCTGTACCATCTCTCCCTGTACTGAGAACAGACTCCTCTTCCCTCTGTACCATCTCTCCTGTACTAATAAAAGACTCCTCTTCCCTCTGTACCATCTCTCCCTGTATGGAGAACAGACTGTTCTTCTCTCTGTACCATCTGTCCCTGTACTGAGAAAAAACTCCTCTTCCCTCTGTACCATCTCTCTCTGTAGAGATAACAGACTGCTCTTCCGCCTGTACCATCTCTCCCTGTAGAGATAACAGACTGCTCTTCCGCCTGTACCATCTCTCCCTGTAGAGAGAACATACTCCTCTTCCCTCCGTATCACCTCTCCCTGTACTGAGAACAGACTCTTCTTCCCTCTGTACCGCCCTGTATGGAGAACAGACTGCTCTTCCCCCTGTACCATCTCTCCCGGTACTAAGAACAGACGCCTCTTCCCTCTGTACCTTCTCTCCCTGTACTGAGAACAGACTGCTCTTCCCCCTGTACAATATCTCCCTGTACTGAGAACAGGTTCCTCTTCCCTCTCTCCCTGTACTGAGAACAGACTCCTCTTCCCTCTGTACCATCTCTCCCTGTACTGAGAACAGACTGCTCTCCCCCCTGTACCATCTCTCCTTGTACTGAGAACAGACTCCTCTTCCCTCTGTATCATCTCTCCTTGTACTGAGAACAGACTCCTCTTTCCTCTGTACCATCTCTCCCTGTACTGAGAACAGACTGCTCTCCCCCTTGTACCATCTCTCCTTGTACTGAGAACAGAGTCCTCTTCCGTCTGTATCATCTCTCCTTGTACTGAGAACATACTCCTCTTCCCTCTGTACCTCCCTGTACGGAGAACAGACTGCTCTTCCCTCTGTACCATCTCTCCCTGTACTTAGAACAGACTCCTCTTCCCTCTGTACCATCTCTCCCTGTAGGGAGAACAGACTGCTCTTCCCCCTGTACCATCTCTCCCTGTACTGAGAACAGACTCCTCTTCCCTCTGTACCATCTCTCCCTGTACTGAGAACAGACTGCTCTTCCCCCTGTACCATCTCTCCCTGTACTGGGAACAGACTCCTCTTCCCTCTGTACCATCTCTCCCTCAAGAGAGAACAGACTGCTCTTCCCCCTGTACCATCTCTCCCTGTACTGAGAACAGACTGCTCTTCCCCCTGTACCATCTCTCCCTGTACTGAGAACAGACTCCTCTTCCCTCTGTACCATCTCTCCCTGTAGGGAGAACAGACTGCTCTTCCCCCTGTACCATATCTCCCTGTACTGAGAACAGGTTCCTCTTCCCCCTGTAACCTTCTCTCCCTGTACTGAGAACAGACTGCTCTCCCCCCTGTACCATCTCTCCTTGTACTGAGAACAGACTCCTCTTCCCTCTGTACCTTCCTGTACGGAGAACAGACTGCTCTTCCCTTTGTATAATCTCTCCTTGTACTGAGAACAGACTGCTCTTCCCTCTGTATCATCTCTCCCTGTACTGAGAACAAACTCCTCTTCCCCCTGTACTGAGAACAGACTCCTCTTCCCTCTGTACCATCTCTCCTTGTACTGAGAACAGACTCTTCTTCCCTCTGTACCTTCCTGTACGGAGAACAGACTGCTCTTCCCTCTGTATCATCTCTCCTTGTACTGAGAACAGACTGCTCTTCCCTCTGTATCATCTCTCCCTGTACTGAGAACAGACTCCTCTTCCCCCTGTACTGAGAACAGACTCCTCTTCCCTCTGTACCATCTCTCCCTGTACTGAGAACAGACTCCTCTTCCCTCTGTACCATCTCTCCTGTACTAATAAAAGACTCCTCTTCCCTCTGTACCATCTCTCCCTGTATGGAGAACAGACTGTTCTTCTCTCTGTACCATCTCTCCGATTACTGAGAAAAAACTCCTCTTCCCTCTGTACCATCTCTCTCTGTATAGAGAACAGACTCCTCTTCCCTCTGTACCCTCTGTACCATCTCTTCCTGTAGAGATAACAGACTGCTCTTCCGCCTGTACCATCTCTCCCTGTAGAGATAACAGACTGCTCTTCCGCCTGTACCATCTCTCCCTGTAGAGAGAACATACTCCTCTTCCCTCCGTATCACCTCTCCTTGTACTGAGAACAGACTCCTCTTCCCTTTGTACCGCCCTGTATGGAGAACAGACTCCTCTTCCCTCTGTACCATCTCTCCCTGTACTGAGAACAGACTGCTCTTCCCCCTGTACCATCTCTCCCTGTACCGGGAACAGACTTCTCTTCCCTCTGTACCATCTCTCCCTGTAGGGAGAACAGACTGCCCTTCCCCCTGTACTATCTCTCCCTGTACTGAGAACAGACTCTTCTTCCCTCTGTACCATCTCTCCCTGTACTGAGAACAGACTGCTCTTCCCCCTGTACCATCTCTCCCTGTACTGAGAACAGACTCCTCTTCCCTCTGTACCATCCCTCTCTGTAGGGAGAACAGACTGCTCTTCCCCCTGTACCATATCTCCCTGTACAGAGAACAGACTGCTCTCCCCCCTGTAACCTTCTCTCCCTGTACTGAGAACAGACTGCTCTCCCCCCTGTACCATCTCTCCTTGTACTGAGAACAGACTCCTCTTCCCTCTGTACCTTCCTGTACGGAGAACAGACTGCTTTTCCCTCTGTATCATCTCTCCCTGTACTGAGAACAAACTCCTCTTCCCCCTGTACTGAGAACAGACTCCTCTTCCCTCTGTACCATCTCTCCCTGTACTGAGAACAGACCCCTATTCCCTCTGTATCATCTCTCTTTGTACTGAGAACAGACTCCTCTTCCCTCTGTACCTTCCTGTACGGAGAACAGACTGCTCTTCCCTCTGTATCATCTCTCCTTGTACTGAGAACAGACTGCTCTTCCCTCTGTATCATCTCTCCCTGTACTGAGAACAGACTCCTCTTCCCTCTGTACCATCTCTCCCTGTACTGAGAACAGACTCCTCTTCCCTCTGTACCTCCCTGTAAAGAGAACAGACTGCTCTGCACTCTGTACCATCTCTCCCTGTACTGAGAACAGACTCCTCTTCCCTCTGTACCATCTCTCCTGTACTAATAAAAGACTCCTCTTCCCTCTGTACCATCTCTCCCTGTATGGAGAACAGACTGTTCTTCTCTCTGTACCATCTGTCCCTGTACTGAGAAAAAACTCCTCTTCCCTCTGTACCATCTCTCTCTGTAGAGATAACAGACTGCTCTTCCGCCTGTACCATCTCTCCCTGTAGAGATAACAGACTGCTCTTCCGCCTGTACCATCTCTCCCTGTAGAGAGAACATACTCCTCTTCCCTCCGTATCACCTCTCCCTGTACTGAGAACAGACTCTTCTTCCCTCTGTACCGCCCTGTATGGAGAACAGACTGCTCTTCCCCCTGTACCATCTCTCCCGGTACTAAGAACAGACGCCTCTTCCCTCTGTACCTTCTCTCCCTGTACTGAGAACAGACTGCTCTTCCCCCTGTACAATATCTCCCTGTACTGAGAACAGGTTCCTCTTCCCTCTCTCCCTGTACTGAGAACAGACTCCTCTTCCCTCTGTACCATCTCTCCCTGTACTGAGAACAGACTGCTCTCCCCCCTGTACCATCTCTCCTTGTACTGAGAACAGACTCCTCTTCCCTCTGTATCATCTCTCCTTGTACTGAGAACAGACTCCTCTTTCCTCTGTACCATCTCTCCCTGTACTGAGAACAGACTGCTCTCCCCCTTGTACCATCTCTCCTTGTACTGAGAACAGAGTCCTCTTCCGTCTGTATCATCTCTCCTTGTACTGAGAACATACTCCTCTTCCCTCTGTACCTCCCTGTACGGAGAACAGACTGCTCTTCCCTCTGTACCATCTCTCCCTGTACTTAGAACAGACTCCTCTTCCCTCTGTACCATCTCTCCCTGTAGGGAGAACAGACTGCTCTTCCCCCTGTACCATCTCTCCCTGTACTGAGAACAGACTCCTCTTCCCTCTGTACCATCTCTCCCTGTACTGAGAACAGACTGCTCTTCCCCCTGTACCATCTCTCCCTGTACTGGGAACAGACTCCTCTTCCCTCTGTACCATCTCTCCCTCAAGAGAGAACAGACTGCTCTTCCCCCTGTACCATCTCTCCCTGTACTGAGAACAGACTGCTCTTCCCCCTGTACCATCTCTCCCTGTACTGAGAACAGACTCCTCTTCCCTCTGTACCATCTCTCCCTGTAGGGAGAACAGACTGCTCTTCCCCCTGTACCATATCTCCCTGTACAGAGAACAGACTGCTCTCCCCCCTGCAACCTTCTCTCCCTGTACTGAGAACAGACTGATCTCCCCCCTGTACCATCTCTCCTTGTACTGAGAACAGACTCCTCTTCCCTCTGTACCTTCCAGTACGGAGAACAGACTGCTCTTCCCTCTGTATCATCTCTCCTTGTACTGAGAACAGACTGCTCTTCCCTCTGTATCATCTCTCCCTGTACTGAGAACAAACTCCTCTTCCCCCTGTACTGAGAATAGACTCCTCTTCCCTCTGTACCATCTCTCCCTGTACTGAGAACAGACCCCTATTCCCTCTGTATCATCTCTCCTTGTACTGAGAACAGACTCCTCTTCCCTCTGTACCTTCCTGTACGGAGAACAGACTGCTCTTCCCTCTGTATCATCTCTCCTTGTACTGAGAACAGACCGCTCTTCCCTCTGTATCATCTCTCCCTGTACTGAGAACAGACTCCTCTTCCCCCTGTACTGAGAACAGACTCCTCTTCCCTCTGTACCATCTCTCCCTGTACTGAGAACAGACTCCTCTTCCCTCTGTACCATCTCTCCTGTACTAATAAAAGACTCCTCTTCCCTCTGTACCATCTCTCCCTGTATGGAGAACAGACTGTTCTTCTCTCTGTACCATCTCTCCCATTACTGAGAAAAAACTCCTCTTCCCTCTGTACCATCTCTCTCTGTAAAGAGAACAGACTCCTCTTTCCTCTGTACCATCTCTTCCTGTAGAGATAACAGACTGCTCTTCCGCCTGTACCATCTCTCCCTGTAGAGATAACAGACTGCTCTTCCGCCTGTACCATCTCTCCCTGTAGAGAGAACATACTCCTCTTCCCTCCGTATCACCTCTCCTTGTACTGAGAACAGACTCCTCTTCCCTTTGTACTGCCCTGTATGGAGAACAGACTGCTCTTCCCCCTGTACCATCTCTCCCGGTACTGAGAACAGACTCCTCTTCCCTCTGTACCTTCTCTCCCTGTACTGAGAACAGGCTGCTCTTCCCCCTGTACCATATCTCCCTGTACTGAGAACAGGTTCCTCTTCCCTCTCTCCCTGTACTGAGAACAGACCCCTATTCCCTCTGTATCATCTCTCTTTGTACTGAAAACAGACTCCTCTTCCCTCTGTACCTTCCTGTACGGAGAACAGACTGCTCTTCCCTCTGTATCATCTCTCCTTGTACTGAGAACAGACTGCTCTTCCCTCTGTATCATCTCTCCCTGTACTGAGAACAGACTCCTCTTCCCTCTGTACCATCTCTCCCTGTACTGAGAACAGACTCCTCTTCCCTCTGTACCTCCCTGTAAAGAGAACAGACTGCTCTGCACTCTGTACCATCTCTCCCTGTACTGAGAACAGACTCCTCTTCCCTCTGTACCATCTCTCCTGTACTAATAAAAGACTCCTCTTCCCTCTGTACCATCTCTCCCTGTATGGAGAACAGACTGTTCTTCTCTCTGTACCATCTGTCCCTGTACTGAGAAAAAACTCCTCTTCCCTCTGTACCATCTCTCTCTGTAAAGAGAACAGACTCCTCTTCCCTCTGTACCATCTCTTCCTGTAGAGATAACAGACTGCTCTTCCGCCTGTACCATCTCTCCCTGTAGAGATAACAGACTGCTCTTCCGCCTGTACCATCTCTCCCTGTAGAGAGAACATACTCCTCTTCCCTCCGTATCACCTCTCCCTGTACTGAGAACAGACTCCTCTTCCCTCTGTACCGCCCTGTATGGAGAAAAGACTGCTCTTCCCCCTGTACCATCTCTCCCGGTACTAAGAACAGACTCCTCTTCCCTCTGTACCTTCTCTCCCTGTACTGAGAACAGACTGCTCTTCCCCCTGTACAATATCTCCCTGTACTGAGAACAGGTTCCTCTTCCCTCTCTCCCTGTACTGAGAACAGACTCCTCTTCCCTCTGTACCATCTCTCCCTGTACCGAGAACAGACTGCTCTCCCCCTGTATCATCTATCCCTGTACTGAGAACAGACTGATCTCTCCTCTGTACAATCTCTCCCTGTACTGAGAACAGACTGCTCTCCCCCCTGTACCATCTCTCCTTGTACTGAGAACAGACTCCTCTTCCCTCTGTATCATCTCTCCTTGTACTGAGAACAGACTCCTCTTTCCTCTGTACCATCTCTCCCTGTACTGAGAACAGACTGCTCTCCCCCTTGTACCATCTCTCCTTGTACTGAGAACATACTCCTCTTCCCTCTGTACCTCCCTGTACGGAGAACAGACTGCTCTTCCCTCTGTACCATCTCTCCCTGTACTTAGAACAGACTCCTCTTCCCTCTGTACCATCTCTCCCTGTAGGGAGAACAGACTGCTCTTCCCCCTGTACCATCTCTCCCTGTACTGAGAACAGACTCCTCTTCCCTCTGTACCATCTCTCCCTGTACTGAGAACAGACTGCTCTTCCCCCTGTACCATCTCTCCCTGTACTGGGAACAGACTCCTCTTCCCTCTGTACCATCTCTCCCTCAAGGGAGAACAGACTGCTCTTCCCCCTGTACCATCTCTCCCTGTACTGAGAACAGACTCCTCTTCCCTCTGTACCATCTCTCCCTGTACTGAGAACAGACTGCTCTTCCCCCTGTACCATCTCTCCCTGTACTGAGAACAGACTCCTCTTCCCTCTGTACCATCTCTCCCTGTAGGGAGAACAGACTGCTCTTCCCCCTGTACCATATCTCCCTGTACAGAGAACAGACTGCTCTCCCCCCTGCAACCTTCTCTCCCTGTACTGAGAACAGACTGCTCTCCCCCCTGTACAATCTCTCCTTGTACTGAGAACAGACTCCTCTTCCCTCTGTACCTTCCTGTACGGAGAACAGACTGCTCTTCCCTCTGTATCATCTCTCCTTGTACTGAGAACAGACTGCTCTTCCCTCTGTATCATCTCCCCCTGTACTGAGAACAAACTCCTCTTCCCCCTGTACTGAGAACAGACTCCTCTTCCCTCTGTACAATCTCTCCCTGTACTGAGAACAGACCCCTATTCCCTCGGTATCATCTCTCCTTGTAGTGAGAACAGACTCCTCTTCCCTCTGTACCTTCCTGTACGGAGAACAGACTGCTCTTCCCTCTGTATCATCTCTCCTTGTACTGAGAACAGACCGCTCTTCCCTCTGTATCATCTTTCCCTGTACTGAGAACAGACTCCTCTTCCCCCTGTACTGAGAACAGACTCCTCTTCCCTCTGTACCATCTCTCCCTGTACTGAGAACAGACTCCTCTTCCCTCTGTACCATCTCTCCTGTACTAATAAAAGACTCCTCTTCCCTCTGTACCATCTCTCCCTGTATGGAGAACAGACTGTTCTTCTCTCTGTACCATCTCTCCCATTACTGAGAAAAAACTCCTGTTCCCTCTGTACCATCTCTCTCTGTAAAGAGAACAGACTCCTCTTCCCTCTGTACCCTCTGTACCATCTCTTCCTGTAGAGATAACAGACTGCTCTTCCGCCTGTACCATCTCTCCCTGTAGAGATAACAGACTGCTCTTCCGCCTGTACCATCTCTCCCTGTAGAGAGAACATACTCCTCTTCCCTCCGTATCACCTCTCCTTGTACTGAGAACAGACTCCTCTTCCCTTTGTACCGCCCTGTATGGAGAACAGACTCCTCTTCCCTCTGTACCATCTCTCCCTGTACTGAGAACAGACTGCTCTTCCCCCTGTACCATCTCTCCCTGTACCGGGAACAGACTTCTCTTCCCTCTGTACCATCTCTCCCTGTAGGGAGAACAGACTGCCCTTCCCCCTGTACTATCTCTCCCTGTACTGAGAACAGACTCTTCTTCCCTCTGTACCATCTCTCCCTGTACTGAGAACAGACTGCTCTTCCCCCTGTACCATCTCTCCCTGTACTGAGAACAGACTCCTCTTCCCTCTGTACCATCCCTCCCTGTAGGGAGAACAGACTGCTCTTCCCCCTGTACCATATCTCCCTGTACAGAGAACAGACTGCTCTCCCCCCTGTAACCTTCTCTCCCTGTACTGAGAACAGACTGCTCTCCCCCCTGTACCATCTCTCCTTGTACTGAGAACAGACTCCTCTTCCCTCTGTACCTTCCTGTACGGAGAACAGACTGCTCTTCCCTCTGTATCATCTCTCCCTGTACTGAGAACAAACTCCTCTTCCCCCTGTACTGAGAACAGACTCCTCTTCCCTCTGTACCATCTCTCCCTGTACTGAGAACAGACCCCTATTCCCTCTGTATCATCTCTCTTTGTACTGAGAACAGACTCCTCTTCCCTCTGTACCTTCCTGTACGGAGAACAGACTGCTCTTCCCTCTGTATCATCTCTCCTTGTACTGAGAACAGACTGCTCTTCCCTCTGTATCATCTCTCCCTGTACTGAGAACAGACTCCTCTTCCCTCTGTACCATCTCTCCCTGTACTGAGAACAGACTCCTCTTCCCTCTGTACCTCCCTGTAAAGAGAACAGACTCCTCTTCCCTCTGTACCATCTCTCCCTGTATGGAGAACAGACTGTTCTTCTCTCTGTACCATCTGTCCCTGTACTGAGAAAAAACTCCTCTTCCCTCTGTACCATCTCTCTCTGTAGAGATAACAGACTGCTCTTCTGCCTGTACCATCTCTCCCTGTAGAGATAACAGACTGCTCTTCCGCCTGTACCATCTCTCCCTGTAGAGAGAACATACTCCTCTTCCCTCCGTATCACCTCTCCCTGTACTGAGAACAGACTCCTCTTCCCTCTGTACCGCCCTGTATGGAGAACAGACTGCTCTTCCCCCTGTACCATCTCTCCCGGTACTAAGAACAGACGCCTCTTCCCTCTGTACCTTCTCTCCCTGTACTGAGAACAGACTGCTCTTCCCCCTGTACAATATCTCCCTGTACTGAGAACAGGTTCCTCTTCCCTCTCTCCCTGTACTGAGAACAGACTCCTCTTCCCTCTGTACCATCTCTCCCTGTACTGAGAACAGACTGCTCTCCCCCTGTACCATCTATCCCTGTACTGGGAACAGACTGATCTTTTCCTCTGTACAATCTCTCCCTGTACTGAGAACAGACTGCTCTCCCCCCTGTACCATCTCTCCTTGTACTGAGAACAGACTCCTCTTCCCTCTGTATCATCTCTCCTTGTACTGAGAACAGACTCCTCTTTCCTCTGTACCATCTCTCCCTGTACTGAGAACAGACTGCTCTCCCCCTTGTACCATCTCTCCTTGTACTGAGAACAGAGTCCTCTTCCGTCTGTATCATCTCTCCTTGTACTGAGAACATACTCCTCTTCCCTCTGTACCTCCCTGTACGGAGAACAGACTGCTCTTCCCTCTGTACCATCTCTCCCTGTACTTAGAACAGACTCCTCTTCCCTCTGTACCATCTCTCCCTGTAGGGAGAACAGACTGCTCTTCCCCCTGTACCATCTCTCCCTGTACTGAGAACAGACTCCTCTTCCCTCTGTACCATCTCTCCCTGTACTGAGAACAGACTGCTCTTCCCCCTGTACCATCTCTCCCTGTACTAGGAACAGACTCCTCTTCCCTCTGTACCATCTCTCCCTCAAGAGAGAACAGACTGCTCTTCCCCCTGTACCATCTCTCCCTGTACTGAGAACAGACTGCTCTCCCCCTGTACCATCTCTCCCTGTACTGAGAACAGACTCCTCTTCCCTCTGTACCATCTCTCCCTGTAGGGAGAACAGACTGCTCTTCCCCCTGTACCATATCTCCCTGTACAGAGAACAGACTGCTCTCCCCCCTGCAACCTTCTCTCCCTGTACTGAGAACAGACTGCTCTCCCCCCTGTACCATCTCTCCTTGTACTGAGAACAGACTCCTCTTCCCTCTGTACCTTCCTGTACGGAGAACAGACTGCTCTTCTCTCTGTATCATCTCTCCTTGTACTGAGAACAGACTGCTCTTCCCTCTGTATCATCTCTCCCTGTACTGAGAACAAACTCCTCTTCCCCCTGTACTGAGAATAGACTCCTCTTCCCTCTGTACCATCTCTCCCTGTACTGAGAACAGACCCCTATTCCCTCTGTATCATCACTCCTTGTACTGAGAACAGACTCCTCTTCGCTCTGTACTGAGAACAGACTCCTCTTCCCTCTGTACCATCTCTCCCTGTACTGAAAACAGACTCCTCTTCCCTCTGTACCATCTCTCCTGTACTAATAAAAGACTCCTCTTCCCTCTGTACCATCTCTCCCTGTATGGAGAACAGACTGTTCTTCTCTCTGTACCATCTCTCCCATTACTGAGAAAAAACTCCTCTTCCCTCTGTACCATCTCTCTCTGTAAAGAGAACAGACTCCTCTTCCCTCTGTACCATCTCTTCCTGTAGAGATAACAGACTGCTCTTCCGCCTGTACCATCTCTCCCTGTAGAGATAACAGACTGCTCTTCCGCCTGTACCATCTCTCCCTGTAGAGAGAACATACTCCTCTTCCCTCCGTATCACCTCTCCTTGTACTGAGAACAGACTCCTCTTCCCTTTGTACCGCCCTGTATGGAGAACAGACTGCTCTTCCCCCTGTACCATCTCTCCCGGTACTGAGAACAGACTCCTCTTCCCTCTGTACCATCTCTCCCTGTACTGAGAACAGGCTGCTCTTCCCCCTGTACCATATCTCCCTGTACTGAGAACAGGTTCCTCTTCCCTCTCTCCCTGTACTGAGAACAGACTCCTCTTCCCTCTGTACCACCTCTCCCTGTACTGAGAACAGACTGCTCTCCCACCTGTACCATCTATCCCTGTACTGAGAACAGACTGATCTCCCCCCTGTACCATCTCTCCCTGTACTGAGAACAGACTGCTCTTCCCCGTGTACCATATCTCCCTGTACTGAGAACAGGTTCCTCTTCCCCCTGTAACCTTCTCTCCCTGTACTGAGAACAGACTGCTCTCCCCCCTGTACCATCTCTCCTTGTACTGAGAACAGACTCCTCTTCCCTCTGTACCTTCCTGTACGGAGAACAGACTGCTCTTCCCTTTGTATAATCTCTCCTTGTACTGAGAACAGACTGCTCTTCCCTCTGTATCATCTCTCCCTGTACTGAGAACAAACTCCTCTTCCCCCTGTACTGAGAACAGACTCCTCTTCCCTCTGTACCATCTCTCCTTGTACTGAGAACAGACTCTTCTTCCCTCTGTACCTTCCTGTACGGAGAACAGACTGCTCTTCCCTCTGTATCATCTCTCCTTGTACTGAGAACAGACTGCTCTTCCCTCTGTATCATCTCTCCCTGTACTGAGAACAGACTCCTCTTCCCCCTGTACTGAGAACAGACTCCTCTTCCCTCTGTACCATCTCTCCCTGTACTGAGAACAGACTCCTCTTCCCTCTGTACCATCTCTCCTGTACTAATAAAAGACTCCTCTTCCCTCTGTACCATCTCTCCCTGTATGGAGAACAGACTGTTCTTCTCTCTGTACCATCTCTCCGATTACTGAGAAAAAACTCCTCTTCCCTCTGTACCATCTCTCTCTGTATAGAGAACAGACTCCTCTTCCCTCTGTACCCTCTGTACCATCTCTTCCTGTAGAGATAACAGACTGCTCTTCCGCCTGTACCATCTCTCCCTGTAGAGATAACAGACTGCTCTTCCGCCTGTACCATCTCTCCCTGTAGAGAGAACATACTCCTCTTCCCTCCGTATCACCTCTCCTTGTACTGAGAACAGACTCCTCTTCCCTTTGTACCGCCCTGTATGGAGAACAGACTCCTCTTCCCTCTGTACCATCTCTCCCTGTACTGAGAACAGACTGCTCTTCCCCCTGTACCATCTCTCCCTGTACCGGGAACAGACTTCTCTTCCCTCTGTACCATCTCTCCCTGTAGGGAGAACAGACTGCCCTTCCCCCTGTACTATCTCTCCCTGTACTGAGAACAGACTCTTCTTCCCTCTGTACCATCTCTCCCTGTACTGAGAACAGACTGCTCTTCCCCCTGTACCATCTCTCCCTGTACTGAGAACAGACTCCTCTTCCCTCTGTACCATCCCTCTCTGTAGGGAGAACAGACTGCTCTTCCCCCTGTACCATATCTCCCTGTACAGAGAACAGACTGCTCTCCCCCCTGTAACCTTCTCTCCCTGTACTGAGAACAGACTGCTCTCCCCCCTGTACCATCTCTCCTTGTACTGAGAACAGACTCCTCTTCCCTCTGTACCTTCCTGTACGGAGAACAGACTGCTTTTCCCTCTGTATCATCTCTCCCTGTACTGAGAACAAACTCCTCTTCCCCCTGTACTGAGAACAGACTCCTCTTCCCTCTGTACCATCTCTCCCTGTACTGAGAACAGACCCCTATTCCCTCTGTATCATCTCTCTTTGTACTGAGAACAGACTCCTCTTCCCTCTGTACCTTCCTGTACGGAGAACAGACTGCTCTTCCCTCTGTATCATCTCTCCTTGTACTGAGAACAGACTGCTCTTCCCTCTGTATCATCTCTCCCTGTACTGAGAACAGACTCCTCTTCCCTCTGTACCATCTCTCCCTGTACTGAGAACAGACTCCTCTTCCCTCTGTACCTCCCTGTAAAGAGAACAGACTGCTCTGCACTCTGTACCATCTCTCCCTGTACTGAGAACAGACTCCTCTTCCCTCTGTACCATCTCTCCTGTACTAATAAAAGACTCCTCTTCCCTCTGTACCATCTCTCCCTGTATGGAGAACAGACTGTTCTTCTCTCTGTACCATCTGTCCCTGTACTGAGAAAAAACTCCTCTTCCCTCTGTACCATCTCTCTCTGTAGAGATAACAGACTGCTCTTCCGCCTGTACCATCTCTCCCTGTAGAGATAACAGACTGCTCTTCCGCCTGTACCATCTCTCCCTGTAGAGAGAACATACTCCTCTTCCCTCCGTATCACCTCTCCCTGTACTGAGAACAGACTCTTCTTCCCTCTGTACCGCCCTGTATGGAGAACAGACTGCTCTTCCCCCTGTACCATCTCTCCCGGTACTAAGAACAGACGCCTCTTCCCTCTGTACCTTCTCTCCCTGTACTGAGAACAGACTGCTCTTCCCCCTGTACAATATCTCCCTGTACTGAGAACAGGTTCCTCTTCCCTCTCTCCCTGTACTGAGAACAGACTCCTCTTCCCTCTGTACCATCTCTCCCTGTACTGAGAACAGACTGCTCTCCCCCCTGTACCATCTCTCCTTGTACTGAGAACAGACTCCTCTTCCCTCTGTATCATCTCTCCTTGTACTGAGAACAGACTCCTCTTTCCTCTGTACCATCTCTCCCTGTACTGAGAACAGACTGCTCTCCCCCTTGTACCATCTCTCCTTGTACTGAGAACAGAGTCCTCTTCCGTCTGTATCATCTCTCCTTGTACTGAGAACATACTCCTCTTCCCTCTGTACCTCCCTGTACGGAGAACAGACTGCTCTTCCCTCTGTACCATCTCTCCCTGTACTTAGAACAGACTCCTCTTCCCTCTGTACCATCTCTCCCTGTAGGGAGAACAGACTGCTCTTCCCCCTGTACCATCTCTCCCTGTACTGAGAACAGACTCCTCTTCCCTCTGTACCATCTCTCCCTGTACTGAGAACAGACTGCTCTTCCCCCTGTACCATCTCTCCCTGTACTGGGAACAGACTCCTCTTCCCTCTGTACCATCTCTCCCTCAAGAGAGAACAGACTGCTCTTCCCCCTGTACCATCTCTCCCTGTACTGAGAACAGACTGCTCTTCCCCCTGTACCATCTCTCCCTGTACTGAGAACAGACTCCTCTTCCCTCTGTACCATCTCTCCCTGTAGGGAGAACAGACTGCTCTTCCCCCTGTACCATATCTCCCTGTACAGAGAACAGACTGCTCTCCCCCCTGCAACCTTCTCTCCCTGTACTGAGAACAGACTGATCTCCCCCCTGTACCATCTCTCCTTGTACTGAGAACAGACTCCTCTTCCCTCTGTACCTTCCAGTACGGAGAACAGACTGCTCTTCCCTCTGTATCATCTCTCCTTGTACTGAGAACAGACTGCTCTTCCCTCTGTATCATCTCTCCCTGTACTGAGAACAAACTCCTCTTCCCCCTGTACTGAGAATAGACTCCTCTTCCCTCTGTACCATCTCTCCCTGTACTGAGAACAGACCCCTATTCCCTCTGTATCATCTCTCCTTGTACTGAGAACAGACTCCTCTTCCCTCTGTACCTTCCTGTACGGAGAACAGACTGCTCTTCCCTCTGTATCATCTCTCCTTGTACTGAGAACAGACCGCTCTTCCCTCTGTATCATCTCTCCCTGTACTGAGAACAGACTCCTCTTCCCCCTGTACTGAGAACAGACTCCTCTTCCCTCTGTACCATCTCTCCCTGTACTGAGAACAGACTCCTCTTCCCTCTGTACCATCTCTCCTGTACTAATAAAAGACTCCTCTTCCCTCTGTACCATCTCTCCCTGTATGGAGAACAGACTGTTCTTCTCTCTGTACCATCTCTCCCATTACTGAGAAAAAACTCCTCTTCCCTCTGTACCATCTCTCTCTGTAAAGAGAACAGACTCCTCTTTCCTCTGTACCATCTCTTCCTGTAGAGATAACAGACTGCTCTTCCGCCTGTACCATCTCTCCCTGTAGAGATAACAGACTGCTCTTCCGCCTGTACCATCTCTCCCTGTAGAGAGAACATACTCCTCTTCCCTCCGTATCACCTCTCCTTGTACTGAGAACAGACTCCTCTTCCCTTTGTACTGCCCTGTATGGAGAACAGACTGCTCTTCCCCCTGTACCATCTCTCCCGGTACTGAGAACAGACTCCTCTTCCCTCTGTACCTTCTCTCCCTGTACTGAGAACAGGCTGCTCTTCCCCCTGTACCATATCTCCCTGTACTGAGAACAGGTTCCTCTTCCCTCTCTCCCTGTACTGAGAACAGACCCCTATTCCCTCTGTATCATCTCTCTTTGTACTGAAAACAGACTCCTCTTCCCTCTGTACCTTCCTGTACGGAGAACAGACTGCTCTTCCCTCTGTATCATCTCTCCTTGTACTGAGAACAGACTGCTCTTCCCTCTGTATCATCTCTCCCTGTACTGAGAACAGACTCCTCTTCCCTCTGTACCATCTCTCCCTGTACTGAGAACAGACTCCTCTTCCCTCTGTACCTCCCTGTAAAGAGAACAGACTGCTCTGCACTCTGTACCATCTCTCCCTGTACTGAGAACAGACTCCTCTTCCCTCTGTACCATCTCTCCTGTACTAATAAAAGACTCCTCTTCCCTCTGTACCATCTCTCCCTGTATGGAGAACAGACTGTTCTTCTCTCTGTACCATCTGTCCCTGTACTGAGAAAAAACTCCTCTTCCCTCTGTACCATCTCTCTCTGTAGAGATAACAGACTGCTCTTCCGCCTGTACCATCTCTCCCTGTAGAGATAACAGACTGCTCTTCCGCCTGTACCATCTCTCCCTGTAGAGAGAACATACTCCTCTTCCCTCCGTATCACCTCTCCCTGTACTGAGAACAGACTCTTCTTCCCTCTGTACCGCCCTGTATGGAGAACAGACTGCTCTTCCCCCTGTACCATCTCTCCCGGTACTAAGAACAGACGCCTCTTCCCTCTGTACCTTCTCTCCCTGTACTGAGAACAGACTGCTCTTCCCCCTGTACAATATCTCCCTGTACTGAGAACAGGTTCCTCTTCCCTCTCTCCCTGTACTGAGAACAGACTCCTCTTCCCTCTGTACCATCTCTCCCTGTACTGAGAACAGACTGCTCTCCCCCTGTACCATCTATCCCTGTACTGGGAACAGACTGATCTCTCCTCTGTACAATCTCTCCCTGTACTGAGAACAGACTGCTCTCCCCCCTGTACCATCTCTCCTTGTACTGAGAACAGACTCCTCTTCCCTCTGTATCATCTCTCCTTGTACTGAGAACAGACTCCTCTTTCCTCTGTACCATCTCTCCCTGTACTGAGAACAGACTGCTCTCCCCCTTGTACCATCTCTCCTTGTACTGAGAACAGAGTCCTCTTCCGTCTGTATCATCTCTCCTTGTACTGAGAACATACTCCTCTTCCCTCTGTACCTCCCTGTACGGAGAACAGACTGCTCTTCCCTCTGTACCATCTCTCCCTGTACTTAGAACAGACTCCTCTTCCCTCTGTACCATCTCTCCTTGTAGGGAGAACAGACTGCTCTTCCCCCTGTACCATCTCTCCCTGTACTGAGAACAGACTCCTCTTCCCTCTGTACCATCTCTCCCTGTACTGAGAACAGACTGCTCTTCCCCCTGTACCATCTCTCCCTGTACTGGGAACAGACTCCTCTGAGGTAATATAAATTTTATGGTCAAAGTTATGTTCCCTAGCGCGTACCCCACCGACTCCATGTACGAGTTAAAGTGCATGTAACTTCCCTCCTGTACCAGCTATGAAGACGCAAATACATTTGCGTCCACCGTCAACTTGTCCTCTTTCAGACCCACCATGAATGGGTTGGATGGTCCGTTCCTAAGTATGCTATGCCAACGTCTTTTTGTAGTGTACTCCTACGTTTTTCAGCCCTGGCTGAAGTAGGCCCTGAATCTCTGCCACCGAACCTCTTTTCTGGCTTCTGACTCCGAGAAATCTCTGCCCAGGCAGCCCCCGTATCCGTGAACTCTGACTTACTTCTAGCGCGGCCCTCCGTGCTCAGCTCAGCCTGCTGCCTGCCAAGATTGACTATAACCTTCGAGTTATCTGTTTCCCTCCCCAAAAATACATTCCAGCCTGCTAGCTTCAGTAAACATCCTTCCTCAGTTACAGGGCTAAAGGGCCGACCTGTCTCTGTGCAAGTAATTCATAGCTCCGTTGCCATGCTTTCATGGAAGGCCCCTTGCCCCACGCTTCTCATACAGACACCCAGGCGCTCATACACGCACTCACAGCGAGTATAGAATAGCTTCTGCTCTAGAGACCTTTCTGCCCAGATAGCTTAGTTCCCAAACATCAGATATCAGATATGATAGAAGCACAAGTTGATCTGACATGCCAGACTTCTGTCTCTTTCCGTCAGTGTAAATGTCAAGTCCCCTGCACCCCTCCAGTTACACGTCATGCAGCTGCGCGCGCATCCAAGCTTCCGATTTCTGCTGACATTGCCACATTTTCTGTTAGTGCCACCCCTTTGTGACACCTATCAGTGACATTTCCAGAACACACCTCTAGTTCACGCCTCTTGATTACGTACATGTACCACGTGTAATATTGTTATCTTGTCTTCTCTCAGCTGTTACGCCTCTTGCACTGTTACTTATGGAATGAAATAAGTATATAAGCTATGTACTGTTAATAAAATGTAGCGCTCTATCCCTTCTGACACCCTGTGTGGTGGTCAGAACATGATATCCTGATTCCTTTATGAGGAATAAAACCCTTAGAAACTCTTACACCACGGACTCTGTTTTCCTTCATTCTGATTGAGTTATTATTGATTAAGTACTTACCTGCATAGAAATTAAGAGAGTAAATTAATTATTTACGTCATTTTGGCGCCCGAACAGGGACCCCTCCCCCACCTCACGCGCCGGTTGGCGCGTTGCATACTGTGTCCCCTGCCATCAGTTAGATGGAATACACGTGTACTGGCAGGATTTCCTGCATCTCCCTCTGACCCACGGAGGTGACGAAGACTGCAATCAGTGCCCAGACGAGGCGGTGAGGAGTGCGGAGGATCCCGACCAGAGCCCAGCCGAAAGAAGCAAGGTCCGAGGTGTGAAGAGGCCCACCAGTTTTCCGAAGTTTTCCGAAGTTTTCCGAAGTTTTTCCGAAGTTTTCCGAAGTTCCGAGTCGAGTCCAGTCGAGTTTTCCGAGGCCTTCTGTTTTCCGTGCTTCCCGGTGAGTACCATTGCTGGGTCGTATCTAGACGGGTTTGGGTACGCAAGTCCGGTCTGCACTGTTTTTAGGCAGTGTATCTGTACTGTTTGGCAGTATATCTAGTATTCCGAATTTCTGAAATTCTGCACTGTTACAACAGTGTATCTGTACTGTTGAGCAGTACATCTAGTATAGAGGGGTAGTCATCTATGTTTTAAATGTTTTTGTAATTAATGTCGTGGTATGAATGTGATTGTTTTTGTGCATTATTGTGTTTTCTTGTATAAATAGTTTCAGTCGAAATTAAGTATCAAGGATCAAGCATTTCAGTATCAAGTAGGCACAATGCCGTTTTTCAACAAGTTAAAGCAGATAGGAACTAGGAAAGGGATATTAGAGGAAGAAATTCCAATTCCCCCTAGGGACACTCCAGGTAATTTTATGTATAATAAACATGGCATAGACGCCATCCTGTATCTAGAGTTATGGACCGATTATACCAAGCACCTAGAGGAAAGATACCGATGGCCAGTTAACGGAACATGGGATGCCGAGTGCATCATAAAGGTAGAAGAAGTATTACGGAAAAAGAAAGCCAGACAATCTCAGAAAGACGCCATAGAATTTTGGCGTAAGGAATCACATAAACGTGCTGAAAGAGCACTCCGTAGAGAAGACAGACTTAAAGAATCAGAAAAGGCTCAAGAAAACGAATTAGTTACTGAAGGAATTCGAGTAAAATCAGAACAAATAGATCGCATCCGAAATAGCCAAGTGAACAACATGTATCTTTTGGCCGAAGGTACCCCTGACGCCATTTCAGAAATACCGAAAAATTTGCCGTCACCATTAGTTCCAACTAAAGTAATGCATAAGACTACTAAAGACATATTCCTAAATTCATACTTAGACGATGTAGCACCAGCTTACACCAATCTGCCTGTTCGTGCCCTGCCTATAGACAGGGACGGGGGTGGCACTCCACCCCCAGGTCACGTTCCGCCGGCACCGCAACAGACTTCCCCTGTTCCGCCAGCCCCGCCACTTCCCGTACTCAAAACTGACCTACCGAAACCACGTTTGCCTGATCCACCTAAACGACAAGTTCACGTTCAAATACAGACTCCCCAGGGAGGTAATGTACAAGCTTCCGCTTCAGGAGGTGCGACCGCGGGTCCTCAGACCCCGCCACCAACTCACAGATTCAATCTCAAAGATATGCAGAGTCCTCTCACGTACAGGTCTCCCCACTCCTCTAATTCATCCCGCCTTGACACATTAAAAGAAAACATGTCAGTTTGCAGATATGATCCAGTACCCGGAAAAGACGATTTAATGATATTGGCATCATTACGGTTAAGATCTGCTACTGATAGTTTGTTATGCTATGCAGGAATGAAGGATCGTCTAGACAGAATATATGAGTTCGTTCAGACAGGAAAGGACTCTGACAGTATTAAGGATGCCATGGAGAAACAGAAAGTTGGCATGCAAGCACTGATACTACGATTTTTCATAAATTGTCTAATAAGAGAACGAGACAGGCCCGGAACAGATCAGAGTGAATTAGACGCATTGAACAAGTGGGGTCAAAATATAGCTGATGGGAAGCATGACAGACAAAATTGCATAGAGTCAATGTACAAGAAGATTAAGAAAGCAGTAATAGCAGTACACCAGAAAGAGAAAGAAAAGGCTTCCTCCGAGGAGGAAGAAGTACCGGAAGAATCCGAAAGAAATATAGGAACAATAGCATATGTAGGTAAGGGAACTTACCTTAGGAAGGGTATCCGTCCGGAGAGCAAGAGAGTTTTCTTCTCTGCCTTAACAAATCCGAATTCTGCTGAGCATCAGTTCCAGGAAACTGATAAAAGGCTTCGAGATCGAGTTGGGTACCATGTACTCAATTCTATGGATGAACAAGAACTTGCCCGATCAGCTGTATCATGGGCCGAAAATGCAGACATATATAATGATGACACAGTGGCGCAGACATTTCTGAACCTCTCCCCCGACGAACAGAAATTAGCAGGTGTATACATGATTCAGCACCTTCTCATTAAATACAGAAAACATTATTCCGATCCAGGTCCCTTACACGAGACACTAGAAGCACTACTGATGGATAGATGGAGAGGTCTAAGCACTAAATTAATTCAAATAATTCTAGAACAACGACGCAGATATGATACCTTTGTAAGCTCTGAATATGTTCCCGCCCCACCTCCAGAGAGGAAAATGTACCATATGCAGTGCGGGGGTGGTATTGAAAGTCAGAACCCCTTACGAGAAGTGCACCCTGTTATGGGTGAGGATAAAACTTTGAAACGCGTGTATGTACACACGCCTCTGACTAAATTAGAACTGTTAGAAATGAAGAAACTAGTACCATGCCATGATAAAGACCCTGCAGGTTTTCACAGAGAGCTTAAAGACATGTTATTAATGGGGGACTACACATATGATGATATCATGAAAATGTTGAAAGTATTATTGCCTACGGGTATATTCGAGAAATTAAAGGAAAAGGAATGGGAGGTGGGAGACACAAAGATTGCCTGGGCAGAAATAGAGGAAGAGGAAAAGAAACGGGTCCCAGGGTTAGGCCTTGGGGACAAAACTAAAGCATTACCAGGTTTGATAGTACAGGTCCTGCCCAGATTATTGACAACTAGAAAGGAGGATTGGGATGCAATCTCGTCCTGTAAACAGAAACATGATGAAGATACTAGTGACTTTTATTCAAGATTCGAGAAATGTTTTATTATAAATAGTGGCCTCCAGCCAAGTAGCGAGTCGTACCCACATCTTTTTGTATCAAAGTTAGTAGAGAATTCCCTACCGTTAGTTAAAAATCGAGTGTACAAGGTTGAGAGTACATGGCAAGCAAATACGCCATCTCAGATGTTACAAATGTTACAATATCACCAGAACAGAATTAGAGAAGAACAAGATCAGGAACAGAAACGTATGAAAGACACAAAGATGAAAATGTTAGTAGCTCAGACAGTCCCATCCGACGGACACAGAAAGGGTACGACCCAGACAAGTCACACTGCAGCTCCTGTTAAAGGGACATGCAATTATTGCAAGCAGCCAGGTCACTACGTACACGAATGCCCAGTTCTGAAACATAACATAGCGACAGGTAAAACTAAAGAAAGACCGCATCCGCCTAGACAAGACCATAACCAGCATCAGTCTACACAGAATACACAGCCTATGCATGCATCCGCACAGACAGCACAGACCGTAGCAGTACCACAGCCACAGCCCATTGCTGCAACTCAGCAAGTTTCACAACAGATGTACCAGTATGCCCAGTCTGCTTACCCCGAATATTCCCGATATACATGAAACAGCCTAGAGAGGGAAGGTGGCTTGCCTCTTATTGAGATTCCTGTAGATCAAGAAGGTCCTTATGTACACAGTCAAGTATTGGGAAAAGACAGAAAGTTTTTAATTGACACAGGGGCAAGTCGCACTACAATAAGTCATGATGAAGTTCCAGGGGCACCCCTCTCAGGCTCACAGAATGTTTCCCTGGGTTTTTCGGGACAGCCTATTGTAAATGAAGTATCAGAACCAGTTCCCCTGGCTGTGGGTCCATTATCACGCGTTACAGACCTGTTACTCACGAAATCATGTCCAGAAAATCTGTTAGGAATTAAAACATTGAAGGCTCTAGGAGCTATAATCTGCTGTTCCCCGGAGGGAGTTAGACTCTTTCTGCGGGATTTCAAGGGTCACTATGTTCTGCGTGAGTTTGACGTCAGATTAAAAAATGTACCTGATTACTTGTGGGCAAAAGGCCCAACTGATGTAGGATGTATGCACATTACACCATACCGCGTTACACTCAAGGCAGGTGTTGTATTACCCAGAATCAGACAATACAAGTTACCACCCGATGCTGTAGTGGCTTTACTGAAAATCATTGAAGAGCTCATTGCCCAAGGAGTGGTCGTCGAAACCGACTCCAATATCTGTAACTCACCCATCATTCCGATTCTTAAACGTACAGATCCCAATGCACCGCCAGTATATCGGCTGGTGATTGATCTTCGAGAATTGAATAAATGCATTATCCCACAGTATCCTGTGGTCCCCGATATCTCATCCTTATTGACTGCCATTGATTCAGAAGCAACGTTCTTTACTGTAATTGATCTCAAGAACGCCTTCTTCAGCGTGCCTATTGATCCAGAGAGCCAATATCTCTTCGGGTTCTGTTTAAATGGACGCAGTTTCAAATTTTCGCGCGCACCTCAAGGATTCACAGAAAGCCCCAGCATCTATAGTCAAGCACTGAAGAGACAACTAGATTGTATTCAAATGCCAGTTAACACCGCTTTACTGCAATACGTCGATGATCTGCTGATCACCGCACGAAGTGAGCCCGAATGTGAAAAAGCATCATTAACAGTTCTACACTTTCTGGCCGACAAGGGACACAAGGTGTCTCCTTCGAAGCTACAGTTCTGTGTTCAGCAAGTTGTGTACTTGGGACACTTGCTGTCCAAAGTGGGGAGACAGCTCACTCCCGATCGCTTTCAGTTAATTGCAAATATGCCACAACCGCAGACACAAAAGGAAGTGCGGGCCTTCATAGGCCTCACCTCGTACTGCAGACAATGGATTCCCCAGTATGCATTTCTAGCCAAGCCACTCATCCAGTTAACGACACAGGAGGCAGCGATTTCGACTGCCCTCCCTTGGACTCAGGAACACACACAAGCTTTTGAAGACTTAAAGAAAGCCTTATGTCAAGCACCAGTTTTAGCGACACCATGTTACAGCAAACCGTTTACACTTTTTGTTACAGAACGTGATGGTACAGCGTTGTCTGTCCTCACCCAAGATCAAGCAGGTTCACATAAGCCTTGTGCTTATTTTTCTAGTACATTGGATTCAGTAGCCCAAGCACTCCCTGCGTGCTTAAAGTCAGTAGCAGCAACAGCGTTAGCAATCAGACAGAGCGATTCAATTGTTCTAGGTCATCAGTTAACAGTACAAGTTCCACATTCTGTAGAGGTTTTATTAAACAGAACCCAGACTCAACACTTGACTATAGCACGATTGACAGGTTATGAATTAACACTATTCCAGCCACACATAGAAATCAGACGCTGCAGTATCTTGAACCCAGCAACACTGTTACCTACAGTTATGACAGATCCAGCTCCACATGATTGTATAGAAATAATTAATGCAGTAACAAAGCCACGACGAGACTTAACAGATGTCCCATTGACAAATCCAGACCTGACACTTTATGTGGACGGTTCATGCATGAGAACAAGTACAGGAGAATTAGTGGCCGCGTATGCCGTGACCACTGAAACTGAAATTAAAGAAACACATCGTATTGATACACTGTCTGCTCAAGCAGCAGAGCTCATCGCTCTGACCCGAGCTTGTATTCTAGCCAAGAACAGAAATGTTAACATATATACTGATTCCCGTTATGCCTTCGGAGTTGTACACGATTTCGGAGTCCTCTGGCAAGAACGAGGTTTTCTGACTTCCCATGGGGCCAAGATACAACATGGCCCCCTCATTCAAGCACTGTTAGAAGCAATACATTTGCCCTCGGGCATATCAGTCATGAAGTGTAAGGCACATACTAAAGTCACAGATTCTGTTTCTCAGGGTAACGACCTGGCAGACCAGACAGCAAAACATACAGCACTGACTCACGTCCAGATTACTGATGTGACAAAGACAATAGTTCCGACAAAGTGTATGGCAGTTAGAGATCCCGCCCTAGACGTAATTGATATCCAGACACATGCTACTCCAGAGGAGATAAAGAAATGGACTGAACTAGGAGGGATTCAGACAGACCAAGGTTGGGTGACGAAGGGAAAATCTATATGGTTTCTCCCCGACTCAATGGTTCAAGTCATGATAAATACAGCACATAGCCCGGCCCATCTAGGAGAGAAGGCGATGTTAGACAGTTTACAGAATCTCTGGTACAACAAACACTTACGAGCAGCAGCAAAACAGAAAGTGCGTACTTGCATGATCTGTTGTCAGTTCAATCCAGGTAGAGGCGTCCCTGTGGAGCAAGGAGGATTTCATCCTCCCGATCACCCTTTTGAAGTCCTCCAGATGGATTATGTCCAGATGAATAGCTGTCGAGGTTTTGGGTATGTCCTTGTGGTTGTTTGTGCTCTGTCCCGTTGGACCGAAGCGTGCCCAGTCCCAGACTACACTGCTCCGACCACTGCCAGACAGTTGGTTCGTGAATTCTTCCCACGGTACGGTTTGCCCCGTGTCGTGTATTCAGATAACGGACAGCCGTTCTCGTCCGAGTTGATGAGACAGGTTTCCCTTTTGCTAGGATATCAGTGGAGGTTCCACTGTGTCCGACATCCCGAAGCAGCAGGCCTTGTAGAAAGGCATAATCAGACACTAAAAATTCGCCTTGCCAAGATCTGTCAGGAAAAAGGGGTCGACTGGATAGTCGCCCTGCCCGTGGCACTATTCTACATGAGAATGGTCGCCCACTCAAGATCAGGGCTATCCCCGTACGAAGTGGTCTTTGGCAGACCACCGAATATGTGGGGGACGCCCATTCCGAAGAAAATCACAGATGTTGATTGTAATATGTTGACAGATTACCTTGCCTCCTTGATGTCTGCACTCCAATCATGTCGTTCACAGGTTGCCGCAGCCTTCCCTGACAACACCGATGTAAAGGCGCATGAGGTCCGTCCTGGGGACCTGGTACTCGTCCGGAATTTCGACCGGAAAAGTCCGCTGGAGCCCCGTTGGAAGTCTCCGAAGACCGTCCTCCTTACAACCAGGACCGCTGTGAAAATCGAGGGGAGAAAGGGGTGGGTCCATACGAGTCACATCAAACTTTGCAATGAACTAAAAAACGGACTGAAACAGGACTCTGACTCGTCCACCCCCACCAAAGACTGTGCTGAAACGAAAGACTTTACCGTTACCGAACGAGAAAAGACTCCCCAAGAACTATATCGAATGAAACTCAGATCTAGCAAGTCAGACAGTTTAATTGTTTAAGTCCTCCCCTAGGTGAATCGGTTAAATAGTTTCTGACATGTATCCCCTAGATCGAGATAGAGAGAGAGAGAGAGAAGCAAAGAAACGCACCTACTGCAAATCACTGCGTAGTCACTGCATAGTGACGTTGTTAATAATGTTTTTTCTAAGTATTCTAATTATTATTGCCAGCATTCTGCTACCTATATATTGGCCTATTTTCAGGCGTGAACAATCTGCTTACAATGTCTCTGCTGAACACACTTTTAGTGAACTTCCTGCACATGAACTCTCTTACAGACTTGCGCTGCGCAACAATACATTCATTAGTATGTTACACCACTCCCATCAGACAAATAATGCTACAGACTGTTGGATATGTGGCCGACTCCCTCCCTACCAGAATTACAAGGGAGCTCTGCCCCTCTTTCCGTACCCGTTCACTCACAATGGCTCCTGTGGGGCATGGTTTAAAATAATTAATTCCTTAGATCCTGATACTGCTGTTTTCGAGGGGGGCTGGGTTTGGGGAAACTTGAACTTAGTCCTGCTCAACGTCTGTTACCCTGATAAAGAGGGACTTCCCACTCAAATAGGAACTGATCTAGAAAATGAAGTATATGGATTAGGTAATTACACAATTAGCCTTATGATCCTTACTGTTGAATCCGAAGCTGCTCCAGTTTTGCCCCATATGTTAGTATTACCAGTCACAGGTGAATTATGTGTTAGCAAGAAAGGTTCAGTACACGTAGGTCATAGTAAATGCACTACTGTGGTCGAGTTCAGTGACCATGGTAAATCGTCCTTTAAAGCTACCAGTCATTCCTACTTTGTTTGTGGTCATACCGCATACCTTCGTCTACCTCCAGATTGGGATGGTACCTGTTACATTGCATTCCTTCTGCCACCTGTTTTTCTAGCTCCCCCTGATTACCATAGAAATACGAATCTAGCACCGAATAGACCCAAAAGAGATATTCCCCTTGTCGACTACACAGAAACGGCATGGGAACAGTACACTGATTTTAATAAAGGATTCTTTTTCTTCCTAGGACCTGTCCAAAACAGTAAATTGATACGCAGATTAACTAGAACACTTGAAGCAGTAGTACATGAAACTACCTCCGCCTTAGGTAACTTAACAGAGGAGCAATCTGCTATGCGGGTTGTTGTCCTTCAAAATCGTCTTGTAATTGACGTCATCTTGGCAGATAGAGGTGGAGCCTGTAAGGTCATCGGGTCAAGTTGCTGTGTTTTCATTCCACAAAATGCACCATCTGTCTATCAAGCTATTACCCGTCTGCATAAAATTGCAAATCAGATACATCAGGATCCAGGCACCTGGACTTGGTCCGGTTGGTTCTGGACGACGTTAACAGCTTGGGGATGGAAGATCTTATCCTTCCTAGGCATTGGCCTTGTTATAGTATTCAGCTGCTGCCTGTGCCTGCAGTGTGGGCCAGCGATTTGTGGACTGTGTGCCACATCGTGCATTGAACATTCCAGTTGTCTCTCAAACAGTCAAAGAAAGAAAGATGAACATATAATGTTACAAGAACAGACTGATCGATTCATGAGGATCGATATATCATGAAGGGTCCGTAGGGAACAAGGAGGGAATGAGGTAATATAAATTTTATGGTCAAAGTTATGTTCCCTAGCGCGTACCCCACCGACTCCATGTACGAGTTAAAGTGCATGTAACTTCCCTCCTGTACCAGCTATGAAGACGCAAATACATTTGCGTCCACCGTCAACTTGTCCTCTTTCAGACCCACCATGAATGGGTTGGATGGTCCGTTCCTAAGTATGCTATGCCAACGTCTTTTTGTAGTGTACTCCTACGTTTTTCAGCCCTGGCTGAAGTAGGCCCTGAATCTCTGCCACCGAACCTCTTTTCTGGCTTCTGACTCCGAGAAATCTCTGCCCAGGCAGCCCCCGTATCCGTGAACTCTGACTTACTTCTAGCGCGGCCCTCCGTGCTCAGCTCAGCCTGCTGCCTGCCAAGATTGACTATAACCTTCGAGTTATCTGTTTCCCTCCCCAAAAATACATTCCAGCCTGCTAGCTTCAGTAAACATCCTTCCTCAGTTACAGGGCTAAAGGGCCGACCTGTCTCTGTGCAAGTAATTCATAGCTCCGTTGCCATGCTTTCATGGAAGGCCCCTTGCCCCACGCTTCTCATACAGACACCCAGGCGCTCATACACGCACTCACAGCGAGTATAGAATAGCTTCTGCTCTAGAGACCTTTCTGCCCAGATAGCTTAGTTCCCAAACATCAGATATCAGATATGATAGAAGCACAAGTTGATCTGACATGCCAGACTTCTGTCTCTTTCCGTCAGTGTAAATGTCAAGTCCCCTGCACCCCTCCAGTTACACGTCATGCAGCTGCGCGCGCATCCAAGCTTCCGATTTCTGCTGACATTGCCACATTTTCTGTTAGTGCCACCCCTTTGTGACACCTATCAGTGACGTTTCCAGAACACACCTCTAGTTCACGCCTCTTGATTACGTACATGTACCACGTGTAATATTGTTATCTTGTCTTCTCTCAGCTGTTACGCCTCTTGCACTGTTACTTATGGAATGAAATAAGTATATAAGCTATGTACTGTTAATAAAATGTAGCGCTCTATCCCTTCTGACACCCTGTGTGGTGGTCAGAACATGATATCCTGATTCCTTTATGAGGAATAAAACCCTTAGAAACTCTTACACCACGGACTCTGTTTTCCTTCATTCTGATTGAGTTATTATTGATTAAGTACTTACCTGCATAGAAATTAAGAGAGTAAATTAATTATTTACGTCACCTCTTCCCTCTGTACCATCTCTCCCTCAAGAGAGAACAGACTGCTCTTCCCCCTGTACCATCTCTCCCTGTACTGAGAACAGACTGCTCTTCCCCCTGTACCATCTCTCCCTGTACTGAGAACAGACTCCTCTTCCCTCTGTACCATCTCTCCCTGTAGGGAGAACAGACTGCTCTTCCCCCTGTACCATATCTCCCTGTACAGAGAACAGACTGCTCTCCCCCCTGCAACCTTCTCTCCCTGTACTGAGAACAGACTGCTCTCCCCCCTGTACCATCTCTCCTTGTACTGAGAACAGACTCCTCTTTCCTCTGTACCTTCCAGTACGGAGAACAGACTGCTCTTCCCTCTGTATCATCTCTCCTTGTACTGAGAACAGACTGCTCTTCCCTCTGTATCATCTCTCCCTGTACTGAGAACAAACTCCTCTTCCCCCTGTACTGAGAATAGACTCCTCTTCCCTCTGTACCATCTCTCCCTGTACTGAGAACAGACCCCTATTCCCTCTGTATCATCTCTCCTTGTACTGAGAACAGACTCCTCTTCCCTCTGTACCTTCCTGTACGGAGAACAGACTGCTCTTCCCTCTGTATCATCTCTCCTTGTACTGAGAACAGACCGCTCTTCCCTCTGTATCATCTCTCCCTGTACTGAGAACAGACTCCTCTTCCCCCTGTACTGAGAACAGACTCCTCTTCCCTCTGTACCATCTCTCCCTGTACTGAGAACAGACTCCTCTTCCCTCTGTACCATCTCTCCTGTACTAATAAAAGACTCCTCTTCCCTCTGTACCATCTCTTCCTGTAGAGATAACAGACTGCTCTTCCGCCTGTACCATCTCTCCCTGAAGAGATAACAGACTGCTCTTCCGCCTGTACCATCTCTCCCTGTAGAGAGAACATACTCCTCTTCCCTCCGTATCACCTCTCCTTGTACTGAGAACAGACTCCTCTTCCCTTTGTACTGCCCTGTATGGAGAACAGACTGCTCTTCCCCCTGTACCATCTCTCCCGGTACTGAGAACAGACTCCTCTTCCCTCTGTACCTTCTCTCCCTGTACTGAGAACAGGCTGCTCTTCCCCCTGTACCATATCTCCCTGTACTGAGAACAGGTTCCTCTTCCCTCTCTCCCTGTACTGAGAACAGACTCCTCTTCCCTCTGAACCACCTCTCCCTGTACTGAGAACAGACTGCTCTCCCCCCTGTACCATCTATCCCTGTACTGAGAACAGACTGATCTCCCCCCTGTACCATCTCTCCCTGTACTGAGAACAGACTGCTCTTCCCCGTGTACCATATCTCCCTGTACTGAGAACAGGTTCCACGTCCCCCTGTAACCTTCTCTCCCTGTACTGAGAACAGACTGCTCTCCCCCCTGTACCATCTATCCCTGTACTGAGAACAGACTGATCTCCCCCCTGTACCATCTCTCCCTGTACTGAGAACAGACTGCTCTTCCCCGTGTACCATATCTCCCTGTACTGAGAACAGGTTCCTCGTCCCCCTGTAACCTTCTCTCCCTGTACTGAGAACAGACTGCTCTCCCCCCTGTACCATCTCTCCTTGTACTGTGAACAGACTCCTCTTCCCTCTGTACCTTCCTGTACGGAGAACAGACTGCTCTTCCCTTTGTATCATCTCTCCTTGTACTGAGAACAGACTGCTCTTCCCTCTGTATCATCTCTCCCTGTACTGAGAACAAACTCCTCTTCCCCCTGTACTGAGAACAGACTCCTCTTCCCTCTGTACCATCTCTCCCTGTACTGAGAACAGACCCCTATTCCCTCTGTATCATCTCTCCTTGTACTGAGAACAGACTCTTCTTCCCTCTGTACCTTCCTGTACGGAGAACAGACTGCTCTTCCCTCTGTATCATCTCTCCTTGTACTGAGAACAGACTGCTCTTCCCTCTGTATCATCTCTCCCTGTACTGAGAACAGACTCCTCTTCCCTCTGTACCATCTCTCCCTGTACTGAGAACAGACTCCTCTTCCTTCTGTACCTCCCTGTAAAGAGAACAGACTGCTCTGCACTCTGTACCATCTCTCCCTGTACTGAGAACAGACTCCTCTTCCCTCTGTACCATCTCTCCTGTACTAATAAAAGACTCCTTTTCCCTCTGTACCATCTCTCCCTGTATGGAGAACAGACTGTTCTTCTCTCTGTACCATCTGTCCCTGTACTGAGAAAAAACTCCTCTTCCCTCTGTACCATCTCTCTCTGTAAAGAGAACAGACTCCTCTTCCCTCTGTACCATCTCTTCCTGTAGAGATAACAGACTGCTCTTCCGCCTGTACCATCTCTCCCTGTAGAGAGAACATACTCCTCTTCCCTCCGTATCACCTCTCCCTGTACTGAGAACAGACTCCTCTTCCCTCTGTACCACCCTGTATGGAGAACAGACTGCTCTTCCCCCAGTACCATCTCTCCCGATACTGAGAACAGACTCCTCTTCCCTCTGTACCATCTATCCCTGTACTGAGAACAGACTGCTCTTCCCCCTGTACCATATCTCCCTGTACTGAGAACAGGTTCCTCTTCCATCTCTCCCTGTACTGAGAACAGACTGCTCTCCCCCTGTACCATCTCTCCTTGTACTGAGAACAGAGTCCTCTTCCCTCTGTATCATCTCTCCTTCTACTGAGAACATACTCCTCTTCCCTCTGTACCTCCCTGTACGGAGAACAGACTGCTCTTCCCTCTGTACCATCTCTCCCTGAGCTTAGAACAGACTCCTCTTCCCTCTGTACCATCTCTCCCTATAGGGAGAACAGACTGCTCTTCCCCCTGTACCATCTCTCCATGTACTGAGAACAGCATGCTCGTCCCTCTGTACCATCTCTCCCTGTACTGAGAACAGACTGCTCTTCCCTCTGTACCATCTCTCCCTGTACTGGGAACAGACTCCTCTTCCCTCTGTACCATCTCTCCCTGTAGGGAGAACAGACTGCTCTTCCCCCTGTACCATCTCTCCCTGTACTGAGAACAGACTCCTCTTCCATCTGTACCATCTCTCCCTGTACTGAGAACAGACTGCTCTTCCCCCTGTACCATCTCTCCCTGTACTGAGAACAGACTCCTCTTCCCTCTGTACCATCTCTCCCTGTAGGGAGAACAGACTGCTCTTCCCTCTGTATCATCTCTCCCTGTACTGAGAACAGACTGCTCTCCCCCCTGTACCATCTCTCCTTGTACCGAGAACAGACTCCTCTTCCCTCTGTACCTTCCTGTATGGAGAACAGACTGCTCTTCCCTCTGTATCATCTCTCCTTGTACTGAGAACAGACTGCTCTTTCCTCTGTATCATCTCTCCCTGTACTGAGAACAAACTCCTCTTCCCCCTGTACTGAGAACAGACTCCTCTTCCCTCTGTACCATCTCTCCCTGTACTGAGAACAGACCACTATTCCCTCTGTATCATCTCTCCTTGTACTGAGAACAGACTCCTTTTCACTCTGTACCTTCCTGTACGGAGAACAGACTGCTCTTCCCTCTGTATCATCTCTCCTTGTACTGAGAACAGACTGCTCTTCCCTCTGTATCATCTCTCCCTGTACTGAGAACAGACTCCTCTTCCCCCTGTACTGAGAACAGACTCCTCTTCCCTCTGTACCATCTCTCCCTGTACTGAGAACAGACTCCTCTTCCCTCTGTACCTCCCTGTAAAGAGAACAGACTGCTCTGCACTCTGTACCATCTCTCCCTGTACTGAGAACAGACTCCTCTTCCCTCTGTACCATCTCTCCTGTACTAATAAAAGACTCCTCTTCCCTCTGTACCATCTCTCCCTGTACTGAGAAAAAACTCCTCTTCCCTCTGTACCATCTCTCTCTGTAAAGAGAACAGACTCCTCTTCCCTCTCTACCATCTCTTCCTGTAGAGATAACAGACTGCTCTTCCGCCTGTACCATCTCTCCCTGTAGAGATAACAGACTGCTCTTCCGCCTGTACCATCTCTCCCTGTAGAGAGAACATACTCCTCATCCCTCCGTATCACCTCTCCTTGTACTGAGAACAGACTCCTCTTCCCTCTGTACCGCCCTGTATGGAGAACAGACTGCTCTTCCCCCTGTACCATCTCTCCCGGTACTGAGAACAGACTCCTCTTCCCTCTGTACCATCTCTCCCTGTACTGAGAACAGACTGCTCTTCCCCCTGTACCATATCTCCCTGTACTGAAAACAGGTTCCTCTTCCCTCTCTCCCTGTACTGAGAACAGACTCCTCTTCCCTCTGTACCATCTCTCCCTGTACTGAGAACAGACTCCTCTTCCTTCTGTACCTCCCTGTAAAGAGAACAGACTGCTCTGCACTCTGTACCATCTCTCCCTGTACTGAGAACAGACTCCTCTTCCCTCTGTACCATCTCTCCTGTACTAATAAAATACTCCTCTTCCCTCTGTACCATCTCTCCCTGTATGGAGAACAGACTGTTCTTCTCTCTGTACCATCTGTCCCTGTACTGAGAAAAAACTCCTCTTCCCTCTGTACCATCTCTCTCTGTAAAGAGAACAGACTCCTCTTCCCTCTGTACCATCTCTTCCTGTAGAGATAACAGACTGCTCTTCCGCCTGTACCATCTCTCCCTGTAGAGATAACAGACTGCTCTTCCGCCTGTACCATCTCTCCCTGTAGAGAGAACATACTCCTCTTCCCTCTGTACCTTCCTGTATGGAGAACAGACTGCTCTTCCCTCTGTATCATCTCTCCTTGTACTGAGAACAGACTGCTCTTTCCTCTGTATCATCTCTCCCTGTACTGAGAACAAACTCCTCTTCCCCCTGTACTGAGAACAGACTCCTCTTCCCTCTGTACCATCTCTCCCTGTACTGAGAACAGACCACTATTCCCTCTGTATCATCTCTCCTTGTACTGAGAACAGACTCCTTATCACTCTGTACCTTCCTGTACGGAGAACAGACTGCTCTTCCCTCTGTATCATCTCTCCTTGTACTGAGAACAGACTGCTCTTCCCTCTGTATCATCTCTCCCTGTACTGAGAACAGACTCCTCTTCCCCCTGTACTGAGAACAGACTCCTCTTCCCTCTGTACCATCTCTCCCTGTACTGAGAACAGACTCCTCTTCCCTCTGTACCTCCCTGTAAAGAGAACAGACTGCTCTGCACTCTGTACCATCTCTCCCTGTACTGAGAACAGACTCCTCTTCCCTCTGTACCATCTCTCCTGTACTAATAAAAGACTCCTCTTCCCTCTGTACCATCTCTCCCTGTACTGAGAAAAAACTCCTCTTCCCTCTGTACCATCTCTCTCTGTAAAGAGAACAGACTCCTCTTCCCTCTCTACCATCTCTTCCTGTAGAGATAACAGACTGCTCTTCCGCCTGTACCATCTCTCCCTGTAGAGATAACAGACTGCTCTTCCGCCTGTACCATCTCTCCCTGTAGAGAGAACATACTCCTCTTCCCTCCGTATCACCTCTCCTTGTACTGAGAACAGACTCCTCTTCCCTCTGTACCGCCCTGTATGGAGAACAGACTGCTCTTCCCCCTGTACCATCTCTCCCGGTACTGAGAACAGACTCCTCTTCCCTCTGTACCATCTCTCCCTGTACTGAGAACAGACTGCTCTTCCCCCTGTACCATATCTCCCTGTACTGAAAACAGGTTCCTCTTCCCTCTCTCCCTGTACTGAGAACAGACTCCTCTTCCCTCTGTACCATCTCTCCCTGTACTGAGAACAGACTGCTCTCCCCCCTGTACCATCTATCCCTGTACTGAGAACAGACTGATCTCCCCCTGTACCATCTCACCCTGTACTGAGAACAGACTGATCTCCCCCCTGTACCATCTCTCCCTGTACTGAGAACAGACTGCTCTTCCCCGTGTACCATATCTCCCTGTACTGAGAACAGGTTCCTCTTCCCCCTGTAACCTTCTCTCCCTGTACTGAGAACAGACTGCTCTCCCCCTGTACCATCTTTCCTTGTACTGAGAACAGACTCCTCTTCCCTCTGTACCTTCCTGTACGGAGAACAGACTGCTCTTCCCTTTGTATCATCTCTCCTTGTACTGAGAACAGACTCCTCTTCCCTCTGTACCATCTCTCCCTGTACTGAGAACAGACCCCTATTCCCTCTGTATCATCTCTCCTTGTACTGAGAACAGACTGCTCTTCCCTCTGTATCATCTCTCCCTGTACTGAGAACAGACTCCTCTTCCCTCTGTACCATCTCTCCCTGTACTGAGAACAGACTCCTCTTCCTTCTGTACCTCCCTGTAAAGAGAACAGACTGCTCTGCACTCTGTACCATCTCTCCCTGTACTGAGAACAGACTCCTCTTCCCTCTGTACCATCTCTCCTGTACTAATAAAATACTCCTCTTCCCTCTGTACCATCTCTCCCTGTATGGAGAACAGACTGTTCTTCTCTCTGTACCATCTGTCCCTGTACTGAGAAAAAACTCCTCTTCCCTCTGTACCATCTCTCTCTGTAAAGAGAACAGACTCCTCTTCCCTCTGTACCATCTCTTCCTGTAGAGATAACAGACTGCTCTTCCGCCTGTACCATCTCTCCCTGTAGAGATAACAGACTGCTCTTCCGCCTGTACCATCTCTCCCTGTAGAGAGAACATACTCCTCTTCCCTCCGTATCACCTCTCCCTGTACTGAGAACAGACTCCTCTTCCCTCTGTACCACCCTGTATGGAGAACAGACTGCTCTTCCCCCTGTACCATCTCTCCCGGTACTGAGAACAGACTCCTCTTCCCTCTGTACCATCTCTCCCTGTACTGAGAACAGACTGCTCTTCCCCCTGTACCATATCTCCCTGTACTGAGAACAGGTTCCTCTTCCCTCTCTCCCTGTACTGAGAACAGACTCCTCTTCCCTCTGTACCATCTCTCCCTGTACTGAGAACAGACTGCTCTCCCCCTGTACCATCTATCCCTGTACTGAGAACAGACTGATCTCCCCCCTGTACCATCTCTCCCTGTACTGAGAACAGACTGCTCTCCCCCCTGTACCATCTCTCCTTGTACTGAGAACAGACTCCTCTTCCCTCTGTATCATCTCTCCTTGTACTGAGAACAGACTCCTCTTTCCTCTGTACCATCTCTCCCTGTACTGAGAACAGACTGCTCTCCCCCCTGTACCATCTCTCCTTGTACTGAGAACAGAGTCCTCTTCCCTCTGTATCATCTCTCCTTGTACTGAGAACATACTCCTCTTCCCTCTGTACCTCCCTGTACGGAGAACAGACTGCTCTTCCCTCTGTACCATCTCTCCCTGTACTTAGAACAGACTCCTCTTCCCTCTGTACCATCTCTCCCTATAGGGAGAACAGACTGCTCTTCCCCCTGTACCATCTCTCCCTGTACTGAGAACAGACTCCTCTTCCCTCTGTACCATCTCTCCCTGTACTGAGAACAGACTGCTCTTCCCCCTGTATCATCTCTCCCTGTACTGGGAACAGACTCCTCTTCCATCTGTACCATCTCTCCCTGTAGGGAGAACAGACTGCTCTTCCCCCTGTACCATCTCTCCCTGTACTGAGAACAGACTCCTCTTCCCTCTGTACCATCTCTCCCTGTACTGAGAACAGACTGCTCTTCCTCCTGTACCATCTCTCCCTGTACTGAGAACAGACTCCTCTTCCATCTGTACCATCTCTCCCTGTAGGGAGAACAGACTGCTCTTCCCCCTGTACCATATCTCCCTGTACAGAGAACAGACTGCTCTCCCCCCTGTAACCTTCTCTCCCTGTACTGAGAACAGACTGCTCTCCCCCCTGTACCATCTCTCCTTGTACTGAGAACAGACTCCTCTTCCCTCTGTACCTTCCTGTACGGAGAACAGACTGCTCTTCCCTCTGTATCATCTCTCCTTGTACTGAGAACAGACTGCTCTTCCCTCTGTATCATCTCTCCCTGTACTGAGAACAAACTCCTCTTCCCCCTGTACTGAGAACAGACTCCTCTTCCCCCTGTACCAGCTCTCCCTGTACTGAGAACAGACCCCTATTCCCTCTGTATCATCTCTCCTTGTACTGAGAACAGACTCCTCTTCCCTCTGTACCTTCCTGTACGGAGAACAGACTGCTCTTCCCTCTGTATCATCTCTCCTTGTACTGAGAACAGACTGCTCTTCCCTCTGTATCATCTCTCCCTGTACTGAGAACAGACTCCTCTTCCCCCTGTACTGAGAACAGACTCCTCTTCCCTCTGTACCATCTCTCCCTGTACTGAGAACAGACTCCTCTTCCCTCTGTACCTCCCTGTAAAGAGAACAGACTGCTCTGCACTCTGTACCATCTCTCCCTGTACTGAGAACAGACTCCTTTTCCCTCTGTACCATCTCTCCTGTACTAATAAAAGACTCCTCTTCCCTCTGTACCATCTTTCCCTGTATGGAGAACAGACTGTTCTTCTCTCTGTACCATCTCTCCCTGTACTGAGAAAAAACTCCTCTTCCCTCTGTACCATCTCTCTCTGTAAAGAGAACAGACTTCTCTTCCCTCTGTACCATCTCTTCCTGTAGAGATAACAGACTGCTCTTCCGCCTGTACCATCTCTCCCTGTAGAGATAACAGACTGCTCTTCCGCCTGTACCATCTCTCCCTGTAGAGAGAACATACTCCTCTTCCCTCCGTATCACCTCTCCTTGTACTGAGAACAGACTCCTCTTCCCTCTGTACCGCCCTGTATGGAGAACAGATTGCTCTTCCCCCTGTACCATCTCTCCCGGTACTGAGAACAGACTCCTCTTCCCTCTGTACCATCTCTCCCTGTACTGAGAACAGACTGCTCTTCCCCCTGTACCATATCTCCCTGTACTGAGAACAGACTGCTCTCCCCCCTGTATCACCTCTCCTTGTACTGAGAACAGACTCCTCTTCCCTCTGTACCGCCCTGTATGGAGAACAGACTGCTCTTCCCCCTGTACCACCTCTCCCTGTACTGAGAACAGACTGCTCTCCCTCTGTACCATCTTTCCCTGTATGGAGAACAGACTGTTCTTCTCTCTGTACCATCTCTCCCTGTACTGAGAAAAAACTCCTCTTCCCTCTGTACCATCTCTCTCTGTAAAGAGAACAGACTCCTCTTCCCTCTGTACCATCTCTTCCTGTAGAGATAACAGACTGCTCTTCCGCCTGTACCATCTCTCCCTGTAGAGATAACAGACTGCTCTTCCGCCTGTACCATCTCTCCCTGTAGAGAGAACATACTCCTCTTCCCTCCGTATCACCTCTCCTTGTACTGAGAACAGACTCCTCTTCCCTCTGTACCGCCCTGTATGGAGAACAGATTGCTCTTCCCCCTGTACCATCTCTCCCTGTACTGAGAACAGACTGCTCTCCCCCCTTGTACCATCTATCCCTGTACTGAGAACAGACTGATCTCCCCCCTGTACCATCTCTCCCTGTACTGAGAACAGACTGCTCTCCCCCCTGTATCACCTCTCCTTGTACTGAGAACAGACTCCTCTTCCCTCTGTACCGCCCTGTATGGAGAACAGACTGCTCTTCCCCCTGTACCACCTCTCCCTGTACTGAGAACAGACTGCTCTCCCCCTGTACCATCTATCCCTGTACTGAGAACAGACTGATCTCCCCCCTGTACCATCTCTCCCTGTACTGAGAACAGACTGCTCTTACCCGTGTACCATATCTCCCTGTACTGAGAACAGGTTCCTCTTCCCTCTGTACCATCTCTCCTTGTACTGAGAACAGACTCCTCTTCCCTCTGTACCATCTCTCCCTGGACTGAGGACAGACTGCTCTCCCCCTGTACCATCTCTCCCTGTACTGAGAACAGACTGCTCTCCCCCCTGTACCATCTCTCCTTGTACTGAGAACAGACTCCTCTTCCCTCTGTATCATCTCTCCTTGTACTGAGAACAGACTCCTCTTTCCTCTGTACCATCTCTCCCTGTACTGAGAACTGACTGCTCTCCCCCCTGTACCATCTCTCCTTGTACTGAGAACAGACTCCTCTTCCCTCTGTACCATCTCTCCCTGGACTGAGAACAGACTCCTCTTCCCTCTGTACCATCTCTCCCTGTACTGAGAACAGACTGCTCTTCCCCCTGTACCATCTCTCCCTGTACTGGGAACAGACTCCTCTTCCCTCTGTACCATCTCTCCCTGTAGGGAGAACAGACTGCTCTTCCCCCCGTACCATCTCTCCCTGTACTGAGAACAGACTCATCTTCCCTCTGTACCATCTCTCCCTGTACTGAGAACAGACTGCTCTACCCCCTGTACCATCTCTCCCTGTACTGAGAACCGACTCATCTTCCCTCTGTACCATCTCTCCCTGTAGGGAGAACAGACTGCTCTTCCCCCTGTACCATATCTCCCTGTACAGAGAACAGACTGCTCTCCCCCCTGTAACCTTCTCTCCCTGTACTGAGAACAGACTGCTCTCCCCCCTGTACCATCTCTCCTTGTACTGAGAACAGACTCCTCTTTCCTCTGTATCGTCTCTCCTTGTACTGAGAACAGACTCCTCTTCTCTCTGTATCATCTTTCTCTGTACTGAGAACAAACTCCTCTTCCCTCTGTACCATCTCTCCCTGGACTGAGAACAGACTGCCCTCCCCCCTGTACCATCTCTCCCTGGACTGAGAACACACTGCTCTCTACCCTGTACCATCTCTCCTTGTACTGAGAACAGACTCCTCTTTCCTCTGTACCATCTCTCCCTGTACTGAGAACAGACTGCTCTCCCCCCGTACCATCTCTCCTTGTACTGAGAACAGACTACTCTTCCCTCTGTATCATCTCTCCTTGTACTGAGAACAGACTCCTCTTCCCTCTGTACCTTCCTGTATGGAGAACACACTCCTCTTCCCTCTGTACCATCTCTCCCTGTACTGAGAACAGACTGCTCTTCCCCCTGTACCATCTCTCCCTGTACTGAGAACAGACTCATCTTCCCTCTGTACCATCTCTCCCTGTAGGGAGAACAGACTGCTCTTCCCCCTGTACCATATCTCCCTGTACAGAGAACAGACTGCTCTCCCCCCTGTAACCTTCTCTCCCTGTACTGAGAACAGACTGCTCTCCCCCCTGTACCACCTCTCCTTGTACTGAGAACAGACTCCTCTTTCCTCTGTATCGTCTCTCCTTGTACTGAGAACAGACTCCTCTTCCCTCTGTATCATCTTTCTCTGTACTGAGAACAGACTCCTCTTCCCTCTGTACCATCTCTCCCTGGACTGAGAACAGACTGCCCTCCCCCCTGTACCATCTCTCCATGTACGGAGAACACACTGCTCTCCCCCCTGTACCATCTCTCCTTGTACTGAGAGCAGACTCATCTTCCCTCTGTATCATCTCTCCTTGTACTGAGAACAGACTCCTCTTTCCTCTGTACCATCTCTCCCTGTACTGAGAACAGACTGCTCTCCCCCCTGTACCATCTCTCCTTGTACTGAGAACAGACTCCTCTTCCCTCTGTATCATCTCTCCTTGTACTGAGAACAGACTCCTCTTCCCTCTGTACCTTCCTGTACGGAGAACAGACTGCTCTTCCCTCTGTATCATCTCTCCTTGTACTGAGAACAGACTCCTCTTCCCTCTGTACCATCTCTCCCTGGACTGAGAACAGACTGCTCTCCCCCCTGTACCATCTCTCCTTGTACTGAGAACAGACTCCTCTTCCCTCTGTACCATCTCTCCCTGTACTGAGAACAGACTGCTCTTCCCCTGTACCATCTCTCCCTGTACTGAGAACAGACTCCTCTTCCCTCTGTACCATCTCTCCCTGTAGGGATAACAGACTGCTCTTCCCCCCCGTACCATATCTCCCTGTACAGAGAACAGACTGCTCTCCCCCATGTAACCTTCTCTCCCTGTACTGAGAACAGACTGCTCTCCCCCTGTACCATCTCTCCTTGTACTGAGAACAGACTCCTCTTTCCTCTGAATCGTCTCTCCTTGTACTGAGAACAGACTCCTCTTCCCTCTGTATCATCTTTCTCTGTACTGAGAACAGACTCCTCTTCCCTCTGTACCATCTCTCCCTGGACTGAGAACAGACTGCCCTCCCCCCTGTACCATCTCTCCCTGTACTGAGAACACACTGCTCTCCCCCCTGTACCATCTCTCCTTGTACTGAGAACAGACTCATCTTCCCTCTGTATCATCTCTCCTTGTACTTAGAACAGACTCCTCTTTCCTCTGTACCATCTTGTACTGAGAACAGACTGCTCTCCCCCGTACCATCTCTCCTTGTACTGAGAACAGACTCCTCTTCCCTCTGTATCATCTCTCCTTGTACTGAGAACAGACTCCTCTTCCCTCTGTACCTCCCTGTACGGAGAACAGACTGCTCTTCCCTCTGTACCATCTCTCCCTGTACTGAGAACAGACTCCTCTTCCCTCTGTATCATCTCTCCTTGTGCTGAGAACAGACTCCTCTTCCCTCTGTACCATCTCTCCCTGGACTGAGAACAGACTGCTCTCCCCCCTGTACCATCTCTCCCTGTACTGAGAACAGACTGCCCTCCCCCCTGTACCATCTCTCCCTGTACTGAGAACAGACTGCTCTCCCCCCTGTACCATCTCTCCTTGTACTGAGAACAGACTCCTCTTCCCTCTGTATCATCTCTCCTTGTACTGAGAACATACTCCTCTTCCCTCTGTACCTTCCTGTACAGAGAACAGACTGCTCTTCCCTCTGTATCATCTCTCCTTGTACTGAGAACAGACTCCTCTTCCCTCTGTACCATCTCTCCCTGGACTGAGAACGACTGCTCTCCCCCCTGTACCATCTCTCCTTGTACTGAGAACAGACTCCTCTTCCCTCTGTATCATCTCTCCTTGTACTGAGAACAGACTCCTCTTCCCTCTGTACCTTCCTGTACGGAGAACAGACTGCTCTTCCCTCTGTATCATCTCTCCCTGTACTGAGAACAGACTGCTCTCCCCCTGTACCATCTCTCCCTGTACTGAGAACAGACTGCTCTCCCCCTGTACCATCTCTCCTTGTACTGAGAACAGACTCCCCTTCCCTCTGTATCATCTCTCCTTGTACTGAGAACAGACTCCTCTTCCCTCTGTACCTCCCTGTACAGAGAACAGACTGCTCTTCCCTCTGTACCATCTCTCCCTGTACTGAGTACAGACTCCTCTTCCCTCTGTGTCATCTCTCCTTGTACGGAGAACAGACTCCTCTTCCCTCTGTACCATCTCTCCCTGTACTGAGAACAGACTCCTCTTCCCTCTGTATCATCTCTCCTTGTACTGAGAACAGACTCCTCTTCCCTCTGTATCATCTCTCCTTGTACTGAGAACAGACTCCTCTTCCCTCTGTACCTTCCTGTGCTGAGAACAGACTGCTCTTCCCTCTGTATCATCTCTCCTTGTACTGAGAACAGACTCCTCTTCCCTCTGTACCATCTCTGCTTGTACTGAGAACAGACTCCTCTTCCCTCTGTACCATCTCTCCCTGTATTGAGAACAGACTGTTCCTCGTGTCATGCTGCATCTCCTTATACTAATAATAGACCGAATTTGCCTCTCTGCCATCTCCCCTTAAACTGAGCCCTGGCAGCTCTTACCACTGGGCCATCTCCCGCCATACTGAGAATAGACTGCTTGCTATCCATGCCCTCTCCCCGGATGCTTCCCTTGCACCCTCAACCTATGCGAACACTAGACTTCTCTGCACTCTGTGCCATCCCTCCTTAGACTGAGTATTGGCTCCTCCCCCCACCACCACCTCCCCACATATTGAGAATACACTGTACCCCCCAGTCAGCTTTCCATACACTCTAAATAGACTGCTATTCACACTAAATCATTTCTCCTAGAGTATACAATGCTCGACACCGCATGACATCACTCCTTATACTCCAAATAGACTGCTCTTCACCCCATGAAATCTCTCTTACCCTCTGAATAGACTGCTCTTCACCCCATGAAATCTCTCTTACCCTCTGAATAGACTGCTCTTCACCCCATGAAATCTCTACTTACCCTCTGAATAGACTGCTCTTCACCCCATGAAATCTCTCCTTACCCTCTGAATAGACTGCTCTTCACCCTATGTAATCTCTCTTACCCTCTGAATAGACTGCTCTTCACCCCATGAAATCTCTCCTTACCCTCTGAATAGACTGCTCTTCACCCTATGTAATCTCTCCTTACCCTCTGAATAGACTGCTCTTCACCCTATGTAATCTCTCCTTGCCCACTGATTAGACTTCTCTTCACCCTATGTAATCTCTCCTACCCTCTGAATAGACTGCTCTTCACCCCATGAAATCTCTACTTACCCTCTGAATAGACTGCTCTTCACGCTATGTAATCTCTACTTACCCTCTGAATAGACTGCTCTTCACCCTATGTAATCTCTCCTTGCCCACTGATTAGACTGCTCTTCACCCTATGTAATCTCTCTTACCCTCTGAATAGACTGCTCTTCACCCCATGAAATCTCTACTTACCCTCTGAATAGACTGCTCTTCACGCTATGAAATCTCTACTTACCCTCTGAATAGACTGCTCTTCACCGCATGAAATCTCTACTTACCCTCTGAATAGACTACTCTTCACGCTATGTAATCTCTACTTACCCTCTGAATAGACTGCTCTTCACCCTATGTAATCTCTCCTTACCCACTGATTAGACTGCTCTTCACCCTATGTAATCTCTCCTTACCCTCTGAATAGACTGCTCTTCACCCCATGAAATCTCTCCTTACCCTCTGAATAGACTGCTCTTCACCACATGACATCTCTCCTTACCCTCTGAATAGACTGCTCTTCACCCTATGTAATTTCTCCTTACCCTCTGAATAGACTGCTCTTCACCCTATGTAATTTCTCCTTACCCTCTGAATAGACTGCTCTTCACCCTATGTAATTTCTCCTTACCCTCTGAATAGACTGCTCTTCACCCTATGTAATCTCTCCTTACCCTCTGAATAGACTGCTCTTCACCCCATGAAATCTCTCCTTACCCTCTGAATAGACTGCTCTTCACCACATGACATCTCTCCTTACCCTCTGAATAGACTGCTCTTCACCCTATGTAATTTCTCCTTACCCTCTGAATAGACTGCTCTTCACCCTATGTAATCTCTCCTTACCCTCTGAATAGACTGCTCTTCACCCTATGTAATCTCTCCTTACCCTCTGAATAGACTGCTCTTCACCCCATGACATCTCTCCTTACCCTCTGAATAGACTGCTCTTATTCATATGTCATCTCTCCTTAAACTCTGAATAGACAGCTCTTCACCCCATGTCATCTCTCCATATACTCTGAACATATTGCTTGTCACCACATGACGTCTCTCCTTATAAAGAGTATACACTATTTGTCACTACATAACATCTCTCTTAGTACTCTGAACAGACTTTTCTTCACCCCATGTTATCTCTCCTTATACCATCAATAGACTGCTCTTTACACCGTCATGTCTCCTTACACTCTGAATAGACTGCTTCCCACCACATGACATCTCTCCTTGCACTCTGAATAGACTTTTCTTCACCCCATGTTATCTCTCCTTATACCATCAATAGACTGCTCTTTACACCGTCATGTCTCCTTACACTCTGAATAGACTGCTTCCCACCACATGACATCTCTCCTTGCACTCTGAATAGACTGTTCTTCACCCCATGTCATCTCTCCTTATACCATAAATAGGCTGCTCTTTCCACCACGTCATATCTCCTTAAACTTTGAATAGACTGCTTGTCATCACATGACGTCTTTCCTTATACTCTGAATAGACTACTCTTCCGCCTCAAGATGTCTGTTCTTATACAGAGTATAGACTGCTTGTCAGCGCATGATGTATCTCCTTATACTCTCAATAGACTGCCCTTCACCTCATGTCATCTCTGGTTATACTCTGAATAGACTGCTCTTCACCCAATGTCATCTCTTGTTACACACTTAATAGACTGCATTCTAGGAGAATTCCAGCGCGTCCATTAGACGTCCTAATCTGTTTTCATACACACTTCACATGCGGTGCTTAAGGGGAGGGGTATCACCCTAATCACTCCAAAATCAAGACCCTCAGATCCTTACAACATAAATTCTATCCTTAGCAAACGCTAGATTCCAAGATTATTTAATCAGTAATGACCACACAAAGAAATTCTTTCTGATCTTTGTCTTTAATTTTACGATTCCCATGCAGGTGTTTCGTCGATTGGGGAATACCCCGCAACTTCTTCAGGGCTGTCAGACTTACAGGTTTCACCTTCTTTTCCCATCTCTCCGCCAGTTCTACTTCCATCCCGGCTGTCTGTATAATTATCTTCTATAGTGTGCCGTATCAAATGATTTAAAATGTTCTCCCGTAATCAGAGTGACATTTCAACAATTATCGAAGTAGTTATTAGAACATTGAAACGTTGGAAGCTCCGTTGAAAATAATGGAGTAGCTCTGGGCTTATAATGGCTGGTATAAGCCCGGAGCTCCAACATTCCAATGCTTCTTTTTTTTTTTTTTTTTTTTTTTTTTTTTATTTAGTCCTCATTACGCAACTATTTAAAAGTCAGGAGTTTTCAGGGATCCTTCTCGATATTCGCGGCGCCCTTGAGAGAGGAAACCCCTTACGTCCATACTTATAGGGAGATGGCTTGGTTGTTCATAGTGGGTTGAGCTAGCCATCATAGCTACTCTTACAAGCCTTTCTCATCATTGTTGCGATAGCGTAATCATTGGACCGTGAACAAAGGAGGTATTTTGGAGAGCCAGGAATGTTGCCTTCAAGTTTCGAATACACATTATATATACCACATTCTTTAGTTCACCGCTTATGGTATTCCTCCCACAGGTCCCAGAATCTATATTTTTTAGAAGTATGCCTCTTATTTTTATCTAAATTAAACACTTTCAAGATTGAGGCCAACCATTCATTATGAGTAGGGGAAACCGGAGTTATCCATTTTACACAGATCTCCCTCCTTGCCAAAAGAATCAGAATGAAAAGTAAATTCTCTTGGACTTTAGTAAGAGGCCTTCCCACAATTGCTCTTGAGATCCCGAAAATAACTAGATCCATACTTACAGTAAGTTGTCTTCGAAATACCCCTTCTAAGGTAGTACCCACTTCGTTCCAAAAGGCATCCAAGCTGGGACAACGCCAAAACATATGTAAATCATCAGCCTTCTGCAAACCACACTTTGGACAGTTCTTCACTGTTGCCCCGTTAAATTTGGATAATCTTTTCGGGGTCCAGTAGGCTCTGTGTACAGTGAGCAAATGATTTCTTTTAAGTGCGGCAGAAGTTACAATTGACCAGCAAATGTTCATAGATACTTGCCATATATTACTTGTATCCAGCGTCGGCAGATCTTTTCCCCAGATATCTTCTGGAATTCGGAAATCTTCCTCCCCGGCCGAGATTAGGGCCCAGTACCAGTAGGAGGTTTCTTTCAAAAATGAATTAGGCGTCCACATCTTTGTCTCCAGGGTAGTATTACCTTTTCTAGTTTCCAATGCTTCTTTGTAGCTGTGAACAGAGGCTTCAGGGAGCCTGAGGGGATTTCAATCCCCTCGCGTTCCCTGAAGCCTTTGTTTAATTTGTTACAACATTCTGCCCTCTAGTGGCAGAATGTTCTAATAGCCTTATAGCCCTTCGTAGCAGGGCTATACCGGCTATTAAAGTCCAGCTGCCTTGTTAAAGTCCCACGCCTTAGACCTTTAACGCTGCAGCGGGCCTTTAATAGCCGGTATAGCTCGCTACGGCAGAATATAAGGCTATGACAGTATGATTACCTGCGGTTGTGTTGCTGCGAGTGTTAACCTGGAAGTCATTGCTTCTTACCTCATGACATCTCTCCTTCTACTCTGAATAGACTGCCCCTTACTCAATGTAATCTCTCCTTACACTCTGAATAGACTGATTTTCACATGATTTCTCTCCTTACACTCTGAATAGAATGCTCTTCACCTCATGACAACTCTCCTGACACTCTGAATAGACTGATCAGTATCCCGATGTAATTTCTCATTACACTCTGAATTGACTGCCCTATAACCCCTGTCATCTCTCCTTATACTTTGATTAGACTATTCTTCATCTCATGTCTGCTGTTCACCCCATGTCATCTCTCCCTATACTCTGAATAAACTGCTCTTCACCCCATGTCATCTCTCCTTACACTCTAAATAGACTGCTCTTCATCCCATGTCATCTCTCCTTGTACTCTGAATAGATTGCATGTCACGTCATGTTATTTCTCTTTCACTCTGAATAGACTGCTCTTTACCCCATGTCATCTCTCCTTAGACTGCTGTTCACCACATCTCACCTATCCTTATATTATGAGCAGAGTGCTCTTCATCCCCTATTATCTCTCCTTGTACTCTGAATAGACTGTGCTTCACCCCACAATCCCATCCTTATCTAGGAATCGCAGCAAGAAGTGGTGGAGTCAGCACCCTGTGCATCAGAAAAGCACATGATGAACTGGTTTTATGTGACGCTTTTCAAAGTAAATACTGTCTGAACATGTTCCCATTTTCTAGGTCCCAGACAGGAAGTGCAAAACAAGACTGGGGGCTTAGATTTACTTAGCCTTTTATGTCATCCTTGCATCGCAGGAGGTGCCGCAGGGCAACGCAAAGGCCTATTTGGAATTTACATACCACGCATGGCCTGATTTGCGAGTACTTGTAAGGCTTTGCAAAGAAATGTAACGCAGCGGCTTGCATGACTTGGGAGGTGTTTCATGGGTGGAGCGTGGCCGTTTCCATGCATCCGCTCATGGATTTTGGTGCATTCACAGATTTAGTAAAACTAGTAAACCTGGGAATGCATCGAAATGCTATGCCTTCGCAAGTGAGGCGTTATAAGGAGAAATTTCTCCTCAGTATTTCCTCTTACCATGTGTGTCGTACTCTGCAGCATGCATAACAAGAGGAAAATGCATCTAAGTATTGTTTTTATGCAGGAAGCTGTCCCTTCCTGCACAATACCAATCCTGCCTGTAACGCATACACCCTTGCATTATGGTGCAAAGGTCTGTGCATTGGCACTAGGCAGTACCCAGTGCACAGTGCACAATCGCAAGGAGAGGGCACAAATGCTCTGTATCTTTGTAAATATGAAGCGTTTCCACTCTCCCCCTTTCATGCACCCCAGCAGCTTTGCTTTCTGCGCCTCATTGCGAGAATGATTACTGAATGGGAATTGGCTCTCACTAAACATCCACCCCAGAAGACGGCCAACCCTAATATTGCCAATGTCAATTTTGACAATTGGATCTCCAGCACCCTGGATCAAGTTCTCCCGAGGGGCTCCCTGAATTCAATAAAAAGATCCAAAGTTGCTCCTTGGTATTTTCCCGCACTTAGAATGATGAAACAATCCTGCCGCAAACTTGAGAGAGCTTGGAGACAAGACCATGCACAACTGAAGAAAGCACAGTATAGAGCCGCAATAAAGCTCTACAAAAATGAAATAAAATCTGCACAAGCCCAGTTCTACGAATCCAAAATCAATCTTGCTGCGAACGCCCCCAAAGAAAATTTTAAAATAGCAAAATCTTTAATTTCCCCCTCCCAGGAGCGTCTGTCATCTGACGGCGCACAAACCTGTTGCAATAATTTAGCTACTTTCTTCTCCCAGAAGATCCAGGTCATTTATTCCTCATTCAGCACGGGTAATGATGACACTGAACTTACTTCCACAACAGATTCCGACCCTGACGTTCCCTGTCGGCTGGACAAATTTCCACCTCTTGACTCCAGCACATTAGAGAGATTGATTCCCAAAATCACCTCGGGATCTCCTAATGACTCAGCACCCCCGCAGACTCTCATCAAGGTCATTGATGCCATTCCCCTGGTCATCCTGGATGTCCTTAATGCTTCCATCACTTCTAACTACGTTCCAGCTCCTTGGAAGTGCGCAATGGTTAGGGCTTTATTGAAAAAGCCCACATTAGACCAGAACAACTTGGCCAACTACCGCCCAATTTCCCTGCTTCCCTGGATGAGCAAACTGCTCGAGAGGTACGTCAAAAACATCTTAGTAGATTATCTAGAGTCCAATAATCTGCTATGTACCTCTCAGACGGGGTTCCGTCCTCAGCACGGAACGGAAACTGCTCTCTTAGCAGTGACGGAAGAAGCTAGAGCTGTGCTGGACCGGGGAGGAAAAGCAGCCATCATATTACTCGATCTCAGTGCCGCGTTCGACACGGTTAACCATGCCACACTTTTACATCGACTGAATGGATTGGGCGTGTCGGGCGCAGCCCTGGAATGGCTGACCTCCTTCCTGGATGAGCGATTCTTCCAGGTGTTTGAAGGCGAGGCAGTCTCCCCCAAGCAGCCACTCAATTGCGGGGTTCCCCAGGGCTCCTCCCTAAGCCCCACCCTTTTTAATGCTTATATGCGACCTCTAGAAAAGATAGTCCATCCTTTTGGTGTGCGTATCGTCACCTACACTGACGACACCCAATTAGTGGTCTCTTTGGACCACTCTGAGGGGTCGTCTAAAACCTTAGGTCCCTGTCTAGAGGCGGTTGCCAAGTGGATGCAGTCCTCCTGTCTCAAACTTAACGGGGAGAAGACAGAGATTATGTTGTTGGGTAATCCTTCTCCGACCGCCCTAGCATCCAACTGGCCCACATGTCTCGGTCCTCCTCCCCCTCCCAAACCCCAGATAAAGAGCCTTGGAATCTGGCTTGACAAAGCACTTGACTTTTCGGTCCAAGCCACCAAAACAGCTTCTACGTGTGTTGGGCTAATGAAAATGCTTCGCAAAGTGCTCCCTCTGCTTCCATTCCAGGGGAGGATGGTCATGGTTCAGGCCCTGATACTCTCCCGCCTGGATTATGGAAATGCCCTATACATAGGAGCCCCGGCAGCAGTGACCAACAACTTCAAGTCACGCAAAACTGTGCTGCTCGACTACTGTACAACATTCCCCGCTGGCAGTCAGCCAAGAAAGCTTTGAAAGAACTTCACTGGCTCCCAGTAGCCGCAAGAGCACAGTTTAAGGCCATGTGCATCCTGCACAAATCTTTCCACCATACAGGCCCTGCTATCCTGCTTCCCTTAGTTGTGCCCTATGCCCCATCTGGAGCCCTTCGATCTAGCTCATTACATCTGGCAACCACAACTAAAATTAACAAAGCTTGATGGGGCGGTCGCTCCTTCTCCCACACTGCTGCCAAGCTTTGGAATTCTCTCCCTCTATCCCTTCGAGAGAACAATAACCGGATGTCCTTCAGAAAGGCTCTGAAAACCCATCTGTTCGCAAAAGCGTGTTGACTCACCCTTAGCACGCCACAGTAATCAGTCAAAGCGCTGCGAGGCCTCCGGGTAGTTACGCGCTATATAAGTGCAATTTTTTCATATGCCTCTATGGGGCACATGCATCAAGGTTAACCCTGGGCAAAGCACTACGCTACACTTGCGTAGTTTCCAAAGTTTGCACTACTTCACACTACGCAAATTGCACATAGCACAGTGCAAACATGCGTAGCGTAGTGCAGCGGTAATTTTTTGCATGCTCTTGGTCCTCAATGTCAAGTTGGCGACCGCGAGCAAGCAAAATGACATCCCGGCTAGACTTTTTCCTCGTTCGCGATTAGCAACATCAAATGGCCGGTCGCGAGCGTGGAAAATAAACCTCCCGGCGAGATTCTCAAGGCGGGGAGGTCAGGTTTCTCATTGCGAGTGGTCGTGTATGCTCGCGACCGCCCGCGATGAGAAACTACCAGTCCGCATTGAGAAAGCTGATGCTTGAGTAAAAATCTACTCAAGCGGCAGTAAAAGACAGCTCGCACTGTGCAAGATGCTGTTTTCAATGATTGCACAGTACGGGCAATCATCCGGCACTGTGCAATCATTGCGAACAGCACACTACGCAGTTCGCGTAGTGCTACGTGTAGCTTGTGTAGTGCGAAGTGCACTTCACGTAGCTACACGTAGCGCTACTTTGCGAAGTACTCCCAGGCTTAATCAAGGTAAGCATTTGTGATTCCTTAATAGTGATGATTAAGGAATCGCTATTAAGGAATCACAATTACCAATGCATGTAGGTGTTGCTGAAAAAATAGCGATTTCTACACATTTCTTATTAGCGAATCGCAAATTGTGATTCGCTAATAGGGAATGCTTTCCCATTCATTCGAATGGGAAACCGTTTGCAATCTGCGATTACCAAATAGGTAATCGCAAATTGCAAATGCAATTTCAAGGGTGCGAGGGGGACAGAAGGCCACACTGATGCACCCCCAAAATTGGCATGTGTGCACATGTGGCGCACACACATGCCCTTGGTGCATGTGTGTGCGCCACATGGCACTTAGAAAAATGCAATTTTTTGCATTTTTTGAAGGAATTGCAAATTACCATCAACTTCAAGTTGATGGTAATCTGCGACTCCTTAATGCAAAGTTGCAATCTGAGATTGCTTCTTGCAATGCATTTAGGGAATCGTAAATTGCGATTCCCTAACTGCATTCGCAAAATAGGTAATTTGCTATGTTGCAAATGGCTATGGGCTTGATGCATCCCAAATGGCTAATTACGGGTCGCAAATAGGCCGATTCTGCGAACCGGCCCGTTTGCGACCGGTAATTAGCTTGATGCATGTGCCCCTATGTCTCTGCAAGACTCGTTGGTAAAATATAATAAAAGGTTTTGCTAATGCAAACTAAGAGACTGAGCAAAACAGTACAGAGAACTTTATTGAGAAAAAGGTAATGGTAATGTTAGCAAAACTTTCACTGATCTAGTATTGGATGGACAAACAGTTACAAACTATGGGGCATATTACCAAGCAATAGCGATAATTATCGCTATTGCTTGGTTAGAGACAAAAAATTACCGCTGAGTTGCGGTGATTTTTACCGCAAATAAACCTTGGTATTACCAAGGTTTATCGCAAATGCGATAAAAATCACCGCAATTCATGAATATCGCTGAAAAGTCAGCGATATTCATGCATTACCGAGCTAATGCTCTTAGCCATGTTATCCACCTACTATTGGATAACATGGCTAAGAACTGCTCAGGGCAGGTGTTAGCTTTTGGAGATATTCGCGCTTAGCACGAATATCTCCAAAAGTTGGTAATAGGAGATAGCGATGTTAGCTGTTTTCAGTCGCTACCATCTTGGCACGCCCACTTTGCATGTCATTATCACTGACATGCAAAGTGGGGTCCAAGATGGTCGCTATCTCCTACTAGCTGTCGCTAACTGGTGTTAGCGACAGCTAGGTAATAGGGAGATAATTTTATCGCCGCTTTCTTGGCTTTTAAAGCCAAAAAAGCGGAGATAAACCCCCTTGATAATATGCCCCTATCTTATTTATTTGCTGGGTCAGGTGCGAGTTCATAGACTAAAATTTCTGAGGAAACATTTAACGTGAACTATTTATTTGAGATTTTCAAGATGAATGGCATTATCCATTAGGGCACAGAAAAGAAATTTTGGAACTCTTAGGAGGATCAAGGTGGTTTAAGAACTTCTTGCTGAGAAGGTTTTGGCATAGAACATCTTTTGGCACTAGCATCAATATATATAGTGACAGGTGACCACAAATCCAGGCGTTCCGATGCCATTCGAATGGGATATACAAAGGCAGTATCTAATCTATGATCGCATTTCACCTCTTAAACCTTTCCCTGCCCTACAATTCTCAACCTTTGCCTCATTACTTCTTTTTTCTCCTTTAATATTACAACTATTTTCCCTAGCCAGTAATCTTTTGTGGTCCACAATTTATTTACTGTTTATTTTTAAAAAAACATTCATACTCTTTTTTTTTTAACCTGTTCTTCTGGGTTTATTATATTATATTTGACCCCGTTGTATTTCTATCTAATTTGTTTTTTTTCACTAAGTGTTTTTAAATTATTTTGGTTCTCCGAAATATGACCTATTACTTTTTTTTATCTTGTGAGTGAACATAGTACATTTATGGGAGATAGAGAAGGAAAAACATTGTGGGGCATATTATCAAGGACGGGTGTTAACATTATCACCGTTTTATCGGCAGGAAACATGTTCTGATGTTAACACGGGCTTCTATGGGAATTAACAAGGGCGTATAATCAAGCCCATTATCGCCGTTTTATCGGCAGTTTCCTGCCGATAAAACGGCGATAATTTTAACACCGGTCCTTGATAATATTCCCCCCGTGTTATTAGTGGGGTTGGCCACGGTAAAGCGAGGACAGAGAATACTACATAGGGTTGGAGGATGAAGCAAGGGACCTCCATGTCATAAGAGAGTTTGAGCATGTAAAAGAAAAGACAGGGAGTTTTACTGAAGGGGTGAGAAATGTAGAAATGGTTAGAGGTTGAATATAGGTGGATTACAGTTTATGCAAAGAAAGGCACTCAGAGTATGTCAGTAGAGGGGCAGAGGATGTAGTAAAGGAAGGGTGGCAAGTGTTGTTAGGGAGATTAAGTTTGCAAAGGCTCCACAATAAAGGGCGAATATATTTTGATTTATAGATCAAATGCTTAAGAGTGTGCCAGAAATATTAATGGATACAAATGAGATGGAATATGGAGGTTGTTTCATGTAAGATTGTGTTTTATTTGCTAAGGAAGAAATCCTGGCTTTCTCACTGAGTAGACTAATTATGTATGTGTGTGCTAGAGTTTTGGAGCAAAGCTGCTTTCCTATATGTCGTGTTATATATTACTCCTAGATGTCTTTTTATATAATACACTTTTACGATTTTGAAACATTTTCCAATTATCATAACATTTCCATACGAGAGGACCGTATGCATTTCCTTACATGGTGTTCAGGTGTTAGCAAACATTTATTATCATTACTAACCCGATGGATACCTTCCTGAAAAGGGCCCTGTTGCTACCCTCGGGAGGAATGGCACTCATTGTAAATGGTGCTTCAGTCTAGTTAAACTTCCCAATTTGTCAGACTATCACTTGGCCATATTCTCCAGTAAAAAGATATTCAAATGACAAGCGCGCCCTCTATCGGCTCCCACTGTGACTCAAATTACCCGAGTGTAGCAATCTGCGTTCATATGATCCAAACAGGGCGCAGTGTCGTTCGGCTCTCACACCCGCAGCACGCAGTAACAGCAGACCGTTCCTTGTCTTTCCTTTGAAGTTGAAGTGTTGTTTTACTCAGGGACTTCATAAAGGGTTTGGGGCCCCTGGGCCAAATGTATTTTGGGGGCCCCAGTTTGAAACAGCTTTTTATCAATGATCCAGTTTCAGCTCTTTCGTGCCCTTTTATGGCCAAGCCACACTGACAGTGCACAGGCACACGTGCCCAAATTCTAAATGTAGGTACATCTAATATTCAGGGATAGTGATGTTTTCAATATTGTAACACAGCAGCAGCTCACTAATATTACTGAAAATAATCGTTGTTGCACCCTCCTGTTTCGCATATTTGAGGTCCTGTTTTGATCGAAATGGCGCATGAAACATAACCATTTCCCTGCAAAATATCTGTAACTGACTCTCACACATCACTCACAAATGAATGAAAAGAAAATGTTATTTAAGACAATCTGCTTAAGAATTATTCAAGGTCTCCAAGGCAAGACTCTGCAGGACAGAGGTAGCTCTATCAGGGGACCCTAAATGGCTGGGGCCCTGGGCCAGAGCCCACTTTGCCCATACCTTAAAACGTCTCTGGTTTTACATTTCGTCAGACAATGCAGGGTGGTAGCACCCGTAGAGGGATGCCCGGCGAAAAGGCAGGTAGTTCAACGACCAGGGTAAACAGCCTGATTAACTGCGATAACTTGCTTTGCACCAATGCAAGATTGTTTAGTTCTATTTATGGTCTAAATCTCCGTACCTCTCAATGCCCCATAGTCGTGCTATAGTCAAGGTCTATGGAAATATGGTATTTTGGCTCTGTGTCGTTTTCCAGCTAATTATGGATTTGCTGCATTTGCCACAGAATCTATTACCGTCTGCAGAATCTGCAGATTTACTTTGTATATAGCTCAAATGGATTCAAAGTTACTAAAACGGGGCAACATGTGTTGTTGCGAAGTAGAAGGCCCATCATAAATGTTGGCTGGTCATCTTTCTGTTGCTTATTTCTGTATTTGGGTGTCAGACTGGTTCTAATGAGGCGAAACCTTTACCCAGGTAGTGTTAACGTGCAAAAATAACGAGGTAATACTATCACAAAATGAGCTGCATTGAGCCACAAAAGTTACTCCTCTCCTGCAGCATAATTCCAATGGCCCTGATTCTAGGTTATCAAGCTCCATGTCAGGAAGGAGATAAGCTTCTTGTTGTCATCATTATATATGGGCAACATGTGGTGAAGGTGCATTGAGTGGGTTAACAAAAACACATTTTCCCATGGCACATTAACCTGTTTTAACAATGGCAACTGGCTTTCTCAACACTTAGCTGCATCTTCCCAAGTGCCCTGCTGTCTATGGCAAATGAAATACTCCAAGATTTCATCACTTACAGACGGATGTATGACGTTACAACGCATGCTTTTACCACGCATGCCTTTACAACGTGTTTTTTACAACGCATGCCATTACAGAGCATAGTGCTTTGGGGCGCTGGATAGTGAATAGTTTAATTTACTATTCCAACTCCAGTCCCCGTGGATAGTAGGGAAGGTGTTGGATAGTACATTAAACCTATTCCCTATCCTAGAGCGCCCCCCAGCGCAATGCGTTGTAATGGTTTGCGTTGTAAAAGTTGCGTCGTAAAGGCACTGCGTGGTAAAAGTTGCGTTGTAAAGGATGTTCCCCCTTACAGACACAAGCGGGTAGATGGATAAAGTTTGCCTGAGTGTAATTAAAATTTAGAATGGAAAAGTGGAAATCTTTGCTGGGAAATTGGCAGCTGATTTACAAAGCCAGTTTTGCATGGGGAGCTTGCATTTACAAACTAGAACATCTCACAAAGAATACAGATTTGTACTTATTCAGAAGCGATGCTTAAGTGAGCAAAGTTAAGTGAGTGCCCTTTGTGGAGTATGAGAATAGGGGTCTATGAAAATGTGGCCGATATTGACAGAGTGATACATTTGTGGGGTGTCACAAACATTTTCAAAGTCTTTCTCATGCTTATCTGGGTTTCTAGACTTACACTTATTTGAAATAGTCGTAAGTGGTGCTGAAAGGTAGGAAACTGGAAGGATGTAACTGATTTTTCTAGGGTGTGTCAAGGGTTTACAATCTAAAAAATGTTCAATGGGATAAAAAAATCACTTTTACCATTTTTGACATTGGGCAAGTTGTCTAAACAATTGTATGCATATTCTGTGCAATAAATGGGCTCAGCACACGCAGAGCTCTATTCACAAAGATACATTTACACATGTAAATTTACACATCTGTTGAAGTACTCTTGCGGTTAGGTGTAAATTTACCTTCATGTGTTAATCCCTATTTCCAGGTGTAGTTTTCTGCTGACTGAATCTGGGGAGGTGATGATATCTACAAGTACAATTACGACAGTAAAGTTTACTTCTGGCACCAGAGCAGAGATATTCCTATGTCAAAGTATTCGGGAAAATTAATCAAGTTCAATATTATATATTTAAAATATACAAGTATATACTAATGTAAAAAAAAATGTAAATTAATTGAAAATAATTATTAATAACCTAGAATGATTAAAATGTATAGCACCTTAACCCATCAAATTAAATCCTAAATATTCAAATAATTTAAATATATTAATTTATTTGATACATTTTTTTACACAGAATATAAACAAATCTCTTCCATATCAGCCTATTAATATTTATTTAATAATTACTAAATATAAGTAAAAGATATTTGTTTAATTAATGGAAATAACATTTTATTAAAAGGTGTAATTCCTTATTTAAAAGTAGTTTTTTTTAATTTGTACATTATTTAATTTTTAATATAACTTTCTAAAACAGATAAAGGTTATAATGCATAAGCATGTGTATATGTGTATGTATATGGGTATATATATATATATATATATATATATATATATATATATATATATATATACTAGCAGCCCGCCCCAACGTTGTCCGGGGCAGAAGGGGGCTGGGGGCAGGTCCGCTGCAGGAGAGTGTGTTCTCTCTTCATAATAGTAGTATAGATTGTGCGACCTCCTCTGATATGTCTGTAAAACGTACCTTTTGTCCCGAAGTGTTGTACTGCATTATGTCCTCCTGTCTGGAATTTTTGTCCAGAATTCTGACCCTCGGTCCTGAATTTTTACACTTACCATCCTGAATTTGCACCCATGCCTGTTGGCCACCCTAATACATGCACACTACAACCCGTATTAAACTATAAATGGTTAAAAAGGCAAGAACGTGGCAGTGCAAAAAAAAACGACTATCTTACTTAGCTCCTAAGAAGGCGACTGGAATATTGCACAAAGCAGTGACCCAAGAACCTCCATGCCGTGCAAAAGTAATAGTAGGTACAAACACGTTTAATGAAGAACTGGCCCGCTGTTGATTATGCTCGTGCGACGTCATATGCTCTTCTGCCATCTAGTGGGATGAGCGTATAAAGACGGTACACGGATTCCTGAATCTCTCCAATAAAGACAAACAGTTCTTAAACCAAAAAGTCATTAAAATAGTACCATTGAAAATTGTTTATTTTCTACCGAACCATTGTGGTGAGAAACTCAAGTAGAGTCCTGCAAATGCATACGATTCTTATAAAGTTTCAGCCCCCTGACCTGTTTATGCTTGTGCCAAAATCGAGGCTCGACGTTGTCCAGGGCAGAAGGGGGCTGGGGGCAGCTCCGCTGCAGGAGACACGCAGCAGAGTGGCCAGCAGAGGTAGCAGCAGAGCGTACCCACCAGCATCACGTGCGCAGGGTGTTGTTTCCTTGCCCCCGTTTCCTTGCTCCTGGCCGCTTCTGCCCACGTTCGTTTTGTTGCTCCTGGCTGCTTCTGCCCACGCTCCTGTCCTGACTCCGGAGGCTGTTGGTTTGGCGCTCCTACCCGCTTCTGCATACGCTCCTGTCCGCTTTTGGCATGTAGAACTCCGTAGTCTGTCGGTTCGGCGCTCCTGTCCTGCCCACTTCTGGCCACGCTCCTATCCGCTCTCCGAGCACTTTACTACTTTACTAACATGGCGGACTCGTGATTGTGATGTCAGCAAGCATTAAACGCACACGCCCACCTCAGACATGGCGCTACTTCCAAGGGACTACTTTCTGAAAGAACATACTTTTCCCTTCTAAGGTATATTTTTTTATTGTATATCGCCTATGTCCATCTGCTTACCCTGACGTTTCCTATGATGTATTGGGTGTTTTGATTGGCGCTGTGGTTCCCGAGTTTACATATATATAATATATATTTCACTGGAAAAAAATGAAGGTTACAGGGATGTTATAGATGGGCTCTCATTTCACTTATACAAAACCAGTGGTGAAATTAAACAGTTATAGTTGCCTGAGCTAACTATAACTTACACCCCCTGCAATGCACATCTTATGACCGCCATATTACAAAACTCATGGCATGGTCAGTGACATCACTAATGACATCTCAAAAGACATCACTGATGACATAATCCACAGAACCACTCATACACACACTCAAACATGCACACAACCTCTCACATACCCATTCACAGACCCTGGGGTCCAGCCACAATACAATGGGGGGGGTGCGTAGCCCCCATCCCGGACTGATTTTGGCCCCTTGGACCCCATCCCCAGGGCTCAGCCTTGTAATACTGGGTGCCCTGGAGCAAGCCAGGGCACCCAGTCACCTGCATTGGGTACTGTGGGGGGAGGCTAAATGCCCCCATGGTCCCTGCTTCCTGCGGGAGCCGGCATTGACGCTGCATGGAGGGAGCTGCTGCAAAGGCAGCGCCCTCCATGCAGGAGCAATCATTCCATCTCTTTCCCTGCTCGCATGTCTGTGGGCAGGGAAATAGATTAAACCTCTGCTTCCAGCGGGTTTGAGAACTTTCACAGCTCCTGCCTGCTGGAACCTGAGTGTTTGCTTTTGCTTGGCGGGAGGTATCAAAGCTCCAGCCAAGCAAACAAAACAGCTATATCTCAGGGGTAGGCAGCCCCGGGACATAGCAGGAGCTGGCCCTGGGGAATGGTGGTCCACAGGGGCATGTATGGATGCAGAATGGGGTCTGCGCAGCGCCCCTCCTTCTGTTTGCACGGTCTGCCCAGGGAGGTTGTGGATATTGGCCCGCGAACTACCCGGGAGGGGGGCCTTAAAAAAAAAGATAAGCCCCTGGGAGGTAGTGGTCCACAGGATGAGGGGGTCTGTATAGCCTCCTCCATATTTATGTTAGCCCCTAGGAGGTGGTGGTTCCTGGGGCTTTGGGGGTCCACGCAACCACCCTCTTAAATTCTTCCTATAGTCCCAGGAGGTAGTGGTCCTGTGGGCTCTGGGGAGTCCGTGCGGTCCCCTCTAAGCATTTATATTTTGTAGCCCTGGGGGGGGGGGGGCAGTGGACTCCGAGGCCCCCCTGCTCACTATTTAAAATAGTTTAGAGAGGTGGTGGTCCCCGGGACCTTTTTAAGCCCTTGGTGGGGGGCCCTGTGCACCATCCATTTTTTTAATTAAATCCTCGTACCACCAGGACCTTTTACATTCACAGCAATATTCGTGAATATTTTGAGAAAATCGCCATGAATAAAAAAAATATATTTTTTTTTTTAAATCAGCTGAAGCGAGTCTCAAAATGGCTGTCAACACATCCTGCTTGAAGTGTTGGTAACCAATCAGAGCTCTGTATTTCCCAGCACAAGCTCGTTATTATTCGCCAATTAGGTGCGATCACAGATATACAAATTTGTATTTCCTTAAATGTCTCAACAATTACTGAAAGGATTTACACCAAAAAACAAAAAGCACAATCTGCGGACCAAAAGCTAGCTTTCTGCCAAATTTGGTGTAATTCTGTGCAGCGCTTCGGGCTGCTGCTGTGTCTAAAGAGACTATGTAAATTAACATTGGGAACACATTGGGAACACACTTTTTGACCCCCTTCCTTTTTTCTCGGCCCCCACTTGACAGATCACCCTGAAACTTTCCATTCACAGTAAAACTCACTATGACACTTTTAGGAAACTTTAGTGAAGATTCATCAAATGACGCCAAAGATATAGGCAAAAATCAAAAAATGCTTTATGTATAGAAACATGGTCCTAACTATAACTACCTACTGGTGACCGAACATCGGGAATATCAAATCCCAAACTTTACATCTATTCCAAAGAAACACATGTGCATGTGTTCTCAAAACATGTTGGGTGTTTCGCTGCCTGCACATTAAAAATGGGTGAAGACTGATACGTCTGGAGATCGCATGTGTTTCTTTGGATTAACTGCAAAGTTTGGGATTATATATATATATATATATATATATATATATATATATATATATATATATATATATATATATATATATATATATATATATATATATATCACACTTCTATTTGCATCACAGATTGGGCACTGCAAAGGCGGGTGCCGGTAATACGGAGATGCGCCGCAATAGAAATCTTCACGCTCTACCTTTCTCCCATTCGTGGACAAAGCGAAAGGCACTCACGGGGTCAGTTGCAGCAGCAGCAGGGGAGGGTAGGCCAAACAATGAGGAGGGTGAGTCACAGCACCAACCACACTAAAATCAATCCTCAACAGCGAAACGAGTTAATGGGTAAGATTCAAGGCTGGTACCCAGTAGTCAGTAGTGGGGAGGGAGAGAAGAGGGTAAGGATTGAGGCATCCGCCCCCTAACTTGAAGAGGTGAATTAAAAATGTAAACATGCTCAAAAGCGCATTTCAAAAAAGGTATAGTCTGGCAGCAAATGGCAGCTGCGGGCCCTACTAAACATGTCAAACAAAATTTTTATGGACAAGCAACAACAGAGGTGTGCATGGGCGTTATGTGAATGGGGGATCGAAAGAGAATGGATGTGTTTGAGGTGAGGAGTGGGATTTAAAAATCAGACAAACGGAGGGAGGGATTGTAATGGACAACCTTGGAGTGGAGTGCGGATGGGTCAACATGGAGTGAGCGGGGTTTAGGGGGAAACAGCACAGAGGAGGAGACGCCAGAAAACACAGGCACTCTCATAGTGTGCTAAAAGAACATGAAAAACATTCTTCCCGAAATTTAAGCAGTTGAAGAATACATCTCATCCAAGCAAAAGAATGGCAAATAAGCTATGTTCATAGGAAGGTACACACACAGTAAAAGGATGGATAGTCATTGAATGAAAACTAAGCAAATGAGAATGACAACCAAGCCAACCAACAATAAACAATAGGCTGGCTCTCAGCCACTGTAGGTTTTTGTTATAGGCAACAAGAAGTCTTTAGACAAAAGCCAGCTAAACTGTAGTTTATTCAGGTGTTTTTTATTGCACTGCCCAGACAAACAATCATATTTAAGAGATGAATGACGCAGAAGTGTAGACATTGCTAACCCACTCAACTTGAAGTAATGAATGTCTCCTCATACTGGTGATCATTCAACTGGATTTAAATAACAAAATCCACCCAAAGGAAGTCAGCAATTATTTTTTTTTCCTAATAAAAAATGTAGTAGTCATTTTAAAGTTTTTTAAAGTTTTAGGTTTACCTCAATAGAACGGAGTACTGTTTTTTAAATTTATTTTTTATAGTTTTATTTAGCGGGAACTAGACCCGAAGATATCAGGTATCAGAGCGCTTTACGGAGAACCAGTTTCGCTATAGACGGACACATCGTTTTTGTTAGGCACTGGCGAGATTACGTTATTTGCCCGGAATCACAGGATGTTGAGCGTCCCTGCTGACAGTCAAACCCGGTTACCCCTCTTCGAGGTCGACCACTCTAGCAGTAGGCCACATCCTCTCCATGCAACGGTGGTCAAAATTAGAGGTTGTAAAAGTTAGTTTCTATTGGACTGCTTTACACTCTGTATTGCATTTCTCACTGACTGCTTTTTGCCTCCTCCCTCTTGCTTCTGTTCACCAAGCTTTTGTATGAGCAGTTCAAGGGGGCTTTTGTTATGACTTCAGCATTTTAGGCATCAGTGGGGGAGAGCAAGAGGTAAGTTGCACTAGTATTCTGCTGGCCCAGTCTCAGATTTCAGGCAAAGTGAGCTGTAAGTACACAGATGCATGGTTGTGTACCCCAGGGGCTGATTTACAAAGCAACCATAGTTGTTGTGCTGCATTTCATTAAAGGGAAGGAGCAGGACAGAGCCATAGCTACTAAGATACGGCACTGTCCGGCTCACTCCCTTGTGTTGGCACACCATCCGGCTGCCTAGCGCTACCCACACACATTTGCACCTTAAGGAAAATGGTATCTGCGTCATTCAATCAATCAGGGTTGGTAAAGCGCAACTACTCACCCGTGAGGGTCTCAAGGTGATAGGGGAAGGGGGGCAGCTCCGTTGAGTGCTGGGTCATCCGTAGAGCCAGGTCTTGAGGTCCTTCCGCAACTGGGGGGCAATGTGGGCGCTTCCCCAAAATATTAGGCCTAGACAAACTTAAAAACATTTCCCAATTTGGGTGTATGCTGTTCAGTGCAGCACTCATGCAAAGTCAACAAAATTGGTGAAATAAAACATTTCTCCTTTTTAACACCACCCTCAAACTGTTTTTTTTTTTTTTGATACCAAGCCCTTCTACAAATGTTAGTAGATTGAGCTTTGTTCCAAAACCCTAGGGTGGTTACATTTTGGAATTCCCATGTTCCACCGATGGCGCATCCTCTTGACGTAAAGCAATGCAAAGCGGCATTAGCACTACTTTTTGTTATTTTAAGACTACTTTCCAAAGCATACAAACTGTGTGCTGGAAAGTAAATCCCAAATACACACTTTGAAGTGGTTCGTGTTACTTTTGTGACGCAAAAAAGGTGCAAAATGTTAGTAAATCTGCACTCAAATGTTGAAGGAGAAAGGAGTCGATGTGACCTCCTTTTGCTTTATCTTACACATACTATACATTCACAAGATCCTATTTTTTCAACATAAAGAATCTAAGATGATACCTCACAGACTTGAATGAGACAGGGGCCGGTTCATATGCCACATGTGTGCATGCTCAGATATTATTTCTGAAAACAGCTTTGCCAGAATTCGGTGCAAGGGCAGTGTAGGCACAAGCACTATTGTATTCTCTCTTCAAAACATGGCTGGATGGATATATCATCTTTGGAGTTAATGGAGAGGGATGGCTGGGCATGCAAGCTACTGTTATCATGCAGTGTTTGCACTGACGCTTGCCTCCTTCAACAATCTAGGTGTAACATGATACCTCACAGAATCAAAGGAGATATATGTTCCTGCATGCGCAGCATGTGTACGATAACATTCAAGTTCATGCCATCCTGCATCTGCAACCATCCTTCACAGGCTTTGGCGAAATGGCCGGCTGCAGACCTGCCAACTATTGAAAACATAGGACTGTGTTAGATGGGGACGAGGCCTTGGAGTTAGCGGGGCTTTCTGCTGATAACAGCCTGAGGCACTTCTACTCTCCGCCTTCCCCCTCCCACACAAAGAAACACAAAAGTGCTCCTGAAGCTGCTGTCCATGTCCTGGGAAAGTTCACACCCTGGAATGGACATCAAATGTGAAGAGCCTATGAACCCAAGATGGAGCCCTGTGCAGGAGTTTTTAGCTCAGTTTATGTTTCACAAGTGATATTGGCTCTTCACCGGGAAACCGTGTTATTGGAGCCAATATTGTGTGATACAGTGGGACGATGTGAGTTGGAAAAAATACTTGTAATATACACTGTTACACATGCTGCTTGTTCAGGACTCCTCGTTGTTTAGAAATGGAGAGGCAGTGTTCTGGACTGATTCTGAGATACACCTTCGGGTGTGAGTCATTTGCGCCATATCAGATGCCTTTAGCATAACAAAACATAACATAACATAACACAACACATCATAACATAACATAACATTATCAGTCAGATCCTTTCCGCACCTATATGATGTCTCTCAGACAATTGCGTAATGCAAAATGATGGGACCCCAGCAGAATGTGATGTGGGATCCTGAGTCTCCATATCTCAGAGATATTCATTGGCCTTTGGCTGAATGGGGTCCCCATGAGGATTTGGGACCGCCTGAAGGGTTGGGAGCCCTTTGTCACAGCAGGGATCAGGGGCCTGCATTACGCCCTGGCCCTTAGCCACCGACGTTTGAGAATGAAGTGGAGTCACATGAGTACTGGCAGATGGAGGGTGCACCTGTGCCACACACAATGTAGGTGCCAGCACGGCACAGCCAGCAGTGGCATGCTCTGCCTGTCATGGGTGGCGGTTGTGCTGCCAGCCCCCATCCCTGCGGTGGTAGGTGCTGAGGAGACACTGTGGGGCAGATTTACGAGTTCTGGCGCATCTCTGCAAATCAGCAGGGATGCGCCAGAAAAGATGCAACGCGCAATTCCCTCCCTGCGCCACCACAAATGCGCTGCATTTACAATGCAGTGCACCGTGGCGCAAGGATAGGGCGATGCGCGTCGCATCCTGTGCCGTAAGGGCAGCGCATTGCTGGAGTCGTGTCGTGTCGCAATCGCATACAGGCTCCAGCAGTACTCAGGGGCGACCTATGCCCAACATGCTGCATCACTCCTTACGCCTGCTTCAAGCAGGCGTAGGGTTTTGCCGTAGCATGGACGTAAAAGTGACTCAGTGAAATCTTGTAGATTTCACTGCATCACATTTACGAGGCGTTCCTGCGACGGAACGCCCACATGAAACCTAGCGCAGGTTTCATGTGGCGTAGGGCTTTACAACGTGACGCATCTCCCTAGATTCGTCACATTGTAAATAAGGCGCAACGTGGCGCACGGTTCACGCCGCCGCTGCGTTACAGAAGTGACGCAACGGCGGCGTAAATGTGGCGCATGGGGTTTGTAAATCTGCTCCTCAGTGTGACTGAGCAGGACTCAGTTGATACGAAGTGACAGTGTGGATGACAGACCCGCATCTAAAATGACATTATTCAGAATTAAATCTATTCAGACCTTCATTTGGGCGGATACACATTTCTGTGCTACTTGCCTCTTTTGGCTATAGAAATTCCATGACAGGATGCTTATGCAATCCATGAAAGTGAAAAAATAATACAGATTTTTTGTATAAAAAAGATATGCAAACGATTCAGCTTGGCCTGCAGTGCTTCCCTCCTAAGGTTCCTGTGAAGAACTAGTATGAATTGTCGTTCTTCTAAGACAGGGAGCTTCAACTTACAATGCTGGAAACGACTGTGGAATTCAGCTCTGCCGGCCTGCAAAGCAATCCCTTATGATGAATTACAAACACGTGCAATTCGGGAAGGGACTGTATAAAATATGTTCGGCCAAATTGTGAAAAACACGACCGGCTGCCAGAAACAGACTAGCAGCCTCCGAGATGCAAAGCTGCAGCTCGGTACTGTACTTTGTTCCTTGCTTACTGTCCAGCCCTCTTCAAGCAAAACTAAAGTAAACAAGGATCACTGCGCATCTAACCTGGTTAAAAGAAACTGATGCATTTACTGATATGTTAAAAGAGTGTGGGGGGAGATCTTTTGGCCTTGAAAGACAACTCTTGCTACAGCTTATTGCAAACAGAGGCAATTTAAGCATGTCAAAGATGTTTGTCAGCATTTGAAAATGAACTGGAGAAAGTCTGGGGTCAAACTGGGTGCCATAAAACAAATCGTGTCTTTTGACACTGCCAGACATGGATGCCACTTCTGCTGCCAATAACTACAAGCAGCAAGACCTGCTTATATATAGCAAGGTTAGCAACGTAGTTTGGTAGGGGGCCTGAAAATAGTGCAGGGCAGATTTCATGCAAACGTCATGTGGCGGCGGCTCCTCCACGTGGGCGTCGGTGCGTCGCCCCACTGATTTCTCGCAGTGCACGAAGCAGAAACGTAAAATGGCATGAATACCATTTTAAGTTTCTGCTTCTCGCACTGCCAGAAAGCAGAAGAAGGGTATTCCTGATTGAGGGTGGGCGGGTGTATGGGTCAGGGAGGAGTGGCTAGCCCAGTGTTATGAGCGCTGACTGTTTGGTCGGCCCCAGGGCCCACCAAACCGGTCATAGCACTCTCTGTTTTCTTCATGTAGGCTGCAGTGCAGCCTGCATGAAGAAAACAGCCTTCTCTTAGACGCATGTAAGGATGGCGTCCTAGCCAATCACAACACTGCCCTTGCAGTGTTGTGATTGGCTTAGGGAAGAGAGGGAGGCTGCCTGCTTCTGCTTCCTATGAGCAGGAGTTGCAACGCGGGAGTCCGGGACCGGAGACGAAGGTAAGGTTTTTTTATTTTTTTTATTAAATTAACCCTCCTACCCTCTCCCGCGCGCCCCGCCCACCCACCCGCGCTTCATGCCGGCCGCGACTGCTCCAATGCACAGACCCTGAGATGTCACTGTGACTTGGTTCCACTTTCTCATCCACACAGTCTTTGTTACACCATTGTGCAGCTACCATACCAGTTTGTGTAGCAAAGAAAACTAATTGTGTGGCTACCTGCCACAGAAAGGGTTGTTCGGGCGTCCCTCCCAGGGATATAACCGACAGCATGGGTCATATTATGTTATGTGTATTTGTAAAGCGCACTATCACCCACGAGCCTATCTTCGTGCTGAGCAGGTGTGTGTGCCTAATGCTGCCTAGGGCAGGTTGGATAATTGAAAAGTCAAGTATTCAGGATGTGATGTCCTGTGATGTCCGGGGATATCATTTTACTTCTGGTGGTGCCACTGGGCTCAGTGGCCACAGCAGACCTCCAATGTATGACCATTATAAGTGTTTCATTACAGATAGAACTGTTCCTGAATATTGTGTTAGAAGAAAAAACACACCATCCTCCAGTAACAAATGCTTAGTGTTCATTTAAGCTCTTTGTCTTCGAATAGCTTGTTAAATATCAAATGGCTTCTATGACCTAATATAAAATATTGCAAAACCAAGCTACTACAAAATGAAACAGCATGCTGGCTTGCTCATTGTTATTACATACCCACTGTATTGCACAGACAGTGCAATACTATAGAGTATGTGTGTGTGTCTCTCTCTCTCTTTCTCTCTCTCTCTCTCTCTCTCTTTTGGGAGTTTTGGACATTGGGTCATGTAGGTCTACTATAAAAAATATAGGAAATTCTACTGGCTAAAAAAAAAATCCTAAGTGAAATCAAAAGACATTAAAAACAAGTGTCAGGTTTTGAAATCAAAAGACATTAAAAACAAGTGTCAGGTTTGAAAATCCGGCTGTAATCTAATGGAAGATCCACCACAGCAGTGGCACCCATTGTAAACCACATGCTGTTGGTTGACTGGAACGCCTGCCGATGAAGGCTCAGGTGTTTCCTCAGTCAATGAATCAATCAAACATTTGTAAAGCTCGCTACTCACCCGTGAGGGTCTCAAGGCGCTGGGGGGTGGAGGGGTGGGGAGCAGCTACTGATCAAACAGCTAGGTCTTGAGAAGTCTCCTGAAGGTCAGCAGGTCCTGGGGGCAGTCAAGGGGGCACCGTGAGCACACAGGTTTGCATGGGCGAGGCTGCTGTCTGCCGGAGAGGTTAAACTCTTAACCAAATGTTGAATCTGAAATGCAAGTCCTTAGCAACATATACAGTTGTCATACTTACTCAGAAAATCATCCCTTGCTTTTGAACGTTATGTGTACTTGTTATGTGCACAACAGTGGGGCCATTAAAACGCCACAGGCCACACCGATAGGGGGACATTTTGTCCCCAGTCTGATTCCAAAATCTGTTGGATGCAGAATGTGGAATTTGATTCATGGATATACTTTAAATCTATTCTTTCTTTTCTTCAGCCGACTCCCTACCACTCTCCACACAGCTCTCCGAAGAAGAGGAGAAGGTAAGTGAGAAAAGCGGGAGATTATTTAACAATGGAAGATTTGTAAATTAATTCACTGTAGCCAGTTTTGACTATAACTGAGGAATTAATCCTAGCTGCAAGGCTGAATGAATTATCATTGGAGTGCTTCATATAGGCCACTGAGATCGATGTCCACATCTAGGGGGCCAAATCCTGTCAAGTTGGCTTTACATTCACTGTCACTGATGAGTCATTAGCAGCGGGTTAGTAACCCTTTCCCCATATTTAAACAGATGGCCTTCATATCCATAATTCGAACTCGTCTTTGTCATCAGGGGTTCATTCCGTAGCACCTGTACCCACTTAACTATTCCTGAGTATGGCACTGTCTGTAGGTTTATTATCAAATATAGGTTCTTCTGCATGAGCAAGGGACATATAGGGCCGGATTTAGGGCCTATTTTAGAGTACTATCAGTCCATCAGGGCGATAGAGTATTGTACTCCGTCACCTTGATGGAGTAACCACTCTCCAAATTTAGAAATGTTTGCTGCCCTAGCTGGCACTTGTGCTATCACAGAGGTTCCTGTCAATGCATTGAAAGTGTGTCGTTCGGCTCTGTCATGTTGTACAGCACACTTTCAATGTATTTTCTACATTTTAAAAAGATAATCCCAAGGCAGATTTTCTTTTTGAAAATAAAATAAGAAATGGCTCTTCGCAATGGGAGTTTCCTCCCAAGGCATGGTGGGGTCATTGATATATTTTTACTTTCACTTATTCCCTTTTTGCATGCCGGTCAGTGAAGGTTAAAGCTTGCCATTTGTTTGCTCACTCTAAATGGCGAGGATGGACAAATGGCAAAACCTCAAATGGGCCTTACTATGTCTGGCCGTTGGAGGAGTATGTCAGTGACAGAGATGGAATTGTCTCCGCTGCTGACATACTCATGGTCAGTTCAACTCCAAATGAGACTGGCAGACTTTGAGTATGGCGAAAATGATACTCGGTCGCAAATTGCCATGGTTAAATGTATTCAAGATCCTTGTGTGATAAAACTCGGGGGCATATTACCAACAACTAGCGATAATTATCGCTATGTTGGCTTAGCGGCAATATTTTTATCGCCGAGCTGCGGCGATTTTTATCGCTTAGGAACCTTGCTATTATCAAGGTTTATCTCCTAAGCGATAAAAATCGGCCGAAATGCATGAATATCGCTGAAAAGTCTGCGATATTCATGCATTACCAAGCTAATGCTCTTAGCCATGTTATCCACCTACCATTGGATAACATGGCTAAGAACTGCTCAGGGGCAGGTGTTAGCTTTTGGAGATATTCGCACTTAGTGTGAATATCTCCAAAAGTTGGTAATATGAGATAGCGATGTTAGTGACTGTTTCCAGTCGCTAACCTCTTGGCACGCCCACTTTGCATGTCATTAGTGATAAATTTCACTGACATGCAAAGCGGGGCCCAAGATGGTCGCTTTCTCCTACTAGCTGTCGCTAACTGGTGTTAGCGACAGCTAGGTAATAGGGAGATAATTTTATCTCCGCTTTCTTGGTTTTCAAAGCCAAAAAAGCGGAGATAAACCCCCTTGATAATATTCCCCTCAGTCCTCAAATTGCTTCGATCCAGGGTGTCCAGTCATCCACAATACACAATTACCTAAGCGTCTCTATTGTCTTTTCTCCTGCCAGGTCAGTAAGTGCATCATGGAGGTACTGGCGGATACTCTGTCTAACCCGATTCCCGCCCAAATCAGCAGTGACTGCAGAAGAATACTGAAGGAAGGTAAGAACAAGAACACAAAAAAACAAGCAATTCCTCAAAAATGACACCTCTCTGTTTACACAGCACAGTTAAGCGAGTGGAGCAATGCCTAAACCTACAACTAAGGAAAAGGTAACACATTAAGATAATCCTTTAACCTCAAAGTATCAGAGAGAATAGGAATGGTTTCCACAAGGCCAAACCCCGCCATACCTGTGGTGGTGTGAAGGAAATGTAAACAAGGCACTTTGCAGGAAGACCATTGTCGGGTGGAGCTGGAGGGGTTTAACGTCAAGATAAGAACACCATCCAGGCTTCACAGCTTTAGAAGGTCCTTGGAAGGTGGCAGGGTCACCGTGGGTGCGCTAACATAAACGCTATACTTCGCTGCTAGTCCTAGCTAAAGAAATGGAAGAGTGTCACCTTAACCCTGTCCCTGATAATACTACTGGTGCCACAAGGAAGGCTAGGTGTATGAACATAAAGCAGAAGTAAAGGTGTCAGAGCATGTTGGTGAACGCTTCAATGGGAATGTGTCCATGCCATTCTAAAAGTATATAGTACATGTGTAAACTCCATAATGGTAGTCAACATTTTTCACTCTTACAACTACATTTGCCACAGAGTCATCAATCTGACATTAAAAACAGTCTCTAGACTCAAGTTACCATGTTACACCCCCCCTCCCTCCCAGCAGGTCTGGGTGTGTTCTATGGGATATCTTTGATCACAAGTAACGTCAAGTTTTGGAAAATACATATTAGGCCATGGGCATGCATAATGTCCCTCCCAACATGGGTAGGAAAACAGTTTGCAAAGGGCACCCAGAGAGAGGCTAGTACAGATTCACCAATTAAATCCTATAAGGTTGTTTGTGATGGACTTAATCCATGCCCACATTTGCAACAGTCGCCATGAAACTCTGCGGACGCCATGTATACGTACTATTCATGGCCACTGGTACTACGAGTAATCACCTAGGTCAAGCATGAATCAAGAAACCACGTTGGCACTGAATATATTTAAAAAGCGTCCATTAACAAACAGAATTAAATCAGAGGAGCAGAAATATAACATTCCCATCAGGGGAACCACTGGAGGCTTCACCATCAAGAGGACAGACTCCATTCTCAACCTACACAGGGACTATACTTACTTCCAGTAATGGTTGGTGGACTTTGAAATTGGTTGGGTACAAAAGCATTTCTCAAAATAGGCTGAGCAACCAAAGCAATTGAGCCTGATGTCCTTTAGGAGGGTTCAGGAAGTGATTTTGCCTCCCAAGAAAAACTTGACATAAATTGGGCAAAATGGTGCATTTTACATAGAAGCATAATTTTCACAAAAATTGGATAATGCCTGGAAATTCTGAAGGGGCCAGCATGAATATTCCATTACTTCTGCAGCATGCCATGCCATGCCAGACCTACCCAATGGCGGCTGCCATGTACCGAGGGTGGTGAGGCGCAAAGAAATAAAATAAAACGCTTACCTTGAGGCGCAATGTGATGTCCTCCTCCACCGATCGTCTACCTTCCAAGCAGGCTCCATCACAGGACCAGGAAACTGAACTAACCAATCCTGGCACTGCTATCACAGCATGAGAGCAGCGTCTGTATTGGATAGCGCAGGCTCTCTCAGCGCTCCTAACAGCACTGGAGGCCTGTGCTTTCTCTAACCCAGCTGTCTAAGACAGCAAGGTTAGAGAACCTTAAAATGCGCATGCCTGGCTGGCCGTCCTAAGACAGCCGGACAAAGAGACATGCGCATTTTAAAGCATGCAGCTCCCTTCTGCCACTCAGCAGCATTGGCTCTGCCCCGTCCTGTCACTCAGTTCAGGGTGGGTCGATAGCTGAAATATATAGTATAATAAATACAATTTATTAGCAATTTATTTTTCAGCTCCGGCCTGTTGGGTGGTGCTCCTCTGCTTAAAAGGAGGTGCCGCCCCTGTACCTTCTCGCTGCATAGAGACCCTCTCAAAGAAAACTTTGAAAACTGTAACAGAAGAAATGATTTGCTTACATAAGAGCTGCAGGCATTGTACACAGTTAAGAAAATCATGCAATGCAAAATTACCAGTCAGATATGCCATGACTTTCCCCAGCTGGATTACAGGAATTGCTCTGGTAACTGAGCAAATTGCACTAGTGACAAGGCAATTTTGCACTGTCAGATTATTGCCATATGACATTCGCACTGACTGACCAATACTGGAACAACTTTTTCTGAAAACAACATTTTGCACTGGTTGATCAATGCAAATGCCAATCCAAACCCGCACTGGTATTAGTGGGGATTTGCTGATCCACCGCTGCTGTGAATATACTCTAGCCACAAGGAGCACTGAGATGCTTGATTTGACATTTATCATCATTTCACCTTGCCTGGTTCATTACATTCTTTTTATAATGTATTATTGTTCATTTTAACTTACGTACACATTTTCGTTTCTTTAGTGCATCCTACTGAACTTGTTTATTTGCAATAACTATTGTTTATGATTTGAAATCTGAACAAAATGATTTTGGACCCATGTAAATGGCTTTATACATTCTGGACCGTGTAGACTAGATGAAATAGATGTATATTGTTGTGTAATGAGGCTCACAAACCTTAAAGGAAACATGTATTCTTTGGTACTCACACCTCCTGTCTATTGGTGCAGCAGAGAAAACATCTCCCCACACAGGCTGAGGCAGTTCCACTCTATTTTGGTCATTCCACTGTGGAGGCAGAGCTCTTCTAGGAGCCCCAACAGATAAAAACCTGGGGCCTCATTTATGAGGCTGTACGTCACTTTTACACCGCCGGTACGTCACTTTTTATGACGCACCAGTGGCATAAAAAATGTGCCTTGTTGCACCATATTTGCAAAGTGACGCATCTAGGTAGATGCGTCACTTTGTAAACCCCTGTGCCACATTATACCTGCGCCAGGTATAATGTATGCAAGGGGGGCGTATTGACGCAAGAAAGGGTCATGGAAGTGACGCAGTGAAATCTATAAGATTTCACTGCGCCATTTCTAGTACTCAAATGCGTCAAAATCTTACGCCTGCCTCACAGCAGGTGTAAGACTGACGCAAGCCCTTTCACATGGGGCTTGCCCCATGTGAAAGGACACATTGCTGGAGTTGCGTCACTTTTGTGACACACTACAGCAATGCTTCACTTTTGCGCCTACAGATGGTCAGAAACACGGACGTATCTGTAACTCCTTGCGACATGATGCGTCATACTGTATTGATGACGCATCATTGGTGTCGCAAGGAGGGCGCAGTGAAAAGTGATGCATCGCTGTTTTTACGCAGCGTTGCGTCACTTTTCATAAATGAGGCCCCAGCACTGTGGCGGGTCCATCATTTCCTAGTGGCAATGAGGAACTATTGTCCAGGATAAGGGTAATGGAAAAGTACGCACAAATAAAGGCGATGCTTATGCTATCCACATTATAAGTTTGCCTGACATACTGAGAGAAAGGTGGTCTCGCACAATGGGTTATGCTGATCTTTCATGGGTGGGGCAACACTGCAAATGGTGCCAGATGTGTTACTCTAAAAGGTGCTGCTGGTCCACTACCATTTTCAGTAGCACAGACAGAAGTCAGTGGTAGGTGCTGCTGACATTTTGTGGCAAATAGACCATCATCTGGCTCAAGGCCTAAATTCAATTAAGTTTGGGCCAGAAGAGAATACCGATCTGAGTTGAAACCTTTCACAATGTCAATGATTTTGTTTTACAGATGAAAGAATTGTGTCAATGCTTCATCATCAACACCTTATGAGGGAACTGGAAGACCTTAATCATCGAGGTAAGGTTTATTAACGATTAGAAACTATTCCAAAACAAACATCCACAAATCTATCAATTATATTTCCATCAAATTAGCCATTATACAGTAGAATAGAAGCTAAAATGGGGAGCATAGATGAAGTCATCGAATGGCTAGACCCGTCAAAATGGGGGCATAGAGTTATGATAGTTAGAAAACGTTCGGTGAGGGTGGGAAAGAAAATTCCTAGGAACCTTTTTTTTTTTGGGGGGGGGGGGGGGGGGGGGGGGGTTATATAGCACAAACTTGACCCGAAGGCATCAGAGCGCTTTACATGAGCACTAATTGCATTAGAGATGGACGCATTCATTTTGGTAGGCATGGGGAGATTAGGGGATTTGTCCAGAATCACAGGATGTTGAGCGTCCCTGCTGAGACTCGAATCTGCTTCGAAGTTTACCGCTCTAGCCGTAAAGCCACATCTCCCTTCTATCCTAGGATGTCACCTGAACATGACTAAAGACCAGAAACCACTGCATACTACATTCTTATGTTTCAGAAAGAGGTCCCGGAGTTACTTTCCCTAGTTCCTAGTTTGCTCAAGGCAACATTTTGACAATTAGCACAAAATGTTAAGACCAAGATTAACACCAACTAAAATTCTAGTAGATGCAAGGACAAAAGACTCAGACTAGGTGGCAGATATACTAATATTTTGCACCAGGTTTGCATCACAAAATTAACACAAACTAGTGCAAATGTTTACTTTTAATTTACTTTCCACTGCAAAATACGTTTTGAGCTGGAAAGTTGCTTCGAAGTAATTCAAAGCATCGCAAAACACTGGTTTGCATTACTCTGCATTGGGGGCATTTCAGGGGTGGTACATGGGTGTTCCCATGCAACCACCCATGGGTTTATGATGCAGGGATCTATGTACTAACAATAGTAAGGAGGGTTTAGCGGCCAAAGATAGTGTCTCATTGGAAATGGTATTAACTTGGAGAAATGCTTTTATTTCTCGACATTTTCCAAGTGTAGCCTCCCAGTACAAAACCTAAGCTAGACATGATGCAGACACCTTTGCACTAGATGCAGGTGTGTGTGACTCTAGGCAACCTGATTGTGCCCCAGCACTAGGGAGAGAGCAGGACAGAGCCATATCTAATATAGATATTGCGCTTTCCTGCTCTCTCTCTCTCACGCAACGCAGCGCAGCAAATTTGATTGGCATCTTTTTAAATATGCCTCTAAATGTTGTATACTGCTCCCCAACATTATTAACCAAAATACAAGGTAACAGACTATGTGACAAGAAAGCCTCCCACAATTACAGTGCATTTTAGTAGTGGATAGGATAATTAGTTGTGACATTCTAAATGGACATTTTCAACCCGGAAATAAATCTGCCATAAGAGCAGGTCAAAATGATGAATTAGCGATTTTTAAATCTTTTTAAAAAATGGTAACATCAGTTTGGAATGTATTTTCTAGCAGATATCAATTGTGTCCACATCTTTTGTCAAGTGGACACTATCTGCAAGAAAATGCATTTAGCAGAAGAATGTCTTTACAAATAATCAAACAATGCTTTCCTAAATTTAATGTCTGCGAGTTTCCTTTGTCTCTTCAGTGCAGTCAAAAGCATCTTCGATTTACTGGCCCCATTTCCTTTGTTTTCTTCACATATATTCTTCATAGGCATTTCAAGCTTTAAATTTCAGTGGTGGCTTAACCAGCCTCCACTGGTTATTTTGATATTTTAAGGTCACATGCATTTTATTTCGACGGAATAAAGACCATTCTCTTCTCAAATAGGTAATTTTTCACATATTGTAAGCAAGTGTCCAAAGTTTTGAGTTACCTTTGGAGGCGCTTTCATTCTGAAGGTCTACACAGCATCGGTCTTCCTCCTTCAGCAGGACACCAGCACATGTGGCGATAGTAGGAAGGAGATATGGCTTAAGGGCCAGAGCTGCCAACTTTGGCACTGGGAATCCAGGTTGGAGTCCTGGCCTATGGTTATCATACTGTGGTTCTAGGCAAATCACTTCATCTACCCAACCTAAAAATGTGTAATGTAATCTGGTTCTCATGTAAAGTGCTCTTACGGCTTTGGGTAAAGTTTGTATTATACAAAACAACAAAATACAATCCATTTTATTTCAGCAGCACACCCCTTGGAAGTGATCTGTGGGTTTTGCATCCCTCTTTCAACCCTTTGTGCTTTACCATCATCCCAGGAGTCTGTAGAAAATAATGGGGCTTATATACAAGGAAATGGCGAAGCGTGGCATTAAGCAAACATTGCTAACGTCAGGCTCCGCCATTCTGAAAACGCAGGGATGCGTTGTAATCACAAGAATGTGGTGCACCCCTGCATTTGCCCTAATGCTGGCGCTAAATCTAGCTGCTTAGCGCAAACGCAGGCACCCTTGCACCATGATGCAAGGGTGTCTGCTTTGGGGAATGATTGTTCATGTGCAGGAAGGTGCCCTTCCTGCACATAAACAATCATTTAAAAAATGACGATTTGCAACTTCTATGTGTGCTGTACAATGCAGCTCACATAGGAGTTACAATTCGCCATTCTGGATTGTGTATGTGCAGGGAGGGACACCTTCCTGCACATGAACAATCATTCAAAACCATTTGCTGTTTTATGTGTGCTGCACAATGCAGCACACATAGAAACAGCAATAACGAGGCGAAATGAAGCATTTCGCCTCTTTTCTCTATGTTAAGACCAGGTTGTCCCTGGTCTTAATTTTGTCGCTGTCTCCTATTTACGTCACCCTTGTAAATACGGAGCAGTGTCAAAATCAATGTGTTTTGAGTTGGAACAACCATTGCATGCTGTGGCGTGAAAGGGGGCCTTATTTACAAGGCGGTGTTAAGCTACATTAAGTGGCTTAACGCTTTCTTGTAAATAAATTGAAAGGCTTATCGCCACAGGAACATCAAAAAAAGTGACATTCCTGTGGCGATGGGGGCTTGTAAGTATGCCCCTCAGTGGTAAAAATGTGATGGCCACCTTTCACATCTGCACTTTGCTGCGACCAAGTAACCTCCAGTAATGCCTTACAAACAGCAAATTCATTCATCCATGTACTAATGTAGTCATTCAACCTCTGATACATGGACATTTTCTAGAAGAGCAGTACATTACAATTCTCTCCTATTGGCAATAATGACCTTCATTTAAAGAATATTAGAAAAGGAGAAATTATATTTCATTGTATGTGAATATCCACACATTAAAAATTATTTTTGCATTTAGATTAATACTGTCTCAACTAATGAGTTAATGCCACAGCACTGAATAGAAAGAAATTATGAATTTAGCACCTGCTAAAAGCTGGTGCTAACTTTCCACTTTTAACCCCTTCGCTGCGGGGTGTTTTCCCCCGCTGTGCGGAGGGAGGATGGCCGCGTACGGTGCCGAGCTCAGCTCGTCATGAAGCGCAGCGGAGCTGCACTCATGCCGAGCTGAGCTCGTCACGGCCACACCCGTTTTTAGAATGTTCAGCACAGCGGGGAAATTAGCCCTGCATGCGAACGTTCCAACGGCCGTGACAAGCTCAGCTCGTCATGAGTGCAGTTCCGCTGCGCCTCATGACGAGCTGAGCTTGTCACCAGCACCCATGTGGTTAAATCACCATCTCTAAATGAGCCCTAAAGTGAAACAGTCATTAGGAGATGAAGTTCCAGACCCAGATTCGACCGCTTTCCACACAATAGGCAAATATGTATTGTGAATTTTCTGCCACTGATAATTGTAACCTTTTGTTCTTCAGAGAATTCTAAACACAGATTTGGCCAGGAAGGAGGCCACGGTGGATGGGAGGAGCAGGGAGAGGACAGCGATGAAGATGAAATAAAGAAGCGAAACCAGGAGGCAGGAGCAGCCCACCAAAGAGACCCTGAGAAGAGGGGGACTGACAGTAGCGGGAAAGAGGTGAAGACGGAAGGCGGCAAGAGTAAACGGGAACATGAAGATGTCAAGGAGTTTGAGAAGACGGAGAAGATAGAAGAGAAAGTGAAAGAGGAAAAAGTATCTCATGCAGAGGATGACACCAAAGTCCGAATGGAGGAGGCCAAAGAACTCTTGGAAGATGAAGATGAAGAGGATGAGGACAAGAAGAAGAGGAATGCCCCGGGTAAAAGGTCAAGGGAATATTTTGAAGATGACAAAAGGAGAGAGCATGAGAAGGGTAAACATGGAGCAGCCCTGAATGAAATCCTAGAGAGGCTTAGCAAGGACGCCCATCAGGCTAACAAGAAGATGGCCGAAGTTAAGAAACACTTCAGCGATGAAGACAGCTCAGAGGAAGAAAATTTCCATCATGGCGGTTTCCATGAGGGTCATCATGGAGGCCACCACAGAGAGCATGAGAACTGGGAAGATGAAGAAGAGGAGGAGAAGAAATCTGGACCCCAACAGAGGAGTGTCAGCAAGAGGGTGGATGAAAAAGCCAGCGATGAAGAAACAGCACAGTTTGAAGCTGAAGAAAAAGGAGTAAAGATATCCAACATGAAGAGTCACTTGCACGGCAGCCACGGTGGGGGGCATCTGAGCGAGAAACCATGGGAGGACAAGAGGCACTTTCACAATCATGAGAGCGACAGTGAGGAGGAATTGAGGAAAAGGCACCACGAGGAGGATCCCTACCTTAAAAAGCACCTTGAAGACGAGGAGGAACGAGAGGAGGATGAGGAAGAGATGGAAGAGAAGGAAGCAGCTAAAAAAGAGGTCAGTAAAAGCCTCTTCTAAAACACAAGTTCAGTCGATCGTGAGAACGGTGATAAAAGTAATTTTCATTTATGAGAGAAGGTGAAAATATTGCTGACTGTCATGAAGTCTCTATACTTCTCAGGCAATGATAATTGAAGCCATTTTGATTTTATTATGAGCCCTTTTCATATAGTTCATTACTATCTGCTGGTTTCACCACTTTCAAATGTATTTCCTAACAATCTATATATAGTTTTGTATGTACAGAAGAGGTACAGTGACATCCCTTATGCAAGGCGGAGAGGATGTGGCCTAATGGCTAGGGCGGTCAGCCTCTAATCTGGGGAACTGAGTTCGAGTCTCGACAAGGACATGCAACATCATGTGTTTCTGGGCAAATCACTTAATCTCCCATGCTTAACAAAAATGAATGTGTCCTCATGTAACACAACTGGTGCTCATTTGCAGCGCTCTGATACCTGATACCTTTGGGTCTAGTTTGCGCTATATAAAACTCCGTAAAATAAAATAAATAAATAAGGCAAGTTGACAGGACAAAAGCAAAAACCATGCCACCATGCACAGCAAGGCTTTGTGAATAACTATTTTAGTACATTTGCCCAATTATCATTAGAAGATTATTGTGCTGAATTACAACATTCATAACTCCCAGAGCTCAAAGTGCTATCCCAAATAGGGTAATAGCACATGGATGGTAAGGAATTATAATTCAGGATAACACTGACGTCTACCGATTAGTGTTAGCTGTGAAGGAAACACTTATGAGTTCTTGGTTGCCCTTGGAAGCCTGATACAAATGTATCAAGTAAGCTGTGCTTCATATGTTCTTTGCTTTAGATTATTCGTGCCTTTGATGCAAAGGTAGTGGTTAGAGGTTAGAGGGTTTCAATGGACTAACAATGAGGACTGGTGGTGGTGGAAATGGACAAGCACCTTCAGTAGGTCTCCAGTGTACCATATGTTCAGGCACGCATTTCATAAACAGTTCATCCGAATCATAACTTTTAGGACTCAGGGGTCTCAAACCTTTTCTGTACTGAGCTACTTATATGTTCAGTGAACACATTTAGAGGTACTAATATTATTAGTGTTGTATAATTTCCATTTTTTTATATGTATAATAATTCAACCAAGCAAAAACGTTCTAATTGATTAAGCTGGGCTGCACACAAGTGAGCTACTCAGAGGTAACTGGAGAGCTACAGTAGCTCACGAGCTACTGGTTGGAGAACCTTTATTTAGGTCATTGCGGTGTCCATGGGACCTGGGACACACCTGTCACACTTGGTTTTACTTGTGAACTGAGAACTAGAATGTAGAGTCCGGTTTAAACAAAGCAGTTACAGGAGACATCTCTGGAATTTAGTTTGCTGAGAGTTGGTGATAAGGGTTACAGAATCAGGTAGAGCTCTTTGGAGAATTAGAACTTGGTCCCCTGCTAACATTATTTTATGATACCAAAAACATGCCAATTGTGTTGGATCAGGCTCTCTCCTTTACTACACAAGTTCAGACAATGTAGTCTGCAGCCTTTCTGCTGCTTAGGCTGCTGCACAAGATTCTCCCTTTTCAGCTGTCTTCTGCTCAATCCTTAGTAGTGGCTGCTTATGTCCTATTGTAATGTCATCTGCATAGGGAATCCCGCAGCATTAATCAACAAATTGACTGCAGAGGCTACAAAATATGGCCAACTGACCAGTGTTTGTCCTGTGTGGGCATGACTACTTGTCTCCTACTTTCCATCCCTTTGCAGGTGACCAGTCAAGCCGAGCATACGGTCCAGAGTTCTCTGGTCTATCACTTCTCTCCGTAGTAGTTGTGTCTTCCTTTCTGATCTGCTAGCTCCAAAGACCCATGCAGGGGCGCTGAGATCAGACTACCTTCTTTTGCTTCGAATGGATATGTTGTGGTTGTCGAGTTTTCTCAGTGCTGAAACCTCTGCACTGGAAAGCCTGTACCCTAAGAATTGTGGCACACCACCGATTTAGCATTTTTTTTTGCATATGCCTGAAGATTTTATTTTTCTGCTAACCATAGTTTCTTCTTGCTGTCTGCTCCTTTTAGAACCCTACGCGCCTTGATAGGTTTGAATGAATGCAAAATAATTAAACAGCTGCAATTGGGTTTTGAAGGTGGATCATAGTATTTGAAACTGAGCTTGGCAGATGATGGCTGTGCCTAGTTCATGCTAGATGTACCCCTTGCATCTTATATTGCACCTGTAACATATAATGGCAGAATCCTTGCTAATGCACCGTTTATAAATAAAATAGATTTCATTTGCATTAAATCCATTTTAAATATTTTATTAGTTTTACACTGGTAATTTTTTTTTTTTTTGATGAAGATAAGTTCCTTAGATTTTACCTGAGTCAATTGTCCTATGATATTACCATGGTTATGTGATGTCCCTCCAAGTGATGTAATGGGCAGGGAGGAGCCGATTCCTGTGTTCGCCCTCTGGTTGGAACGTTGTTGACCCCCTGCTTTTCTGACAGGTGTAATGGGCAGGGAGGAGCCGATTCCTGTGTTCGCCCTCTGGTTGGAACGTTGTTGACCCCCTGCTTTTCTGACAGGTCTTTTTTCTTCTTCTCTCACAGGGTCGGGAACTAGAGAACCTCGAAGACATCGAATATGAGCTGAAAAAGGCAGCAGAGAAACTGCGAGAGCTGCACAGGGGTTGACTCCTGGCAGGGCAAGTCCCCGGGGCTCCAACCCCAAGTGCCGAAAACCTCCTGTCGATACACTTGTCACCTCGTTTCTCCTCCTTTTAAGAGCTCCTGGCACTTTCCTTTTCCCTACTGACAATGCACTGGTTTTTCTGTTTCCATAGACGCCTCACCTAGGCCTGGGGTCACGGGCACCGTCTGTGTGTGTATGAACCCTTTGCAGCTTGCAAAATCAGGGTCTCGTGGGAGTGCAACATATCACCCATCCCTGTGCTCCCCGAAGGTGGAGCCTGCATAAGGCCCCCGAAAGAGGCTTTCGAAATTGTTTTGCACTGAAAACTATAAACTCTTAATCACTCTACACCTTCCCCAAAGACCACTCCCCAATCTGTGGAGGGCTTTTGGGTATGGGGTGGGAGGGTCTACTCGGTTTTAGTGAAACACTGATATGATTTTGGAAAATGGGGGAAAAAAACACCATGCTTTTTTGTATCATTCACTCAGTTGTTCTCTTGGTTGTGATGTGTTGTCAAAAGTGCATCTGTTGGTTGGCTGGGTTGAAAGGTATGGCAGCTTCCTTCCTGGGGTTGAAAGGTATGGCAGCTTCCTTCCTGGGGTTGAGGTATGGCAGCTTCCTTCCTGGGGTTGAGGTATGGCAGCTTCCTTCCTGGGGTTGAGGTATGGCAGCTTCCTTACTGGGGTTGAAAGTTATAGCAGCTTCCTTCCCAGGGTTGAGAGATATGTCAGTATCCCTTGCGGACGTCTCCTTTGGGGAGGTAACCATCACTGGTTTAGAAGGGGTAGTGGCACGGGTGGAGTGTGAGGGGCCCTCTGCACCTCAAGTAAAGGCTGCCTTTTGCTCCCGAAGGCTATGGGGGCGGGGCACATTTTTCCATCTTGCTTCAGGCCACATAACACCCTTGCTACACCCCTGATTCCGCTTCTGCAGGGACAGTGCTTATTTTCGGGGCTTTGTTATCCATTTCTAGTGCATTTATTAGGGTTCGTACCACTTTAAATCTATGGGCATCCATGTATTTCATTTGCACGTCTCAACCCCCCCCCCCCCCCCCCCCCCCCCTCCTGACCCCAAATCTTCTCAAGAGGCCTACTGTTGGGGGGCGACGACGGAGGGGCAGGGGAGTAAAGGCCAGGAGGTTTCTTAAATTCAACTAAGAAAAGAAGCAAAATAAAATGATTCATTCAGAAATCAATACCATTATCAGCGTCACTCAGATGCGCGCTAGGGTGGATATATGAGTATAACAACAAAATTCCTCGTGCCTTTGAATGTGCTCCTCAAACGACTCTAGGGTCTTTCCTCTAATCCTCGCCTGCTCCGTAGAGCAAGTCGTCCTCACAGATCAGTAATGGGGTCGAGTCCTGCCGCCAGCCAGCAGCGGCGCGTGCTTTTTGACTGTTATTATAATTTCTCTTTTTCTCTCTGACTGAAACTTGGATGGCGGAGACCTTTTTCTGTCGGGTTAGGGTGGGTCAGCAGTAAACTAAAGGGGGAATAGGAGGAACTTACTTCTCCTCCCGTGATTGAGCTCTGCACGTCGGTCGCCCTACTTCCACGTCTAAATTTACCTCAGGCTCTGGCAGAAAATGGAAGGCCGGTTGCCCTGGTAACGAAACAAGGAACATCACGGAGTCTCAAGGGTCTCCGGCACAGACCGAACGAAGAACATTGGAGGGCACCAAAATAATAACTAGAAAAAGGCAAAGTTTCCGCGCAAGAATGTAGCCGAGTAATAGAATTTGGAGGCTCAGCCGGAAGAGATTCGAGCCTAGAGGAGGTTGGTGGTGGGGGGTGGGGGGATGTACACAAACCCAGTCCAGAGCTATGATGCGCAATTATGCCGAAAGTCAGAACCTAGCATTGGGGCCTACGCACTGTAGAGCACTACAATGCCTCAGCGCTGGAGGGCGCCATTGCCCGCCTAGAATGCCCAGCTAGCACCCCGTTGATTCGTATAGAAAGCCCAAGGGTATTTTCCGTCAATAAAAGCAATAACAGCAAACTGTGCGGGGAACACGAGCCATAATATCTGCAGCAGAGCTCTGCAAGGCCATAATCGGGGGAGACAACCATTGGTCAGGCATAAAATTATCTCTGATGCGACACTGCTTGTGTGGGTGTGGGCATGCCAACAGAACCGGTTCAGGTGGAATTCTTCCGAATTTTGAAGAAAACAATTGATTCATTTTAGCTGTCCCCAGTCTAAAGTTGCCTCTGCTTCAATAGAAGTCAGTGGGGAAATCCATTCCCCGGATTTCTTCGATAACCTACGATTTTCTGTTCTAAAATGTTGGCATTCATGGGGTGAAGTCCCTGCAGATTTTGAGAACCTACCGGTCGGGGTGAGGGAGCGGAACCTTTTACCTGTGGAACAAGGTGTGTGGGAAGATGTGGGACCATCACAGTCCACCCTGGGAGGGGTTTCCCGAATCACATAGGGAACTTACCTTTTGTTAATTACCCAATGGATGAGTCCATGGGTGCCCCTGAGACTTGCCAGTCATACAGTCACGCATGCCAGGTTGGTACGGGTGCTAGAGAAGTATAACCTTTGGAATCACCACTGGAAGGATTATGTAGGTGCCCCGTACTGGTGGTCCTCTCAGAGTCATCGAGAGACGACAGATACATATCTTCAGGGAAATTATACTTGTAACCGCCATCGTGTCTCTTTTCTAGGGTCAACCAAGGGAGTTCTAGGAATAAAAGCTACAGCTGGAAGGAGCACCATGGTGCTCTGGATGGGTATGGCTTTGCGTTCATCGCTGGTAGGGCCATCTAACCATATACAGACGGTAGAGTTCTGCCAGTGATCACTAAAGTAGTAGTTGCAGGTACAGGAGAGGTAGGGTTTTTTCGGTCAACACTTATGAGTCTTGTAGGTGCAATAGACCTAGAGCTCCTACTACTGACATGTTTTTTCGGCACATAGGAGGCTTCTACAATCAATACTTCCAGATCTTGTAGATACAAGAGAGGGAGGACGCTTACTGTCATTACTGACGTTTTTTCGGCACACCCGAGGTAGGCCTGCAGTACTTCCAGAGCTTGTAGATACGAGAGAGGGGAGGGCTCTTACAGTCACCAACAAACATGTTTTGTAGGCACAGAAGAGTTAGAATTCTTACAGTCAAAGCAGATGGTCCTTCTAGGTATAGGATAGATGGAGCTATTACAGTCGCTGCCGACAGGTTTCGTGGATGAAGAAGAGGTACCGGTCTTAAAGTTGTCTTGTAGGCACATGAGAGGTAGAGCTCTTAAAGCCAAATTTTAGGCACAGCAGAGGTTGAGCTCATACAATCTTGTAGGCACAGGAGATGTAGAGCTCATACAGACATATTGCATGCACAGCAGAGGTAGAGCTCATACAGTCTTCTTGTAGGCACAAACGAGGTAGAGCTTATACAGTTGTTGTGTAGGCACAGGTGAGGGAGAGATCATAAAGTTGTTTTGTAGGCACAGGAGAGGTATAGCTCTTACAGTCTTCTTGTAGGCATTGGAGAGGTAGAGCTCACACAGTCACCAGTCACAAGAGTAATATATGTCCAGGAGGGATACCGCTCTTCGATTTTCCACGGACACAGTCCTCTTACTTCACTCTAGGATTGGTCTTCTATTCATCTCGAAAGCTGTGCTATGAATACATGGTAGATATGGAGCGGTTACGTTTACCAGCAGCAGGGCAAAGCTGCTACAGGAAGGGTACATCTCTTACTTTTACCACTTATCGAGTCCCATATATAAATCGTGAAAGAAATGACTTGCTTAAATTCAACAATAATAGGGTCTTTTCGCCATAGTGTGTAGAGCTAGGTGTTTTAGGGTCATCATTACAAAGAGTGTCTAGTTGTGTAGGTAGACCCATCTCAGGAACTTGTCACTGACTGCTCTGTAGATGTCACTGATACAATAATCTTGTTACAGAACCATTTAGACAGGTCTTGAATATATACATCAATGCTGACCTGACAGAATAGTTGCCTTGCAAAGGGAAGATCTAGTGTAATTTCAGGCCAATTTCCAGCGGTCTGGTTGATTGGCAGCGGATAATAATTCTCCTTCCCTTACTACCAAAATGTATTGATGCTGTTGGTGTGGATTACCACTGTAACCTTTTTTTGGGGGGGTTTTGTTTGGATATTTTTGTATACCTAGTGTGCTTAATATTGCATTGCGGTGATCTTAAGGGGAATAAGTGGTTACTTGTCCACTGATGGCATCTTGTCCTATTTTGCGTTGAAAAGAAAGCTCTTAGAACCCTGTCTCGTGTTGTTCATTAGTTCCCACATGATTTAGTGTATTTATTGTGCCTTTTAGGAAAGATCCATATTGTTTTACTTGTATCTTGTGATTTTAATGTGTGTTTCTATAGATATGGACGAAAGATATGGCGTGTTCTTGTTCTTACATCCCTATAGGGTTGAAAATATAACTGACCTGTTGTAAGTAGCAGATCTTAGTTACTTTTGAAGTTGTGTGCCGGAGGCAGTATTCTTATCAATGCCAGTGAGGTTGTTCTAGAGGTAGTGTATCGGTGATGTCTTAAGAGTCCCATTCAGGAATGCTGCTATAACCTCGAATTGAATGGCTCTATAAAAATCTGCAATAATTGATGTTTTTACAATTGCCAGTGGGTTGAGAGTCTAAAGGTATCAGTCTCAGTGAGAGCTAGTATTTGTGTAGTTTGCCTTTGTGTTCCTCACCAGGTTTTGATAGCTAGTACTTTTTACAGCTCACACAATTTTAGTCTGCATAGATTGTCGATAGATGCCACATTCAGACTTCCAGCTAGACCGGTCTTACGTGGACTCTGACTCCCTTTGGTACCTTTGGGCTTAGGTGTCAAGATATCTCTGGATATAGCACACTTACATTTCATGTAAAATCAATAGGCTGATAAGTATTGCCCATACAGTTAATGTTGGGTTCATTTTTCCAGTGGCAGTCTTCTTGCATACTGTTCTATTGGTGGCAATGTAGGGTAGCACTCTTACAGCCCTTTCAAACATATTTCTATAGGGTTGCGAGGGACGAGTGCTCTTAAAATCCACTTTGGGTGAGTTGAATTGGTAACAATGAATGTAGTGCCTTTATAACCTGAGCTGTATGATTCTACACTGACACAGACAAGAGCATTTCTTTAGAGTGGTGTGAATGGGGTGACTACTACGTGTTGCTGGATGACCGGGTCGTCACACTAATAAGTCTGGATGTAGAAAGGTAAATTATTGGTGGCATATTATGCTTTTAGTAAAAGTATCATCATCCTAGCTCTCGTCAGGCTCCCACCTACCTCCACGGTAATTAAGTGTGAGGTTAGCACCAGGACAAAGGTCCCACTATTTCATGCATCATTACATTATCAGATCCACATTCAACATTCCGCATCATGTGCACAGATCTCATGCATACCCAGACACTCCCTGTCACCAGAGAAAGCAATACTTGTATGTTCCCTGCTGGGTTTGTCCTATTATTGTCGATGCACAATATACCCTTACATTCCCTGTGGGTTGGTCTCTCAGTGTTGACAAGAGATAAGTCTTACAATCCTTTTTTGAAGAATCATTAGTTCAAGTGAAAGGTAGTGTTCTTACGGCCATTGTTTCGTTGATCTCTTTAGTTTGAGAGGAAGCAGAGATGTTTTAAGGCATGGGCAAAATGGGCAATTGACCAACGCCCCCCATCTTCCAAGGGGCCCCCTGAGAAAGTGAATTTTATTGATATCTCACACCCGTCTATTTTTCCAATAATCTATTTTTCAATATCGTTTGGCATCATGGGGCTTGAATTAGCAGGAAATGGGTAATAAGCACAGGGCTTTTGAAGTAGGTGTTGCCCGGGCCCGCAAAATTGTTAAGATGACCCTGGGAGAAAGTAGCACTCATACGGTTCCTCTTAAATTTGTTAGTGCACTTATCGTCACTGTTCATTTGGTTCAATCGGTATTGGTGGGAGGTAATACTCTTACATTTCCTATTGGCTTTGAACTGTCAGTCCTGGTGTGGTACACCGTTCTCAAACTCTCTCTTGGGTAGGGGTTTTCATCTCCAGTTGGAGGTAGCACTCTTGCAATCCCTATTAGATTAGTTCTACAAGTGTTTCTGGGAGGCGGTGCCCCTCTTTTCCAGTTGGGTTGGTTGTGTGAGTGTCTGTGGGAGGTAGCGCTCTTGCAAACCCTATTGGGATAAATCACTATATGTTGATGGGAGGTAGTGTAGTTACAGTCCCCATCGGGTGGGTCCTAAGATGTTGGTAGAAGGTAACACTCTACAGTCCCTGATAGTGTGGCTTCTTGTGGACTCTCTTTTGTCATTGTGTACCTTGCTGTGTGAAGAATAAAGCACAGTAAAAAATACAGTGTGTGGCTAATTTATTGGAGAATGCAATAGGAAGACATTTAGGCATGTATTCCTTGAAATATCTTTATTGTGATCTTCTTTTTATTGAGCCTGTCTTTTCAAATCCACGTCTTCCCAAAGTGTTTAATTTTGCTTTATTACTGCTGTATATACACTACCTTACCACCAAGGCAGAACATGGCAATCAACAACTTTCTTTCTGACCGACCATGTGTTGTATGGTGAGCCATTACCCAACCAATCAGCATTTTTTTTGTTGGGAATATCCAGCCATTGCAGTTTTACAGCTGCTACTTTCTTAAAGACTGCTGAACAGGTTATGGCCTGGGTACTCTCTTGGTATACCCTTAACTCAACAAAGGATAGTTACTATCACCTAACAAATGTTGTATGACAGAACCACGCATGCCTAAACCACACATGCCTTAACCATGCTGTATTACCATGCATGCCTTTATAATGAATTGCATTGTAAAGGCATGATTGGTAAAGGTATAGGTGTGGTAAAGATCCCACCTTAGTCCCCCGCCCTGAGCCCCAACATTTGGCCATCATACAATGTAATCTACCTACCCCAGCCTTATTAACTACCCTGACCCCCTACATTTAACCCTATAACCTGGCTCCCTAGCCCAAAAAAACTACCACAACCTAAGCACCCCCACCCTGAGCCCTAAAAACTGAAGCGACAGAAGCTAGTAATACACTCTGGGAGTGCTTATGAAGGGTTATAAATCAGCTTTCCCTGTCCTTTTTTTAATGGGAACTCTGCAGTTGCGTTTGACACACACTTCCAATGCTTGTGTAGTGGGCGAAATGGCACAAATGTCGGCATGACATCTGCCATTTGTTCGTATGAGCACACCCCTGTTCTGATAAGCAGATTTGTGTAAATGTTCAAGGAAGTTACGGAAATCCAAGTTGGTGAACATTTAGCAGCGGTTGTTGGATCTGGGTGCGTAGCTAGGGATTTCTTCCTCTCAACTTATTCAAAAAGTTGGGCCTGATCTAGGACAGGTGTTTATGGTCACAGAGCCTATCATTCATTATGTTGCAGGCTTTCCGAATGCAGAAATCTGATGCTTAATGTAGTGATAGTACATTATGAACCACAAATCACTGAGACACACAATGCAAGCATTGCGACTAGGTACCAACCAATATGAAAAGGGGGCATGAGTATGTGCCCCCATTTGTTACAGATTTGCATTAGATGGATACGTGGTTTGGGACCACATTTGTGGTCACAAACCATTGACTGCAAACCAATGCCAAAATGCGGGTGGTAGCCATTGACACAGTGGAAGCTGTCAGTGAGGGCAGTTCCCAGATTGGGAATGTCAGCTTTGGACTTTGAGGAGAGCATACAGCAGCCCAGGAGACTGTTGTATATTCTCCCCGACCCCCACTGCTTTTCAAAGCATGCCAAATTTGAATTTAAGGGACAGGGGCTACAATTTTGGCTTTTTACAAATGCCAATGTAGGATGAAGACATTTGCATACCTCCTTTCCTGCATCTACACCCATTCGGTGGTAATCAGAAAGCAAATCTTGCCTGCATGGGGCAGGATTTTTGGGCATCCTGATTTGGGCACTGCGGCGGATTAGTACATCCGTTGCTGTGCAAACATTTTTTGGGATTTCAAACTAATCTCTGTGCAAAAACAGTGTCTTGTACGCCCTGCCTGAATGAATGCCATGCAAGATCTTTCACCTAATCTTTTGAAGAGTCGGTGTGATGTGCTTCAAAAAGACTCAAACAGCGTCCTCTCAGTATATGGCTGGTAAAACGGCACATGGTGGCATTTTTACAAGGGTCGCCACCACAACATCACTTTTAGTTCTGGTGACGATATCCCCTTCTTTTTTACAAAGCGGCGTTAAGCCACTTGACATGGCTTAAAGCTGCCTTGTAAATAAGGCCCCTTTTCATGCTTCACTTATCGTGAAAGGGACGTGCAATGGGTGCTGCAGTGGGTGTTCCGCAGCAACACCGATTGTTTTTGACGCTGTCCCATATTTACAAGGCTGGGGCAGAGCCAAAAACAAAGAGCAGGGAATATCTGGTCTTAGACTGGCGATACCAAGAGAGATAATAATTTCTCCCCTTTTTTTGCTCTTTCCATGTGTGCTGCTTCCTGCAGCACACATACAAAGAGCAAACTGCCTTTCAAGATTGTTTCATTTTAATTTTCACCACAATCTACGAGTTTGATAAGTACAATTACTTATAACTGGCCTTGAGCTTTTTAGTATATCAGGGTTTCCGTATATTATACCTGCAGCTCTAAATCATAATTGATCTTGTTTTTTCTTCCTAATTGATTCTAAGTTTTCTTTTTTTCTTCGTTGAATTGTGTATTATAAATGTATGTAACGTTTTGAATCATAGATTTAAAATGAATTATGAATATTGTATTTATGTAACAAGATCTATGCAGGTTGCTTTGCACTCAGTAAAAAAAAATGAATGAATTACTTTTTGCTACACATAAAAATATATATAGAAGAAAACAAAAGTTTGTTTATGTGCAGAAAGATGTCCCTTCCTGCATATAAACAATCTCACCTGCAGCACAGGCACTCTTGCAACATTGGCGCAAGGGTGCAAGCACTGGCGCTAGGTGTGAGAAGTTGGCCTGATATATGATGTTTCCAATTCTGGAACCACCTTGTATCAGTCCAAACAATCCCTTATGGTGTCTGGTTGTAAGTCAACCTTATAGACAAGCTATCTTAGCATAGACTAAGCAGCCTTAAAGGCTAAACTCAAGAGGTTGTGTTAAGCGAGCTGTTTTACCAATCACAATCCTGTAATATCAAATGAAAGGACACCACACAAGTATATATTATAAAAATATATGTATTTATTACTCAAAATAATCCCCAGTACTCTTTATGAGCAAAGGGGCACAAGCGTTAAATCAAAAGCACAGTATAACATATGAAAGTTGCACAATTATGGATGAGGGCGGGTGGCCACTCAAACCATATATCAAGAAAGTGGTATAAGAGATACCAATCGAACAGTGGTTAGGCCTAGGGCCTAGGGAATCGCTGGGAGCAGTCGGGACTAGCAATGTTGAAGTCGGGAAAAGCCCGCGGGATTCGGGTGCAGCGCTTAAAGCACACGCATGCACCAATGTTAAGTCAATGGTGCGTAAAAGTTACACAAATAGAGTTTAAGGACACTTCCGCTGAACCTAGAAGGACACATCTTTAGACACAGGCCCTAGAGGTGTGTACCAGTGTGGGAACACCGGCGTTGCTGTGTTACCTCACCCACAGGTAGCGGGTGCATAGGGTCGAAGTGGCGTCGGGTTTCGTCACGCAGGTTCTTGGTGCTTGAAGCTGAAGATGCTGCAGGCGATGTGAAGGAGAAGTGTCCGGTGTGATCCAAGGGTAGATCAGAGTAGAAAAGTACCTGAAAGCAGAGGGGACAGAGTCTGGGTCACTCAGCAGTGACCAGGGTGGAACCAGGACGGAACCAGGCAATGTCGGGCGCAATCAGGTGGTTGTCGAGGAGCTTCTCTCTGCTGCCACGTGGGCTCTGGGGCATCTGCGACGTCCAGGAGCGGGTCACGAGCTGTCCCACGCAGGCTCTCACCGTCGGCGCTGTCGGCTTCAAGATCGGAGCAAACAACACTTGGCAAGAGCAATCCACACGGAACTGGAAGATTGCTTCTCACTCGGACCAGGAGGGTCAGAGCGGGTGCTCCTTTTCAGAGGAGCGGGTGCAAGTCTGGAGCAACCAGAATCGCAAGTCGTATTTAGGTTTTCGCCGGCAGAAGGGCCACAAGCCAGCTGGCAAGTGACCGGGCCAACCCGTCGAGTCAAAGAAAGCAGACGGGCCCCACGCAGCACTCGTCGAGTGTAGAGGGGTGAGATTCGGTGCAAGAGTGGCTCAGGGTTGGGGCTTCTCAAACCCCGGTGTACAGCTTCGAGGGTCACTCGGCTGCACAGTCAGCGTCTCGTGGTCTTTTCAAGATGGCGTGCCCCACGCTTCCGGTCGCCTCCACGGGTCTCAGCTCTGCAGGGACTGTGGATCGGGCTGTAAGAAGGCAGGCAAGCTTGATCTCGTCGATCTCTGTCGCCCGAGTTCCGGCGGGAACTGCAACAAAGCAGACGTCGAGGTGCTGGATGGTGCCTGTTTGCACAGGGTGGTCACTCCTTGACCACAAGGGAGATTCTTCAGTCTTCTACGTTGAGTAGGATGTCAAAGGGTCCAGAGTTTCGTTTCAAATGTTTCATCAGGATAATCTGAGTGCGTTGGCACTGCTCCCATTCTTATACCAATCTAGGGGGCTGGATTACCTGCTAGGTCCCCTCCTATGGGTGGGACCCAGGAAGGGGGTGGATACACCCCTTTCATTTGATCCAGGCCGCACTGGGACAGGGGCTGGTGTGCCCCAGAACTGGTTTGGCTGGATTATGCAAGGGGCAGCCTTGTGCTCCCCAGGCAGTGCCTGGTTTCTTTCAAACCTCCCTGCTACAATCCACTATCTCCTGTCTGGGGTGGTGTGACACCTCCCTGCGACCGGAAAGCCTTTGTCCAGGCCTCCTCTGCTGAGTTTCGGTCAGCAGCAGGAGGTCAGACATGTGTCTGTGGCAGAAGCATCCATTTTGTGGATCTGAGGCTCTTTTAAAAATCAACCGCGTTTTAGCAAAGTAACATGTCGTCTCCCTCTAGAGGGGTGGAATGCTACCCCCGTCGCCAGGACTGGCGAGGGGGTAGTATTCCAATTCGTATGACACCTTACACAACATGTTTTGATAAAGCCAAACCAAAGTTACAATATAACCGCGAGGATTATAATGCACTTAATAGTATATGGTTTGGCATTATCCCGGAACAGCTTACGGAATTGGTCCCGACAGCTACAGACAGGCTCAGCTCATGCTAGAGCACCATCTCACATTAAACCACGAACTCTGCCTCCAGGATTGTTAAGGCCTGCCATAGGAGTGGCTTATAGGTTTATATGTGTCCAGTTAGGTTTAGATATAGGCATACTATATCTAAGCAAGGGGTGATTACACCACCTTGCCCCAGCTGAGTGATCAGCCAGTTGTGTCAATTTTGGATAGCCAGCTAGGGGTGGCAAAAGATATGCTGCAGCCCCTGGGAGGCCTTGGATGCACCTATGCCCTGGGCACCTATAGTGCTCTGTACAGGGGCTGATAAGGTGACCCAAGCCAGTTTAGTTATGCACCTAGGGTACATGGAATCCATTTTACAGAGAGAGCAGATAGCCTGGGGCCCTGATTAGCAGGGAACCAGGCCAACTAAGTCGAAAACCAGCTAAACACAAGGCAAAAAAATCTGGGGTAACCATAGTCAGGTAGCCACCTTCCTACACTAGGCAGCTTTATTAGCGTCAGCGCTAAGGGAAACACAGGGGTGTGACTTATTTTTATAAATACAGCACATCCCTGACTTTAAAAAATGTTGGAGAGCGGTGTTACCAAATATGGCGTAATACTGCACTCCTACATTTTGTTGTATATATATCCCCCTAAGTTTTGTGGGTGAGGCCAACAGCTATGCTGTACATCCAGTCACCCGTAAGCCCTGTAGGGCACATTTTCTTATGCAGATTTTACAGTAGTGACAGTGCTGTAGACAGGTGGTCTTCAAACGGTGGAGTGGGTGTCCAGCCCTGCCCAGCCATGGCGCGTTCACTTTGTCATTCTTCTTCCTTGGGTGTCTTTTATATTCGCCTCCATTCTGATACTGTTATTTTTGTATGTGTGAAGCCACGATTGAGTGTTTCTAGTGCTGTGTGAGAGTTGCGTTCTAGCAGGCAGTGGCGCGTTTGCTGTGTCAGTTGGTGGCCGCCCCCGGGTCTGCTGTCTGCACAGACTATTAGGCTCATGTCTTCGTGCAGTAGATCCCCCCGTGGTGCAACATGCTGACAATTCTTGGCAAGAAGGACGATTGAGAATGTCAGAGCCGCTTCTTAATTGTGTTTTAATTCCAATAACCTTTCGCCAATGTACTTGTTCAAATGTTTTTTTAAAGCGATAATTGTACATGGTTGCAATGTTCGAAATGTTGACTGCTACTATGAGAGAAACAATTTGGTTCAACATGAAGATTTCTTAGAGGATATTAGCCTACTCAATTCCCCTTGGATGAAGAGATCAACTGGTGGGCAAAGTGGAACCTCTGAGTGGTCTGTCAAATTATCAGATAGGAGTCCAGGCACCAATCTTTAAAATGTCAGCTGGTTATCAGGTTCCAAACCCATAATGTCCAACAGGAAGTCAGGAAGCCCAAAAACATTCTAAATCAGATTTGTAATATTGAATTGGAAACCCTGCACCAACCTTATGATATCCAATGGGACATCAGAACACAATGCCCAATAGGAAGTAGTAAACGAGGTGTATTATGGGAAATAGAAAGCTCCCGGCATCCTTTGTCACATCAAAGGTAAGTCTGAAATCAAACGTACAAAGTACAGTTTTAGGTCTAACTTATCCATTGCACCTCACTGGGAGCTCCCAAATAGGTGATGCTCTAACATCATCATAGACTGGTATTTTTTTAATGCAGCTTGGAAAGTTATCTATAGTCGCTGGTTATCCATGGCGGCTTATGTCTCAATCTAATGCTCTGCAGTGGAGAACATTGCTGAGGAGAAACAGCCATTGCAACGTGGCTGTTACCACGCAGTACCTTTACCACCCATATGTGACAACGCATTCACTGTTACTACGCATAGCCATTGCAATGCATTTTCTTACAACGCCTATGCTTTTACCACACATGTGTTGCACAGGTGGTAATGGCTATGAGGTTAACTGATTGGTGCTATCGGCGTCGTTGTAGTAAAGGTACTGGCTTGGTGACATCATCAGAGGAAATGGAGAGCCTTTCGCGTCCTCTTAACTACCTGTGCCATGGCTCGCCTGAGAAGAGGAGCCTCGTTATCCTGTAAAGGTAAGGGGGATTGGGCCTCGATTTAGGGTTTTAGACTGAGGGTGTTTACTTTTCTAAAAAGTTCCGGCGGGGGTGGTGTCAGAGCTCAGGGCAAGGGTCGGGTATTTTTAAAAAGGGCTCGGAAGGGCGGGGGTCGTGCTGGGGTGAAGTTTTAGGGGTTTAGTAAATATTAAAAAGTGCTCTGGAGGGTGGATTGTGCTGGGGTTAAATCTTGGGGTACGAATCGGGTGTTTTTGAAAAAGGGCTGAGGGCCAAAGGGGGAGTGGGGTATACTTTTAGGGCTCAGAGCAGGGGTTGGGATATTTAACAAGAGCTGGGGAGGAAAAGGTGGCAACAGGGACTGGTTTAAGAGCGAGGGGCAGGGAAAACCTTTATCACGCATAAGACTTTATTTACCGTGCATGCCTTTGCAATGAAAATTGTTGTAAAGGCATGTGCGGTAAAGGTATAATCGTAATAAAAAATGTGGGCTAAAGGTTATGCGTGGTACAGGTAATGGCGTTGTGACGCATGGGTGGTAAAGGCATGCGTTGCAGTGGAATGCATTGAACCGTTATACAACCCTGGCTGAGCTTCATAATCATCACTTGTGCTGTCCATGCTTCCTGAAGGTGAATCCTGCCATCCTCCAGATTCCATTCCCCTTGCATTTGGATTCCCTTCTGATCCCCAATGGAATGATCTTTAGCATCGAAAATTGCGTGTCTACATCTGCCCTCTGTCAATGCAAACCTGGCAAAAAAGCATACATTCCTATGCGGCCCACTGTAGAGTGGAACGAAACAGATCACTAACAGAACAACTATATATCACAAAATAATCTGGGTTTTATTTCAATATGTTACATCAGGTTCCTTACAAAGGCAGGATGCAGGTCCGTGAATCAGCGTGTCAATAAACAATTAAATTAGGTAAATTAGGGCTTTTGACTGTTTGCCTTTCTTGATAATTCTCATCTAGGTGATGGTGAGGGTTCAGCAGGTGAAAGGGAGGGCAGGGGCGAAATCATCAAGATCTGAGGTAGGACGTGTGGGTGCTCTGGATTGGAGGAAAAAAGCAGAACAAGAATAAACTAGTAGGGATAATAGCAAGCAGTATAGGAGGGGTCATGGGGTACCACAAGGTGAACTTAAGGCTTCTGTAACCATTTACAGCTTCAGTGCTAAAAGATACTGATTGGTCACCAACAGACGCGCCAATGCTTGGGGCCCAGTGTGTTTTGGTTTAGAACATTAGCCAGAGGCTTGTAAAACTGCCCATCCGAATAAGATTTTACATTTTGTGGTCCTACTACAGCTAACTAAATCTGATACCAGATCATCCAACTGAGATGTAGTGGTGGTACATTATGCCTCACCAAAACCACACCAACACCTCTGGATCTGTGTTCCTCTCTCAAACTGGGGTACTTTCATTAACTCGCCATGCTTCTATCAAAACCAAGCCAGCATTGCTCCTAAAGTCACAGAGGAGCGCAGATCAGTTTTTGAATGAACAAAGTAAGCAAACCGTATTGAAGGTAAAATGGAGAGAACAAGCTGCAGATGGGAGGCAAATGGAACTCGGAGTGGAAGCGGACAGATTTCTGAGAAGTGCAAAAATGGTGACCCTGTCCAAGAGGCGTTCTCTCATCAGCCCTTTCTGCTACACTTGATACTGCTGGCACTTACAGAGGTACACCATGGAGAGAAATAAACTTCCTGAGTGGACTCGTACAGTGTGTCCGAGATGCCTTTTCTGGCTCGCGTAGCCCATAGAAGACCTCGTTTTGCGTCAGTGCAGAGCTGCTGTGCAGTCTGTGCCCCCATAGGGGAGCAGCAGAGTTATCGCGAAACACAGTGGCTGGAGGGACACCTTAGTTGAAAAAGGAACTGTCCGCCATAGCAGAGCTCAACGGCTTCAAAGAGCTGCTTTCTGCAGCCCATGGACCCCGGGCTATGTGACTACAGGCTGCCTCATGTCCAAGATCCTTGCTTTTGTCAAGACAAGTGCTTTGCAGATGCTGAGCTGTTTCTGCCGATGAAGCCTCTTTCTCCGTGATATGTTCTTTTTCCTCCAGGAGTTTTCCAATGTGTTTCAGCAGTGACGGGAAGAATTCAGGCACCCCTTCATAACCTACAGGAGCATAAAGGAGAAAAACATTCATCAGAAGCTGCTCTGTGTTCAGGTCACTAATCATTGCCCATCGTACCATTCATAGATTTGCCCCTTCTTTGCTGACTTATAAATTTCAGATGATTGGCCCTAGACTTTTCTAGGGTCAGGACTGGGTTCTTTGACGCCAGAGCCTGTTCTGTAGCCACAGCAAGAGAGTGGAATAAACTTCCTTTGGATCTCCGCCAACTTCTCTCTATCAAGTTGTTTCGCAAGAAACTGACAAGTTTTTTTTATTTTTCCTGAATCAATTAATACAATTTTAAGTGCTTTATCTTTTTGTAACAGTTGTCATTTTATCTCCTATAGTGTCAAGAAACTTCGGTCTGCATACACTACACAAGTAACACATAACATAACACATGTAATGGGGAGAGGATGTGGTCCGTCGGCTAGACGCCCGACTTTGGTGCTGGAAACCAGGGTTCGAGCCTCGGGTCGCATCCACATCCTGTGATTCTGGGCAAATCAATTCATCTCCCTGTGCCTGAATGTGTAAGTAACCGGTTCTCATGTAAAGCGCTTCAATACCTTCGAGTCGAGTTCGCGCTATATAAATATGCAAAAATAAAATAAAAATGATTCCCATGCATTCAAGCCGCTAACAAACATCCTCCTGACAACCATCGGCCACAGGAACACTCAATAAGTTTAGAGATACTGCCTACTTGAAAGGGATTGTTTGCCAAGAAAGTGCTCCTAACCAGTGCAAAAGGAGCACCTGTGGCAAAATGGAAGGCGGCTCACAATGTATGTTTTATTCTATAGAAAAAATCAACCATAATGGGGGAAATATTTCCATGGTGCAGGTCGCCTCCTTCCTGCGCATTAGTGTCATTGTACTTCTCCTGTCCCAGGACCCTGGAAGGAAAAATCTGATTCCAAAGCCCTGCCATAAATAGGGTGTCAAATGCAAAAACAAGGTGATGGATGGAATGTTTGCATTAATCTCAGTCACTGGTAATCACTCGCGGCCACATCCTAGATCATCATTTTTCACCCACCATGCTACCTCAGTTTGGACCCAGCGTATGCAAATCAGTCTTGACCCTGTTCCTCGTGAGAACATTCCAGCCTGAACTGCCAGGCTAGTTCCTCCCTGAACTAGAACACAAACAACCCAGAAGCAGTTGAGCCCTTGTTATGATCTTCAGCCTGGTATAGCTTGGTTCCGGTGGCAGAGTGAGCCTGGGACCCACATCTGAGCATACTCAGCGCACTTACGACATCAAATGCAAAAACAACAAGGTGATGGATGGAATGCTTGAATTAATTTCAGTTACTCACAATCGCTTGGGGCTGTCATCCAAACCATTTTTTCTCATCCACTATTCCACCCAGCCATATGAAAATCAGTCTTGACCCTGTGCCTCATGAGAACAGTGCAACCCGAACTGTCAGGCCAGGTTCTTCCTGAACCGTAACACATGCACCCAGGATTGGGATGGACTGTTCCTATTGGAGCAGGGTCAAGACTGATCTGCATTTCTATATAGCTGGGTTCAAAATGAGATGGCATGGTGTGCAAAGTAATCAAGGGATTGAGATGCGGGCTGGGTGATTACCAGTGGCTGAGATTAATTCAAGCATTCCATCCATCACTGTTTTGTATACTTATAAATAGGATGGGCCTTCTGATGCTGTGCCAGTAGCAACCATCTTGGATGGGCCATTGCGAAAAAGTTAAAACAACTGAGGGTCTACAGACAGAAACCTAGGGGCATATTCCCAAGGGCCTTATCGCCGCTTTAGTGGGAATTTTTCCAGCTAAAGCGGCGATAATTTTATCGCCCTATTACCTAGCTGTCGCTAACACCAGTTAACGACAGCTAGTAGGAGATAGTGATCATCTTGGGGCCATCTTTGCATGTCAGCGATATTTATCGCTAATGACATGCAAAGTGGGCGTGCCAAGATGTTAGCGACTGGAAACAGTTGCTAACATCGCTATCTCCTATTACCTACTTTTGGAAATATTCGCGCTAAGCGCGAATATCTCCAGAAGCTAACGCCTGCCCAGAGCAGTTCTTAGGCATGTTATCCAATGGTAGGTGGATAACATGGCTAAGAGCATTAGCTCGGTAATGCATGAATATCGCTGACTTCTCAGCGATATTCATGCATTTCGGCTGATTTTTATCGCTTTTGAGATAAACCTTGATAAAAGCAAGGTTTATCTGCGATAAAAATCGGCGGAGCTTGGCGATAATAATATTGCCACTAAGCCAACATAGCGATAATTTTTGCTAGTTGTTGGTAATATGCTCCTTACTGTTTTCTCTCTCTGAATGAGGCAGGGAATTGTGAGTTTTGCAAGGTGGGAAACCCCTGATTTACAGGAGTTTACACATTCCATCTATTTCTAATTGACCCTTTAACACTCTGTCCAAACTCCCTTTTCCCCCTCATACTGGAATGATTCTGTGGCTGCCTGCCTCTAGTCTTTCCTGGTATCCACCATTAAGTAGTCTCTTAAGCAGGAATGTGAATTGTCCTCTGCTGCCTCTATCCAGTCATGGAAGTCAATTTCGAAAATTAAAAAAAATATATAGTCGGAGACATCTTCATACCCAAAGGTGTTACCTGGCCTTCTGCTGAACTACCATTTAGGAAGCCAGTCATTTGTCCTGCTCCTAATGTTCTAATGGGGTACAGGGCAAAGTAGCTTTGTGAAACAAAACACACTTGGGATATTGTCATGAGAATGGTTTTTGTCAGTGCACCTCGTGGAGTAGAACAGCGAATGAAGGGAACGAGACTTACAAGAGACAGAAGAGCTTCCTTAAAACTTTCGATTTCACATTGGACCAGCAGGGAGCCCTCTGTCAAAGGGTCACAATGCCAAAAAAGTGGAACATTGTGAAACTGGCAACGGGGTGAAGAAGCAGGAGAGGAGATTCAGAAGTCAACTGCCTGCTCCCCACCAGTACAGGCAGCTTGCATACAAACACTGGAAGCTACTGGTAACCGTACAATCAGGAATGGAGGCAAACGATGTTGAATTCCATTGTGAGTTGCCAGGAGTGGGCTAAGGCATTTTTCTACCACTTTATTTTGATCTGCAAGAAGTTGCAGTGCACCCACATTCAGTAAGGCAGCTGCAGTCAGTAGAATTGCCTTTGCAAATACCAATGTTGTCAGTACATATGCCTTTCAATCAAAATGCACACAAAAAGTGCTAATAAAAATGTACTGCAAGTCTGTGAAAAGGTGCAAATGCTAAAAGGCAGGGATTTGAAAATGAGGCTGAGGAATAGCAGTAGAAGCTCTAAAAATCATGAAAGCGGAAATAGGGAAGGTGTAAAAGTATAAATGTGCTTGGCCGTAAAAAATGTAAATTGCGGGGGGTAGAGGGTGGTGGGGCTGCAACCACCATATCAATCATTAGCAAAGCCAGGTCTTCTCTATAAGACCTATTTACAAGGTGTACAACATTGCAGATCATTTGCGGTATGGCGTAAAAAAAGAAGACATCATAGCGCTGCTGCCACGTCATTTTGTAGGCCAGTGCATGCAAAAGGACACAACATTTTTTTCTTTACAGATCCCAAATGGATAAGTAAATTTAAAAAAGTAGTGTGAAAGCCCCCTTAAAACATATCGCCAAAGAGGTGTAAACAAATTGGTTCAGATTGGAGAGGGGGTAAGGCAGGGCATAACCCAAAGAGGCAGGCGGATGTTAAACAAAATGATGGTGGGGGTTAAGCAACACGAGGGAGAGAACATGGGCGAAAGGGGGAACAACCTTTACAACAAAGCGGTACTGTTACCACGCAACTTTTACTAAGCAAGTCGTTACAACGACTTGCGCTGGGGGGCGCTCCAGGATAGTAAATAGTTTAATTAACTATCCAACTCCTACCCTACTATCCACGGGGACTGGAGTTGGAATAGTAAATTAAAATATTTAATATCCAGCACCCCCCAACGCAAGTCGTTGTAACGACTTGCGTTGTAAAAGTTGCGTAGTAACGGCACGCGTTGTAAAAGTACGCGTTGTAACGTCGTACATCCGGGCGAAAGAGCAAAGGGAGAGCAACATAGGTGCAGTTTGGGGTACATGGTTGAGAGTAATGTGGGGGGAGGAGAAAAGCACACAAAGGAGACAGCTGGAAAATCCCATGGAACGTTTACACAAAAACAAAAAAGTAGTTCCCTAAAAATGAGCAGAGGAAGCATAGAAGCCACCCAATCAGAGAGATGGCTATGCTCCAGGGGAGGGTCAAACGCAAGATGAACAGCCTGAAACAAGGAAACCATCCAAGAGAAAGCAAGCTAATAAGAGTGATAGTAAAGCAAAGCATGGGTAAACAATGGCTGGGCTACAAGGTCCTCTTTGTTCTTGGTAAGCCCAAAACATGTCTTTGGAAACCAGACTGCTTAAACTGTCTGGTACGCTTGAGCTAACAATGGGAGAAAATCACTCTCTCTTCACCAAACAAACACATCAACTGTTGAGGACAAATTTTAACACTGTCCTCACAGAATTGAAAATACTTGTTTCGGACTCACGTGTCCAGGATTTCTTAAAGGGTTGGTCTTGGCCCAAATCTTATCCACTTGCATCTAGGTAGCTACAGCCCATCATTGCGCTTTACGCCCTATAGAGGCCTTCAGTCAACCATCACACTATTCCACAAGCAAAGACAAATGTGTATACTTTGAGTGTTTTTCGACACTTCAAGCCTACATTTTGGAGGCCCATGCTAAGTAAAAGTTTGATTACCTTGCTGTGCACGTCCCAAACCTGGTGCTAATGGGAAACATGCTGCAAATGTTTTACCTACAGACACTTTATGGGAAACTGTTTATTGTGTTTTATTCTCGTTTATCATTGGTTTGCTGTACTTCGCTGTTCTTCTAAGAGCTATGGACCAATATCTCTCCGTCTGATCCAGATCTCTTGACAATGCTACCATAGTCACTGTCGTAAAGCCCACTGCTGCCAAATGGGACACATTGAGCCAACAATATTTAGTATGCTGGGACATATAGCGGTACTTACAACAGGAAAACAGAGTCACATAATGCAGAGTGTTTTACGGCTAATGTCAAGCGTGGCTGAAAATGTCACATAGGAAATGGAGTCCCTTGGTGGCACTGACAATTTAGTCTGACCCAGTTAATGGGAACACTGACATGTGTAAACTCAAATCACAACTCAAGATGTTGATTGTCCCCATCAAAGAAAAGCACCCAACATGCAGTCGAGAATGACTATCACAGAACCTCCTTACCTGGAAAAGCATTGACGTCAATCACAGCACAGCGCCCAGTCCGTGTGTCCACAATCAAATCCACACCAAGGAGAGACATCCCTAGTGCCGACTGCAACCCTCTCACCACCTGGATGATGATGTCCTCCGAAGGGCGGATGACTTCACCGGCTGCCTTGTCCAGCTGCAAGCAGATCCACAGTTCAGATATTTACAAGAGGGTAGGCAGGTCTCCATCACCTTCCTGGTACAACCATCTGTCTACCTCATTTGGGAATTAAAAGGACCAGACACTTTAGACTTCATCTGTCAGCATGTGTTAAAGACAGAAAGTATCTACCAGCAGGGTGCTATCAAAAGTCTGAGATAAGTGGGTGTCCTACCTCAGTGTACATGACAGTATTATGCATGCATTTAGCATGCGTACCTTCTGAACGCCCTCATTAGAACGAACGCGTCTTTAGCACGCATTCATTCAGCACGCAAGTCGTTATAACGACTTGCCTTAGGGGGCACTGGATTTTTGAATCGTTTCATTTACTATTCCAAATCCAGTCTGCCCAACAGTAGGGAAGGTGTTGGACTTTAAATCCAACACCATTCCACCAATGGCACCCACTAAAGCAAGTCGTTGTAACGACTTGCGTGCTGGCGCTGCGAAGGCACAGCGTGAATCTGGGTTCGTCCTGAAGGACGTTTCCCCTTGCAGACATGTAGATAAGAGTTGGCACCTTTCAAATGCTACATTGAAGGACATTTTGGGAGTAAATTAGAATTGTTATATAATTAGGCCCAAAATACAATTAGCCAATAAGGAATGAAAAGTAAAGAATGTAAGAAGAAGCTGAAGACATGTAGCAAAGTTAAATGCAGATCATATGTAGCATTCCATCTTTTCTCACACATAGTACAAGTACAGCATAGGCATGAGCAGCGCATGCTTCTCTGAGGTACAGAACAGGTCATCATGAGCATAGGCAGTGCAAGCTTCTTGCAATGAGTACATGTACAGCAAGGGCAGTGGCAGTCTTCTCTCACACACACACAACAGTTATAGAATAGGTAGGGATAATGCAGACCTTCCCCACAAAAAGGAGAGCTTCAGGTCAAAGTGCAAGCTTTCCTCACACAGTACAGGACAGCATGGGCAAGAGTTTATTTTGCTTAATTTGAGCCGGTGGTTGGTAACGGCAGATAAATGTCAACACTGGCACCGAATTGTCAGCACCAGCACTTATGATAGCCTGCCACATGGTGGCGATGTTTGTCTAATTTTATAATATACATTAAAAATGACTAATCCCTGTCGTTCAAACCATGTTATAGATTTGGGTGGCCTAGTATAGTCTAAATTGTCATACTCGTCATACTTGTAGGAGTATGATGGTTAGAAGTTGTGTTGGTACTGTGATTTGCAGCTCTGGCAGGGGCAGTGGGCCGTGCAAGTTGCAGTGGTTCCTGACGAGGACGCAGGTACCTATTATTCTTTTTTATAAATTAAGCACTGCACAAGTAGTGCAAGGTAAATTCACACACAATAAGGGTACAGCTTGCAGAGTTAGGGGCATATTTACAAGGAGCTAGCACCACCACAACGTCATTGTTTTTTACTCAGCAGCGGCGCAATCGGTGCTCCACACTGAATTTGCAAACTGACACTTTGGGCCCAATGCGTCAGTTTGTAAAGGTCTGCATCACATTACACCTGCTCCAGGTATAATGTATGCTGGGTAGGCGTTCACACGTTAAAAGCCACATAGAACTGATGCAGTGAAATTTACAACTTTTCACTGCATCACTCTACGACTTGACTGCGCCAAAGTCCCTACGCCTTCTCAAATCAGCCATAAGGATTGACACAGTCCTTTTAACATGGGACTCACCTCTGTGTTCTGACACATTGCTGGAGTTGTGTCAGCCTTACGACCAACTCCAGCAATGTGCCACTTTAGCTCCAAAAGATGCGTCAGAATTTGTGACGGATCTGTGAATCCTTGCGCCATGCAGCACTGTAATGCAAATACAGCGCATCCATGGCGTTGCTAGGGCATTTGTGGCAGGTGCGAGAAACCTGACACATCAATGCCAATGCATTCATTCTTGTAAATATGCCCCTTAGTACGGTAGTGGTCCAAGTTTCCATCAAATTCAGAACAGGTACAACTTAACAGGCGGAATAATAGCACTCTTCGCTGGACTTCCCTGCACACCTTCAGTGGGTGAAGTAGCAAGGCAGGCTTCCCCTGCATACATACTTGGAAAGAATGGCACAGGAAGCAGTATCATTGCAGGTGTCCATGGATAAAGAGAGCACTCATTCCTATTTTGCAAACACAGAATGTGTAAGTTCAAGGGTGCCACATCAGTGTATGCTTCCCCCACACATAAAGCAAGTGCAGTATCCAGCGAGGGATGGTAACAGTGACGGATAAAACCCTTTGGAGGCCCATAGGCAGTCGGAATTTCGGGACCCCCCTCGCAAATTATCTCCTAATACCAAATGCACAGAATCGTTTTACAAACTGACATCTGCAAGAAGATGAGCTTTTACGCGACTAACTGTTATATGAATCTGATGTCTCTGGTTTATGTACTTTAAGTTGTTAATGGGTACATTACATAAATACAGTATTTCCTCTATAGAGTTTTTAATTTAAAGTTTTCGTTTATTTGAGTTGATTCATTATTTTCTATCTTTTGGAAACAATATTCAAAAAAGCTTGATTGTAATTTTCTTTCAAGATTAAACCAATATTATTGTGACCCATTGTTACAGGCCCCTAAAAGGAGTGGGGCCCATAGGCCGGTGCCTACTGTGCCTAGTTGGTAATCCGGCACTGGAGGATAACCGCATTTGAAAAATGCACCACACGTAATAGAACTAACTTCGTCACCTACTCACTCAATAACTCACTGTATTCAAATAATGTGCCAGAAATGTGAAGAGTAAAATAACTACTTTACAATGATCATGCGCAAAGAAAGATTAAACGCTGTGTCAGCCCAGTCTAAAAATACAGGGACAGTCTAGGTTTTGACACGATGATCAAAAGGGAGTAAAATGCAACAATGGTACAATGCGTTTGCTTCCAGAGTCTCACATTATTTCTTCAGATGACAGTGGTGCTATGGTCAATCAATCAATCAAGAAAGCTTTATTCGATTGTAAAAGCAATCATAAAAGCATACAAACAATTCATTCAAAACTAATTCCTTAAAAACCATGATAATAACATTATACAAGATAAAGTTAAAAAGAAATTACAATGTAAATCCTACAATTTCAGACATTGTACTCTGCAAAGTAAGTATTCAGATAATAATAGATTTCCTCTGACGGAGCACTTTTTTCAGAAAGGATAACATTCTCATAACAGAATTTGTATCAGCTAATAACTGTAAAAGTAACTGTGACAGGCGACATTGTCGTAATCCAGACCCCCGTAAAAAAGGGACTAGAAACATCTGCCTATCACTAGAATAAAACTTGCAAAATAAGATGACATGAATCGTAGATTGGGGGAAATGAAATCACAAGGGCAGAGTTGAAGATCATGTGACCAATCATTCATAACAGGGAAAGTAACTAGACCAGGGGTCTCCAACCTTTTGTGTAGTGTGAGCTACTTCTGGTCAGTGAAAATCGTCATGAGCTACTAAACTCCAAGCAGCTCGCACATTTTTCGAGCGGCCCCCCCGCCCAGTTTTATTGAAGTTAAGCCTATTTCTTCAGAGCCCATGGGCCCCATACTGTGGCTTCAACACAATAACACTGAAAGAACCAACTTTTTTTCCCTTTTTACATGTGCACTGCCTTCTGCAGCACAGTGAGACAAAAAGCTAAAGCACAAGCCACAACAGTGACACAACAAAAGCACAAGCCGTGCAAGCGGAGGCTGATGCTTGTCAGAATGGGACAGAAAAGAGGCTCTGGCACCAAATTAAAAGCAGCCCCATAAGCCGGGTCTGATGGCTCACTGCACTAGAGCAGCCACTGCAGGGGCCTGTGCTTGACCTCATGGCTACAGGTTTAAATCCCTGCAGGTCCACTCATCCTTTCATCCATTTGAGGTCGATATAATGAATAGCCTTGAGTTGGGTAACAATAAACATCTGTTATTCAGCTCCAGGACACCTTCGGGTAATCGTGCGCTTTGCAACTAGACCTGTTATGTTATTAAATATAGGGCAGGCAAATGAAATAGCTAAAAAAAAAAGTGGCCCACATTTGCAAAATAAGTAAAACTAAGACATGTTGTAGGACGGTGTTTTTCAAGGTATGGAAGACTACTTGGCTATTTGTGCTTGCAGCAGGCAATGTTTGGTACTATCAGAAAAATTTACAATATAAGCAGCCCACTAGCCAATAAACTCGGCACACAAATATCCAAAAACCCACAGACAAGCATTGGCACAGACTACCAACCAATAAAATTGTCACACAAACAGACCACAAAACAACCATACATAACATCCTGAGTGGCCACACGACACCATGAAACAGTCAAGGCCTGACTGTGGAGAGGCCAGAGCTGGGAAGCCAGAGCTGCCTGTGTCCCTGAGGAGCACACAGAGGCCAGTGAAAAGGCACATTGTGGTCCAGCCCACCTCTGGTTCAGTCAGCACAGGCTCAGAATGGACCAGCTTGAGAGGTTGAAGCTTAAATGGGACATGGCAGGGGAGGTTGGTGACAACTATTGGATGTTATATTGAAGTAAAGGCAGGAGTCAGAAAGCTAGCATCAGTGTAACAACCTTTTTTTTTGTCAAAAGGCCTCCTGCACCTCTGACTTGTTCCCACACACAGCTGTGTTGCACAGGTCCATCAATCGAGCCTTTTTGCTAAGGGCGAGCAGGGAGTCTTCAGTCAGAGGGGTCTCGACATTCAGAGCAGTCTTTCATATTCACCAAGTAGTTCTCAATGTGGAATCTGGATTGTCGTGGTGTGGAAGTTAAATTTGCTCTGTAACTGGGTGCTGGCTTCTTTGAGCAATACCTTGGCATCAGCATCTTTATTGATCGCAATGTGAACCGATGACACTGGCTGCAACACAGTTAGTGCCCAGATGTGGTGGCTGTGCAGCGCCTTCAGTCTCGGGATGCGCAGCAGAGATTCCTTCACAGCACGAAAGTCTACTCTACGCCCCGTGAGTCCCTTCCATCAGTACAAGCAGCACATCCCTCAGTATGGCGAGTATAGTGTGACCCCCAGGACCAGGATGGAAAAGACGAGGAACGTACAGATGGGATCCACAATTTTATACTCTGGCTTGAAGTAGATGACGTAAGAAGCCACCAGTACCCCAGTACCCCAACGCTCTGCACCACGTCCCCCACAACATGAATGAAGGCAGCTCGCACACTGGTGATCTGCTCCTTCTCGGGGTGGTCTTGTGTGAATGTTCATGTGATCCTTCCGTAGGGCCATGACTATGACCATGCCCAGTCTGATGCAGGATAAAACCCACCATTACGATGTTAACTGCTCGTAATGGTGAGGTGATTAGCATAATATTCCCTGCCCACTCTCACCACGTGCTTCCGGTGCCCTCTCCCTGCCTGGCTCCATGCCCATGCTATCGCCCCCTGCACCCTGTATCGTGTTTCTGCTCTCTATCCCCCCTGCTCTCAGTCCGTGCTTCCAGTACCCCCTGTCTGTCCGGTTCTGTGTCACAGGACCCTGCCTCTGTCCTACTCCCTACTCACTGCATATCCATGGCTAAGGTCCCTGCACCTGTCCCTGCCCTGCTCATCACTGTCCTCTATCGCTGCACTCCCCCCTGTCCCTTGTTCTGCCCAACATGTCTGCCTTTCTGCCTCTGCTCCCTGTCCCAACCCCTGCACTCTGTCCTGGCTCCCGGACACGCTCTATGTTACTGCACCTTGCCCATGCTCCCTGCCCCTTCTCTAACCCTACACTGCCCTTATCCTGCACTTGCTCCTGTCCTGAGCCCTGTTCACCGTCTCTGGCTCTCACTCACTCTTTCCTTGCCCCCCTCTCTCCCGGTCTACGTCCTAAGTCTGTTGGTGACATCTCGACAATCTTCTCGTCGAACCCTCTGTCTCTCTCCATCCCCACTGTCTCTCCCCAGCCCCTCTCTCTCCTCCTACCCCTACTGTCTCCCCCAGGCCCCCTCTCTGTCATGCCTCTCACGGTATCTCTGCACCTCCACTGTCTCTCCCGAGCCCCTCTCTTGTCTGCCCCTCACTGTCTCTCTCAGCCCCAACTGTCTCTCCCCAGCCCCTCTCTCTCTTGCTCCTCGCGGTCTCTTTCAGTACAGCGGCCCCTCTCTCTCTCTCACTCTCTTTCTAGCGCCCCAGACTCTCCCTAGCACCACTGTCCCCTCCTGCCCCTTTCTGTCCTGCCCCTCACCGTGTCTCTCCAGCGGCCCCTCTCTGTCTCTCTCCGGCTCCTCTGTCCCTCCCCAGCCCCCCCTCTCTCTTTCTCCCCATCCCCTCTCACTCTTTCTTTCCAGCCCCTCTCCTAACACCTCCTTCAATCTCGTAGTCACAAAACCAGAGATTATCAAGTCACCACCCAGATGGCAAGAACTGAGAGCAAAGACCTACTTTGCTCCAGCCTCGCTCTGGTTCCCACGCCCCTCTCTGGCTCTGTCCCGCCGTTGCTGTGGTCGCAGAGCTCATAGTGCCCAAGCCCGGCCTGTGCAAAGGGGGAGGAGGGTGTGTGTGTGTGTGGGGGGGGGGGGGGGGGGGGGGGGAGAAGGGGTGCAAAACTCTTGCACCGGCTACAAAGTCCCCTCCTCCTCTTCAGCTGACCTTCCTCGATGACCTCCGCTGATCGACCCTCTCGCAGCACTGACCCTCCCCTGCCCATTGTTTCTCCCTTACCGGGCCCAGGTATATTTCCAACAGCCACACCACTCAGTATCCCTCGGTGCACCCGGCCCTCGTCACCATTCCACCGCGAGACTGCAGCAAAGGAACGTCATCCTCTTCGTCATCCTCTTACACCCCATCCAAGCACAAGCCAATTGGAGCAGCTGCGTTGGGTGAGGGCGGGCAACAGACATGGAAATAAGCCTAAATAGCCCAAAATAAAACTAATGGGCTACTAAATTAAGCAGCACTCGGCGAGCTACTCACAGGGTCTCGGCGAGCTACCGGTAGCTCGCGATCGACCGGTTGGAGACCCCTGAACTAGACTATGGGATGTTCCCAGCCTAAAGCGAGTTAATAAAAATCTATCATAGGCTCCTGGGACGAGAGACAAATAGGGTTGAATATTAAAAGTTGTTAAAATTAATTGATGATGATGAAGGACCGAGGGCTTTAAAATCTCTATTGTCATTCTCTCGGTGTCAAGCAGCGTTAAACACTCTCTTCTTAGGTCCTTTCTGGAAACTATTTCAATAGAAGAGGGATTCGTATACTAATGTAACTGGCCCAAATCTTAAAAAAAGTTGTGCACATATCTCAGCCAGGGAATCTTCATGGCTCCTTCCAATTTCAATATGTCTGAAATGATGTCTCTGTTTAAATTAGTCTGTGGTTTTGTCCACAGGCTGTGCCATAATAGCACAGGCGCAATCCTAATGGAGTCAGTAATTAACTGAATACCCAGTTCATCATTATAAGTCCTAGCATTTTTAAACTCATTTCCTTCTTCCCTTTTTTTCCCCTGTTCCTTTTTTCCCTTTTGTAATTTCAACATTTTCTTATTGTATTAAGCTCTAAATAGGCAAATGTCATTCTGTTTTCAAGACAAACCTGTATTAATCTCTTGTCCTGAAGATGATGCCCTGTATCTAAAGTCGGGCATCGAAACGTTGTCGACAAACTAGCACCATATGCACCAGAAATGTTTAATAATAACCTGTGCAATGGTGTGTTGTAACGTAATTAAGTCTGTCCACTGAGTACAAGTATACAGACCGCCTTGTTCGCTCTCTTGCTTTTTTATTTTCTCTGTTTTGTCTTGTTTACTGTGGGTCACAGGTCGTGCCCACTAGTCTTTTATGGAAATTCTTGTGCTACTGTTTATAACCAGTGAATAAAATCCTGTCCGGCTGGACAAAGAACATACTTACTATAAAGTGTATGCCTATCATTATTCCGATCCTTCAAATACTAGGGTCCACTGTTCTCTATAATAAAATACTCAGTTCATCATGGCAGACACATCCTGAAGTACTTTTTGGTACAGCTAAAATGTATTTAAGAAAGGAGTTTTCAACTATCTGTATAGGGGAAACCCCCATATTCCACTCCCGTAAAGTGCAGCAGAAACCTATTTAGCCTTATATACTTTAATTAGTTCTGCTGGTGGTCGCTTGCCAAGCTTCCTGGCGAAGATAGTGAGTGCAGATGTAGAGCGTAAAAGGGCTAGTTTTTTAGCAGCCACTGCTTGAACCCAGGAGTCATTCTGGGAAAAAAGGATGCCCAGATAGGAGAATATTTTTGTATCCTCGATCCTTTTGCCTTCAATAAAAATATCTCTGTTAATCCTGAAGCCTGTGCCACAGCGCATGATAAAAGTTTTAGTGGCATTGACCCTTAGACCCAGGTCTTTCATAAAAAGGGTAAAGCTATTCATGACTCGCTGCAATCCCACCTGAGTACGTGCCATTAAAACAGCGTCGTCGGCATATAATAGGGCTGGTATTGGACGACCGTTAATCTGAGGAAAGTCCTGGTTACCTTTACATAGGGCTTCCTCCAGCCTGTTTATGTATAAATTAAAAAGAAAAGGGGCCAGGACACAGCCCTGCCTGACACCACTCTTAATCAGGAAAGCGGCTGTACACTCGTCCTTTACCCCATAGCGTACGCGTGCCTTGGCATGGTGCTATGGTCAAGATGCAAGGGTGGCCTTAGCATTATATTCGTACAAAATGGAAAAAAAAATATTCATCACATAAGGGTCTCAGAATGATCTCAATTTATCAAACATAGGGGCATATTACCAAGGGCCATTATCGCCACTTTATCAGAACTTTTTCCCGCTAAAGCGGTGATAATTTGATCGCCCAATTACCAAGCTGTCGCTAACACCAGTTAGGGACAGCTAGTAGGCGATAGCGATCATCTTGGGGCCCGCTTTGCATGTCAGCGATAATTATCACTAATGACATGCAAAGTGGGCGTGCCAGGATGTTAGCGACTGGAAACAGTCGCTAATATCGCTATCTCCTATTACCAACAATGGCTTAGTTTTGGAAATATTCGAGCTAAGCGCGAATATCTCCTAAAGTGAACGCCTGCCAAGAGCAGTTCTTAGCCATGTTAACCAATGAAAGGTGGATAACATGGCTAAGAGCATTGTCACGATAATGTGTGAATATCGCTGTATTTACAACGATATTCACAGATTTCGCCTGCTTTTTATCGTTTTAGAGATATACCATGCTAATAGCAAGTTATCTCAGCGATAAAAATAGGTGAAGGGCGGCAATAGAAATATTCCCGCTAAGCCAACATAGCGATAATTATCGCTAGTTGTTGGTAATATGCCCTATAGTTTAGCTGGTTACTTGATCAGCAAGACAACTGCAGTGTCAATGATGCTTCTGATAACACACTTTTCTGTGTATCTTTTGTTTTAATTTATGGATTTCATTCACTAAAGACTGATCCTTTCCTTTACAGCGATGCACTCGGTAGTATTGGGATCAAGAATCTGCAGCTGTGAGGTAAAATAGCTCCCAAGCCAAATGGCATTCATAGTTCAACTTCTCAGATTTGCAAACTGATAACCTTTTTGGTCTGCGGAAGAAAATAATGTTTCATGCAGCTTTGTGTCCTGACTAAGGCATCGCTATCATCTCAAACAAGCATTTGCGGAGACAGTGGCTATAAAAAAAATCAAACTGAAATGCTTCGATTGTAAGTGCACACTATCCTTGGCACGTGGCTTCATTAGCAAGGTTTCTTGCCTCCAATTCTAATACTAGAAACGCCACTGGAACACAGATCCAGAAAGAGCAATGCTTGTCAACGGTGATCAGCTTGAAATGTAGCAAATGCTCCATTATAGTACAACACAAGTAGTCTGTTTTGGTCAGAAACAAATCATGAGGCGTAAATTTTAAAAAAATACTTGTGAAATTGTTTTATTTTGAAGTTCTTTGTAGCTTTCAGAAAAGTAATCCAGGCACTCGTCCCTGGCCCGGGCAAACTTATTGGAGCCAGTCCGCTCAAAGGCCTTAACTTGGGCTCTCGCTCTGCATATTTGGGTTGGGGGTTCCTTCGCCACACAGTAGATGGTCAAGTTTGGCTTAATTTGCAGACGAAAGCTTAATTTGGAGGGGGGTTTGTCAGACATGGATTAGATCCCTGGTGGTAGGATATTGGAAAGGTCTCAGGTTCTCGTGGATGTGGTAAGTTATTAACTCCGAAGGGGAGTTGTCAATAAACTAAGATAACTAGTAAAGCTCACAAGTAACGTGTAACATTATGAGCAGTAAAAGGGAAGTCATTTATTTACACAGAAAGCTCTAGTCAACCAACAAGTTTTGTTCTTGATGTGGACCATCAATAACAAAGAGTATTTTACTTCCCCTAGTTAAGAACCTTGCTATTACCGATTTTAGAGAAGCATAAAGCAAGCTACTTCAACTTAATGATGATTAGAACATTTTTTATGTGGGTACATTTTTAAAATAGCTGTCCGGGCTCTATTCACGATGAATACTAACTAGAAAAGGTCTATAGTTTATTGACATATTCTTTGGTTTTATACCGATTTTCTATGAAATACCAGTTTTAAATGAATAAAGACTTTTAATTTATAAATTTATAAATTTATAAATGTACTTTTATGGATATTTTTGTTTCCAAATAAAGAAATGATTGATTGATTGAAATTTATGTTGCATCCAAATGCACCATCTCTAGGCTCTCTTCAGCCTTTTACATGGGCTCCAGAGTGTGTGCACACCACAACTATGTTTCTGGAAATCCTGGTCCAGCGGTTTTGGCCAAAGACACTCCTAAACACTGTAGGGCCTGATTTAGAGTTTGGCAGACAGTGTACCCAGCCTTAAAACTTTCTGCAGACATATGAGCATTGACACTTTCTTGTTACAAACGTTTTTTTACATGTAGACGGTATCCTTCGTATCAGATGCCAACCATAGGCCTTGGTCCCTGTGATCCCCTTGATCCTGTCTCTGTTATATGAAGTCTCAACATTTTCAGGCTACTATATTTACTGGTCCAAGAGTTAAGTCCCACTCATGACACAGCATCAGACTATGACAGATAAGAGGCCTGAGCACCAAAGAAAAAGTGGTCGCCATTTGTATAATAAGTAGCTAAAAAAGTGCCCCGTATTTGCAAATTGGGGCAGGTTTGAACTTGTAAAGACACGCTGTATAAGGGTTTTGCAAGGTAAGGAAGATTGCATGGATTTGAACTTGCTGCTCTAATATCAGGAAAATCAACAGTAAAAGTCAGCCCAGCAGACTACAAAACAAGCTGACAAACAGTAACAAAACCAGTCCACACACTGACCTGTTAGGCCACTGAACGATCACCCTATAGGTCACTTATGACTAAATTCGCCATGAAAATATTTTTGCAGGTCTCCCTTTTAAGTGGGTACTAAAAAATCTGAAGTACCTGGATATCATGCTCAGTAGAGGGCTAACATGCATTGTTTCTGATGAAAATGCGAAAACCTTCTGTCGATTTTTCTTCCCCACTGATCATGTTTAAAATTGTGACTTTGGGGCAGAATATAAATGGTGAAGATGACTGTTGCACTGAGATTTGTCAATTTTTTGTTATGTTACTGTTTGCAATACCAAGATCTACACTAGCGGAAATAAAGGGGGAAATTAAAAAGTTCACCAGGGGTTTGACACGAACCATACAAAACTCTATATTATGAAGTTATCTGGAGACTTCAGATTACCTCATATAGGGTCCTACTACTTCGCACATCAGTTGGCATCCCTTTAAAGGCTTCTACCATTCTGTGTCAACGGACTGAGATGTGTTCAGATTGAGAGACAATTAATATCCTTGTAAGGCTGTTTCAATACATTGTACAGTGGGTTTACCAAGACCACCGCCATCATGTGGTGCATTGCCCATTTTTAGTATGTTAGTAGTACTACAATAGCATTACTACCATATTACAAAATGCTACTCATAAACCTACGAGCGAAGGTTCCAACTCCGGCTCGCTTAACTTTTTCTGTGCGGAGATCTCTGTCCTGACTGTGGAGTATTCACAATAATGTATACGTACATGTTTTAGTAGTAAATGTGGGAGGTACTCTGGGTGGCAAGAAAAAGGGGAATACTCACTACACAATCGGAGGGGTTAAGAGAGGAATAAAGAGAGGTTTAGGGAGGAACGTGTATCACCCACAAAGGTTTTCACAAATTGCACTTTTAAAGTTACTACAGCAAAAAAGGACCTGAAGCAGTTGTAAATATACATATAACATCAAGCATTCCAGAGGCTCTAGAATCAATAGGCTGAAAAAGACAGTCTGAGAGTTAGAGGGGTAAAAAGCAAAAGAAAATGGACACTGTGCAGAGAACTAAGCTCAAAAACAGGTACGATGCAAATAATGTTATGGTATATGATGTATTATGATATACACAATATGTTGTTCATGATCTGATATTATCTGATATTATGTAATACAATATTTTATATGATAAGACATTATAGCGTTGTTGAGTAAAACAGGAGCAGAGTAAACTGTCAGTCTGTGCCCTATTTGGTCCCAACTGGCCCACACTGGCTTTAACCATAAACAAGAGTGATATTGGTTCAAGAATGGCATTCCATGCTCTGGATTTATTTGTGTTTGTTTTACTATGACATGTGTGTATTTTTAAGCTACTGATCACGGTCGGTTAATCGATGTACATGTGTGCTTATTAAACTACTCACCCTCTTCAAAAGTAAAACCTTTTACTGCCTTGTAGCCTAAAATGAGCTACATTTTTTTCATCAATGTTTTGACATACTGCCACATCTTTCAAGTGGAAAATATTATTTATAAAGGGCAAGAAAATTCATTCTAAATACAAACTGAAATATCTTGGTTGGGTAAGTTCCCAATCTTTCTAATCCAATCTTAAATAGCTCAGAGGTAACCAATTGCCTTCAAAAATACACATCAAGATAATTGGCCTCCACCTGTGTTAACTTGTAGTGAGTAACATCACTTGGGATCATTTAGTGTTTTCTGTAGGTTCTCTCTGCTGGACAGTGTGTTTCCATTCGAAGCCAAGACTCAACCATGAGCACCAAGGTGCTTCATTACAAAATTCAGGCTAAAGTTGTGGAGTGGCGAAGATCAGAGGGTGGGTATAAAAATATAACAGCGGTAAGACTACACGCTATAGCTAGAAGGACCTGAACCACAGGATGTGTCTGGTACCATTTATGAGGGATTTCCATTTGCATAGGGAACAAAGGATTCCATCAACTTGACACAGGGCTGGAATGCTTAGGGAAGCTATAATGCAATTCAGGATGCTGCAATAAATGTTGGAGTTCACAAGATAATTGATGGTTTCCATACTGTCCCACATACATAAGAAAGTAAATATCAACTTAGAAGAAGAATATGTACTCACTGCAGACAAATGGGAGCAGGACTCAGGTTTGGAAACATCTTGGCTGTTGAATGTTATTGTTTTTCTCTCTTTAAACAAACAGGATAAAGAAACCATTATGGACTTTCTTTCGACACAGTCGTACTGCCACATATGACAAGGAGATAGTCAGTCATATATTCAACTGTGAGCAAATGCTGCATTTTTGTGACTTTCGTAATATACTCAGGTATGGCCGGTGCACTTAACAGCAGCGTGCTGGTAGGGTGTGAGTGGAGGGTAGGGTGTGAGTGAGTGGGGGGTAGGGTGTGAATGGGGGGCAGGGTGGGAGGGAGTCAACATACGACGAAATATGGAAAATAAAATTTAAAAAAAAGAGAACCGCGTACCTTGCACTCGCCGCATCGCCGTGCGCAAGGTAAGTGGTTTTATTTCTTTTTTTATTTAAATTTCCTTATTATGTCACCTGTCAACTTCCACCCCTCCCCCCGCCTCACCATCCCACTGCTATTACCTGCACTGACCGACCTGAATGACTGGATGACTGTGCCACAATTTTACCAAAAAGGTGTATTGCCATCATCAATAATATAACCAATAGCATATCAACAACAACTACAGCTTCAGCAACATGAACCGCAACCACAATCAAGAACTACATTACCATCATCGACAGACCCTAACTAAAGTGAGTGAGCCTTAAGTCCAAAATCACCTTTATCAGAATAAGCACCATCACCAGTGATAACTTCAGCAGCTGCAACCCGCTCTCAAGATCACCATCCCTGTAAATCCATTATCAACACATCTTTCCTCACAAGAACTCTTCTTCAACATCAGTACCAACTCACCAACTGTTAAAATGTTAAAGGTTCCATAACTTTGATGCAATCATCATTAATAGTGCTTTGTCTACAACAGTACTGACATCTTTACTGAGATGACCAAGTTATCCCTTCCAACATGAAAGTCAACAATACTACAACCAATCAATCAATACCACTACTGGTACCAATTCCCAAAACAACAGTGCATCACTACTGATACTGCTACCTCTGCCAATGTTACAGTCCAGCATAATGCCCATATTTGAAGGATATTACTTCTGGCATGTTTATCACCATCGCCACTGAGGCTAGTGATAACAAAAGTTAATTATAACAAATAAAAGGCACGTCTACCAACAGTGAAAATATAACTTAAAACCATCAAAACGTTGTTGATTCCCCTAATGGCACCTACCACTTTCGCGATCTCCTACCACAAATAATGCATTTGGCACCAGAATTCAGGCTGATCCTACCAAAATACTTACAAACAGCCCTTAGGGTTACCACCAAGTTTGAACATTATTTCACCTTGATACACCAATTGGATTCCAGCAAGGTCTGCTGAGCATAAAAACAGTAACTGGCCTAATATGATGTACCAAATGACTATGATGGAAGGAAAGTTCTAAAGATTACCTGATTCTCCAACAGGAAAATTCTTCAGGGACGGTCTTTGCACCACAAAGTGTTCCGCGCCCACCACGAAGACCTTGAACAGGACAGCATTGTGGTTTATGAAACTCTGCAGCAAGCAGGGGGGCTTTACCTCTCGGAGACCCTCGTGATTGAAGATCAAAGCCATCTGTGGAGAGCATCACACTTTTTAGTACATCAATTCTCCACCCATTCTGCACAATAAGCATTAGGCCCTGAAGTAACACTCAGTGATTTAAGCAACACTTATATTTTGCATATATTTAAATTATAGATGCTTTGTACTAGGTTTTCACTTTCCTCAATATTGTGTTTGGGCATCCTGTTGCAAACCTTTTCCAAAATGTGACTATGTCATCCTTCAATCACATTTAGCGCCCTGCAGTAAACTCAGATTGGCAATATCTGCCTTCTTAGCTAGTACCGCACAAACACTTTTCCTATGGCAATAGACCCTCTTCCGTATTATTCATGCCTACCCAGCCTGCTACACCTTCTACCTCCTAGTCACCAACAAATGACCCCCTACCATCCTTATTTCTTCCGGTCCTTTATCTCTGCCCCCTTCTGCCCATACCCTGCATCACTCTTCACCCTTGCAACGCCCTCCCTAGCCTGTTAATTTACTATCCCTCCAGTACCTCCAAACATCAGGAAGATCCAGAATCTGGTAATATTCAAACGGGAAGTGAAGAGCCTGCTGATGAATAGATACATTACTTAATGAAGTTCACGGATCATGGATTTGCTATAATACTGCCTTAGTACAGATCATGTACGCCATCAAAATAGAAGGCTCAGACAATACTATAATGGAATATGTATCCTAGGATACGGGAACAACCCAATAGCCAACAGGAATGGAGATTTAATTGAACAGAAGAACAATATCTTTCATGAACCTATACCGTGCTACCTCATACATGAACCTATACCGTGCTACCTCATATTTGTTATATATACATGTCTTGTATTTTATTTAATCATAGCATACTTACTTTTGCTAACGTCACTTGTGTTACGAATTTATATGTCATCTACCTCACTGCGATTGCTTGCTAACGATGTATACATATGTAACCTTGTTTCCTTTTTCCTACCTCATGTTAAGCGCTCTGATACCCACGGGTCTTGTTCGCGCTATACAAAACTTTATAATAAATAAATAAATAAATAAATACCTGACTTTTTCAAACCCTTCCCCCCCCTCCCTCTGGGCTATCCCTCTGATTTCATGGCCTTTCCTCTACAAAAGGGTACATATGTATATTTTCTATCTGAAAATGAGTGCATTGTTTATAACTGTATACTTGAACCTGATGTAAAATGCTACAATGTGCCCTTTAGTGGTTACAGCTAACTTCATAAATGAAAGAACTATAAATGTATGTTTTCATTCTTATCAATGGCCAAGAAAGCATGGACACTCTCAGTTTTAAGTACTCACCTCTGTATCACTCTATATTCTCTATAACAGCTTCAATTCCACTTTATAGTTTTGTGGTTTGAGAGGCAAGGTAATCAAACACTTACCTGAGGTCAACCAGTCTGCCATTAGGGGAATGAACTTTAACTTTTTAGAGAACGTGCATTGCCCTCTCTTATATGTTCTTGAAGGCTACATAGATATTTTTGTACAAAGCGTTTGATCTTAGACCCCCACCCACCCTTTCCTTGATGCATTGGACCAACTCACCTCATGGGAGCTGGATCCATGGGCCACCTGAGTTTTGCAAACTGCAAAATAAAGATAAAACAGTCTTACACAACACAGCTACTTCCACACGGTGTCAAATACACCTGTCGCCTGTATGCTTTGAGCAGTGAAAATCAAAAACTGAGAGTAACATTGTAAAATGTAGTCACCTCGGGGAATTCAAGCACCATAATGAGTAACATTACATGAATGTTAACTACATGTTGTGGAACTGTTGTCGAATGAATTAATTGAATGAACATCTGTATCTAACTTGTGATGAAATGCCAATAAAAATAAATGTTAAAACAAAGGAAAGTTCTGTGTTGTAGTCCCTCGTGGATTGAAGGCCAAAAAGCAGAGCCTACTTCTCTGTGCCAGTAGCGTAGAATATTTAGTGGTGAAATCTATGTTTGTTCTTACAGCAGTAGGATTGGGACCTTTGCTTTAGGAGATGTACAGTGCCTTGTGCCCCCCACATTTTTTTAATTGTTTTCTCTCCTCTCACAAAACAAAGTGCATTAACCCAATCCAGGGGGTAGGCAGAGACTGTCTCTCCACTGCCCAAAGGCCAGACTCGATTACCAAATACCACATCTCCTTTAAGAAGGGTGTTGGTCCAAGTTAGCTTAGAGGATATGTGCTGCACTCCCACCAGAGAATGTAGAATAATCACATAATTAGGGAAAAGATTATATTCACCCAGACCTGCTGTCAAAATGACCACATGCATTCTTGGGTGAGAAGGAACCTACGCATATTCCCCTTCGATGGCCTCTGTGCGCTTTAGGTGTGGGTTTCTAGCAACAGGATATCATCCTACCTTTTAAGTCTTTCTCATGTTGGGCTCCCTGGGCTCCCAATGTTCAAGTCCTTGGTTTTTCATTGATGCTATAGGCTTGCTAGACAGTAACAGCACTGTGTGAAAGGCAAGCCAAGAGGGTGGGCTATTTGAATGAAAGCTTGTACCTGTTGTTTCACAAAATAACTATAGTAAGGGTTGAGCTAACCACGTTCCCTCTCCTTCAGGACATCTGGGAACAAAGCTGGGACCTCGGGCAACACCCACCCCCGGGAATTAGGTAGGGTATTGAATCAGTGACGACAAGGTCGGTGACCCATGTAACAACCTGAATAACTAGCCCACTTACTGATTTCTATCTGTTGCTAGGCATGCCAAAACATATGTCACCTGCCAGGTATGGGTCAATAATGTCCTCATCGATGATTCAGGAGTGAAGGATCACGCCACTCAAGGTATCACCTAGGCCTTAAATTAGAAATGGGCTCAGGCACATCCTCCACACTGCGTTAACCGCAACAGGATCCACAAATGGAGATAAAGTGATTCAGAATACATCAAGAATTTAAGAGAGGGGTATAAAAATCTAATTGAAGCAAAGAAAAAAAATCAGATCCCTGTGTTGTCAATAGAATCTCCTTAATGAAGTGGCAGCAGCAAATGGTTGCAAGGCTTTCTGGTATCTAGTGGCAAAAGAAATGGAAAGTCTCAAACAAATTTTACAGTAAACATTCCCACTGAAGTTTGGATTACAGATTTCTAAAATATATTCTACATTTATAGCTCATCTTATAGGCTAGTAGTTAAACAGCGCAGACATGCTGAAGCAAATGAGGATGCCTCAATTGCTTGGTTCATAGAGGAGATAATAACAAAATCGACACAGAGTCTTAAAGACAATACAGTTCCTGGATTTTATATTATCCCACCAAGTGCTTCAAATATTTCACAGAAGGCTGGTCACTGAAACTATCAACAGCTTCCACATTTGCCAGCCAGGTATACTTCCCAGAATCATGGTAAACACACTTGTTAGAGCCACTCTTCAGGAAAGGTAAATTATTCAAACCCAGCTCATATAGACCAACCAATCTAGTTGACATTGAGGAAATAAATATTCATCAAAGATCATTTGGGAGCACATGAAGTCAAGGGATGAAGAGAAACACTTCTTGTCCACCCACACAGAGGCTTCAGGGGCTGCCTTTCCACCATAGGTGAGATCGTCATTTTCCATGATACCATCAGTGCTCTCGCTCAAAGGATGGGTGCCCTTGTTCGAGGCTTTTCTGGATCTCTCACAAGCCTTATTCTGGTTGACAGGAAAATGCTTGGGTGCAAGCAGGACACACAGGCTTGCCCCCAGCACTCCAAAGATCAATAGCAGGCCTCTTCTCAGACTCTAAAACTCAAGTCAGAGTTTGTAAAATACAGTGGCGGCCACCAGTAACAACCGGTGGTGGGGGCACGGGGAGAACGAGCGCGGGGGAGGGGGGATTAATAATCATTTTTTCAAAGCATGCATGACACCCCCAGCCACCTCCCACGTCAAGTAGTTCCTGCTGGCCAGTTCCTGGATCCCAGCAGCCCCTGACAAGACTCCCTGCCAAGCCCTGTTCTGCAGAGCAAAACCCAAAAGTGCCTAACCATCATCATTTGTACCCAAAATTCAAAAAGGTCAAAAACACTGTTTGTCTAAATCGACCAAGTATTTTTATTTATACCACTTGTTTGTATTTTTCTTTTAAGGTTTTTCCAAAACACATTTACTCATTTACAAAAATATGCTAGAGCATTTTTTTATTTTTCCTTTGCTGGCTCTGTGCCTGGCAGGGGGGCGACGCTCCTCCACCATTGCGGAGGAGAGGCCACTGGTATAATGGCACCAGAAGTGAATTGTTCATCAAATACTGAGGAGTAAAGAAAGATTGCATTAAAGCCCCCCTGCTTTTCAATCTATATGCAAATAATATACATGATGAAATACCAACATGGACTATTTTGGCCCTGTATACTGATGATGTCACTCTACTTGCTTTGACCCAAAATATCCTGCAACTCACCATAATAGGAAGATATAGCGCCAAAAATCGCCTAAGGATCCACCTAATGAAATCAAGGCTTATGATCTGGAGCCGCAGAACACAGTGAGTGCTGCACAAACCACTCAGATTGGGAAACAAGTAAGTACAATAACAGGCAACAAGGAACTTCAACATCAATGCCATATACAGTAATATTTTTGAGTGAATGAACGAATGAGTCACATGTATAAAGTGCTAACAAATACCCAATGCCATCCTGGCGCTAAAGGGAAATAGCCAAAACAGGGAGGATTTTAGGATGAGAAAATAGTCAAGCTTTACATTTTTTATTAAAAGTTGTGCTCAGTAGTCTTGCTAAATATCAAGGGGAAGTTCATTCCAAAATATAGCTGCTAAATAAGAAAAATATCTTCCACTTTAACTAATTCTCATGATTTTAGGAACCCTAAAAAAACATAGAAAGCAGATCTTAGTGAACTTTTAGGAGAATGATGATGAAAGTTAATGGGAACATAGCTTGGACCAGTCTTAATTTTAGCTTTGTGTGTCGGGCAAAGAACCTTGAAAGGAATCCATTTATGGATCGGAAACTATGCTAACGAAGGAAGATGAACTTTTACTGATGTTTTTGGGAGTCCAAGCATAACACGGGCAGCTATTTTTTGCCCCACTTGCACCCGCTGTAAGATATATTCCGATGTGCAAAGATAGAGGTAATTAAGTAAAAATGACTCGTTTAAAGATATTTGTTTTATATCTAAATAAAGATATTTTTGATTTGATTTGAAGTAAAAATGACTCTTCTCGTGCTACCTGTAGAGAGATTTAGGGCCTGATTACAATGTCGGCTGGAGTTGCCGATCGACCGGGGGTCGATTTTCACAAACTTTCATTTCCCATATGCTTGCTCTGCTGTCTCTTGCCCTTCCATACCACCTTCTTGATCTCTCTCCTGATAGCATAATTTCTTATTTTCCTCTTCCCGTTTCGCTGTCTCGTGGCCTTCAAAGAGCGCAGCTGATTCTTCCTCACTGCTGATTTTCAGCTGGTAAAGCTCTCCATACAAAATGCATAGTCACAGCCATGCAACACAGGCGGGAGATTGGGGTAAAGGGAATAGGGTAGCCTCATGCAATGATATATCTGTTTTTGTTTTGATCCCTTTTGCCCATTCCTATCAGGGCACTGGAGGTTCAGCTGCAAGAGAGGTTCACTGCAGCAGCTGGTGGGATGATGAAGCGCTGGGCAGTCAAGGTTGCAGATAAGTAGGAATGGCCAGTGTTTGAATGGAACAGAAAATAGGCCCGGGCACCAAAATAAAAGTAACCCCCAATAGGGAAATTAGCCCTCTTTGTGTTTTGGGCCATTGTTGAATTGGTAAAGATACGCTGAATAAGCGTTTTGGAACCTAAAAGGTAGCGTACTGTCAACGCGCCCTCTGATAGCAGCCCTCTGGAGGGGAAAAATGGGACCCATGGATCCCCCATACATCCGCTTGCAGGAGGGTGCAGCCACTCACTGCACCCACCTGCAAGGGGATATCTAATCTCCCTTCAAAGTGCAGGCGGGTGCCACCTGCACATTGAAGCACAGAGCGCCTTCAAAGCAGCTGCTCCGTTTTTCACCTGAATGCGCTGCCCCCAGCACAGCGCGAGTTCGTGGCTGCCCTAAGGGCACACATTCACTATAATGTGCGACATTTTCCTGGTTATCGCTGAGCGCAACTTTTGAAAGGTGCGCCCAGCGCTAACCAGGAAAATGCGCCCATACCGAATATGGCCCCAGGCCTTTGTTACCAGCGTCACCACTCCACTACTGTCATCTGCAGCCAGTTCGGTCATCATCTTCAGGCCTGACTTGCAGGCACACGCTATACTCTCCTGTCAGCTTAGATGGCGTCTGCTTGGGATCCACAGCCAACCACCTATGATGACTGTATTGAGGCAGCACTTGCTGCAAATACTCATATGCGGTCAAACCACAAACCCTGGGAGCATAGCACCGGTCACTGCTACAGCCAAGGTGCAGAGTGGGAGCATTGAAAAGATCCAAACCGCCTAAATATAGCTGTTGATTGGCCTTGTGTATCTCGCAATGATTGAGTTCAAACACAGAGAATGTGGCCCTGGAGCAGTGCGGCGTTCCCTGGCTGTCACATCACACACAGCTGGTGGAATGTAAGCAGAGCAAAAGCAGGAGTTCAAAGTCAACATCACATTCTCCAAAAGAATTGGAAAGTTTGAGCGCATCCCCGGACACTCACCTGCTTCTAGGCACGTAGCCCTCAAACTACTAGGGTAGCTGAGTGGAATCAGCTTCCATAATCTGCCACAGCAACTAAATCCACATTTGTGTGACACAATATCGAGGTCAATAATGCCAGCCTACAATTATATTGTAGCCAGTACCCTGGCTATAACAGCATCATCATGGTACATATCAGGGCCGGCTTTAGGGCAGTGCGATAGGTGCGGCCGCACTGGGCGCTGGCCTGTGGAGGGGGCTCTGGCCTCAGGGGGGAGTGCTGTGTTTAGCAATAACTTATGATGGGAGAGATGAGGGACACTTTTGCCCGGTGGTAGTGAGAGAATCCGAGGAGGAGGTTATGGGGTGGTGGCGCCAAATGTCGTCCTGGGCGGCACCAGCGCTAATTTATTTATTTATTTATTTGAAAAGTTTTATATAGCGCTGGCTAGACCCGGAGGTATCAGAGCGCTTTACATGAGGACGAGCATTGTTTCAGAGCATAGATACCAGTTACATAGTTACAAGTTACAAACCATAGTTACAAGTTGCTGGAGCGTATTTACTTGTGTTAAAAACATAAACATAAGCTGGCCCTGATACCTATATTACTATCGTCCACCTCGCTATATAAGTATATAATGTGTTCTTCTATTATAGCAGTATAACAATGCAGTGGATGCAATATATTTGTCATGCAAGAAATCCAAGGTATGCACACTACACATGGCACATAATCTGATGTTTTATGAGGTTAGATAGTCAACCAACCATACAGAATTGAGAAAATTAGTACCACTGGGAAATAGTAACAACTATTAATTCAAAGCCCTCAGGTCATTTTATCAAACTGGCACACGTGTGATCCTTGGCTCTGCAACAATATCCTAATTGGAGCATAAACAGAAAGTTAACTGATTCAGGTTCTGTTCTGTAATGCTGCTTCAGGGGTGTATACATGCTATCGCCACTAGAGGGCCATCTTTCCACTCAGTGAAAGAGGCTGTGTACATGAAATAATTGATTGGGTATGTCACCACCGATGCCCGTCTCTCCTGGATACACAACCTTGACCGACCTGTGGCAACAGTGCCCCACCTTTTACAAAGCTACTCGTCTCCCTCCTCCCTCCAGCTGAGATCCTGACTTCCTGTTCACCAAGATAAGGAGCCGCGCTCCCACCCGAGGAATGTGGCCAATCTTTGGGAGCGGACTGACCCTACATAGAGTGAGTTTAGTGGCACCGGGTACGCCTTGTCTCTTCTTCGCCCTAAGTTCATCGGAAGAACCTGTGAGAATGATTAACATGGCCGCCGACGGACTGACTCACTGAAGGGGAAGGTGAGACGCCGCTCCCTGACTTGTTTCCGGATCTCCTGCTGGTCGCTCGTGATCAGCTCCACGTAGGGCGGCGAGAAAACACGAGTGTCCGCTGCGAAAGAAAAGGAGTGTGTGTTAGACACGTGATCAAATAAACTGTTATTGACGATGATGTGGTACCATCTGAATGATCTACCCCACCCCCCCCCCCTTCATACCAAAGTTCACACAGTGCGAAAGCCAGGTCACAAGTGGCGTCACGAAAGGTGGCTCCGATCTGGTCCCAGAGAGGCCAAAAAGGTGAAGTCCAGCTGTTTGGCAGGGGAACGGCGCCCCCCCCCCCCCCCCCCCCCCCCCCCCGTAAAATAAGTGGGCGGACGCCGTCCACCCGCGTGATACCCCGACTCGAGCCCCGGCAAGGGCACGAGGGAGGCCCTTGACTTCGCAACCCTATGTGAAATTGCCCATGTTAGCCACGCCTCCTTTGTGACAGACACGCACCCAACAATCATGAAGCTACTTATCATGCACATTGCACTCTAAACTAGGACTAATAGAAATACTGGGACTTATTTATAAGCATCACCTTTTCCAATGTTAAAAGTGACGCACCGGCGGCGCAAGTGGCTTGTAAATAAGCTCTTCTGCATTTTGCAAGGTAGACTCAGACGTCACAGATCTTCAGCGTAAACATTTTGCTTCAAGAAACTATGCGCTACCAAGGTCATTTCATTTATATTTCACGCTCATTATTGTGACGTCAGTGGTACGTAAAAACGCAAGCAACTGGTATGTGAGATTGGTGGTCACACTATGTTTTCTATTGGCGCTCTGAAGCAGCTTTCTGACCCCTTTAGCACTATATGAAAGCAACAAATATATAATAAATAGGATCACATATATTAACGTGGAAAGAACATGTTGTAGCACATCTTTTACACTGAGGCAAATAGTTTTGAGCTCACTCAGATTGAAAATCCGTTAACCCACAGCCCCAATTTATTTTGGGAAACTGATTTATAAGCTGTACTTTTCACTGTCAGAGAGCAATTTTGTTATTTTATTTTTTATTTTGAGAGTTTTATAAAGCGTGGACATGACCCAAAGATATCAGAGTGCCTTACAGAGCAAAGGCAGTTTCCGTTACATACATCTTATAAAAACAACAGACGTATTGCATTGATTGTAAAATATGACTTTGTCCGCCCACACCTTCGGAGGAGTCCTTTGCATCAACACTACTACAATCATTGTCCTCATGGTCTGATCATGTCCCATCTGTGATGACGATGCAGGCATGTGGTGGAGAGAACCAAGAGTTGTAGTGTAGTTACATTGCTGACTCAAGATCAATTCAGTCTGGGAGGAATCTATGAAATAAAATCCTTTAAATTGAAATACTTAAGAAATAAATAAATTGTGCTGCTGTTAAATTTTTTAAAAGGAAAGTTTAGAGGTGTTAAAAGAATGGGGAGGCTACGATTTACTTTCATATAAGCCTCTCAGTAGCAGTCTTCAGATGCGCTAACAGAATTGTAAGTACTTTGGGAAACAGATTCCTCCGCAATAAAGTGATCCTTATGCGAGGAAATTGTTTCCTGAAAAGTGGAATGAAAGGATCATGGCAATCTTTACCTCTTGGTGGCCCAGGAAAATGTCTGGGTGAGACAAATTAAGGAGGTAACAGGCTCAACAGTTTGAGTTCTCTGCACCCTCCTAGGGTGGCCCAATGAATGAGTGGTCTCAACCATTGGATCCATGGAGGTGAAATATTATTTGGGGTAGCAGTCCTGCCAAGAGAGTGATCAAGTTCAAATGAATAAAGGGGGCATAGGCTTGGGTAGAAGGTAACTTCAGTAGATATTCATGGATACCAATTCTGGCAGCTCAGTTGACTGATGCGCCCACTCCATAAATCGGAACTTGACCTCTGGGCTACAGATTCAACTACAGTGGCGGCTCCTTCATAGCGGCATTGGGGCGTCTCCCCCCTGCTTTCTCGCAGTGAGAGAAGCAGAAACATAAAATGGTAAAACTACCATTGTTTGTTTCTGCTTCTCGCACTGCGATAAAGCAGAAGTGCCTGGAGTGCCTATTTGTTGGAGGGCAGGTGGGCGGTCCTGCTCGTGGGCAGGGGCGGGGTGGCTTACCCAATGTTGTGGGCCCTGATTGCTTTGGTCGGCCCCAGGGCCGAACAAAGCAGTCATGCGCACCCTCCCTTTTCTCTATGAAGGGTGCATGCAGCAGCCTACATAGAGAAAATGGACCCAGCTGGGGCGCTCTCCTCTGCGCCTCACCAATCACAATGTTGCCATTGCAGCCTTCTGATTGGCACAGGGGAGGGAGGGAGGCTGCCTGTGGATGGCACTGCAGCTTCCAGAAGAGTCGTCGGAGACAGAGCGGCAACAGGAAACGCTGAACAGTAAGTTTTATTTTATTTTGTAAACCTCTCCATCCTCCCCCCTACCTTCACCATGCGCAACCCCTCCACGCGATCCCCCCAGCCACCCGGCATGCCGCCCGCGGGACGCGACTGTTAACAATGGCATGCCGAGTGCGTGATGAGTGAAACGACATAGTTATGCCGTCATATTTCGTGGATAAGCCCTAGTCTGCATAATGATTCATTGATCCCACCTCCTGCATTCATCAAAAGTGTCAAGAAGTACACAGGTTTCAGGAAGATGGCTCCCGGTCTTTCATGCTTTACTGTCATTGAAGTTTAAAAGGCACTTGTGAGAGTGAGGGCTTGATATACAGGCGTGGAGGCTGCAATATAGGTTTGGAAATAGGTTTATTGATATTAGGGGGAAGGGAAAATGGATGGGAAGTTAGAGTTTCTTCTTCGTCCGAGTTTTCCTGAGATGAGTCGGAGGAACCAAAGGTCTGCAAAGTTGTTCTCGTGCCGTCTAGGTCTTCTGGATCGGGTTGGTTACTCCGGAGGCTCATAGAAGGATGGAAATAAACAAAGGGGAACCGTCAGAATGGAGTTCTTTATAACAAAGTTGATTCCTTCACCGCACCCGTGTGTTTGTCAGGATACTTCAAAATGGTGAGTGGTCTTAGAAAGGGTATGGGGGTTGTGAATTTTTAAGTGCTTAGGATAGGGAAAATTCATGTACCATTACAAGCACCTTTCAGCAACGAACTTAGTTATCTAGAGTAGGGTAGATTCGTGTACCATCACTCGTATACTTCACAAAACAGTGTGGCACACGTGGGGTTTCCCAAGCTTCACTTGATGCCCGAGGTGCTCTACCCTCCCACTATGCTCGTTCCCGCCCCCTCCCTCTGTGTCCCCGAGACAGTTAACTCACCGACCCCGCCATAACTCTCCTCCGAGTTACGGCCGCCTTCCAGCCTCCTCCGGACACCACCAGTCCTCCGACCAGCTTTCCTCTTCAGGGTCATTAGGTCCGGCATCCTGGTCACCGGGTCCCGCATCTTCTCCACCGGGTCCCGCGTCTTCTCCACCGGGTCCCGCGTCTTCTCCACCGGGTCCCGCGTCTTCACTCGTCCTCCTCGTTTCTGCGTTTGCTCTCTCTCCTCTGACTTGCCCCTGCGTGCAGTTTATTGGCTTGCGCCTCTCACTTCCGGGGTATGGGGGTTGGACTTCCGGGTTACGCGAGCGATCGGCATTCTCCTGTGAAGATACGTGAGAATCATGTGGGGGTGGTAGTCCTCGGGAGTTTTCCGGACACCATGGTCGCCCCTGCATGTTCCGGGTAAGTGCGGGGTCTTCCTCACAGCACTCTAAAAGGATTTTTTTTTTTTGCGTCACTTGTTTTTAATGAATTCCCTACCACTTAGTCAGTCTCCACCCGCTCCAAAAATAGCAGATTTTGACCACTCTATTCGTATAAGAAGGCGTTGACGTATGTATGGAGTGGTTTTCTGTGTGCCTTTTATGACAAATACTTCCCCCGTTCCTCTGGGTCAGGAATGATTAGTGACAATATGGAGGAATGAGTAAAACCTCAAAAACCGAGATGTTTCTAAAAATGACCAAAAGACATATATCGAAAAATGTGACTGAACTATATCATTGGCTGTATTAGGTGATAAATAAAACAAAACTTGAATTTAGAAGGCCTCACCATGTTTTCTATTCATTTAAAACGGTCAAAAAAATAATAAAAGTGGATGTATTGAAAACGCTGTGCACTAGCCATGCAGAAGCCTTATGCAATGGAACCAGCAGATCCAAATTATCGGGCCTTACTGTTGGTGCAGACGCTTATAAGATCGCATTTATTAGTTTATTAAGTTTTATAGAGGGCTGGTTTGTGTCCTTTCGGACATCACAAATCGCTACGGTACAGGTACATACTGAAGTGCCTCTTGTTAAGTGCTTCAGTGTGCTCGTAGCTAAATTGCCCTTATGTTTACTTCGTGCCTTTGTAATGGATAGAGAGCAGAGAACAGAACACAAGCCTCCGGGAAGCTGTCTCGTTTCTTAGCGCTCTCTTCACCTCCATCAGCCTAATCATAGGTGCAGTAGATACCACGTAACACACTAAGGGGCATATTAGCAAGGACCGGTGTTAAAATTATCGCTGTTTTATCGGCAGGAAACTGGCGATATAGGGCTTGATAATACGCCCTTGTTAATTCCCATAGAAGCCCATGTTAACATCAGAACATGGGCTTCTATGGGAATTCACAAGGGCGTATTATCAAGCCCATTATCGACGTTTTATCAGTAGTTTCCTGCCGATAAAACGGCGATAATTTTAACAACGGCCATTGATAATATGCCTAGACAGCGCTCAGCATCCTGGTAGGCACACACAGGAGGGCTCACTTGATTTCACTAAATGTGTGACCTGAGACGGACAGTAGCACAGCAGGACGCTTAACGACGGGAGTCACTCACTTTAGACGAGGGAGCGCTTGACAAGGCAAGTTGTGACTGGAGGAAGGTTACTGTTGTTAATTTAACTAGTAGTTTCATATTTATTTGACGTGTATGGTACTGCTATTATTTTATCTTTGGGTTCAATGTGGGATTATGTTTCAGCAGGGCCAATAAACAGAGACCTTTGCTTTGTTATCATGTCTCCGCTGCTCCTTTTACCAAAAATGTGCGGCTGGTGACTTCAATGTTTTTTTATTGCTTCTAAACACATTTGTTGTGTCTCTCGAGAGAGTGTGGCGAGGCTCTTTTTTGCTGCACAAGACACTGGGGTATAAAGTGTGCGTGAGCGGTCATTCCTGCATGGATGCATTAGGCAGACTTTCTTTTTAGCTGGACGAGTGGATTGTTTGCGTGGCATTATTCGTTCTCTGATTCTTCTCCAGGCCATTTACCTTCCCTTGGGCAGTGAGTTATCACTGTAAAATAAGATGTACACACTACAGTAGAGCGCGCTAAGCATACATTTGTAATAACGGATTTAGCATTCCAAAGTAATTTGTAATGTCCTGGCACAGAGCAGCACTTCAAATAATGTAAATAGAAACTATCGGATTAACGTCAGAGAGGTGCGTTTCTTCTGACTATCCTGAGTCTTTGCAAAAGAAACGTCACACTTTTATTTTAAGATGGCTTCCTTGTTGACAGGCTGTGAACAGAGTTTAATACTGTGTTATGTGTTTTCTTTAAATTCCTTCATGCCCCCTCCTCAATGCCTAAGATGGGAATTGTTTTTAGATGATAATAACTGAAACAAGCATTTGCAATGCAGTGAGATGCTAGTTATGCCCACGGAAGCTTCACCCAACCTGTGCCTACCAACAGCAAACATACGATGAACGCGCCGTGCACAGACCTGCAAACAAATGCACCAGCCAAACCCAATGCACACAGGACGCATAGAGCTAGGAATATATACATTGGCACTACACCCCAGCACACAAACACCTCATGCTCTCTGCATACCACCAGACACAATTCTACACGCATAACCTACAATCTAACCCCCCATATAGGACTACAATCTGCTATAAATTACCAACAGAAAGTCAAAGGATGTATGCTCACTGCCCCCATGAAATCCAAGGTGTTTACTTGCAGTTAAATGAAATAAGGCATTTGTTTATTGAATGGTTGTTTGTGCATTGCTGATTGGATATAATGGATTGCTGCTTCTAAAGCGACAGAAAAGTAGTATAACTTTTGGTGCCGGATGGAATGCATTGTAGCACTCGGAACTGGCAATTTGTAAACAGTGCTAACGGATCATGATTGCTAATGTCAAATTAAGAGAAGGTCGTCCCAGATAAACGTCTTTGTTTTTTGCTGTGTGTAAGGATGAGCGCTCCACAGGACTGTGCTTTTGTTGCTTAGCTGGGTGGTCAATTGTCCATTTCCTGCCTTTGCAGGTACTTTCCCCATGGCATCTCTTGCTGATTCTCTCTAGCAGTGATGCAGTATTGTGCCGCAAAGTGGGTGACATCATGTTCGAGCTGCCTGTTTAAGTTGGTTTGCCCAAGGTCGCGTACTGTGTTGTTGAGCTTGCAGTGCTTTGCCTGCTGACTGGCTCTGGTGCCTTGTCATCAGACCTCAGAGTGGTTGACACCTTCCTGCTTTCTCAAACTTGCTTGAAAATGCAGCACTTGCCCACTATTTTGTCAAAATTTTCATGAAGGGGGGGAACCCCTCCGATCCCCCCGTAGGTGGTTCAGGCTCACTCGCTACTCTTGCTCGCCGCAATGAAGTACAGTTGTTGTACGCCTCAACTCTTTCAAATGTCACCAGCCGCCACTGTTCAACTAGAAATACAGATTCACTCAGCCTTTCATCTTTGCAAGGAGGAGTAACAGTAAACACGTTTCACTTTGCACCGAGGCGCTTCAAGGGGTGAATGTGCACTTTACAAATACATGTTATGCTACTAACATTTTAGAGGGGTTTTCCATTGAATGCAATTGACAATATTTATTGTTAGTATTTTAATAGGTTGTTGTAAAAGGGTGATCCAACTGAACTCAAAGGAGGTCAATCGTTATTGCAAGTTCAATACGAGGGCCATCCCATTCAAGCCAACGAAGGGAAATTGATGTTAGAAGGATGACAGCAGATTGAGAAGTGGCAGTCTTGCTACTAAGAGGGTGAATGTAATCCTAATGGCCGGAGACCCCATGTGACTGAGGGCACAATATAAAGCACACATTTACTGACCTTGGTATATGGACTGCAGGTTGTGAAGCAGCCGATAGGAATCAAATCTATCCAGGAGCGTTCTCATGGCTGGCAGAGGATCAAGCAAGATGGTGCTGGTGGATGTCTCCAGATAGGCCTGAAAGGGAAGGACAGCCATGTGAAGTCGACTCTGAACCATTCGTCCAGCTAGACCGACCTTCACTGTGGTGCGCATAGAAAATTTAATATCAGCACCTCGAATAATTTGACATAGTGCTTTATGTCCATCTGTGCTGTAAATAACATGTATTATCTTTACTGGATGTATTTATATTCAATTTACCAACATGCAAAGGATGAATGGCTCATTAACCTGCTGGTGACACAGATGTCAGTAGCAAGTGCTTAATTCACAGAGCCATCATGCCATGATGTGTACTACCAGCATGAAGCATGGGCCCCAACAAACTGTGCCCCCAAAATTACAAACTAGTGAATTTATCTCAAACACGAGGTGCCTTCTACCACAATATCAAGCTGCTACCCTGTCAAAACATCTTATCAGAATATCGACTACTGTGGCATTGTGAAGGTAAGTGCACATACACATAATTAGGTTACTATAGGTAAGCATCGATTTACTATTCTTAATTCTACATCTACAAATCGGACATGTACTATACACATAGTACATCCATGCTTACCTACATATGCTTACCTTTGAGATATTGTGGTAGACACTAGTCTGGATACAATATTATGATCAGGAGGATATTTTGTAACTCACTGTTGTAACATCCATCCATCCAGAAGCTGAACCGCTGACCTGGACTTCTCAACTATGAGGAACACGTAAGAACCCAGAACCAAAAAGTGCAAACCTTATTTCAAGCATGTTTTTGGAATATACATGTAATTCACACTTCCTCGCTATGACAGGCCTAACACTTTGTTCTACTCTCACATAAAGAAACAAATATGTTCGCGCTGTCTCGGCTAATCTTCATTACGCGGATTCCTCGTATTCCTGGTCACAGCCCTAACGCTGTGACAGATAGTCAATCCTCTGATAGGCCCTTCATAGCCTCAAAATGTTTCTGTAGATTCCTTCCACCAGGCAGAGTACTGTAGAACCATCCTCTCTCACTGTTCTTTTTATGTAGAACACCAAAGCAGTACCAAGCATAGTCAAGGTCAATGATATGTGCAGGCGTGGAAGCGGTCTAGGAGAAGGAACAGTAGGGCTCACTGTAATCAAGATTGATAGTAAATAATCAGAGAGTTACCCCTTCACCACTCTTCATCGTCACAGCCCCTGTATTCGGACATTGTCCAAAGCGGTCAGAAGTAATGGATTGTCAGAGCGTCCTTGTTGCCTCAAAACAAGATAAAGAGGAACCTTGGACATCCATTTCGGAAACGCATTACAAAAGTATTGAGAAATGCCCAGGTGGGTGCCATACGGTTTCGGCATAGCAACCAATTTATACTTGCCATGACGTCAGCCACAGATCATGTCAACCGTATTTGCTTTTAAACCAGTAATTAAACCAAGTTGTGTTCACAGAACAGATTGAGCACAACCAAAAATTATTTAACAATTACTCAAGGTAGCAGTGCACACACTCATTGACACTAGTTAGTACTGAATACACCCATCTACTCTAGTGGTGTACACACTCATCTACTCTAGCAAGCAATGAACATACTCATTTTCCCTAGGTATCAGTGGTTCTACCCATCTACTCTAGGTAGCATGCACACACTCATCTGCTCTAGGTAGAAGCGGAAACACTCATCTACTCTAGGTAGAAGTGGACACATCCATCTACTCTAGGTAGCAGGTTATACACTCATCTACTCTAGGTAGATGTGGACATACTCATCTACTCTAGGTAGAAGCGAGACACTCATCTACTCTAGGTAGATGTGGACATACTCATCTACTCTAGGTAGAAGCGAGACACTCATCTACTCTAGGTAGAAGCGGAAACACTCATCTACTCTAGGTAGCAGTGGAAACATCCATCTGCTCTAGTTAGAAGTGGACACATCCATCTACTCTAGGTAGCACTGCACACACTCATCTACTCTAGGTAGATGTGGACATACTCATCTACTCTAGGTAGCAGTGCACACACTAATCTACTCTAGGTAGAAGCGCAAACACTCATCTACTCTAGGTAGCAGCGGAGACATCCACTACTCTAGTTAGAAGTGGACACACCCTTCTACTCTAGGTAGAACTGGACATACTAATCAACTCCAGGTTGAAGTGGACACACTCATCTACTCTAGGTAGCAGTGCACACACTCATCTGCTCTAGGTAGCAGCAGAGTCACTCATCTACTCTAGGTAGAGGCGGACACACCCATCTACTCTAGGTAGAAGCGCAAACACTCATCTACTCTAGGTAGCAGCGGAGACATCCATCTACTCTAGTTAGAAGTGGACACACCCTTCTACTCTAGGTAGAACTGGACATACTAATCAACTCCAGGTTGAAGTGGACACACTCATCTACTCTAGGTAGCAGTGCACACACTCATCTACTCTAGGTAGAGGCGGACACACCCATCTACTCTAGGTAGAAGTGGACACACTCATCTACTCTCGTTAAAAGTGGACATACTAATCAACTATAGGTAGAGGTGGAAACTCGCATCTTTTCCAGGTAGCAGTGGGCACACTTACCTACTCTAGGTAGCAGTGGCCACACTCATCTACTCTAGGTATAAGTGGACATACTCATCTACTCTTGGTAGCAGTGAATGTTTTTTCCTCCGTGAAACATGGACCAAAGGAAATAATGAGAGAGGCAGTAACTTGTAAAAAGCCACATTGCTTAACTAGAGGGCTATCTCTTATAGACAGAGAGCTAGCATTGTCATGGATGCCTCAGAAGGAAAGTACCTTGACAATAACGTAGGCCTTTAACGGACATAGTATGTAGTACCTTAGATGTTTTCCAAAGACAGCAAATATTCCATAGGCCCCCATTACACAAAATACATAAATATACAGATTGAGGAATCACATATAATATTTGTCTAGATTTCTGCACTTTCGCCGAAGCAGAAAATCCTAAAAGAGTGCACACAGAATCCTACTAAAATCAAAATTCCTGGTGGCGCACCTAGTCCTCCGCTGGGTGCATTTTAGTTGACCTCCTGCAAACATGCGCAAGCATGGTGGAAATTAATGTTATTTATGTAGAACAATTTCCATAGCAGAAACGCAATCCTGTAGGACATCAGAGAGCTTTACAAGTGAGAGAGGCCAAAAGGAAACTGGATGTAGCCGGCAAATATACAAAATAAGTTATGTCATAATATTTACAGCACATGCGGAAAGAATAACTGAAGTTTGTTAGACGTAGAATATACAAATGGAACAGAAGTTGGGGAACAACTGAAAACAGTTTCAAATGACAATAGTCAGCACTGGTTTGCATCAGGAGGACATTAGTTGTTTGCATAAAGAGGAAATAAGTCAATAGTGGTTTATACCAAGAGAAAATGAAAATCAGATTTATTGAAGCAGTCAGGGGGTTGTAGATGTATGGCTCGCCAGTGCTTTTTTTAAACTTATATATATATTTGAAGACAAGAAGATTTTACCTACTTATTGCAAATCTGAGACGTGTTGCCTGGAAAGGGGCGGGACCGGAAGAAACTTCAGGAAAACGTAGGGTTTGCAATCAATGTAAAGTTTTGTGTCTCCTTTGTATATTTCAATTATTTGTCAGACACTTAGCAGTGTTTAGTTTTAGGGCCTTGAAAATGATACAAGTAGTTCTGAAAGTGCGTCAAGCTGCAAGTGGCAGCTAATAATTTCAGTACCAGTGCTATTTTTCTTTGCAGTTTTATAAACACAAACTTGGACCAAAGGCATTAGATCACTTTACCGACACGGGGACTCGAAATCTTGCCCCGGTTCCAAAGTAATGTCAAAAACAATGGTCCAAACCGAAATAGTTCTTTAGATCAACAAATGATGTGCTCTTAGTTACTCATTATTCATTATTAAATGGGTATTCAAATGATCTACCCTATAGAATCAATCAGTAGAAACAATTTATACATGGAAAAGCAACTACCTGACAAACCTGAATTTATTCAAAAGGAGTTTTAATAGATTGCTCCATCACAGTAAAGTTAATTATATACATTTATCCATCTTCAATACTAACGGTAAAAAGGAAGGAGAGCAACCTGCTTCTATAAAGAGGGTGTCAGAAAAAGAAGAATTGGTGATTAAAGAAAAGGGTGTAAGCTTCAACAGAAAAGTGACAAAAAGTTTTGATGATTAGTGGTCCTATTTGCTTCTTTTTATAAGCAAATAGGGCCACTAATCATTAAAAATTACATTATACATGTTAGTTTAGACTGTATAAATGATAAAAGTATAACAATCAACAGTGGCCTTTTTGTACAATCGACTGGATTTTTTACAGTTTTGTTTTTCAAATTTATTTTCAAAACCTTTTGTCACTTTTCTGTTGAGGCTTACACCCTTTTCTTTAATCACCAATTCTTCTTTTAACTATTTCGGTTTGGACCATTGTTTTTGACATTATTGATTACCCAGGTCCACGAACCGTTCTTGTAATGGCCAGTTCCGAAGTAGGCTGCGCTGGCTGTTAGGCCACATCTCATTCCTTCAATTTGTGAACAATAATGCAGTTGTCAGGGGAGCTTTGCTGGGAGACTTGTTAGCACTTAGTTTAGGTACGGAGGATGTGATATTACAAGTTCTTCCACAGATTGTTCAAAGTCACCTTTGGGATAAAGGTGTTATCTTATCTGATTGACCAACGTTTAGAGTTCAGAGTCTGCAGCGAAAGGGAATAATTTGAATTTCAGTTTCTCCGTATGCCATCAAATTTTGAATAGAGTTAGGAATTGTCTAAAGCCTGAAGCTGATTATTTTTCGATTCTTAATTATATTTGCCTATCATCTGCCTTCAAGAGATGAGTACTATGCAAGAAGTCCAAAAGCCCTCCCGAAGATTCAAAAACGGCATTACCGAACCTCGTGATGTGGGCAGAAGTGGTAGGCCAGTCGTTTGTTTAATAGCATTCACCAAAAAAAGGTCTGCACCATTCCATGGATACAAAATCTTTCCTTTAGAAATGTACAGACATGTGTTTGTATATGCACATACATGGCTAATTTATTTGTCTTCCCTAATGAAAACAATCAATGTACCTTTTACCAACTGCCCGCCCATCAACTGTCTAGTACCACTCTGATTCTGGTCCTAAGAATGTGCCATGTCTCTCCAAGTATGTAAATTTACCAAAATGCCAGTAGTAGTGGAAGTCACATCATGAACCCTTTGACCCCTTCTCCCACCAAGAGCCACTCAATAGCCTTTTGTTTGCCACTGAGGGGTAGGGGGTGAGCCGGAGACAGAAGCTATACAAAGTATCTGGGGTCCCTGTTCATACTATGCCCCTAGTAATAATAAACGGTTCCCTTTGGTACGATGTCCCTATTAATACACATCCATTCAATCATAGATTCACAATTTATAAAAAAATTAAAAAGAAAGCTATAAGGAAAAATCATACTTTGCCCCGGGCACCACCTTCATCAATTCCAGTGATCATGGAAAGCCAGGGCCATGTCAGAGATGCCAAAGTGCATGTAAGGAGTAGCAACTGCTTGCTTTGTCGGCACCCTATAAACAACCATTCACTATTTCTTGTGACACCTGTTAAGAGGTAAACTGAAAGCAAATCAGAAGACACTAGATAGCTTCTGCCCCACAATTGGAGATCAGCAACAAATTCCTGACTGGGCCAACACCCTTGGACATTCCACCTCTAATTAGGCATGCCAATCATTCCCACAGCAGCAGCCGCTCCTCCATATGGGTGTGCCATTGTTAGCTCCTTTCCTCAAAACAATAACATTACTGAGATAGGATAATTTTTCAACATTGGGTAAATTCTCTTATTGTAATTGTACTTAAAAAGCTCTTATTACCCCAGACGAGGCGTTGAAGCACTTTTCAGCAAGTCGCACGTTACTCCAGAACCCAAAAGGTTTAGTATAAGGAAATACGAGTATACTACTAGTATATGGAGGTACAAGTTAATTTGAGCAGAGGACATGTGAGTCTGTTAGTTGGATTGAATAGAGTAATGGAGGGATAAAAGAGACAAGAAAACAAGAAGTGTTTATTGGGAGATCATAGTACATTGAGGTCTGGGATGAGTATAGGAGAGATTGAAGAAAAAAAATATATATATATACCAACTTGAGACCTCTCCCACCTATGTTTGTAATTGTTGGGTTTCCTAAAGAACTGCAAACTGCCCCAAAGAAATGTCAAACACTACCCACAGATTGCTCAGGCGACTCACTCTCACCTGGAAGCTGCGGATCAGGTGATGAGACTGGATGTCATGGCCGGATTCAACGATCAGGTCGGAAAGCTTGTGGATAATGAGATCGAATGGTCCTTGGTCCGAGATGGGCCTGCTCAGATCAATCTGCACACAGAATAGGAAAATAGTTGGTGGGAATGGCATCCTACCTGGCGATAAGATCTATCAAAACCTCAATCTGTTATGTAGTAGCATTCACAGTACAACCAATTTTCACAGTGCCCTACACCACTTAAGTTTGACAAAGCCAGAGAATCCCAAGTAGATGCCACATCACTCTTGTAATAAATATGTCACCCTCCAATAGATAACATAATACCCTGAAGTAGACAGGACTGGTAATGGACAACACAAACCACTGGAATGGGCACAACATCACTCTGACAGATGAAGTATATTTCCCTAATAAATACACATCTCCTTAAAATTATAAACACAACCAAAGTATGGGTACACATATCTGAAATCATCTGAAACATACACAAAAGCGGACAATGAGATAGAATTTTTTATTCCTTGCTTTGAATTGTATTGGACTATATTCTGTTGGTATTTTTGTAGCATTTATTTATGTCTTGAGAGGTCCTACTCCCTTTTGTGGTAGTCAAGTAAGTAGCTACTCAGTTTGCACCTTTTATAAAAACCATCACACCCCTGGTGAGGATCTGGTGCACTCTGATTTGCATCGGGTTGCTGGGTACAATTCAGAGTGCCTGGTTGGTAGGGTGTTAGCTGCCTGCTATATCTAAGTGGTTCATGCTTGGCGTGGATCTAGCTTTGATGTACGTCAAACTACCAAGCACAGTAATCTAAGAAGAATGTAGTAGAAGCACCGGATTTCTGGTGTTAACTGAATATGACTGAGTAAACACCACTGAAGACACTAATTGTTGGAAATGGAAAACAGTATATTTTGCTGGACTTCTAATGCTTTTGCGTTCTTTTGTCTATAAGTGCAGCCACGAAGGAATGGATAGAATGGGTAACAATGTCCCAGAATGTAGATAAAATGCTTATATTAAAAGTGTGCCTCAAAACTTTTATTATTTGCTTTGTGAAATGTGGGACCGGCCAACGTAGTTGCTGTGGTTGCCGGCGAAGTTGTGTTAACCACAAAGGACCTGGAATACATCTTATATGAATAGTGTGAAATAGCATTGGAGCCCATTCTTCAGGCTAGGCTCCCCTTCTATTTATGTAGCACCTTAACTGTATTTTAGCATCAGCAGAAGGGCACAAAAACACAGAGGGTCCTACCAGAGGCGGCTACTCCGCTAAGGCGGAGGAGCATCGCCCCACTGCTCAAGCAGGAAAAATAAAATGATAATAACGTAGGTATTATTGTCTTTTTCGCAGGTTTGGGGCTTGGTTAGGGTGGGCAGGGCTGGTGGCACAGGGTAGAAGTGGTTTGCACACTCCAAGTGCACATGACTGTTTGACCGGCCGTCTCGGGCCGTCCAAACAGTTATGTGCACTTTGCGTGTTCCCCACGAGGCAGCATTACACAGCCTGATGGGGAACATGCCCAGGCTACCAGTCCCGATCTTTGTGCCGATCCACGTGGCTCAGACTAATCATAACACTGCATTGCAGCGTTGTGATTGGCTATGGGAAGCCTGAGTGCTTCCTGGTTCCGGGACGTACCGGAGAAGTGGAGGAAAAATGCAGCCGGCGGAAAAGGTAAGTGGCATTTGTTTTGTCCCCCCTGCCTCCCATCCCCCTGCAGTACAAGCCCTCTCCATGCACCAAGCAACAGATTACCTTGTCTGGGGTATGCAACCACCACCTACAAGAGAGGAATCCCTAGCTTCCTCTACTGTGAGGAGTGGGTCCTTGAGCAATCAGGTAAGATAATTCTAGGGATTTCCTTTGTAGCTTGCTCCATACCCCTTCCTATCCATGCATACTCCCCAGGTATCCCGCTAGCCTCCCATTCTATGGATTTGAGGGATTCTCCAGTGTACAGGGATCCCAACCACCGTAGTAATCCTTAGGATTATTTTATTAAGGGTGCAAAAGCACAATCCACAAATAGGGAATCCGCAGGATTCCTCTTTTGTACTCAAATAAGTTTGATTTGTGAAAATGTATTTAAACCTCCCATAGCCACTGAATATCCACACCAGGAGCTACAGCAAACCTGATTTTTTCTTTGAATTCTGGGACTTGTTGTCCTATTTTATAAAGGAATAAACAAGACTACAAGTCCTAGAATTCAAAGTAAGAAACTGTACTGAAGAAGCACATCATGCATGGACCTTCAAAACCTGAAAGGGCTGACCTTCTATACTTCATACACAAATTCTCTATATGATATGGTGTGGGCAGAGCTCGAGGAATTCCACAGAACTACAGATATACTCTGTGAGATTCTGTGAAATTCCACCAATGGACGGACAATAAGCAGCTTTTGCTGCTTGGCAACAATTTAGCACCGGTAGTGCGAGCAGCACTGAAAATCAGCTCAAACAGCACCATGCGTTGCTCAAGAGCGTGTGGCCGTTCACGTTGATTTTGCTGCCACTCGAGGAAAAAATCTACTCGAACAGCAGCAAATCTGCTCAAACTGTGGTCCTCTAATTGTGACTGCTCGTGAATGCCAGCGACCGCCCGAGTTAGAAAATTGATCTACAGGATGCGAAATCTCGCTCGCCAGCGGGCATATTTTGGAAGTTTGCTGGGAAAAATATTCCACCACGTGGTGATTGGCAAAATTTGTCCAAAACTCTTTGTTAATCAGTAACGCAGAATGACCAAAATTCGCCCCAATTCCGCTGGCGGAACGGAACATTCTGCCCACCCATACAAGTGGTTCACAGCGTTGGGGCTGAAGCCTTGACACTATGATTTACTATATTCTTGCGCCAATACCAGATTACAACTAAATCTGATTATTTGCTTCCTCAAGGGCGGACACTCGTTTGTTTGCCACAAAGAAGGGTGTTTATCCTGTAAAGTAAGAGATTTAGCTGAAGGCTATATTATCAATAAGCTATTCTAGGCAAGGTCATTACACTAGAATACTTACATTTGTTGAGACAGATTCATCCACTCCTGGTTTCTTACGTATTGGCTTAAAGTACGAAGTTTCTACTCTCTAGTTGAGAGAATGAGTTAATAATTGATTTGTCTGGATCAGAGCGAATGATGCCCTGTGAGTTGATCATTAATCTAATGAGTTGCAATAGATGCTAAGGTGTGTTCAGACCAGTGCTTGATTTCGTGGTTGAGTATGGTTGTCTGTACCGACGATTGTCCTGGAAATTACTGTGGCTAAAAAGACAGCCCACGGGGTAATATTGTCAGTATTTCTCGCCCAGGGAAAAGCAGAGGGACAGAAGGTATTGGATGATTTTTTGTGAATGACAACATTTTGAAAATTAGACGTCAGCTGTCACCTGGCATGTTGTTTCCAAATCTTAAAATGCATTGACTGCCAGATCCTTCCTGCATCAACAGCTCAACCCAGCCTACCTATGGCTGCAGTAGCATTTCCTGGGTACATCTTCAACTTTTCTAGGTTTATTCTTGCAATACGAGCTCCTCTCAGCCTGCATTGACAGATACTTCAATTTGCCACTGCTTGGGGAAATGTTTTTTGTGCTCCAAGGCTTGGTCAAGAGTCTATCAATTCCCACAGCACTCAAAAAAATGAAACTACCTGATTTCTTGATTAAGATTATCTCTTAAAAACAGTAAAACTCACTGAGCTCCAGTTACGTGGTTCTAGGATTGAGAGCACCTTCTTAAGACCATTCTGGGGTTTCCCCACATTGGAGACTGTGCTCAATGTCTTCAGTTACTGTCTGCTCCTCCGCCAACTAGAGTTGAATTCTCTGTTAGGCAGGTTGCCAGCTTGCATTATATGGGGTAACAAAAGGTAGCAATCATACACCTATTTTGCAGCTTGTAAAGCTTGGTGAGTGATTTGTAACTCATGTAATATACATTTGTTTTTTATTGTTGTAATTTTTATAATTAACATAACAATTGGAACGTTCTTTAGCAATTGAGGACCAGATATATGAAGGCATCTATTTTCAGTTCACAACCCATGCAATTTACATCATAACTTAAGTTTGTAACTTCAAAATGTTTTTCCAAATGTCAACTATCTATATTACGAGTCTGAAATACGTTTCCAACTAGTTACATGGGATTTGTGACCCATACTGAATTGCAATTTGGAAAGAGCGTAAAAGGGTCTTCCATCCAATGTGCAATTCAGTGCCCTTGGTTTGCCACCCCGAACTGCAATTCCAGTTGCAAAACATTGATCAGTTACCTAAACCTCGAAAGACATGGTAACTGTTTTTCAAAGAGGAAGGGGTCCCCAGGGAAAATCTTTTTGGCAGGCTTGCTGGGAGTAGTCCTGCTCCCTCTGATGTTTTCCCACATGGATATTTCTTTTTTTAAGCACTTCCAGTCCCTTTAAGGGACATGGGCTGCTTTAGGAAACAAAATGTTTTCATTTAAAAATGAAAACAGGAGGATGGTGGTCTGATGTTGCTTCCAGGACACCAGATCTGTGTTTGTAGCCAATCCATAGGGGGTCGCAAATCAAGAACTGACAATTAATATTCATTAGGCAGGACATTCTACGATCCCTTGAGAATGGTGATTTTACGACTCATTCGGGATATTAATTCCTTAGAAAAGTCCATTTGCCAAAAGTCAATGCCCAAAAGCTATTTACGATAAGACATGCAGTAGCCTTTCAATGGTACCAGCTATAAGGTTACATCATTTCCACAAACCCATTGATTTCAATGGCATGAAGCAATTGAAACAGGGCTGGAAAAGTCCCTCCACACCCAAAAATAGTGTTGTAACGAAACTTGAGGAACTCCCTTGCAAAGTACCTGGAGGGGTCCCCCGTGTTCAGTACCCAGTCAGGAGCTCTCAGGCCAGGGACAGTACCGGGAAAGTCCCACCTGGAGCTCGAGGGTCTCTGGCACCGTGGGGGCTACTTTTACACCCAGCCGCTCCAACAGCTAAGCGCAGGGGGGCGGTGCGGGGTGTGGGGGGAAGCCGACAGACAACGGAATAGAGAAAATAAAATAAATAAATTAATCCTATTCCATTGTCGGATGACTTTCCCGCCACCCCGCCCCACCACGCTTACCTGCAGGAGCCGCGGCTGGGCACAATCCTGCCCAAAAGTCATGACTCATCCCTCAAGACCAAGGCTATCACCAACCGGTTTAATTCAGAGCAAGAAATTGTCGGACTTTGCCAGCTATTGTCATTTGCAACTAGGTCTTATCAACAAGCCCATCCCATCGTGCAAACAGGCGTAGTTCTGAGCAATGCACTAAACCACATTCTATCATCAAACGTGCAAAACAGTGCACATCGAGGAGGGGGGGAAGAGTACGGGAAGAGGTGGAGGGGAAGAAGAGGGTGTGTGTCATAAAAGAAGAAGTTGGTGAGATTAAGGGGGAGCAAATAAATGAAATAAAAGGACGTACAGGTACCTAAATGTGGTGGTTATTGTAGAGTCTATTCCTTGTGCACATTTCATTAATATTACTGCCCACTTCTCACTCCCACTGGCCAACACTCCTCCCACATCAGAGCTGTGTATATTAAGAACCTATTCCTGATTATGCTGTTATTCTATGTGGAGTTGGTTTGTGTTTTATTACAATTGTTATGGTTCATTAAACTATACTGCATTACAACTCTTGTGATGCTTCAACTAAATGGTGCATTTCTTCTTTCAGGTGGTTGTTTGCTCAGACCCACCTAAATTGTATGGGGCAGGATACAGAATTACTTTCCCTGTGTTTTGCCTCCTCGAGTTCATACATTCCCCCTGTGCCCATCACAAAGCTACCAGAGTCTCACCACTTCTAACCATGTGTACCACATGTGTCCTGAGTTTCCCAGCTCACCATTTATATCCTGTCTTATTGGCTTCCATTGACAATGTTGACCCATGCATACCTTGTCTGTCTGTTTCTACCCATTGTGGAATCAGGCCCCCAGAGTGCACTGCACTAACTAAATGACATGGTCATAGTGTAGTGCTCAACCACTAAAGACCAAGCTTGACACATGATCTCTGCTTTTATTCAGCCCTGAACGTCAGGCGCCAAGCTGAACTAATCCCTAGATGCTAACGGGGTAGACATGGAAAACAAGTTCACATTACCCACGTGTTTACCCTCCCCATGTCCTAAACTTAGTCGGTGAGTTCACTTGACCCACAACACTACATCCCTCCCTTCTTCAGGATCGACACAAGAACCAGTAATAAGAAACCTGGCAGTCAATTGTCTGACACAAAATCCTTAAGTCGTTGGGATGCTATTCCCCAAAGGGGTGATATTGTTATGCACCCCCTCCCCTAGCTGAGTTAGCCTCAGAAACACTAACTCATTGCTAGGGGTTGACCTTTCTGGGCTACACAGTACTGGCTGGGAATGGGGGTGCTCACCCCTGGATGGAATTTGGTCGAGCTATTGGTATCACCCGGCAGTCTCGTTCTCATCGGCTTGTTTGGGCGTCTCAAAATCTTAGCTGTTGCTCCAGGAATTCGGATTGTCACACCCTGGAACTTTGGACACTCTCCCGAAGTGTGAGATTTTTTGTGTAACAGTTTCAGCTCCCCAGCTGGTGGTGATCTTGGTCCGCTGTGCAGTTGTCACAACCCCACGGGGATGCTGCAAAAGGCAGGCAGAACTTTCCCACTAGTTGTCGGTCTCGCACTAGCACTGAATCTCCTGGCTGGATTTGGTGGGGTTTTGCACACCTTCTTTCTGAGGCATAGTCATTGTTGCTTGCTCTCAGGTGTCCAATAGGTTAGGAAGGTCCGGGTACTCAGCGCCTGCAGAGTGATAGGGGATAATGTCATTGATTGTTCGTCCTAAGCACATCCTGCTGGGAGATATCCCGGTGGTGGAGTGCTGGGTCAAACGGTACTACAACAGGAACAAATAAATTGCACCTTCTACATTCCTGCCTTAGGCTGCTGCTATTGGGATGACTTTGGTGAGAGTATAAACAAACCTTTACACCTTCCCATTGGCTTGAGGCCATCGTGGGGTGATCTGCCTGTGGTTGGTGCTGCAAGACTGAAGATACTCGGCCCATTCAAGCTGTTGAAAGGAGGTCCAGTGTCCATGTGGAGCTCTTTCATCAGCCGCTGGGTCGCCATGACCTTCTCTATTTTCGTAATAAGGAGAACACAATTTTCACCTCCAGATAGCGTGAGTAGATTACTATAAGCATGTGGGTGCCATCTGGGAGGCTCCCAAAATCATGCCATGGTGCTGACTCTGTGATGATCGAAGCTAGTGGTTCTAGGGGGTTGATAGCTTGGCAGGTGGCGTAGTCTCTTACCATTGCTCCAACCCTTTGAACCAGCCCTGGAAACCAGACCTTGCTGCAGAGCCGACTCTTCATCTTCAACATTTTCTGGTCTGTTCCATGCGCTAGCTGAACTACCTGGTGTTAGAGGTTTATGGGCAGGACTAGGTGGGTCCCTCTCATTACTGAGAGCCTCACCACACACTGCGCTTGTAATGTTCATGTGGCCTGTTCTGTCCTCCAATCTGAGTTATTGTGCGCTGCTTTCCAGTTGCTGGCTTTCACTGCATTAATGGCCAGCTGCAGGCAACTGGCCTATTCCACAACATCTGCCAGAGACATAGGCGAAGGTTTAGATTTCTCTACCACTTACCGGACAGACTCTTCTGTACTGTGCACTTCTCTTGTTTCTGTAAGGGTGGCCGGTCTGGCGGAATGTGATTGGAAGTTGGCTAAATTCCGAGTGCCTGGCTTGTAGACAACAGTGAAGTTGAATTACTGCAGTTGCAGGATCCATTTTTCGATCCGTGGGGGTGGTTTAGATACCCACTCTTTAAATATGGGAATTATTGGTTTGTGGTCCATATACACAACAAATGAGTGGCCTTACAGATAGACGTAAAAATAGCGACATCCCCAGTAGATCGTGATGACCTCCCTCTTAATCTGACAGTATCTCTGATCTGTAGGTGTTATGGTTCTGCTTGCATAGGCAACCGGGGTCCATTCACTACAGTCTTGACATTGCAAAAGTATAGATCCTAACCCTGTGGAGCAGGCATCTATAGCCAGTACGGACTTTTTCTTTTAATCAAAGTATGCCACCGTAGTTGTGGCTGACAAAGCATCTGTCGTATTTTTGTAAACCAGTTCCTGCTCCTCACCCAATACCCAGGGATCAGAGGCTTTAGTGAGTTTCCATAGTGGCCCTTTGAGGTCTGGCAGGTTTTGCATAAACTGTTCACAAAGTGACCATGCACAGAAAGGTTGAAGTTCCAGACACTGACGTGGTGCCAGGTGCGTCTTGGATGTCTTGCACTTTCACAGGATGTGACCCAATGCCCTTTCCTTAGAACTGATAGCTGAAGAAGCTAAGGTTTGTTGTAAGAACTCACTTTTATCTGCGTAACATCAGGCCTTTGCCGCTGAATCTCCGAAACATTGTGCGGAGGCACTTGAGGTGACTATCACGAGTGGGGGCTTGTACACTCACATTAAGGACCCCAGGTAGACTGGCTAATATGTCTCTTATAATGTTTTGGAATACCTTGAGATGCCAAAATACAGCCTGGCATATCGTCAGAGACCAACATGGGTTGAGAATGTTGTGATGGACTGGGTGTCAGGGTGGAGGAGAATCTGGTGGTACACCGACCTCAGATCTATTTTGGTGAACCATTGTGATCTAGCTAACCCTCTTATGATGCCGTCGATGGTGGGTGTAGGTCGCATTCTCTCTTAATGGCTATGTTAGGTACGCTCATATCTACGCGGATTCGTACTGCTTTGGTTTCTTGGCAACCACAATTGGGGAGACTCGGGGATTATGGCCAGTGACTTTTTCGATGATACCCGCTTGTTCCAAGTGTCGCATGTCTTGTTCTACTTTGGAACACAGGTGGAACGTCACACACTGGTGGTGACGGGCTATGGGCTTGATTGTTTGGTCGATATGTAATTGAATAGCAGGGCCTTTCAGGCACTCAATGCCTTCAAACAGTGGGGCAAAGTCTCATATAAGTTTGTCCATTTTGCTGGTGTGAAGGCTGAATGTTATTTGTACCAGGCTATCTGAAAGCCTATCAGGAATGCACTACCCTCTCAGGAAACATATAACTTGTTTTTTGCGCTTGTGTTGTGGTGGTCAATGACAGTATGGAACACCCCAGTGCGACTGAGGGGTTATTTGTTGCCATATGCATATACTTTTACTCTTGGCTTTTGAGTTTGTGTTGTGGTGGTCAATGTCAGTATGTAACAACCCAGTGAGGTTGAGGGTTTCTTTGTTGCCATATGCATATACTTTTACTCCGGTGGCGCCCAATATGGGAAGCAAAGTTAGCCCATGATGCAGCTCGGCAGCATGAGGTTGATAGAGACCATGTATCTATGAGGGCGGTGACTGCACATTCCTGTATTTTGACATCATACTTGGGGGAGACAAGTGCTGCAGAACATAGTAGCTCTATCGTGTGTAGCAGGTGAATGATTTCCTGATCCTCTTCGTCCATGTCACTCTCTCACAATGTTTCTGAGTGAGTCTCTGAGTGTATCTCGATGATGCGCAAGTCCTGTTGTATGAGAGAAGTGCGTACTTTTGGGGCGGACTTACAGACTTTAGCGAAGTGTTTTCATTTTCTCCATGCTCCATATTTTTTTCCTCATGCTGGAAAGTTACCTTGAAGTGGAAAGGGTCCCCACACCATTGGCAGGTCTGGCTGGTCTGTTTAGGTTCTGTTAGTTCTGTTTTCAGTCTGCAAGTTTCTTTGCTGATGGCCTTGATGGGCTCCACTTTGGTTGGTTGTTGCTTATACTTACTTATCCACGTGTGCAGCACGTGCTTTGGACAGTTCTTTGGATTGCCCCAAAGCAAGGTCTAACTTTCATTACCATGTTGGCCACCTGCAGGTCTTGTTCTTGCGGTTTCAATGAGGGACAATCTTGGATAAACCGTGCTCTGTTTTCATCTTACTCATCAGTGAGGGTGTAGGTGCTGGCTAGGCCACGCAGCTGTGCGTTGAAACCGTCCACCGATTTGTTGGGTCTTTGGCATGCCTCCTGGGGGAGGAAACATTTGTAGTCAGCGGTTGCGAACGGTTCAAAATGGGATGTGATTACATTTTTGAGCATGGTATAAGTGTGGGGTGGCCCAGCTTCTGCAACCATTTTGGAGCTCTTGTGCACATTCACTCCCCCTAAGTGAAAGAGTAGAGGCCCTTTCCTCTCCTTGGCAGTGCCCACTACCAGAAAATAGGTCTCTAAGGGCCCTACCCACGCCTTCCACCTTGCTGCTTGGGTCAGCCGGGAACGGTGACGGAGAAAGGCTCTAGCTCTGGTTCAGATTACATCACTTTAAGACAAATTCAGCAGGGGAGGGGGAACCATGCAATGTCGCAGACTTCTGCATGAGCAGGTGGTAGGAGTGAATGGGCCATCACTGGGTTGATGTCACTGCTGGACACGTGGCCTCAGGTATACAGTACAGGGGGTATGAGCAACTCACCAGTCACTGGGCAGGGGAGGAGACCAACAGGAGTCGCTCAGGACCAAGTCTTGCCTTGGTGGGGGAATTTGCAAACTGTAGTGAGCTGTGTGAAACTCAAAAAACTGGATTGGACCTTCTGCTGTGGCTGACTATATCCCCTCAGCACAGGTGAGGAAGACGCTTGCAGCACACCGGGTACTTGGTGTCCCTTATCACCAATGTGGAATCACGTCCAACTAAGTGCGCTGTGCTAATTAAATGATACAGACAGAGTGTAACGCTTAAGTATTAAAGACTATGTCTTGCATGTGATCTAGGCTTTTATTCAACCCTGTACATTGGACTTCAGGCTGAGCTAATTCCTGAATGTCCATAGGGTAGAAATGGAAAATATGTTCATGTTACCCACATGTTCACCCTCCCCCCTTGTCCTCAACTTAGTGGACACGTCCACTTGACCAACCACACCACACCCATGTTACCCCAATTCCATGTGTCCCACTGCGTGTGTCTCAGCAAGCCAGCGTCTTTCCATATCCGAGTAATAGGTATTAGTGTAGGGCTTGATCAGCAATGTGCATTGCTTAATTTGAAAAAAGTAAGTAAGAGGGCCCAGTGTTTTTCTTAGGTGCCCCCCAAAGGCCAGGGTTTCCACACAAGTCTTATTTCTACCACACGCCTTTTTCTCTCCCCTACACTTCCTGTCTCTCTATGTCACTATTACAGGTTCTTTTTATCCCTGCTTTGGTCCTCTTGTTGTATTTTGTTTCATTCTTCTTTCTCCATGTTTGGCATTTTCTCGCTCTATACAAGGTCTGTGTAATACGGAGTTCCCGCTAGCAGGGAACACCAACATGGCCCCCATCGTTCAACCTCCGGTGGAAGCGGTCGGCGGACCAGACGGAGCGCCACGTACAGTGATGACATCAGACGCGGAGCCGATAGAAGTGAAAAAGGAAGGGCCTGAGGAAGGAAGTGTGGAAGGCAGAGACGGAGAGCAGAGCGAGCGACCACTGAGGAGGAGACGGTGACTGCGGAGCCACAGAGAAGAAAGAGAAGGCCGGGGAGGAGACCCGACCTACTATGGAGAACAGGCAGAAGTATCCATACGTCCCAAGGGATCTCAGGATGCTGCGATACCCCTTGCTGTGGTCCCAGAGGACCGTGGCCCCAGGAAAGTGCCTTGGTTTCAGTACATTAAGAGGTTGGAAGGTGGAAGGGAGGGTGGGTGAAGATGGACACAGTGTAACCCGGGAGAGCACGCTCAAGAGTTGGAATTCCTCACCCCTTTTCTTTAACACTTGGTGTCGATGAAGCTTGATGGTGATGGGTAGCACCCCAGGGAATTAAAACCAAAAGACTGACCCTGTTTTGTTCTTGTTCTGTTTCTCCCCCCCCCCCGGCCTGCCACCCCCATGCCCATCCCCCCTCCCCCCCCTGGACGACTGCTGGAGCACCCCTGAAACCTGAGAAAGCCAGGAAGAAGGACAACCTGACGTGACGGCCCCTCAACTGGAGCTGGGAACTCCAGAGACTGTCCTATGTTGCTCTATCCCTCTATGAATAGTGAAAACCCCAGGGGCTTTCCTTTATTGCCTAGATCTGTTGCCCTGCTCTTGTACACCCCAGGAAGGACTGACTTTTTTCCCAACCTTTCCCCATTAAAAACCAGTTAGGCCTGGAAAGGCCTCATAAATCTGATCTCACGTTTCCTAGTGTCTTCATTGAGGACCCTGTACCTACTGTGCCTCACCCCCTTTTCGGTCTGGCACTTACAACAGTCGGATGAAAAATATGCCCCGGTCACCCAAAATGAGTGCTAGTGTCTCCCACTTGCAAACACTGGCACAAAACAAGCCCTGCCAGTATATTGGTACTAATAACAAGAGTTAGACATCATTCAAAGTGCTTAATGTTGTAGTCTACAAAAGCTTTTTTGTATTTCTTAAGATTGAAACGAGTAGGATGCATAGCCTAAGGCGGAGCCAGAGGATCCGAAGGTGTGAAGGAACAGCACTGTTACAGGTCCACAACTAGGAGGTGGTGAATACGATTTCCCTTATTCCCTTCTCCCAGCCATGCCCCATTTTTCCCATCCCCTCTTTGGTTATTATCAACCCCACTCAGCACTTGCACCATCTTAGAATTTTTCCAGCATCTAAGATGCTCCACATCTTCACCAATTCACAACGACTCCCCACACCTGTGGTCTGAACTTACCTCAGCAACTTCATATCCGTGTTTCCTGTTGAAACAAAAAATGGGAGACAATTGTCAGAAAAAGATCCAGAAGGTCCATATCTTTCTGTACAACAGCTGCAACCTCTCTTGGATTATATGCCTGTAGTTTGAGAAGGATTGTAATCTTTAGCTGTAAATATTGTCTGGTGGACTGTCTCCTTTACAATTTGCCTTATGTGTCTGGCACCAGCATTTTATCTGTTTCTCCTCTCAATTCCCACTGCCACACCCACAAAGCAGTGTACACTTTTTTGGAAGCACTGCACAGATGGTGTGTCAGGTCTTAAAGTAAAAAATCTTCAGTCTTTTCAGCCTCTTTAAATTATCGGGGAGACCCTTCATTCCCCACACTGCACCTCTTTCTTTCATTCCGGCACCCTTCAACCATTTCATTGAAGAAACCGCATGATCTTAGCGTCCCATTTATATGCTGTGTGCACCCTTTTCCAGTGGACATTCCACTTCCGGCGCTGGCCATCCCACCAACACCCAATCCACTCTTGGTCCTAATCCTGTACCCAGATTCTGAACCACCTACTGCCCCCTTTAGGAGTCCTAAGCACTGACACTTCTCAAATTCCCCCAAAAATATTGCACTGTTCTTATTATCAAGGATTTCATTTAAATCATGTTAGATATCAAGTGTTCAAATCATCTCTCTCCATAATTTGAAAGATTTGAAATCTATGGGGCTCTCGATGTTGAATAAACCTACATTTTTAGTATCATTACTGTAATATAAGGGTGTAGAAATGCCATATTTTAGATTTTGTTGAATACTGAATACTTGGTCACATATTTAGCAGTGCAGAATAGTTGTAATCTGTAAATATATGCCCACACCCCATCAACATTTATATAGCGAAATATATGACCGTTTAACTTGCAGTAAAATTTCTGTGTGCTCCCTAATCTACAACGGTGATCATGTTATATGGAAATAATGTTACCTTTTTCTAGATTCATTCATGAGACATCTGCATTGTCAAAGAGTTGTACGTAAGTTAACTACCACAGATCGACACTTGCATACCCCCAGAGGTTGGAAACACCAACACTTTATTAGGCAGGTTTGTCAAACATCTCTGTAAGAGGCTTGCCAATTTTCTTACCTCGTAAAAGTCCGTCGTAGACACTCTACATTTTTATACTCTCAGATCTCCAAATAGGACTGGCTTAACGTGGATCGTAAATATATATTTTGGGAATGTAGTTGTTTGAAAGATGATTTTCCAAAGATTAGTTAAACTCAATTATATCACCCTGTGTCTTTCAGTGACAAGTTCTTGTTCTTTTTACTTGAAGTCTTTCCTTCCAGATTTTTATAACAAAAGTAAAAGTAATGGAAAATTGTAATTCACTGTATTCATGTGAATGCATACTTATTTACCTTTTAACTAGTTGGATCTTTAGAGTCTATGGAAACATGTCTACGCAATGACAAGCGACTAAGGAGAGCGGAGTGGGCAGCCGCGGCCCGTGCAGGTAAGAGCGGTGGGGGGCCCAGTAGAGGGGGGGGGGGGGATTTTTGCAGACGCCGTCAAGGTAAAATTAATTATTTATATAATTTTCCCTTGTCATCGTCTGTTAAATCCACCCCCCTCCCCACCGGGCCCCGCCACTCTTACCTGCACGGTCCGCGGCTGGGAGTGGGAGGGGTGGGCAAGCGAATAAGAGATAAATGAGGGATGAGTCAAGATAATGCAATTGAGCAAAGAGTAAAAACACCCAGCAAGGAGGATGGCGGGAACAATGAGACAGTGAAAGAGGTATGGGAGCTAAGCCGGTGAAAACCAATAACAAATAAAAAGGTGAGTGGGGCAGGAAGGGGGGAGAGCAGCACTGTGTGCATGGTGTACTATGAGGGTGGAAACAGCAACTGGGGAGACAGCAAGAAAACACATGCCCTCTGACAAAATGCAGATAGAAAAAGGAACACAACTCCCTGAATGTGAGCAGTAGAAGGATACAAGTCATCTAATTAAAAGCATTAGGAAGCTGTGCTCCAAAAGAGGGACAAATACAAGAAGAGGACGGAAAGCCATCAAATAAGAAGTAACCAAATGAGATAGACAAGAAAGCCAACCAATCATGAGCAATAGGTTGATCCATATTCCATTCTCAATCTTGGTATTGCACACAAGTTCATGTCTTTCTACAACATACAGCTAAAAGCCGTTGGAGGTAAGACCTAAAAAGAGCACTGGGTCAATACTGGCACAGGGTGAAATCAACATCAGACCCACCAGCCGGGCAATCAAATATCTCAATGACCAATCCAATACATTTGGCTACAGCAAAAGGTTCAGCACAAGATGAAAGGGCTACTGGAATACTGGAATAACAGCACTGCAGTTCACTATAGGCAGGCTGATGTTTGGCAACAATTCACAAAATGCATGAAGACCAGAGCAAAAGACATCTTGCAAGAGGCTAAACAACTTAGCTAAATGTGTACAGTGCCACCAATACTCAAACAAAAATCAGTTTGTGTATTTACTGTTCTGTAATGCCACACAGAAATGTATACTTTGTCCTTTACACCAAGTACACGCTCAAAGGTGTAAATTTAAAGAAGCTCATTTGTCTAATTTCTCGATCATTTTTTGCAGTTCCTATCAACTGAACTTTTTATTCTATTTAAGAAAGAGATCCACAGATATTTAAAACCAGATGGAGGTCAAAGGTTGAGCCCAATAGAGGGACAACGTTCTGAGAACGGCATGCATGATGACATGAGATTTCATGTCGATAGAAGTTATGCTTCAGAGCCAGCCACAAACATTTCTAGGAAATGTAAGCTGCCAGCCAATACCAAAAGGCTGAGAACCGAGCATTTACATTTTCTAAACATAGCATTGGCAGGAACACACGAATAATGATTGCCTGAAGAATTCATGCCAGAACACCCAACCAAGGATTGGTCAAAAGAAAAATATCAAAGTCACACTTCTTATCCTGAACCATTGTTGAGATGCATGAAACAGGGATAGATGGAGTCAATAAAAAGTGCGAAATAAACGAACAACGTCATTTATCTGAGCAACACTAGTGGCATGATGCATCGCCTGGTAAATACTATTCTACTGTGCTTCAAGTGGAGTGACACAGATGGAGAGGTCTCTATGGCCAAAGAAGTTTATCAAGGAATCCCTTCAAAGGCGCACTCCAAGACTGCCTTCAAATTGGAAGCAAAAAGATTTCCCATGAACAGGTTCCTACCTTAAACGTTTTTAGATCGTCTGCTCTAATGCTTTGGACCTTCACCCTCAGGCCTGCGTTTGATATTATTCTGCTTTACTATTCACTTGCTGCCCTCCCAGTTCGATATGTTCCAATCATTATCTTACCCTTTGTTTTCCCTTCGATTGTAACCTTCTTGTTTGATGTGCATATTTGATTTGTTTGGTTTGTTATCCCTTTGATGATTGTACTGCAACTTTTACCTTCAAATTGATTGTGCTCTGATCATGTTCACGCTATTTAAAACGTTACAAATAAATAAATAAAGATTAAGGCCCACATGCATCAACATGGCCATTTGCGATTCCTTATTAGCGAAAAATAAGGAATCGCTAATGAGGAATCGCAAATGGCTATGCATGAAGAAATTGCTAAATAAATTGCGAGTTCTTAAAATTCCTTAATTGCGACTCGCCAATTGCTAATCGCAATTAAGGAATAGCTCCCCTAGAGGCCCATAGGAATGAATGGGAAGACATTCTCAATTTGGGATTAGCAATTTGCGAATCGCAAATTGAGAATGCGATTTCAAGGGTACAGGGGTGTCCAAAGGACACCCTGTTGCACCCCTGAAATCAATCTGTGCACATATGTTGTGCACACGCATGCCCTAAGGGCATGTGTGGGCACAACATGAAACTTTGAAAAATGCACAAAAGTGCATTTTTCAAAGTTTTCGCAAATTACCATGAGGTTCAACCTCATGGTAATTTGCTCCCCCTAAGTGCGAATATGCTATTTTTTAAAGTTTCATGCATTGCATTTAAGGAATCTCAATTTGAGATTCCTTAAATGCAATCGCAATTTAAGAAATCGCAATTTTGCAATTTCCTAAATTGCGAACAATACAAAAATTGTGATGCATCCCAAATAATGAAATTGCATTCGCAAACAGCCGAATTTTGCGATTCGCACCCTTTGCGAATGAAATTTTCATTGATGCATGTGCCCCTAAGGGTGCAGCTTGCATGTGACCTAAAATGATGTGCTGTATACAGTGTGCTCCCTGACCAGTATGTGGGTGCCTCTTGGTAAGTTGTCTATACCTGTATCCAGACATTTCACAAAGCAATGGACATGCACCTAAGACAAGCCGGAACTACTGACTTTACTGGTGCTTGTTAAGGAGTATAAGATAAACTAGCAACAATAATGATTTTGTTGTGGATAGTGAAAATTAAAAAGGTTTCAATTCTGAAAATATGAGACTCTTTATTAGACATTACTGAGATCTGTGGAGGCGGTAGTGGTCTTCAGTTTCTCAATCAGTTGCGTTCTTCCACCACACCACCTTCCTCTGACTCTGTTTGTCACATACACTCCTGTCCCCCATCTACTGAAATTCTGCATCTGCATATTTCACACATCATCTCCTTTCACTTAATTACTGTCCTTCTACTTGTACTATTCTGCTCCAACCCTCCCTCACCATGCCCTCTCCCTCTAACACACACACACACACACACACACACACACACACACACACACACTTGCTCTCTTCACCTGTAAACACAACATCTTGTGTTCCTTTGAGGCTCTTAATATTTCAAAAGCTATGTAGCTTCTTCACACACTTTCACATAAAACTGTTAGCACCGTTGCCACACATGTGACCATTGTATTGTACGCTCTCTAGAGGGGTGAAGGAATGGATAAGCGTGTACTCTGAACACCTTTATGGCCCACTGACAGGCACATCTTTAGCTCATAAAGACACCTAATGACAATTCAACCAAAGCCTTTATTCGATTTTAGTTAAAATCATAAAAGTACAGTTGCAAAATAAATACATCACGCATAAAAAAAACTTCAGCTGGGCGTTTCTACATGAGATATGGTCCATACAAAATAGGCCAAGAAGACAGCCTACTAGAAAGATTTTAAAGTGCTAGGTGCATGGAGGAGAACAACAACAGAATATAATACATCAACATATCCCACCAGTTACAAAACCCATCCGTTAACAAAAGCCACTATGGATCCACTATGCTAGAGGGGCAAGCATAAATCCCTGTGCCGTTATATATAGAGCCGACTGTTGATATGTAAGAGAGCATATCTAAAGTGCAAGAATGGAAAGTGCTACTGTCAGTTAAACCTTATTTAAATTTCTCACAGTGTTTGTTATCCAATCAAGCAGCAACTATACAATAAAACACACAAAATTGATAAAATCAGTCGATAAAATCCATTGTCACAGAAAATCGTAAGACTTTAAAAACAAGGTCGTAACACAGGGCCAAAGAAAGCACAATTTCATGGCAGAGCGTAAGCGTATGGCCCGCTGTATGAAGACTACAATCGAATAGCATGATCTCACAGTTGTTAGCGTAAGCAAAAACTCCATGGCAGCCATGCACTGCCTTAAATTTGCCTAGTCAGGAGTGGCAGAATGAACACAGTGCCCGATTTGCAAAAGTAATCTGAGACAAAATCATAACTTTACAACTTTCAGTATACACAAAGGGCATTTAGGAGTAGTAAAGTTAGGATTTTGTCTCAGTTAAACTTTTTTTTTTTTTTGATTTCAAGAACATTTTATTGATGAGAATAATGGTAAGAATAGTGAATATAAAATACAATACAAGTGATACAATCGATGCAATAGACATATGCAAAAAGGGCTAAAATTGATAGGTAAAACAAGAGATTATATATATATAAGGAACAGTAGCCTATGAGAGATATAGATTTCATTCAATTAAAAGCCTCTATCAAGAATTAAAAGCCTCTATCAAGTTTGTCTCAGTTAAACTTAAGCTTTGGTCTTAAGACCAAAGCTTAAGTTTAACTAAGACAAAATCCTAACTTTACTACTCCTAAATGCCCTTTGTGAATATCGAAAGTCATAAAGTTAGGATTTTGTCTCAGATTACTTTTGTGAATCGGGCCCACAGCCCATAGCGAAGAATAGTGTTTTCCGAAGAGATTAAAGTGCAGGGTACTCTGTAAAGAACGTCCATCGCAAGGACAAACTGGCAAGTTAGCAACAAACAAACATACCTTGGCTGTGATATGCAACAAGAAAGTGGACAGTGTTTAGGTGTAGTCTTACCAACAGGAACGTGTGGTATAAATTATTAAGACCAGTCTCTGGTGGAACACCACCAGTATACCGGGTACACTGCGAAATTAATGTATCGATAATTCAAACCCTTATAATTGGCAAAAGAATCACGTACTTGATCAATCACATTCAGTACCAATTTCAATTGTTTTACTTGTAAATTTTCAAAAACAATTATCTTTTGTTCAATATCCAGTGACATATACGTATAAATTATTAACCCATTAGAGGTAAGGCTCACTGCTGAGACAAGTGATGATTTGGGTATGGTGATGATTGTAGACATTCCTGAGTTTTTTTAACATCCATTCCTCTGCACATTTGGCTAAAAAGAGTATAGTCAGTGGTCTGTATTTCACTGTGCAAGTGTAGGGTGGAGGCGTGGGACAACTACACAACAAGATTAATCATGTACGGAGGGTTCCATGGGTGGGCAGCCCACCGAAACCATACAGCAATGATGTCGCACTGTTCCTAAAATGACGATACAATCTGCCCAGCCATGGAACCCTCCCCACATGATTAATCTTGTTGTCCCAGGCCATCCACCCATATACTTACACAGTGCATTGCCTTATCTAGCAATTGGTCAAAAGGGGGGGGGGGGCTGATGAGTTATCAGGAGAGTCTGCTCACCTGGTAAAGATGGTGTTGTTTGCTGGACCTCTCTTTGGTCATAAGAACACACCATTGTGTCACCTGGGGCCGATTTGCGACTGCCCTTTAACCTGTAATTTTCCCAAACTAGGCGAAGACACTGTTTGGTTACCTGTAGTTGCGTAATGGACCTAGGGGGAGCTGGAATATCCCTCAGTTCTATTGCATGTCCTCCATCCATTCCAGTATCTGTGCTTACATTCTTGACATGGGCGGGCGGCCGCTGTGGTTGAAGCTCAGCAGACGAGCCTCCAAAGAGTCCAGTCTGACTATAAAGGCAGAGATCAAATTTCCTAGTTGTTCCTCCAAGTGAGAAGTATTACTAGCCAGATCTGTGGTCTAGACCTCTCGGCCTATCGATATGCGAAAGCCCCTTCAACTGTCAGACAAGCGTCCAGAACAGCTTTCCCTTCTTGCACTGGATTTCTCTTTTTCCTTTGCTGGGGGTGATACACAGAATGAGTCATATGGAATTTGTGCAGCGGGCACTTCAGATGTAGGATCTGATGTAGTTATTTCTTCCGGAGAGATCACTGCGCATGACTTGCTAGCTCTTGCGCCTGTGTGCTGCAACTGATGTCAGTTGGAGGTTTGGACTCAAGCCCATTGCAGTTTCCGGCTGCAGACTTCACTGCAGACCCCAAATGCTCTTTAACAGATCCAATTTCCTGTTTGAGGGCCCCCATAGGGTTTGTGAGGTACGTACTATGGTGCCTGCCGGTGAATTCTCCATTGCTGAGATGGACTTTCTCTTCACCATGGCGGCACAGCACAGCCCAAGCTCTAAATTTCGCAGAGTCATAAAGTAACAGAGGAAGAACAAGTAAATTCAGTGGTCTTTCGGCATACTGTTCATGGAGCTCAGATCTTAGAGGGGGGCCCAGCCTGACCGCTTTCGGTCGTTGAAGGGCGCAGGACAGGCCCGCCCTTGGCCCAATGTACAAATGATTGGGCAATCAAATTGTAATGCTTTATTGTACCACATTCCCTATTATAGCACTCTGACTTGTTAGTTAATTTTGCATGAAATAATTTCATAGCAGACCAATCACGATTATTTGAAACAAATAAATTAGTCTGACAAAGAGAAGATGGTAAGCAGTTCAAAATATCACATAACCAGATAGTTTTGCATTTTTGAACCCTTATGTTATTCTGTACAATGGGATTAAAATATGCACTTCATTAAATTCATAAAGGTGGTGGAGATTAATATTGTGTACGCTTTAGAAGCAAAATGACCAGACACTATGAATATTTATGAAAAATTCTAAGTCTAAAAATTTTGCACGAGGAATAGAATTGCTAAAAGTGTTCCATTTTGCATTACGTAATAGTGCATACTTATTATATTCAGAATGGTAATAATGAATAGGGTATAAATCGGAAAAATAAATGAACATATTGCTTAATCAAATATATGTGAAATAAAATACTTTATTTAGTGCAGGCTTCCCAATGGTATATAGGTTGGTTTTGTTCATTATGTGATTATGCCACAAAGATACTCTCTTAGAAGTTATAAACTTCGTATGGAATTTTATTTCGAAATTTAATAAAGCATGTTTAGTGTTGTTGACTATTGGGGAGTATGACCCTTCTTTTTTTAATATCCATAGTTAACATAGCCGGTAACTGGAAAAATGTGACGATATTTGGTTAATAAACAAACACAAAATTATAGAGCCAGTAAATACTTTGAGCAATCAAAAATGTAGAGTGAATTTGCTTTTAAATTAGAAATGCTACTTCCACCATTCACTTTAGAAGCCGTATTATTCCGAATAAACGTAGCAATTATTTTGTTCATATTACTGGAGAAAGGATGAGGAACAATTACTGTTAAAATAGACAATACATTTACTATTTGGGGAGAGACTATCATTTTAGTAGTTTCTATTCTTCTCCACCAATATAAAATAAGCACATTTATCTAATTTCATAATAATTCATCAATCATTTTAGCGTTTTTTTCAATTCATATCAACTGTACTTTTGTTTCTAATTAAAAAATAGATACAAGATATTTAAAATCAGATGGATGTCAAAAAAGTTCAATGATATGTAGTCCAGAATCTGGAAGCGCTCACAGGTGACAAGCCGCGCTTTACAAGTACTGTATGATTGAATGATTGATACAAGAGTTCAAAAAATATTAAAGTTGTAGTGCTGAGATTCTTTCAAATAAAAAGTGTTTTCAAAAAATATATATATATATTTAAAAGGCCAAATAGTTTTATTAATATTCAATGTGTATCCTGACACTAATGCCTAAATATGATTATTATTTAATATGACTAGAATAGTGTTAAGTGGGTCACTAAGATACAATAAAATACCGGCTGCATATGGTGATGCTCCTAGAACCATCTTGTTAATAGTAATACTTGTCTTTAGAATAATACATGCAACATAGTGATGTTTCAATGGCTGATATAGGAGAGGAGACAGGGTACAACTCAGCCCAAGTCCTTCAAAATAATTTAAAAGAGGAAGAATTGATGACATTAATATAGTTTGTGGCAGTAGGGGGTCGATATAATGCTTTAACCATCAACATAAAATTAGAACTAAAATTAAAAGCTTGCATGATTTTAAATACAAATTAGAAACCGATGTGCAATCTTTTGTCAGACAATTATTTCGCCTCTTTAAATTACTTTTTAAGTGAAATTTTTTTTAGATGAGCATAAATATGAGCAAAATGAAGAGAGCCTTTATCAATCTGAATATGAACATATATAAAACAACGCTCAAAGCTATTTTCATGATTTAATATGTTGAATTGTGATTTGCAACAAAAAATATAGCAACATCAATTTTGCATCCTTTTTTCTGTGAGGAAACAAATCCACCAACCTAATATTTTAACATACAAGATAATATGTTATCTATGTTTCTTTTTTGGATAAAACATGCCAACACTACATTTATATAAATTATATAACGCTTCCCGTCTTTAAACTAGATGATGTAAACCCTTAACATTCAGAGAAGACATTTTTCAGAAATGCTTGTTTTTTACGCCACCTTCTATTTTTAGTAATAAAAAGAGTGTAAATTAAAGTTATATTAGGTAAGTACTGAACCCATCAACATTTAGCCCATATAAGCAGTCAGGCAAGCAAACAGTACAATCTTAACATAGTAAGACCCTAAAGGTTTAATTCAAGAAGATAATACTGTGGTTCACCAATCTCCCAGGAAGCAGAAAAGCATTAATATTTATTCAGCAAAGATGCTCATCCATGATTTGTAGCAGCTTGAAAGTCTATAGCCAAGGGGTTATGGAGATCTAAATATTAAGATGTGGGGGAAGGAGGAACCAAATACCTTCACGGCCAAGAAGACACCTTTGATGAAAGTTTGACTATAAGGTCCACCTGCCTCCTTACCTTCTTGATTCTCTAAATAGAGCTCTACTAAAGAAATGCAAACAAAAAGCCCAAATTGATTTTTATGTATGGCATGTATGAGTAGGGTGAATGGAATTTTCACAACTGAATGCACACAAAGGGGATACTAACAGGATCCTTGTGAGGATCTAACAAAAGCACAGTGAGTCATTGGTTTGATAGCTGGAACATGTTGACCCGGGGATACTGAGAATACTAATTTCATTAGTCCATGCCCACCTGTTTTCAACTCCATCAGGGTGCCCTTTGTAAATACAATTAACCCTCAGGACACCTTAGACTGTCTTAAATCTAGGATCCCCTGAATAACCAAAGAGCTCCCTTGGCTACTAAGTTTGAGCACTTCCAGATATGCCAGGTATCTGGAAGAGGACTCTATGGTGAAGCTACCCACTTGGAATCTGAGTGGGGGAGAGTTTGTTTATTACCATAGGGTGGTACCCTTGGGCTGGAATGGAGGGATAGGCTAGGCAAGTTAGGGGATCCCTCCTATTTTTTGGGTGAGCAACCCCTCCATCCCTTCTCACTCCCTGCTTCTTGGAATATAGATCTAAATAATAAACAAATTCTGTAGGTGAAGAGAATGATTTAGAAAAGTTGTTTTCCCAAATTCTAATAACTGGTGGTTCAAAGTTCCATACTAATACCCAGCCCCACTAAATATAAGACAGAAGTCTGAAAACTGTTTGCACACAGCGATAGTTTATTTTGTAAAATCCTGGAATATATTTGATTACCTTCTACCATTAAGGTTGGGATTTCTCTAATAGCTTTCTGTATAAGTATAAAACAATGATGGCGTAACACTTTGATTATTACTGCCTTTGGTTTAGACAGATTAGGCTTACGAAGAGAGGGTGTACTGTGAGCTTTATCAATTTCAAATTTTTCTGACCATTTTATTTCTAATAGAGAAGGACCATATTTTCCAGAAAAGCTCTACAATTTTTATCCTCAATGCTCTCTGGAAGGCCATATTGAACATTTCTATTTTCCAAGTTAGGCAACATTTTCTTCATAGACATTATGTGCCTGACCAGAGGGACTATGTGATCAATTGTATTTTTATTATCTCTTATCTTGATTTAGTTTTTCAATACTTTCATGGTTAACCGTGTTAAAGGAGCAGAGCCTGCTACCATGCTGTAGGCAGCACTAAGGGAAGAGCTCTCCAACCACCTCGTGACTCTTTGGCCTCATTTGGCCCCTACATGCCCCCAAAATGGATTGGTGCCTGGGCCCCCGTGGACTGTTGGGTGTGCTGCGTCAGTTAGTTTGCAGTCTGGAGTGCCGCAGTAGAGACAGTGGAACCAGGAACAGCAGAGCCGCCGGCTGATGCGAAATGCCGATTCCACGATAAACAACTGTAACACTTGTCTCATGCTGCTGCTCAATGTGGAACTGAGCATAGATCGGGGGTGGCGGGGTGAGGGCCAGGGGGGGAGCACGATGGGGAATGCTAAAAAACAAACAAAAAACACACTTACCTTATTGCCGCATCCCATGCTTCTGCTCCGTCTCTCCTCTGTCGGACTTGGCATCATCTCCTTGTGTTTGCTTTCTTCGCCCTAAGTTGGCAGGGTATGCCCAGATGTGGGTCCCTTGCTCACTTTGCCACTGGATTCAAGCTAGCCTGGCTGATGAGGGCTGTTAGCCCGAAACCGGTCCCAGGATGCTTGTTTCCGGTCCCGGGAAGACATGGTTTGGCAGTTCGGGCTGGACAGTTCCCATGAGGGACAGGATCAAGACTGATTTGCATATAGCTGTGTCTGAACTGGGGTGGAGATGTGAGATAAAGAATGATGATGGATTCAGCCCAGATCTGTGACAGGGGGTGAGTGTCTGAAAAGTTTCAGCGTTCCGTCCATCATCTCCCTGTGTTTGCTTCGGACTTGGCAGAACAGAAACAAGGAAGCACACCCAGGCTCCCTTGACCAATCACAAAGCTGCAATACAGCGTTGTGATGGGTAAGCAGCCAGGCTCCACTGAGCAATCACAATGCTGCAATGCAGCATTGTCATTGGTCTGAGCTCTGTGGTTCGGCACTCAGACAGAGACTGGGGGCTTGGGCATGTTCTCCATGAAGGCTGTAATGCAGCCTGCATGGAGAACATGCAAAGTGCGCATGACTGTTTGGCTGGCCACAGAGGGGCCAACCAAGCTTTCATGTGCACTTGGAGTGGGCAAACCACTACTCCCATGCCCTGCTCTCAGAGCAGAGCAGTCCCTCTCTCCCGCCCACAAAGAAGCTGGAAACAATAACATGATAATAATAAGTTATTATAATTTAATATTTCCTTTTTCACACTTCTTAAAATCAGTGGGGCGACGCTCCTCCACCTTAGCGGAGGAGCTGCCACTGGCTACTTCCCTTGTGGACATCGGCAGCAGTCGAGAATGAGCCACAGCTGGTAACATGGTGCCCCCCTCTCCATGAATTCGGACTTTTAGGGGGTTGTGGATTGGCTGTCCCCCTGCCTTCTTCCCCCACAACCCGGGTTCCCAGAGGCTCTGCCTTCCTCTGTCTTCTTTGAGGCCCTGACGTAGCGCTGCAGGGTCGGGGGCCTGGGTAAAGCTCTACAGCTACCCCCCACACACACACCCTGACACACTACGTGGAGTGCTGGGGTCGCTTGGAGGCAGGTTGCAGCTTCAGCGGTTGCAGCTGATGGGGAGAGCGTGACGCCTGGGACCCTATATCCTTGATCTCTTGCCAGAACGCAGGGGTCCCCCTGATGCTATTGCCTTGGTAATCATTTTCTTCACCGCATTGAATTGCTGGACCTTTTTTTGCCAAAGTGGTTGCTTGTGGCCCCCACTGTGGTACTGTTAGACTATTTCATAGGGCCCCCAGGCATCGTGGTGCAGTGGTGCGCTGGATGGAGGGCACTTTTGGGTTAGCTGTACTCTTCATGGGGACAGTTATTGGACTTTGCACACAGTACTTTTTTCACCCTGAGTTACTGGGTGGCCATCTGCACCCTACGCTGCTGGCAGGTGGTGGGGGCTGCCTGAGTTGGTGCTAGGATGGAATGTGATTGTTAGAGTCGCATCTTCTTGGGCCTTCCGGTGACTACTGCCTATTGCCCTTTGGCACCACCCACAAGAACTCCATGACAGAATACCACCAGCACATCAGATCCACCAAAAGGACCTTCATCCAGAGCAAGATCCTTGCGAACTCCAGCAGCTCCAAGGAACTCATCAGCGTCATCCAGGAATTCACCAAACGCCCCAGCGAATCCACGGACATCACTCCCTCCCAGGACCACCTCTGCAACAAACTCGGCTTCTACTTCCATCTGAAAATAAAGGGCCTCCACGACAACTTTGATGACCAGACACCTGACTCCAAAACTACTCCCTCCTCCAGCAACACCAGCCATCCCACCATCTCCTACTGGACCCCAGTCACCACCAAAGACACTGCATCAACCATGAAATACATCCACTCAGGAGCCCCCACGGACCCTTGCACACACATCTTCCAAAGAGCCACCTCGGCCATGGGCAATGCTCCATCAACACCACCTTCAAAACCGGCATCTTCCCCAACGATTGGAAACGCGCAGAGGTCAGACCACTACTCAAGAAGCCCTCAGCAGAATCCATGGGCCTCAAGAACTACCGGCCCATTTCCCTACCCCCCTTCATGGCCAAATTCACAGAGAAGACCCTCAACGCCAAAGTAACAAAATTCATCAAAGAAAACTCCATCCTCGACCCCTTCCAATCCATATTCCGCAGCAACCACAGCACCGAGACCACTCTACTCGCCGCCACAGACGACATCCGCACCCTCCTCGACCAAGGACACACCACAGCCCTGATCCCTACTCGACCTCTGCAGTGTTTGACACTGTCTCCCACCGCACACTCACCGCCAGACTCCACGACGCCAGCATACAGGGAACTGCCCTCGATTGGCTCCGCTCCTTCCCTACTGACAGAACCCAAAGTATCAGACTGCCCCCCTTACTCTCCGAACCCAAGGAAATCAACTGTGGAGTACCACAAGGATCCTCGCTCAGTCCCAAGCTCTTCAACATCTACATGGCCCCCCTTGCCGCCATCGTAAGACAGCACAGACTCCGCATAGTATCCTATGACGACGACACCCAGCTCATCCTCTCCCTAACCAAGGACCCTACCACCACCAGACTCTACTTCCAGGAAGGAATGAAAGAAGTTGCAGCCTGGATGAGCAGCAGCTGCCTGAAGCTCAACTCAGAGAATACAGAGGTCCTCATCCTCGCACCCTCCCCCTAGGCATGGGACAACACCTGGTGGCCCACCGCCCTCAGTAGCATCCCCACCCCCATGAACCATGCCCAAAACCTCGGCATTATACTCGACTTCTCCCTCTCCATGACCCGACAGGTGAACGCCGTCGCCTCCTGCTGCTACAACACCTTCTGCATCCTCGGCAAGACCTTCAAATGGATCCCCCCAACTAAGGAAGACCATCACCCACGCACTAATAACCAGCAGACTGGACTACAGAAAAGCCTCTACACCGGGATCAACAAGTCTCTGCTCCACAAACTCCAGACCATACAGAACACTGCAGCCAGACTCATCCTCTGCATCTCTCGACATGAACACATCACTCAACACCTACGAGACCTCCACTGGCTCCCCGTTCAGAAGTGAGTAACCTTCAAGATACTCACCCAAGTCTACAAATGCCTCTGCAACATCGGACCTCAATATCTCAACAACAGAACCTCCTTCCACGTACCCAAGAGGAACCACCGATCTGCTGCCTCGCCCTAGCTGAACCCCCACGCATCCATAGAGCAAGAACAGGTGGAACAACCTTCTCCTTTATCGCAACCAAGACCTGGAATGAACTGCCGTTCGACATCAGACACTACCCCACCCTGCACACCTTCAGGAATACCCTCAAGACCTGGCTCTTCGACTGTCCGGAGCTGCTCCCCCCTCCCCCAGCACCTTGAGACCCTCACTAGTGAGTAGCATGCATAAAACCCCCTGATTGATTGATTGATTGGTTTGGGGGGCTGCATCACTCTCTATCGACTGGCTCTGCTCCATGAATGTCGTAGAAATGAAGCAAGTGGCTTAGCCTTGTAATTCTTTGCTTGTGGTGTTCCTCCTCTGTCCCAGGTGCTACATTAAGGGCCGCTCTCAGAGATCCAAGGACGACGCTTCCACAGGCACTTCCCAAGAGGGGATCAAACAGGGTGCCAAGAGCAACTTGGCTTCTCACTTGGATCACAAACTTGACAAGCTGTTGGTGGCAATTGATGCTTTGGGGGAGTGGCTGGAGGCTAAAATTGGCTCAGCAGCGGTGGCAGTGGGCGTTATTCATGAGGATTCAATGAAGGTGTCGGCCCAGGTGGCTAATTTTGAGTCCTCCCTTCACACACTATTACGAGAGATGGTGAAAACTGTTGTGTCACTGATTTAGAGGTGCACACTCGCCGGCTGAAGGCCCGGATTGACCATGAGGAGGGGAGGGCAAATGCGAAAATGTTAGAATTGTTGGATTGATGGAGAAAGTAGAGGGTGACTCCATGATTAGTTATTTGGAGGACTGGCTGCAGGAGGTTGTGGCCGTGGAGGGCCTCTCCTGCCTGCCACCTATGCCGAGGGCCTTGCCCTATCCAGTGATTGCACAACTGTTGCATTCTAACATAGGGATTCTCTTATGAAACTAGCATGCAGCCACGGTCCCTTTGCCTTTGAAAATGCCACCGTTTCTTTGTGTCCCTGAACTTTACCGTTCAGTTACACTCCCAAGGGCCTCCTTCACGGCGGTGAAGAGGAGACTTCGGGAACTGGGAATGGTCTACGCTTTGCTGTTTCCAGCCCACCTGAGAGTCTAGGCCGAAGGTGAGACCCACTTCTTTTCAGAACTTGAATCGGTGTGGGACTGGGTGGAACATTTCAATAAAGCAACTGTCTGACCATGCCCCTCTGACCACGATGGAACATTGTGACCAAGACAGCAGAGATCCTGTAAGCATAGCCCCGACTCACCAAGCTGCAGACGCCCACAGAGAGGATGAGGGTGGTGGAGGTGGCGGCCTCCTTTGCATCGGGGAGGGGGGGGGGGGAGGGATCATCACTCCCTGGGTACTGTCGCAAAGGGGGTACTCCTTGAGGTCGAAGACATTTGTGTTACCAGAGTTGGAGAATACACTGCTAGGGGTCACTTATCTGGCCATCGCTGGCAGAGCTGGCCTGCTATACTATGGTAGAGTGAACTTTGCTTGTGGTATTGTGTTCATGGGGCTGCTTTTTTCTCCTTTCATATTCTTGATGGTGCTGTAGAGGAATTGCGTGTGGCAGGGGGCGCCAGAGTTTATGAGGCTTCCCTTATCTCTGTTTTGTCGCTCATTGGAGTGGGCATTGTTGGGCTGGCAAATCTTATTCCTCTGTAGATGCTACTGTAACTGAATTTGTTGACCCTTATGACAGGGGTTTATTTTGTGGCTTTTGCCTATATTTGTTTGGACAGGATGTGCCAATATCACAGTCCGAGGAGAAGGTTTTGGGTTGTCTGTTGGTATGTTTTGCTTGGTTGTTGTGTTTCTGTGATGGGTGTGGGTGTGGTGAGGGTGGCAGAGATGAGTGGCTGTAGGGTTGCACTGCAGCTGGGTGCCTGGCGGGGATGGCTCTGGCATGCAGCCAAATGCCTTTTCTTACAGTAGTGGCCAGTAATGCTTGAGTAGTCACCTGGAATGTGAGGGGGCTGAATAAACTGTTGAAATGTTACAACATTTTAGTGTACCTTAAACGTAGAGGGGCTCAGATAGAATTCATGCAGGAGACAAGAGACTCACTTGATGAAAAGTGAGGGCAGTGCTCTTCGAAAGAGGTGGAGGGGACAGTTTTATTGCACGGCCTACTCTTCTTTTGCCTGGGGGGCCCCGAATCGGATACGACCTGGAGTACCATTTCAATTACACAAAGTGGTGCCTGACCCTGAGGGACATTGTGTCATAGTACTGGGCCTAATGGATGGGCAAGATATTTCATTAATAAATATGTACGCTCCTAACACCGGTTAAACTGCCTTCCTGATCAGCCTAGCTCCCCTTTTGATTGTGCGCTGAATTACCTGAATATTGTAGGTAGGGATTTTAACCATGTGGCAGACCCTCAGCTGGACTGGTTTTACCCCCCACTCTCTGTATCCCCAGCACATACACTAGCAGGGGCATTTCAGGAGTGGTTTGATCATTGGGGACTGTCTGATTGTTAGCAGATGCACAATCCTGGGTACAGGTATACTCCTTCCACTCTGGCTTACATAGGTTGTATGTGCACCTAGATGACCTTTTTTGTTGCAAAACACTGACTGGCTGAGTGGCGGATGCATAGTAATGACGAGGACTTATTCAGATTATAATCCTTTGCTTTGCATTTACCAATGGTCTGGCTGCAGGCTTAGTGTCCAGACGAGGCGCATGGTTCCTGCCCCTTTGGAGGATCCGGTGTTTCGAGCCAAATTGGAGGAGTAGATACGTAAATACTGGTTGGAAAATGGGGGCACAGAATCTTCGCTAGCAGTGGAATGGGAAGCGCTTAAGGTAGTGGTACGGGGCACTGCTTTCCAATAAAGTGGTTGTTCGCACCCAACTCCATTCTGACATTTGTCGACAGGAGAGAGTGCTTGATGATCTGCCCTAATATTTGGGAGAGATGGTTGAGGGTAGGGTGCAGCTTCTGTAGGAAAGAGAGAAGTTTTTTGCGCTGGTGGAACGCCTGAGGCAGTACGATTACAGGGTGTACATCGCAAGGGCCCACGCAGATTGGGGTAAGTCGGGGAGCATGCCCGCTGGGCTTTTCCAGGAGGAGAACAGAGGGGATTCCTTCCTGGCTGGGATGTGTTCTCGCAGGTGGAGATCAATGAGATTTTTGCTCAGTACTATCGTGAACTATATTTGCCTGGAGCGGTGGTTGCAGAGGCAGACATTTTACAGAGTATAGTGAATGCATCACCCTCAGTACTGAACCCTGCAATGGCCGAGGAGATTGGTGTAGCTGTTACTATCCAGGAAGTTAGGGAGATGATCAAGGAGCTGGCGCGGGATAATGTGCACGGGTCAGACAGGCTCCCTGACTAGTTTTATGCGTTCTATACAGTAGCCTTGACCTCCAGGTAGACAACCATTTACAATGGGGTGTTAGAGTGGGGTCTGCTCCTGCCTTCGCTGCGTGACACCTTGATATTTTCTCTGCCCAAGAAGGACAAGGATCCAGCAATGGTGGATTCATATTGCCCCCTTTCCATGCTTAATGTAGACTACAAAATCTTGAGTAAGATTATTGCAAAACATCTTGTCCCATGTAGGTTCTCTGATACATCCAGACCTGGTTTGTGCCCACTCGCAGCACCATGCCAAATATTTGGCAACTAGTTCAGGTTTGAGATAGGCATGAAGCCTTTCTGCCGGATTCATTAGTATTATCAGTGGACATCCAAAGGCTTTTGACTCCCTCCATTAGGATTTCCTTTATGCTACAAAACTTGGGATGGAACTGGGCCTCCAATTTGTCAAATGGATGCAACTGTTGTACATGGAGATGGCAACAAGGGTTTGAATGGGCTTGGTGATAGCAGACTCCTATCCGGTCGGTCGGGGCACCAGGCAGGGGTGTCTGCTCTCCACGTTATTGTTTGCCCTGGCCATGGAACCGTTTGCAATGAAGGTGCGGCAGGGGAGCCATTACAGGAGACTACATGTTGCAGAGGATCAGCTGTATATCTCCTATTAAGTGAACAGCTGCGTCCTGTAGTCGGAGTACCTGCCTGGCTGTGACGTGGGTAAGGGGAGGGGCAGGGTAGGGGGTAGTAATGTATGGAATATGGAGCTATAGAGGTGAGTAAATATATAAATAAAACGAATTTCGTTGCGCGCACTGCATCGCATTTGGTGAGCCAAGTTTTTGGGGAGGGGTGGGTGGCGCTGATTAGATTTCGGGGGGTGGGGCTAATTCTTCCAGCCATAGGCAGAGTGGCTCTAGGAAGGGGTGAAAACACAACAGAAGCCTCATTAACAAGTAAATGGTCTTTTAAAGACCTGTGAAGTACTCGGGTGCAGCTGCAATTAGACACTCGCCAGCAAGCGAAGCTGTTTTAACCTGGGCTGACACACACAACGGAGGGGGGCTGAAGCCCGGTGAGCCCAATGGGTGTTGCGCGCCTGGCTGCATAGGTGCAGCGCGAGTCACAAGGTCACGGATAGGTTTGTGGACTTGGCCCTCTTCACAGCTCATATACAAATCATTGTGTTGTAAATCGGCTGGGGCTCACATGGGTATGGATGGTGGAAGAAACTGACTGGGGGGGGGGGGGGGGATTTGCAAGAGGAAGGCGATCCGGAAGGAAGAGGACAGAGGGTACGCAGAATACCAATCCTACCAGCTTGGGATATGATTTTCTTGAACTGCCCTAAACTAGACCCACAGGGAAGGATTGTGGCTGTGGCAGAAACACTTGGGTATTCCCCAGGGGCTGGTGCCTCACCATCGGGGAGCACAGTGAGGCTATGATCCCATGATTAGGGGAACTGTCTGAGCATTTGTTGTGGAGCTATGTCGTGTGGTTGTGAATGTTGCTGTGGCTGTGTGGGCACGTGACGTCTTGTCCCAGAGTGCTCTCAATTGTGTACCTATCCTGAAGCCCAGAGTGCTTGGCTCGGTGTTCGCTCTGTGTCACCTGTTATTTATTGTTGTACATGTGATCTTGGTCAAATGTTTTATTTTTGGCTGTTGTAATCATTTCGGGTTTTGTTTTGAAAACAATAAAAATGTGTTGGGAAAAAAAACCTGCTAAATCCCTTAGAATATGTGCAATAGCAGTGCATTGAGTTTCTGTATTACTATGAATCTTATTGATTTATTTCAAACTTTTTGCCCTTGATACATCTTGATATCCAACAGCTTTGGACTTAGCTGTGGTCGGAAGGCATCCTGCTTACTTTTGTTTCAATCAAAAGCATCTTTATTCGATTCAAAGAATCATAAAAGAGAAAACAAAGTCATACAATATTCAAATACTTCCAGTCCATAAGATATGTTCACAGTTATAGATTGCCTATTTATACTTTACATTTGTGCAAATATGCAGTTCGAATGTAAAGTGCGATCGAATAAGTGCAAAAAAGAACACAGTCATTAAGTCCATTATAATGATACTCGCAATTATGGGTTACCAATTCATAGAACGTGGCGTTTGTGCAAATGCACAAAATCCGGACTAAAGTGCGATCGCCATTAAAATGTAATATACAGTACGATATATAAAATACAATGCCTTTTTATCATAATAATTTCCCCCAAAATTACTGGAAATACATTTCATAATAAAATATTAAATACTATATACAATAAAAATAATCAACTAGATGACAAAAAAGTACATGCTTAATATTCTTAGGTCCACTGTTACAAAATCCTAGTTAAAATTTCAAACCCTTCTACATTCTTATATAATGAGCAGCCAATAAAAATCTCCAAACTCCAAAAACAACAAGCTGGGTGTTATCTGTTTTTAAAACACCCATTTTCCTTCCGAACGGTGCAATCCATTTCTGACTGGCTTTCATATAGGTGGGGCAAAATAGAAGAACATGTGCTATATTTTCCTTTGTAGACAGTTGGCACATTGTACACTTACTATCTTCCTTCCCATTGCAGGGCGTTCCCCACTTGGCTGTAAAAGATCTAACACGAAGAGTCCCGTACCCAAATTTTAAATACAGTATTTTTGCAAGTTGAGGTTCTATTTGGTCGAGAAAAACCTCAAAACAAGGGACGGGTTTGACCATCAGGTAATCATTCGTGAGTGGGCCAGCGCTACTATTCTGTATTACTTTTAATACAGCCTGGCTCCAATAAATCCTCCTAAGTTCCTTTCTTGAATCCAGAGTCAATTTTTCTGGATGGAGCCAGAACTCACTAAGCCCCAGGTCTATTAGCCATCTACGTATGTTAAACAACCAAGGGAAGGTTACGTGTATATCTAGTGCAATAAGTTCTTTCAGTGCCTGCCTATAAATAAAAAGTTTGTCAGTAGCCCATAGCCTAATCCAGTATAACAGGGTCATCAAAACTGCCCTGTCCTCAATGCGTTTTAACCCCAGGTCATATACATATGGAATCACTGGGGTACTTTGGGGCAAGGGGATCATTGCTCTTAGAACCCTATTTTCTCCCGTAGTAATAGTGGAGGTTTGCTCCCCACCCCACAACTCAAACCATAGAGGGCGGCAGTTTGGGCCTTCGATTTATATACCTCCAATGCCGGAGTGATGGATTTGGTATAGGTAGCATGGAGTTTTTTGAGGATGGGCACTGAGTTTTGCATTAAAATCGTCCCTGATTTTCTGATGTGGGGGCGCCATGAACGCTTAGAATCTAGGGTCACTCCTAAATAAACAAAATTGTGAACCATCTCTATTACTGCACCATTTAGTGTGATATTATTTTCAAACCTTTTATGGGGCCTAATACACATACATTTAGTTTTTAGGGGATTTATTTCCAGACCATTTTCTATACAGTACTCATCCAGCTTATTAAGGAGATTCTGCGATCCCCTAGGGGTTTGTGAAAGCAAGATAGTATAATTCGCAAAAGTCAGGGCACATACGTGGGAACCACCTAACCTTTTGTCTGAAGGAGGTTACGCAGGTTTCATATCTGAATGAACGCCAGACATACTTTTAAATTAGTAATGATAACTGGTCACAGAATAAGATGTTCCAAATATTGCGATTCAGAAGCAGAAAAAACTGTGAGAGTTTCTAAGACAGTAAAAACGGCAGGACCAGAGCTGAAAAATAAAATGGTGATAAAGTTTATTTTTTACCATTTTATTTTTCAGTGACTGACCTATCCTGAACTGAGTGACAGGACGGGGCGGGGCCAGTGCTGCTGAGTGGCAGCAGAAAGCTGCGCACTTTAAAATGTGCATGTCTCTTTGGCGGCCCGTCTTGCGACCGCCAGACATGCACATTTTTACATTTTCTAACCTAGCTGTCCTAGGCAGCCAGGTTCGAGAAAGCGCAGGCCTCCAGTGCTCCTGAGAGTGCTGAGTGAGGCCGCTTCCTCTAATCCTGGTGTTGCTCTCATGCTGGTGAGAGCAGCACCATGACTGGTTAGTGCAGTTTCCTGGTCCCGCATTGAAGCCTGTTTGGAAGAGAGACGACCGGTGGAGGAGGACGTTGCGTCGCACCTCAATGTAAGTGGGTTTTTTTTGCGTTCCTCCTCCCCTAGCTTCACCAACCTTGGTACACTGCAGCCGCCACTGGTAAAAAGTCTAACATATATTCGTAAGATGGCCTGTCCCACTAATGTTAACAGCAGCTAGGCACACCACAGCAAAGCATTTAAAGATAAGCTTGAAAATGAAATAAAGCTCTCCTTTTTTGGAATGTGACTAAATTAAAATAAGAAGAAAGTTGTGCTTTTTTGGCATAACACCTTTAAGAGAATAAAAGAAATGTTTCACCTCCCACATCTCAGGAAAACCAGCCTCCCCTCACAAAGCCACATGACAGGAAGGTCAGAGGAAGAACTTGTGCTGCAGAGAAGCTACACCAACAAACAAAAGATCACAAACGGGCCCAGCACCTCGAGAGGTCTGTACTGCAGAAAACTCAGGGGCATATTACCAAGGGCCTCATCGCCGCTTTAGCAGGAATTTTTCCCGCTAAAGTGGCGATAATTTAATCGCCCTATTACCTAGCTGTTGCTAACACCAGTTAGCGACAGCTAATAGGCGATAGCAGGCATTTAGGTGCCCACTTTGCATGTCAGCGATAATTATCGCTAATGACATGCAAAGTGGGCGTGCCAAGAGGTTAGCGACTTGAAACAGTCGCTAACATCGCTATCCCCTATTACCAACTTTTGGAAATAATCGCGCTAAGCGCGAATATCTCCAAAAGCTAACACCTGCCCCTGAGCAGTTCTTAGCCATGTTATCCAATGGTAGGTGGATAACATGACTAAGAGCATTTGCTCAGTAATGTATGAATATCGCTGACTTTTCAGCGATATTCAGGCATTTCGGCCGATTTTTATCGCTTAGGAGATAAACTTAGAAAATAATAAAGCTCCTAAGCGATAAAAATAGGCGAAGCTCGGCGATATAATTTTGGCAGCTAACCAAGCTTAGCGATATTTTTCACTTATGCTTGGTAATATGCCCCTCAATTTTGCTGCAAATCTGCAAAAAATGGTGTGGGAAACAGCAGGTGAATCTGAGCTCATCCACGGACGCCATCTTGGATCGCATGCGTTACCGCTTTCCGAAAATGACATGTTTTTGCCACTAAAGTTAAGGAAATTAATATAGGGCCTGAAAGATACCTATTTTAAAGTAATGACTGCTGTGTCTCAGACCTGGCCGGACCCTCCCCCCTACTTGAAGTTCTGCCATGCTGTGTGCTTCATGACTTTGGGCCGGACAGAACCATTTGGCTCGTAGGGATTGCCTAATCGATGAAGCAGTAGCCAGTGATTTGCACCGTGGTCTTTTTGGGAAGTGTTGCTATTTTGGTGCCCGTGTTTTTTTACTAAGAAGCGAGACCACACGCAGTTTGTTCTCCTCCACGGATCCCTTAAGGAAAGAAAAGGGACCGTGTTTATTAATCAGCCCAAACGGACAACAGCACCTATGGTGTGTATAGCATCCCTAACTAGGAGGAAGATACCATATCGAATCAGAAAGGTTTGCTCCTTTAAACTTCACAACAGGTTGTATAAAGAAAAGAATAATACAAATAAACGTTTTTTTGCGATCTACATCCACTGCAATAACAAGCTTTTGGGAGGCTACCCCTAAGCTGGGACATTTTAACTTTGAAAACTATCAACAAGGGAGGTTTTACCCCCTTCTTTTATCTACACATAGGTCTTTGCATGAAAACATGTTACAAGATACAGAGTGCTATTTATCAGAGTCTTGAAAAAGATGGATCCATAAAATTTTCTCCATCGAAACACGTCAACGCTATATCTTTACACACAACCCGGTTTGGGGACAGTGGTGTTCAAAAAGCAAATTATAGAGTGCTTAAGCCCACGTCTTTGTGATGCTACTATAACGGATGTGTAACCAGCTAAGACCAAGTTGTTTGGTCTAACTCTTGTCTTTTCACTCTTTTTACATTTTCATGCAAATTGTTTGTTGTTTTTTGATGAATTATTAGCTTCTGTGATTTTATAAATTTTTAATAACGGATAGGATATCTTTGTGTTTTTATCTTATTAATTTTAGAATTAGGCAGAATAAATATATGTAATTTGACTTTTATTCAACAGTTGAGCTTTTTCCTTTTTATATGTGGCCTAATCTTATAAGGAGTTAGTATGTTGAATTATGTAAATTGTGGTATACCTATTTATTTTCATTATATTTAGGTGTGGGCTGCTAGTTCATAGGGTGGAAAGTTGAGTAATATTTAAATCACCACTATTTTTTAAATTGAAAATTAATAATTAAATTGTTTATGTATTTTGTAAAGTGGACAATAGTTGTTTATTTTTTATTTAATTTTAATGTTCAGTAATAATGTTTATATTAAGAGTTTTATATTTGTTACTAAATCAATAGGGTTATTCAAATATGTTATGTGTTTGAAATGAAGTAGTTTAACTACAGTTGCTCAAACCGGAGTGGGCATAGTATATGTAACCCTTCCGAAGTCCAACACCTTTTTTACTGTTGCATAGACTGAAGTGACAATAGTATAATTTACTCCTCCGAAGTCCAACGCTTTCCCCACTGTTGCACAGATTAGAGTGAGAATTGTAAAGTTAGCCTCTCGGAAGTTCAATGCTTTCCCCACTATTGCACAGACTGAAGTGGGTATAATACATTTATCCCATTTGAAGTCCAATGCTTTCCCTCCAGTTGCACAGATCGTAGTGGGAATAGAAAATCTTACCCCTCCGAAGTTCAACCCTTTCCCTACTGTTGTACAGAATGGAGTGGGAATAGTAAATCTTACTGATGCAAGTTCAACGATTTCCGTACTGTTGCACTGACAGGAGTGAGAATTGTAAAATTAACCCCTCTGAAGTCCATTGGTTTTAAGTACTGGGGCATAGACTGAAGTGGAAATAGTAAATCTTTCGTCTCCTAAGTCCAACACTTTTCCTAATGTTGTACAGACTGGAGTGGGAATATATAATCTTACCCCTCCAAAGTCCAACGCTTTCCCCACTATTGCACCGACTGAAGTTTGAATAGTAAATTTAACCAATCTGAAGTCCAGCATTTTCCCCATTGTTGCTTAGACTGGTGTAGTAATAGTAATTTGAACCCCTCCGAAATCCAACGTTTTCCCAACTGTTGCACTGACTGAAGTGAAAATAGTAAATGTAGCCCCTCTGAAGACCTATTCTTTTAGCTAATGTCGTACAGAATGAAGTGGAAATAGTACACCTTACCCCTTCAAAATCCAAAGCTATTCCTACTGTAGCACAAACTGGAGTTGGAATAGTAAATTTAACCCATCCGACGTCCAACATTTCCCTACTGTTGCTTAGACTATAGTGGTAATAGTACATTTAACCCTTCAAAAGGCCAATACGTTCCCTATTGTCGCACAGACTGGAGTGGAAATTGTAAATCTTACCCCTCCGAAGTCCAACGCTTTCCCTACTATTGTACAGACTTGAATGGGAATAGTAAATGTAACTCCTTTGAAGTCCACCGCTTTTCCTACTGTAGCATAGACTGGAGTTGGAATAGTAAATGTAACCCCTTCAAAGTCCAGTGCTTTCCCTATTGTTGCAGAGACTGCAGTGGGAATAGTAAATTTAGCCCCTCTGAAGTCCAATGCTTTCCCTACTTTTGCGCAGACTGGAGTGGGAAGAGTAAAATTAATCCCTGAGAAGTCCAATGCTTTCACTGCTGGTTCGCTGTGTGGAGTGGTAATAATATAGTTAACCCCTCCGAACTCCAACAATTTCTCTACTCTTTCATAAACTGGAGTGGGAATAATATATCTTTAATTCCCAGCTTCCAATACATTTCCTAATATTAATTGGTTAGATATATTTTTACAAAAATGTGTTTATAGTTTAAATTATATAGTACTTGTATATATTTTTCTTTCTTTTTACATTTTGATAATATTTTTTGTAAATGTGTTTTCTTGTTTTTTATTTTCATTTGTTTGGTAATTTATTTAAAATGTTGGAATTGAATTGTTAAAAAATTAAACAAAAAGTATATTGTAAAATAAATATTTTTAACAATTGTGTTACATTATATATATAAACATGCATAAATATGTAAATGTGTGTATATAAGAATATATATATATATATAATATTATATTTACATGAGATTTATTTAAAGCTATAGTAATGCTATATTTTAAAATATTTTGGATTTACTACTTTAAAGATTATATATATTAAGAATCAATATTTCTGAAATTTTTTAACTATATTAGCATGAAACAATATATTTATACAAATATTTGTTCTTACCATTAGAACAATAGGTAATCGATATTTTGCAGTAAAAGAAGTTATCCCTTGGCAGACTATTCTTACATTAGACAAACCTAAATATTTGTCTTAAATTACCCAATCAGCCAAGTACCCTATTCCCCTGGTTGTAGGGGGTCTCTCTCTAATTTGAAACAATCGATATTTTGGTCAACAAAATTTTTATCACAAAGTTTCTATTACACGATATTGTTGAGTCCGATAGTATGCAAGTGATCCTTCATCAGTAGCACATAAACATAAGTCAAGTCTTGATAACTCTAGGGATTCAGGGATTTCTAATTTATGGATTATGTGTGGGCTTTCTGCGTAAGTGTTATGTGTTTAGGAGTAACCCCTATACCATCAATCTAAGAAAAATTGACAGAGAAAAAATGTCTCATAATATTTCTCTGCCCGTAAATCAATGACTATTGGTGGATTTTTGAAACCGTGCAAGCTGTACACTGATTAAGCCATGTGTCACATTCACATATATCACTGTGGTCCCCAAAATAAGAAAGAACAAGGGATTGTGCTTATCATCTGGTGTTCTTTTTCTTCATTAGTGAAAAGAAAAGCAGTTACATATAATTAATAAGACAAACCCATACACATAACATCATCAGACACAAAAACATGTACATACAATATCATTGATTAATTCCAACAACAGGCATTGGTACCCTGATGTCTTACATTACATAGTGGTATACATCTAGGGTCCTATTACGATGTTGGGTGGATGCACATCTCGGAAACGGGACCTGCTGACTTCCAGTTGACGGTCCTGACTGCCTCATTATGATGAGAATGCCCATGGTGCTGTTGCATTCCGACATTTCCCTACAGGAGCATGTGTGACGGCCATAAACCGGCCGTAGTACATGCTCCCGTAGGGAAATATGAGGTGGTGCTAATCCCTGCACCCGTAGCAGGCACCATAGGTGCCCACTCTGCCACCAACTTGAGGCCACACAGAAAAGGGGGCCCGCTAGGGGCCCCCAAACACTCTTTACAACAGGGTTTCATGTCAAAAAGGCCGGCATGGAAACCCTACCGGAAACCACACATCATAATATGGACAGTGTAAACCACCATCCATTTGGATTACGGGCCGGTCCTGACTGGCCGACTGGCTCCTTGAGACCGTCTGAAGCCAGCTGGAATGCCCTGCTGGTTTCAATCCTGACCAGCTGAATCAAAATCAGCCAGTCAAATTAAAACTGAAGATGTCAGCCATAAGGCCTACAACATGCGGTCGGAGGCCTTTCAACCCACATCATAATAGGCTCTATAGTGTGTTCAATCACAACAAAAATACATAAACAATTAAATGTGGTGTCCTGTACTGTTAGTAAATATTTTTACCCTCTACTTTCCAGTCCAAGTGGTACTAGTGTACCCTTTCCTTTGGTGGTTGGAGATCTTTAGATATTACTGGGTGAGGTCATTATTCATATCACCATTTTAAAATGAATAAGTAATTCTTTTATGATTGACGATAACTCCTGGCCACTCCACTGTATACGCAGACACGTTTCGACCTTCATGTAGGATCTTATATCTTTTGTAGATGAAGGTCTTCTTCAGGGATGGGGAACTTTTATTAGGACACTATGTTGAAAATATGAAAATACAAAATGTATTTAAATCCCTTTTGTTCCCATAGAGAATGAAAATGTAAAGCTATTCACAGGGGAGACTTAATGCATGTGAACCTACAATTCACATGGGATAATCCTACATCTTTGTGGGGTTCATTTGTTCTGGGACTGCGCTGGTCAGTTTTATTCAATTATTGAGAAGATTCATGCATTTGGACCCTAGATGTGGAAGATAGAGGTCAAGGATGCTTCTCTTCGTGAGCATGATTTTTGTTACTGTTAAGGTGCCATTTGGCAGTTTGAGACAAAGGCATACCTGGCATTGTCGAGAAGTATTATATTCGGGGCAAAAACCACAGAAGCTGCTTTGGAGGTGCTGGTCCCCTAGTCAGAACAAAAATTAGAATTTTTTTGACTAGCGTGAGACCTGTGACGAAATCAAAGCTTGTGTCATTAGTGGCGTGCATGAGACTAATCACCATATGTTTGAATGGTTCATAAAGTTCACAAGACGGCCAGAGAAATAATGATTAGACGTTTTTCACGATCAATTTTTCTTAGATTGATGGTATCGGGGGTACACCTAGACACATAATATGCATTGATCCGAGCCCGTTGGGTCCCAAACTTGATCACTTTCCACTAAGACAAACATTCTGCGTAAGTGTAGCATGTTAGTTTGAAAGGACTGATGAGGTCTGGTATGGGAGCTAGGGGAAGCAGAACTGGAGAAGAGAGAAGATATAAGAAGAGAAAGTCTTGGAGATACCACAGTGTGTAGATAGCAGTTTATGTGAACCAAAGTAGTCAGACAATACTTTTCTTGCTTTGCAGCTAGGAGGAAGTGTAGTTTAGAATTCTTCTATGCATGCCTAGCTCTATTATCTCAGAAAATCTGGTGGCAGACAGTGTCAAAATTAACTGAGAAGTCCAGCAATAGTAGTGTTTCTGTTCCATTTCTGTCACTGTCAACTTCAGATTACCTCAAATGGATGTGAAGGCATATTCATTGCCTGTGCCTGGATAAAAAACAGACTAGTTGTCCTAGAGTAGAATGTTGAAGATCTGGGAGAAGGCAGTTCTTTTAGTGAATTTGGATCAGAAAAGTGGAGGTGGAGGTTCTGTTTTTGATGAGTGTTGTTATGAAGGAGGTTTTGAGCTTCGAGAGACCATTCCTGAGTCTAAAGAGCTATTGAGTAGATTACATGGTTCTTTTTTTGAGGGGGCCTGGGTCATAGTCTTATATGCTGGTGGTGACCACAAGAAAGAAATTCAAATGAAGGCATGAATACAGTTAAACAACACCCTGGCTCAACCCATCAGGCAGTTTTGGGGAGGTACTGATAGCCAGCACAGAGTTCAGCCAGACATGGCCTTCTAAATTGTCAGTAAGAGTTTTTTTGCCTTACAGATAGTTTTTGCGGTGTTGATGGCAAAAATAAAAGGGCCAGTAGGGACTAAGGATCTGATATGAGTTTGGCGGTCCGATGGTCTGCCAAACCCATGGTGGCAGTGCGGTCACCGCCCCACCAGCGGACTGACCCCCTATTCCCAGTTGGGCAGTTGGACCAGCAGGGGACAGCTGCTATGACAAAGGATCCAAGATGCCTGGCGGTCTTGCAGTGGTCTGAGGCCCGCAATATGCTGGCCGTGCTGAGGGTGGTGGCATGGTGGGCTGCACCCACACCGCCAAAGTCGTAATTAGGCCCAAAGTGCAGGCAAAGATTTTTGTTTGACGGCAAATAATTGCGAAGTTACGATTTCTCCATTTTCAGAGATTACAAAGTGCCACAGCTTTTCGTTTGCCCAAGCAAAGGTTTATCCTCGCTGTCCGATAATTTATACTGCATTCTGAGATAATGATCATTATAACCAAGCTCATTGGAAATTGGATGTACAATTCTTACAACACATGTAGCGCAAATTACCCACATGTAGCACAAACTATGAGGAGTAGAGTTTGTGTGTATGTATATATGGGATCAGCTGTCATTTTAGCAGAGGTTCCTAAATTAAAATATTTACATTTCTTTGCACTTTTACAATATGGGTGATTGTGCGCTGAGTAGGTACACAGAAATTATTCAGATTATTTCAATCTAATAATAACTGAGAATAATGTTGAATGAGACACTTGGATGTCTTTGATGTGCAGTGCCATGAGAGGTCAACTGTGGGCTAATAATGCTTAGGGACAATTGGACAGTGAATTATGATAATAAAGTTTTTTGGGGTTTCCAAGAAAAGTCTTTGAGATATCTTCATCCAACAATCAATCACTTTTCAATGATCCACAATGCTGGTCCCATTCATCTTCACTGCATGATTTAGGCGCTAATTATCCTAGACAATTCAATGAGGAGCAACGTAGCTATTCCTGCCTATTAATTGCTTAGTTTGTAGCTGCACAGTTATTATATGCTAAACTTAGAAGCGACATTTCATAGGATTCATAGTTTTACAAAATACGCTGTCATTGACAGTCGGTAGCGACCATTCCAAGAAGGCTGCTTTCATGGAATAATGCTGAAAACAGCAAACAGAACCAAGCACATATAAAATATTTAACAGTGCCAGGAACAAACTAAGATTTGGGGCAGCAGGAGCCAAAACAGAGTCTCAAATCAGCCACAAAAGGGAATGGCAGGGTCCAATTCAACCTGCTTATAACAAATTTCCAGTCTGTTTTGATCTTGCTTCTTAATGTGGCTTCTTCTTGACAGAGGCAAGTGCAACCATCACAGCACAAGATACCCAGCTGGGAAAGCAAACTGTGAAGATGTGTCATCCTAAGGGTCTCCACGACATTCCTCATCTGAACACCAAACTCCCCTATCAGCCATTGATCCATCTTTCGAAAAAGAAAAGAGAAACAATAAGTGTAACTTGTATGGAGGGACGGCAACCCAGTTACCACCTGATCTTCAGAATGGCTTTGGCCACAGTCCAGGCCTGCAAACCAAAAATTAGAAGGGAACACAGAGGCAGAACATATAATGATGAACAGGTCTGTCTGAGAGGAAGAACCAGGAGCACACTCACCGAGCAAGATCATGTGGCGGTGGAAGGCCAACTTGCTGGATTGAACAAAGATCTATGGGAGAGGGATGCTGCAGCAAAGGCACCTATCAGTGGGGTCTAAAAGAGTAGCATGAAACCCTGAGGAGGGACACTTTGGGACAGGAGACAGAAAATGTTGTCATGGCCCTTGCTCTGTAAACTGGCAGACAGGAATTGAGCCTCAGAAGTGCGCACTGGGTGGTGTCACCACTAGCCTTCTTAAGTTGTTCTGACAACTCCACGGAGTTGTCAGAACCGACAACACCCGAAAGACAGCAAGAACACCAGGTCAGTATAGTGGGCGAGGCTCCAGGCGCAACTTATTTCCCAATCAACACTCTCCTGATAAACTCATAAGTCCTAGATACCTGACCCCACCCCATAGGAATCAGTGAGTCCAGAGGTTCAGTCTATTCCAAGCTCTAAGAAACACACTCAACCAAGAGCAACACAAGGCAACAATAAGAAGAGTGTCAAAATTCAATTACCAAATATCTAAGATGCCTTAAAGTTGTAAACGTGACCCTAAGCTGACTAACCAAGAAGTGGAAAAATGTCTGGTGGCACGGGGAGGCGAAACAGTAAACATACTAGATCAATGGCTTTAAAATGTGTTCTTTCGGCACAGGTTGAAAAATGAAATGGGACAGGCTTGAAGGACCCCAAGAAGCTTCTTTCACTGCGGACTATACTATATAGGCACATGGTTAACTTCAGCCTTTGGAGCTGTGTATGATAATTATAACTAAGGCTCCCAGTTTTCAATTTTTACTGATTTTTACAGATAAATATGGACAATAAAAAATCAATTTTCCTGTCTGTATTTATTTTTAAATATGGATAATTATGAGAAACAGGTTTTCTTTTGGATTATCTATACTCACTACTGTCAGTCGTGAGTGCTAGGTCAATAGCTGTGCAGATTGACAGGCAGGGAAGCTAAAAAAATTAAAAAGATTTTCTAATGAGGCTGAAATAACTGCAGCAGTGCAGCTGCCTAAGCTGTTCCACAATGCAAATGGTTTCAAGTGACTATCAAGCAGGGTTCTCCAAACCAGTCCTGGAGGGCCGGATCCATGCCAGATTTTTTGTATATCCCCATTTAGATACATGTAGTTATTTTAAAAATCTGGCATGGATCCGGCCCTCCAGGACCGGTTTGGGGAACCCTGGACTATAGGGTATTCTAAACAGCTAAAATCCACTGGACATTCAAAGATGAGTAATCATTTGTCCGTTAACCCCTTCAGCGCGGCGCGAATTTTCGCGCTGTGCTGAAGGTTCTAATGAGCCTATCGGCTCATGACGGAACGGTTCCGTCATGAGCACAGCTCAACCGACGCTGATGGTGGAACCGTTCCGTCATGAGCATGGAAGGGGTTAAATAAAAGTGGAAACGTACCTTTTATAGCATCATTTTTTACACTAAGCACAACATAAATATGGATAAATACAGATAAGCTCAATAAAAAATAAATATGGATAAATACAGACGTAAATGTAAAAAAATAATACCATAAATCAGGGAGCCCTAGTTATAAAATAGAAAGACTGGAGATGAGTTCAGTGGACCAGAGTCCTTTGTCTCCATGTACCACCATATTGCGGGCAAAGGCCTTCTAGAACCCACATGCCTTCTCGTTCATTTGGACTCCATGTAGCAGAGAAGAATCGTTGGTCCATTACTTGTATGTGTGTATCAAACCAATTACAAGGTCAACAGAACACTTTGACTCCGGTCAACGAGAATCCCATAATAATAAGGCTGTGAAAATGAACCATACTGGGACATGGGCGTGTTCTCTGTTAGAGAAAACAAGTAGGGCTGGAGTGAGGCGGATGTAAAACAAGCATTGGAAATGCAATAGGTCTCGCATCATTAGAGTTAGTGCTTTTAGAATTTTTTATGGGTTTTTTTTGTAAATCTTTAGCATTTTTGTTTCCTGTAGCCAATGCTAAAGAATTACAAATAAAAAAAGCCATAACAAGAGAAATGTTGTTGGAAGTCTCATTGGTAGAAAGTGCACGGGCAGTGTTGCTTTCGAAGGGAGTATACTATATAATAACGTTACAAGACAATGTCCCAAGCCTTCACGCAGAAGCACGCAGATTTGATAGTGGCCAATTTAATTTCTTTAACACCTGCTCCTCTTTGCAACTGCTTAAGCATATTTTACCTCACTTATTGGCCACCTTTGATAAAAATCCGATTCCGCCGTCAAAGTAACGCTCCCGTCTTGTCATTAAAGTGCGTGTTCAATGAAATGCTAACATTTCGCGGTTCAATGTCAGACAGAGCCGGGGCAGAGGCAAGCTAATCTGCCTCAAAGTCATGTTTTATACACACGATTACAAATGGAGTCTTCCTCCTGCTCGGCAGAAAAGCAATCTCAAATCCCCCATCTCTTAAGTATATTCCGAGCAATGGCGACCTGTTCTTTCAGCATTACTGAACCAAGAGATGAAATATGATTGCACCGGGCAGAGATATTGTAAAGGAAAGCCGCCGCACCTCTTGTTTGCATCGTATCAAAGCACCTTCTTAAGGATTAGCGCGCTGAGGCGCCGGGGTGCTTCACTTGTAAAATAAGCACCGTTCAATGCGAGATCAATGGTGGCACTAAGTTAAATTCATGTTCCCAGCTGCAAACAATCCATTTACTTCCCAGTGCCCGTTCATGGCACCATTATGATATAAAAAAAGAAGTATACTACCTGGAGAAGGAACATATTGCGTCTTGAGAGTAGGAGGAGGAGGGGGGAGGAGATAATAACGTTACAAGACAATGTCCCAAGCCTTCACGCAGAAGCACGCAGATTTGATAGTGGCCAATTTAATTTCTCAAACACCTGCTCCTCTTTTCAACTGCTTAAGCATATTTTACCTCACTTATTGGCCACCTTTGATAAAAATCCGATTCCGCCGTCAAAGTAACGCTCCCGTCTTGTCATTAAAGTGCGTGTTCAATGAAATGCTAACATTTCGCGGTTCAATGTCAGACAGAGCCGGGGCAGAGGCAAGCTAATCTGCCTCAAAGTCATGTTTTATACACACGATTACAAATGGAGTCTTCCTCCCGCTCGGCAGAAAAGCAATCTCAAATCCCCCATCTCTTAAGTATATTCCGAGCAACGGCGACCTGTTCTTTCAGCATTACTGAACCAAGAGATGAAATACAATCCATTTACTTCCCAGCGCCCGTTCATGGCACCATTATGATATAAATAAAAAAAGAAGTATACTACCTGGAGAAGGAACATATTGCGTCTTGAGAGTAGGAGGAGGAGGGGGGAGGAGAGTAGGGGAGGCACGGCCTAGCGGCCGTGCAACCAAGAAGTGAAGAGACAAGACGGAGGGAAGGCAGAGAAGGGGAGGGGGGAGGAGAAATTCGACACGGCGGGCAGGGGAGGGGGCGGAGCGGGGAGAGGGTGTGAAAGCAGCAGGGGCCTGGAGTGCGGCTGAGGGAACTGAAGAAATGCGACACGGCAGGCAGGGGAGGGGGCGGAGCGGGGTGTGGGAGGAGTGCGCCTGAGGGAAAATACATGCAAGGCAGGCGGCTGGGGGCATGTGCACGCGCTTTTAAGCTCAATGCGCATGCGCATTGAGCTTGAATTTCACGGGCACTGCAAGGAATCGCCACGATTCCTTGCAAGTTGGTTAAAGACTGTTTAATCCCCCATAGTCTCGCAAGCTCGATGCGCATGCGCATCGACAGGCGAGACCTAAAAATGGCGGAGATAACAAGACAGGGAAGTGAAAACATAGCAGAAGTGGTTGTACAAACAGAGCCCAGGAAGTGAGCTCAGCTTTCCTTAGACACCTTTAACGGCTCAGCTCCCTCTGTAAATAACACCATGGATAATGCAGTGTGCCTTTACAAAGATCAACATGTCCATGAAAAAGGACGGCTTGGAGCAAAAAAACACAGCACTTCAAAACCCTTTAGAGCCAAACCCATGTTACCAGCCCTGCCAAGTGCCACGCATCACAAGTAACACTAACGCATTTCAATGCGGCTCCAGCATCACCACTTTGAAATGCATTATCACGCATTTACAGCTCCTCTCTACCCCTCGGAATTGCTTGAGGCTTTCTTAGCACAAAGGTGGGATTCTCAGTGTCATCTGCTAATCTGCAGCTGCTGGGTACACTGTCAGCACCTCCCAGTTCGAGAAAAGGAGAGGTTGTCATGGATATACTGACGCTTTGTCATGACAGATCCTCACTTTTTGGCTACTAGAAACTGGCTGTAAGAAGTCATGAACATTTCAGACTATTTTGGCCTTTGTGCACACAATGAACCTGTGATTTGCCCCTTGGTTGGCTGCTACAATCCTAGGGTCCTTTGTCAAACCCATCCTCCAGCAATCACAAAATTAACACTTGGAGAGGAGACTTCTCATGTGCACTCTGTAAGTGGCCTAGATGTTATTATAGATGGAGCAACATTATATTCCATTAAATAAAACACAAGACATTTTTGTACAGCGCATTTCATGAACTCACATATTTGAAGGCACTTGAATGTGTGATCATGAACAAAAAGGATGTACACTGAAATAAAATCTTTTCTTAGGATCACACCAATTTTTTGGGATGCTGAGATTTCACATGGTGTAATTTAGCTACTAAACAGGGTTTTTCCAGAGCTTCATACTGACAAAAGGGGGCCATGGAAATGTCACACATGAGCACTCTGACATTTGGCAGCTATGTATTACCACAAGCGAGTTGAATGAGCAATTCCAATTTACTTCAGCAGGGCTTGGACCCCCCTCCCCTACCCCCATGGTTATTTATGAATGGGGTCCAGATAGTTCCGTTTACAGGCCGGCAAATGTAATAAATTAAATGTCATATGATTAAAATTCAGTTCTCTAGAGGACATCAAGAACTATTTCCATATTTTCATAGCCTTACAAAGTACCTATGAGCATTATTTCTCCACGTCCACAAATAATTTATGTGGCTATAGGATAATTGTGGTTTTGTTTTTTTTGCCCTAAGTGTGGTAGGGTATGCCCAGACGTGGGTCCCTTGCTCACGTTGCCACTGGATTCAAGCTAGCCTGGCTGATGACGGCTGATTAGCCAGAAACCGGTCCCAGGATGCTTGTTTTCGGTCCAGGGAAGGCATGGCTTGGCAGTTCGTGCTGGACTGTTCCCATGAGATACAGGGTCAGACTGATTTGCATATGGCCATGTCTGAACTGGGGTGGCGGATTGAGCTAAAGAATGATGATGGATTAAACACAGATCAGTTGACTGGGGGTGAGTGCTTGCAATGTTCAACACTCCGTCCATCATCCCCTTTGGTTTTGCTTTGTTCGCCCTAAGTTGGCAGGGTATGCCCAGACGTGGGTCTCTTGCTCACTTTGCCACTGGATTCAAGCTAGCCTGGCTGATGACACACCTTTTCTGATACCATAAACCTTCATGATTCATTAAATAGATCCTCTCAAATTTCCAACTCTCCCAAACATATTCTATGTAACTTACGCTCTCTTGCTAAACATTCGACAGAGGTATGGGACATTATTTCTACTCACTCCCCTGAGCTCTGTTTCATTACTGAAACTTGGTTAATACCTACGAATCTTCCCTCGATTAATTTGGCCATTCCGGAGGGCTACAAACTTATCCACCTTGATAGAGCAGGAACTGGAGGAGGCATCGCCATTGCCTTTAAAAACCATCTAAAGGTACAATGGCTGTCCTCCGAAAGTAATGGCATCCTGGAACTAGGGATTTTTAAAATCACTAGGTCTCCATCAGAGGTATGTAATGAAGCATTAATCTATCGACCACCAGGATCAGAAGTAAATTTTGCTAATTATCTGATTGAACTTATTGCCATGCAAGTCCTCGCTTTCACTAATTTTATTCTACTTGGCGATTTTAATTTTCACGGTGAAGATCTCGCTAACCCAGAGGTGAATAAATTGGTTTCCAGCCTTAACCTTATTGGCATTGTCCAATAGGTGGGTGGCCGTACACACCAAGCTGGGCACACGCTGGACCTAATATTCACCAATATGGAACATCTAAGTTGTCACCCCGCCTCTCCGCTTACTTGGACTGATCACTACATGATTATGTTCACTTACCAATTTCAGACTGCACTGACCTTTTCTGTTCATTCACAACAGAAAAAGAAACAACCACGTAGCCCTTGGCATAAACTTACACTAGAGTCCTTTTAAGAGGCGATTCCACGATACAGGGGGAATATAACAAAAATGACTGTAATGTCTCTGACCTGTTGGACAATTTCAACTCCAAATTAACAACAGCATTTGACTTAGTCATCCCTCAAACAAATCATAGTACAGCCCAGCGATGACCATCTGCCACCTGGTATTCAGGGGAGCTGAAAAATGATAAAACCAGCTGTAAGCGCCTAGAGAGACGTTGGAGAAGTATAAAAAGTCCCCAAGACAGGCATATCTACAAACTTGCTCTTTCCAACTATCACCAAAATATAAAGGCGGCGAGACGTACCTACATCTTGAACCAAATCGAACAAGCGACTAACTCTTCCAAAGCACTGTTCGATATAGTTAAAGATTTTGTGGCACCCCAAGCCAGTAAAGAAATACCAGTTGAGTCGCAGGAACTCTGCGACTCAATAGCTGAATTCTTCCACAACAAAATTTCATTGATTTATGCTAACTTTCCCACCCTTACCTTTCATAATTTAGAATCAGTTACCAGCCTTTAGGAGAATCAGTTAACATCACCTGCCGGGTATCTCGACCAGTTTAACACAACCTCGCCGGAAGAGATAGAGAATCTTCTGGTGTTTGCAAAATCGGGTTAGTCGGGGGACTTATGCCCTCCTAAAATCATGGCTCTTCTTTCTTCCAGCTGTGCGCTGGACATTGCAGAAATGTTCAACTGTTCGATTCAATCAGGCAGTATCCCCTCAGTATGGAAGGAAGCATATGTCTGCCCTATAATAAAGAAAGCCACAGCGGACCCTCAGGTGCTCAGCAATTATAGACCCATATCTTTGCTGCCCTTGCTCAGTAAGCTATTAGAAACATTAGTAAACAGACAACTAAGTTCCTACCTGGAAGCGAATAAGATTCTTCACTCATCCCAATCGGGCTTTCGCCCAGGCTTCAGCATCGAGACAGCCATCCTAGCAGTCTCTATGAGACGGACACTGAATACAGGTGGCTCTATGGTATTGATCCTCCTTGATCTCTCTGCAGCATTCGACACCATCTCTCATTGAATGTTTGTCGAGAGATTACATGCCTGTGGCATATGAGGACTGGCCTTAAAATGGCTTCAAGATTTTCTGACAGACAGATGCAAACCATCATGTTTGGTCCCTATCTGTCAAAAAAATATCGCTTAGATAAAGGGGTGCCCCAGGGCTCGTGTTTAAGCCCTAAACTCTTCAATATTTATAGGGCCCCTTTGGCCACTATTGCTCAACGACTTGGGTTCGAAATCATCTCTTACGCTGATACTCAGCTTATGTTCCCAATTGGTTTGAACCCTGAAGAGGAGAAAACGCGATTCTCAGTGGGCATGCTTGCCAGAAAATCGCCTCTTGCTAAACCCCGGAAAAACAGAGCTGATGATCATGGGTAAAGCATCTGCCAACTGGACGGATGACTGGTGGCCTGACCTTTTGGGACAGGCTCCCGCCCCAACGTCCTCAGTAAAAAACTTGGGCCTAAAACTGGACCAAGCTCTTACCATGAAGGACCACATTTCAGCTACAATGAGCTCCTGTTATTACAGCCTTTGCCTCCTGCGCAGAATAATACCTTTTCTGCCAGAGGAACATCGTAGAACCGTGGTCCAGGTGTTGGTAATCAGTCACCTCGATTACGGAAATGCCTAGCTGGCGGAAGTGGGCGAGACACTATTAGCCAAACTACAAGTGATTCAAAACACTGCAGCTAGGATTACACTAAATCGTCCCCCTGGCTCCCCTTCACTCCCGCTACTGAAGCAACTTCACTGGTTGCCAATAAAAAAACGATCCTTCTTCAAGATTTGCTGTCTGACATTGAAAGCCTTGGAAGGTAAGGGTCCCCAGTACCTTCAAAAGAAGCTTGTCCAACAGACCTCGGGCTGTAATCTTAGGTCCAATTCATTAGCTCTATTGAAGGTCCCCCGTATACGTCTTGTACGCACCGGGGGTAGAGCTTTTTCATATGTTACCCCAAAATATTGGAATCCGCTCCCATTAGCCCTGCGTGAATGTACTTCCTACTTGGTCTTCAGGAAACACCTGAAAACGTTCCTGTGTTAACTGTCACTATTAATCGTTGCTCCCCCCTCCGACTTCACGGTTTCGCTAAGATAAGCGCCGAGATGCCCCCGGGTGATTGGTGCGCTGTAAAAGAGCCCCTAATATAACATAACATAACATGACGGCCGATTGGCCAGAAACCGGTCCCAGAATGCTTGTTTCCGGTCCAGGGAAGACATGGCTTGGCAGTTCGGGCTGGACTTTTCCCATGAGGCACAGGGTCAGACTGATTTGCATATGGCCATGTCTGAACTTGAGTGGCGGAGTGAGCTAAAGAATGATGGATTAAACCCAGATCAGTTGACTGGGTGTGAGTGCTTGCAATGTTCAACACTCAGTCCATCATCCCCTTTGGATTTGCTGTAGGATAATTGTGTGTCACCCACTCAGGACATGTTTTAAGCAGTGGCGATCCTTAAGCCCATCCAGTCCAGAAAGCCACCTCACACCCTCCAGCCCACCAGGGTGTTTGTAGGGTAGAGCATGGTCTGTCCAGCCAAACTCGCTCTAAACACTAAGCTACGTCACAGTGCACCTGATCTGCTCAGACTGTGCATAGGTAGACCACCTCACTCCACATAATCATAGACTTGGTTTCAAGTCCTGGGTTTTAACCTTCAAATCATTGTTAACAGGCGGGTTAGAATCAATGGGGGAAAAGACTACAACACCCAGAATACATTAGGTGACCACATTAAAATCGAGAATTGGAAAAAGTGGTTCCGAAAACATGGATTGGGGTGCCCACTGTAGAAAAGTAGGATCTGCTTTCATGGTCAACCCCACTTTTTGCTGGTGTTATTATGTTTTACTGACTAGTCTGACTGGGATCCTGCTAAACCCAGTCTCTGTGCTTCTTCCTTAATTTGGGCCTGGTGAGTACTTCTGTTCACTCCAGATTGGCTATTCGTGTACCATTGACCATTGCAAGTCCCTAGTATATGGTGCTAAGTTACCCAGGACATAGGTACTCCAGGGGTCTCCCATGGGTTGAAGCATGCATTATGCCACCCATAAGAGACCGCTCAAATTGTGACTGCCAATGCAGGCTGTGTAAGCTGGTGGTAGCACCACTTACGACAGATATGTTTCCTTATATCTGAGGTCACTGCACTTAAAACCTATAAATCACCCCTAGGGCAGGCCTTTAAATCCTGACGGCAAGGTGCTCGGTTCTAAGTGTGAGAGTGCCCGTGCATGAGCAGGACACCCTTGCAACCTTCAGAGTCCATTCGCTTGGGTTGCGAATCCATCAGCAATTAAGATACATAGAGTGGCCATGTGTCTTTACTCAATGGCTATCTCTGAACTGGCTGTAAAAAAACCTTGTCGTGTTTGGTATCAAACATGTTGGAATCATACCCCCAGCACTGTAAAGCTCCTCCAGGAGGCCCACATTGCTTCCGGTACCAGTCTTCTAGAGCCGGACAGCAAACTATGGCTTCTGCCAACCAGGGACACGATTCTGCACCCTGCCACTGAGCCAAGCTCCAGCAGGGGAAGGCAAGACCAGAGGTTTCCTGTCACAGGGAGGTGACCATCTCCCAGACAAGACTTAGTATATTGGGACAGAGTGTGGGTGCTTGCCAGAACAACTAGACTGCTTTGAAGGGCACATTTGATGCCCTCCTTGCATACTCCAGTTGAAACCAGTTCAGGGAGCCATTGACTCCCGCTCTGGCGCAAAACTCGACAAAAGACATGGGAGTATCCTCCCCACTGTCCAGCCCCTCCTCTGGGAGGGTCCCTGAATCGTCCCAACCCTTTTCCTAAGGATACTTAAGGGCTTACCGGTGGGTGAGTCCCTAGATTTGTCGTGGGACAAGATTCAGATCGAGTACCACTTCTACTTCAACCGCCTGGGGACTTTGGGCTTTGCTGGACTTCGCTTTGGGAACCAAGACTGTAACTGGAAAGACTCCTGCTGCTCCTGGACTTGTCGTCCTGCAAGTCTGCTGCATCATCGGTGCCTGTCTTCCATACAGGTTCTTTATAAGGCCTGTGGACTTCCAAGATACCCAAAGGACTCTCCCTTGGAGTGAAGGAGTCACTCCCCTGCATCTGCAGGCACTGCAACAAAGCTGACCGATATGCTCTTTCGGAGCTCCTATTGACTCCAAAAGGTTCAGCAACACAGGTGGAGATTCTGCAGCTCCCTCGAGGCCTGCACTGTCTTCCTAGCAAGTTTGAAGCCAGTATCCCTCGTCGGAACTGCTGGAGCAGTACCCCTATGCCCAGCATTGACTTGCTGTTGCCAAGGCTTGTTGACTTTCTCCTCCAAGAACCTACAGCCTCAAGCATCTCCTGCAGCCAAGTTCTTTGCCCGCATCACATCCTTTTCAACTTGGGTCTCCATCCTTTGGTGAGCTGCTCTAGGTCCTCTAGTGACTCCTGTGCCTTCAGCCCCTGGGTCCTTTTGAGGGTCTTATTTGGCTCCAGTGATCTCCGCTGCTTGCTGAGGGCCTGCTCCGACTAACCTGCTCATGGTGAGTCACTTGGACCTTGTTGGTCTGGTCTGACACTGCACCTTTCACAACACCTGCTTTGTTTGCAGCTGCCAACGCATGTTGGTGCCCCTGCCGGACACTGACCTCTTAGCTCTCGACGTCTGATTTGGGACAGCTCGTGCACTACTCCTGGTCTACTTCTGCATCGCCTGGTCCGTACACCTTCAACTGCAAGAGCACCTTCAACCCTCCTGCATCCCTCAACATCAGTGGGCATTCGTCTTACGAGCCTCCTGGTCACTCCTGAGTGGCATAGACTCTGTCCCCTCTGCTTGCAAGTACCTCATATCTAGAATCCACCTTTGGGTTCCACCGGACACTTTCAGCTTCTTCGCCAGCAGCATCTTTTCTGAAGTCCTCCATAGTGGTTTAAGGCGGTTTCCAACATCACTTTGCATCCCGGCTTCCCTGGTGTAGGTATCCTGGTTTCTGGGGTATCCACGGGAGGGGTGACTCTCCAACCTTCCATCTTTCACGGGGTTTCTTCAGGGTCCACTTGGAAGGATCCTTCTTTAAAATTGCAACCGCGACTTACCCATTAACTTCTGTTGAGTACGAGGTTGTTTTCCAACTCTGCACATAGCCTCTGTGGGATTCCTAGTTACTCACCTTGGGTCGTTCCTTGGCTCCCGACTCTTCCATATCTTCTGGTTCCGTTCTTGACTCAAGTCATGGTTCACATTCCACTATTTTAGTAAATAGTTTGGTCTCCCCCTTGAGACCACTGTGTATTTGTGCTGCTTACTTATTCAATTGTCAAGGTATTGTGTGTATTGTGCTTATATCTCTGGGTAGGAGATACAGCAATGTGCTAGTGATTGTTAATAATAAATACCTAGTTTTTAAGTAGTAGACTGTGTGGTTCTTTTTCACTTAGCTCATACCATAAGATTATGCTCTGGTAAAACAAGCTGCTTTACACTCCTTCTGGACTTAGCCTGAAGGCTGCTCTCCCTCGCTACCACTTAGAGAGCGTTCTAAGATTGTCTAAGACAACTAAAATCACTATAAGGGTTGTCTGGATTAGTGCAGTGTGCTACACTTACATGAGTGAACACCATATACTAAGCCAGCCTCCTACACCCATAATTACTACACAGCACAATTTATGCGCTTACTGGCTTGCTCTATTTTGCCCAGGTCAGGCAGTAACTTTCTCGTGATTGTTCAGCACTGCACAGCACCCCTTTCTTTCACACATTTTAGTTGTAATTATTTCAACAATATTTGTACAGCAAGAACCTCACCACATAGGGAGTGGAGGGCTACATAACAAAGGTCAGCAGAGTCCACATACTGTCAGGTGTTCTCTAGATATTCTCTAAGACCCTCATCACAAGTTTGTCAGAATAAGGTGGGGTATTTTCTATACGCGGTATATACCATTAACTCACAATAAGGGCTAAGAAGTAGAGCGAACGTAGGAAGTCATCACAGACAAGAGGCTATGGGAAACTGCTAAGATTCCAATATGTAATCATAAGGATATACACTCATGTCTGCTTTCAGAGCATTATTCCACTGAGGCACCAACCCCAGCTTTTACAGTTTTGGGTAGCTCAGTTTACAGAATTCCTCACCATTCAATTATGAGGCTTCCATCAGGCTGATGATCAGACCTCACCTAAAAAACTACCATTTTATAGAAGCTGGCTTGCCTTTCTTTAAAATACTGTTGATTTGTACTCCATGGCCGGCACTGCCCTGTCTTTTTCGCACTTAAGTAGCAAATGTTCAAAATTCACTCTCCGGCAGGATAGGTACAGCAGAGCGCTGTCATTAGCATGCAAGCTTCATAAGAACACAGAATAGGTACAGCATGGACAGTGAAATTGGAAACTTCAAAGCAACACAGAACAGGCAAAGTACGGACAGTGGCAGTGCAAGCTTCACAGTGACACAGACCAGGCTCAGCACTGTAAGTGGCAGTACAAGCTTCACTCATACACAGAACAGGCTCAGCACTGTCAGTAGCATGCAAGGTTCACTCAGACACAGCACAGGTGCAGCACAGACAGTGGCAGTGCAAGCTTCACTCATATACAGAACAGGCTCAGCACTGTCAGTAGCATGCAAGGTTCACTCAGAGACAGGACAGGTGCAGCATGGACAGTGGCAGTCCAAGCTTTACTCATATACAGAACAGGCTCAGCACTGTCAGTAGCATGCAATGTTTTACTCAGAGACAGGACAGGTGCAGCATGGACAGTGGCAGTCCAAGCTTTACTCATATACAGAACAGGCTCAGCACTGTCAGTAGCATGCAATGTTTTACTCAGAGACAGGACAGGTGCAGCACGGACAGTGGCAGTGCAAGCTTTACTCATATACTGAACAGGCTCAGCACTGTCAGTAGAATGCAAGGTTCACTCAGAGACAGGACAGGTGCAGCATGGACAGTGGCAGTGCAAGCTTTACTCATATACAGAACAGGCTCAGCACTGTCAGTAGCATGCAATGTTTTATTCAGAGACAGGACAGGTGCAGCACGGACAGTGGCAGTGCAAGCTTTACTCATATACAGAACAGGCTCAGCACTGTCAGTAGCATGCAAGGTTCACTCAGACACAGGACAGGTGCAGCACAGACAGTGGCAGTGCAAGCTTCACTATTATAGAGAACAGGCTCAGCACTGTCAGTAGCATGCAAGGTTCACTCAGACAGAGAACAGGTGCAGCACGAGCAGAGGTAGTGCAAGCGTCATTCACATACAGAAGAGCTACAGCACGGACAGTGTCAGTGCAAGCTTCATCCATATACAGACCAGGCTCAGCACTGTCAGTAGCATGCAAGGTTCACTCAGACACAGGACAGGTGCAGCACGGACAGTGGCAGTGCAAGCTTCACTCATATACAGAACAGGCTCAGCACTGTCAGTAGCATGCAAGGTTCACTCAGACACATGACAGGTGCAGCACAGACAGTGGCAGTGCATGCTTCATTCACATACAGAGCAGGCTCAGCACGGTCAGTGGGAGTGCAAGCTTCACTCATATACAGAACAGGATCAGCACTGTCAGTAGCATGCAAGCTTCACTCAGACACAGAACAGGTGCAGCACGAACAGTGGCAGTGCAAGCGTCATTCACATACAGAACAGCTACAGCACGGACAGTGTCAGTGCAAGCTTCATCCATATACAGACCAGGCTCAGCACTGTCAGTAGATTGCAAGGTTTACTCAGACACAAACAGGTACAGCACAAACATTGGCAGTGCAAGCTCCACTCATATACAAAACAGCCTGAGCACTGTCAATATCATGCAAGCTTCAATCATACAGGTCAGGCTCAGCACAGTGCTTCGCATGGATGCTTCACTCATTTACAGAACAAGCTCAGCACTCTCATTAGCATGCAAACTTCACTCGGACACAGAACAGGTACAGTATGGACAGTGACAGTGCAAGCTTCACTCAGATACAGAGCAGGCTCAGCGCTGTCAGAAGCATGCAAACTTCACTCATAAACAGACCAGGCTTGGCACTGTCAGTAGCATGCAAGCTTCGCTCAGACACAGAACAGGTACGTGAGCAGTAGCAATGCATGTGTCACTCATTCACACAGAATAAGGGCAACAGTGTCAGCAGCATACAAGCTTCACTCAGACAAAGAACAGCACTGGTAGCAGCATTGTAAGATTAACTTAAAGAAAGAAAAGGTGCAGCACTGGCACTAGTAGTCCAAGCATTGGTCAGACAGAGAACAGGTACAGCGCTGGCAGTAGCATTACAAGCTTCATTTAGAGAAAGAACAGGTACAGCTCTGGCAGTAGCAGTGCACACTTCAATCTCGCAAAGAACAGGTACAGCGCTGGCAGTAGCAGTGCAAGCGTCACACAGAACCAGAACAGTTACAACACTGCCAGTAGCACTTCAAGCTTCATTCAGAGAAAGAACAGGTACAGCGCTGGTAGTAACAGTGCAAGCATCACACAGGGCCAGAACAGGTACAACACCACTGTAAGTAGCACTACAAGCTTCATTCAGAGAAAGAACAGATACAGCGCTGGAAGTAACAGTGCAAGCGTTACACAGGGCCAGAACAGGTACAGCATTGGCAGAAGCAGTGCAAGCATCACACGGGGCCAGAACAGGTACAGCACTGGGAGTAGCAGTGCAACCTTTGGTCACTCACAGAACAGGCACCTCAGTGAGAAGCCCATGTAGACTTCACTTACACACAGCATAGGTCAAGGACCTTGCACATCATTTAGAGGTCTCACAGCTGAGACCTCTGGTTTGACCCTTGTGCCCCTGGCACTGCCTTTGCAACCCCTGGTCTCAGAGTTGGAAGAATCGGTGCCAAGAACACATGGGTGACACTGCACTCCTTATTTTCTCCCCATTTCTCATTATACTAATAGTGAATAATACACTATTAGTGTAATAACATTGACAAAGCCAATAGGACTTTCCTATATGAGCTCTATTGGCATTGTCAATTTATTTAGCCAGGTTTAGCAATGCTGACTGCAGCGTGGTTGAAATCTAAAACATTTTTTTAAAACAACATGCTGGGCAAGACACATTGGTTATTTATTTAACTTTGAACCATGCTCCACAGAAGCCTCCCTGCTGTACAGCATGGCAAAAAAAACAATAGTGTAGCTAAATAGTAGAGCTATTTGGCACTGTCAATGTATTTTTCTGCCATGTTGTACGCACAGTGCAACAAAGGGGCAGGGGGCTGTGACGTGGCCTGTGTTAACTGTCTTAGTGTTTTTTTTTTACTTTAAGGCATGCTGCACAGCTGCAGGGCTGCTGTACAATTTGGGTAAAATATTGAGCACACCAATAGATCTCACATAGGCGCGACCTATTGGATTTGGTAATGCTTGTTTTCAGACAGACTGTGCGGGTAGCAGCATGATGACGGAAGGCACTTTGGCTGTTGAAAGCACGACAACCTGCGCTTTCTCAGTAGTGGGGCATGCGCTGCCTCAGGCAAGACCTAAGAAGGATGTGGTGAATTAAAATATCTTTAAGGTGTATTTCAACACACTTTTTGTCAACAGCAGGTTCTTGCTGTGGGTGATGGATAATGCACAACATATAATGTAAACAGGACCATTTTAAGCAGAGCCAATTAAAATCCCATGGAGATCGGAGACTGTGGTCTTTTTATTCTGTCAACCTCTAAATAGGTTTCTAAAGTCACTGAAACCATCTATATCTGTTTTAGTAAGCTGTAATTGAAGATGTGTGACTTTACCAAGATCATATAGTGCTCCCGGGTGAGCCGAGAATTAATTAAGCATGGGCGAATTTTGCGAATTCGCGATCCGCGAATTTTCAGATTTGCGAATTTGCAATCCGCAAAATTCGCAAATTCGTGCGAATTTGCGGATTTGTTTGTTTTTGCGTGTTCGCGGGTGTTCGCGGGGCGCTTTGCGTATTCGCGGGTGTTCGCGGGGCGCTTTGCGTGTTCGCAGGTTTTTTTTTTTGCCTGGTTAATCACTGCCACCCTCTCGTTTTTTATGCCCTCTGTACCACTCGTTTCTGTGCCCTTCTGCCCTCTGCCCCACTCATTTTTTGTCCCCTTCTGCCCTCTGTCCCACTTTTGTGCCCTTCTGCCCTCAGCCCCACTTAGAATGGCGCCGGCAAGCTGCCAGCGCCATTCTAATATAGCTACAAAGAGCTTCAACAGGAAGCACTAATAGATAAAGTAAAGCAGGTGCTCGAGTTGAAGGTCAAATTAAGTTACACAATCATTAATCACCCCAAGTTTGGGGTGATTAATGATTGTGTAACTGAATTTGAGCTCGAGCACCTGCTTTACTTTATCTATTAGAGCTTCCTGTTGAAGCTGACTTTTGTAACTATTTTGAATGGCTCTGGCAGCTTGCCGGCGCCATTCTAATAGAGTTACAAAAGTCAGCTTGAACTTTTGACCCAATCCGTTCTGCTCGCGGATTTTGCGGGAAATTCGCGAATCTCGTGGATTGCGAATTTACTGAAAATCCGCAAAATCCGCGAGCGGAACGGATTTTCCGCCCATGCTTAGAATTAATCGCCATTAGGCACAGGCAAACCTGTAGCGCAGCCTCCTGCATTGGGCCCTAGGCCTAAGCACGCTGTGCTGAAGCAGTGACACACACACACACAGAACTATTGTAAGCCAGAAGACTGCATGCGGTCTCTGCCTGTTTATTATATAGCCTCTGTCCACACCTGGCTAGAGAATGCATTAGGTACCAGTTCCAGGGCACCAGGGCACAAATCCTAAAAAAAGAAGTGGGGGGACACTGACTTCACAACAGTAAGTGACATCATGAAAGGTGGCTTGCGCCATGAGACTCATTGCCTCCCCTCGCTCAACCCTTAGATGCAATTGCATCAGAGAAGCCAGCGCGTAACATACAGCTGAGACACTTCATGTGTACTGTATTTTACAGATCAAAGGAGGTGTCACTACGGCCGTGAATAAGCACGCACATTAGACTCTGGCAGTAGTTTGTTATCGAGCTCCTGGTAAAATAAGTGAGGGGACGCCGTCCACCCGCGTGGTACCCCGACTTGAGCCCTGCAGGGCACGTTGTTACCTTGGGGGTGGTGCCTGGTGGCTGTTACAAATCCAAGCCCCCTGAGTTTTCATCAATTTCAAGTGTCTGAAAATGGACAGGTCCATTGCTCTGGGGGCGCCAGGGCTCAGCACTCCATGTGCAACAGCAACAGCCGCTTTGTCACGCATGTCTGTAAGCGCTGGGACGCCCCGTTGCTGGGGTAGCCATGCGCTATATAAAACAACTTAACATAACATAACAGCCACGAGACACAGTCCAGCAGCATGGTAGCAAACATGTATTTTTCAAGCACAGTCACTTTAGATGTTGCCACATCCCTTGTTTTCTACACTGGCTCTTAAATTCCTGTGGGTGTATTTCTAGAATGCTGAAGTCGCAGCCCTCAAGGAATTCTACTGCTGATGAGATAGCTCAGTGGGTTGAGGACCTGTTATAGTCTGAGAATTTAGATCAGGTTGGGGGAGGGGTCACTTATCGCACACAACAGACTCCACACAGCACAGTGACAGATTTAGTGTGGGTCTGTAGAGGTATGGTACCACTGATTAATTATGGTGAAAACGTACTCGGAGTAATGGACGAGCCCTTGAAAATAAAATGTTCGAGATTTTTTTTTTAAAGCACAATAGACTCGTAAGTGACAGCGCATGCTCTGTCTAAGGCGAGACCTAAAAATGGAGAATGCGTAGCTGGAACGAGACCTTTGGTGACAGCTGTGGTAAGGAAAAATAGTTTTATATGTATGATGTGTGCGTACTTGAAGGTGAGAGTTTGTTTATGTGAGAAAGCGCGTTTGTGTGCGTGTGTGTCTGTTAGGAATTATAATTGTAATTGTAGCACAACAAAATTCTGTTTATGGCCTAAATTCTGTCTGCACACCGTTTATCCCTGACGTATTCGAGAGTGCTCACTCCTTTGGGTCAACCGGAAAAAAAACAAGTTTATACATACAATTACACAGTTTTAATATATGGGGCAACCATAGCACATTTTGAAAATAATGGGCTACACTCCTGGGCAACTTTAGGTTTCATTGGCTTAGCATACCATGAAAGGATTTAAATAATGAGTTCCCTGTCAGACTTGTGACATTTTAGCTTTTATCTTTTCATTGTGCTTTAAAATGCACTATTTAACACCATTTCTTCATTTTTCCCAGGGGGAGAAACCTTCATCAGAGATCTGGCTTAATCACTTCCCTCGCTCACTACAATTCAGAGCAAGTATTATCCCCAAGAACTTTCAAAGATCAAGGCAACACCATATTGTTGGTGGTATCTAAATTAGACATTTTTAGTCGGGTGACATGCCATTCTGGGAAAAAAACAGGGTTATGATGTCACTTCCTGTGATGTATTTAAGGTCAAAGGGTATATGATATTACTTCCACTGTCCCTATTGAGGGGTCACCATTGTGGGCTCCCTTTTGAGGCTCACATGAAAAGCTCTTTCGTGCCACTTGATTATAATTACGAGGAAGAGGCCACTGGACGTTATGTTCATGCTATCAGGCGCGTAACACCCATTGGACTCACCGGGCTTCAGCCCCCGACCACCCCCCCCCTCGTCGTGTGTGGCAGCCCGGGATGAGACAGATCCTGGGCACACACAGAGCCGCACCCGAACGTTTCACAGGTCTTTAAAAGACCATTTGAATGCTAATTAGGCCTTGCAGTTGTTCCACCCCTTGTTGGAGGCCCTGCAGCTCCACTCTGCATACTGATTAAAGGTTCACCCCCCCCCCCGAATTTTTTTCTTAGTTCCCCCCTCAGGACCAGTCATGCTGTAAGTTAATGGAGTCTCTTAAACAGTTAAGCCTCCAACCCAAGGCCCTGCTCATTCGGTGCCTCTGGGGTCTATGTGTGCTCCACACCACACACAAAGGGTGAGACCCACGCACTGCACCGCATCGCAGGACCAGAGCAGCGCGCCTCGCGCTTCGCGCACGCACACTCGGGTGGCGAAATTCCAGCGTAAGTGAGAGCTGACGTTTGGGACGGATACACCGCCTGCAGGCCAGCGGTGCCAGGCGCTATCATCGTGGGAAAGGGAGGAAGAGGCGGGCCTGTGAGTGGAAACCAGAACTTAACAGGAATAAACACAGCAAGGGAAACAAACCGCTGCTAAGGAAGCAAACACGGCGACGATAGGCTCCGGGATTCATCTGTATGTATGATAGAGATCAATGGGAGAAAATGCACATTAGTGGGAAATGAGACGGAGAGAGGGCCGTCACGTTCTTTTCCTTTCCATGCTCCTGCGATTTGAATTTTCATTCGAACACGAACACAAACACACACCGTGGCGTTAAAAGCGTAATTCCATGCATTTTGCGTAAAGAGCATAACGCAGAATGACAGAAATTACGCACGCTCATACAGCATGACGAAAATGTTACCCTGGCATAATGGCAATCACATTAGGTTGCAACCTGGATGGGTGACGTGGCTTAACGGCTAGAACGACCGACTGTGAAGCGAGGGAACCGCGTTCAAGTCTGGGTGCGAGGCTCAACATCCTGTGATTCTGGGTAAATCAATAGCTCCGTACATAAAATTGAATGTGTTAGTAATGTAGCTGGCTCACACCTTCCGAGGGAATTCGCGCCATATAAAACTGCAAAAAAAGTAATAATAAATCCACACAAAAACACATTCTGTTACAGTGCTTCTGATTAACGTACTATTAAGATTAGCGCGTTATTATTTTTAAGGTATGGATTCACTTTCCGGGCGCAGAGTGTAAAGCTTCGTTTCCTGCAGGCATTCCTCAACCAAAGCACAGGCAGAGTTAGCAAACCAAATAGGTCTGGTCGAATGGGATTCCTCTTGGAAAGAGTGACAGGAAGACTCGCGAGGGAGGAAACGAAAAGTGGCAGCTGAAAGGAATGAGGAGTAACTTCCAAGAGAAAGAGGTGGGGGTCATTTTGATATTTCTTATTTCCTTGGGGTGCAGTGTCTGATATTCCATAACGATAGCCAGTGAAGCAGTCATGGCCTTATCAGGCTCAAACACAACCACGGACAAAATGGATTAAAAAAGATTAAAGCCTGTTGAACTAAAAAAAACAACAACAAAAACTGATTGATTTGGATGTAAAATGTAGGTATGACACATAATTCAATGTGACAAATGACGTGTTGTTCCTCAGTATACATTTAAAAATAAAATAGTCCCTAATACATTGCAATGGGAGCAATCTGTTGGAGGCAGAAGGGTACACCCAAAAGTCAACAGCAAGGCGTAAGAAAGAAGTATTCCCTTGGCAGAGCCAAGCTGTGATTGACAGTCTCAAGCCAGTGGCAGACCGAAACCAGCCAAAAAAAGCTAGTGCCATCTGCGGTACTCTTAGGAATAAAATAGATGCTTCACAGTGAGGCTAGGGAAAAAAAGAACCCAGTGGATGTGCATAAAGTAATTGTGATATTGTACAAAGTTTGCTCATGTGAGCAACAGAGGAGGGGACTCACAAGCTGACGTCACTCCTTCAGTCACAATAAAGAGGACTTCCCCCTACTGTCTCAGTCTGGGGCACAGAGGCCTATGCTATACTCGGCCAATAAAGGATCCTGAGCCACAGCCCCATCACTAATAACACACGAGCCACAAAGCTATTAATTAGGATTCCTTAGGCACAGGAGCAGGGCCACTAAAAATACATCAGTCTGCAGGAGAATAATTTGTAACAATGTGTAATTGGGGGTTGTCCGTACTTGAAATTTAATCCGCTTAAAAATGTGCAGAAATCAACAAAAATGTGTCTAGCACAAAAGGAGTTGAATTTACTGGTCACCTTTCCAATGCTGATTGCTTAAGTTAGACACTAAAGGGGGATGAGAATTCTGCTATAATGGTGTTAATATCTATAATTGATGAACTAGGAAAAGGTTGTGCTCTGCATAAAGAAATACCAACCTTACAATATTTAACTGAAATTTTAATAAAGTTGACAGTATGTGTCATGTTTCACTATGTTCACAAAAGCATGTTTATATCATAGACACTGGCCTCAAGAAGGAAGCAGTTATTTCAAGGGGCTGCATGATGGAATGGACAAGTCTCTGGTTTTCAGTAATCAGGTGTTTGGAGATAGCCTACAACGTCAGCCTCATGTAAACCTAAGAGGAGCTGCACTGGACACGTTTTACACCAACTCTTTTACTTTTCCAGGTAAAAGGAATGAAAAGATTGATTCATAAATAACACCGCATTCGAGGGCTTCCTTGCAAGGTCCACTTTTAGGGGATTAACATTTTCTATAGGATCTGCTGCAATCTGTACAGAATTCATTCTTAAGAAACCCTACTGAATAAGCTGGGATGCCCTTTGTGTTAAAATAGCAACACAGTTAAACAATAATGCCACAGACTGAGCTCTATAAGTTAACTTTCTTTGCCACTTAACTTGCCAGTCTTTTTCCACATAATGAAATTAACCCTACAGCATAATTTGGTCATGCATTTTTTAGTGACACCATTGGACCTGTGTGTACACTTCATTGTGGTCAATCCTTTCACTGCAGATACAAGACAAACCTCCCTGCCGCTGTAGGTACCAGAGACACTGCTCTACCACTGATGAAACCAAAGACAAAGGTCTGACACTATTGACATCAGGCACACAGGGGAATACAGTTTACGACGACGTCTAAACAACGAATGCCTTTACAACAAAAGTCTTTACCAGGACTGTTATTACATGAAAGTTTTTTTAACATGAGTTTGCCTTTGCCACAGATGCCTTTACAACGAATTTTGTTGTAAAGGCATGGATGGTAAAGGCATATATGTGGTAAAAAAATGACACGTATCTATATATATATATATATATATATGCATATCACAACAACTATCCTCCAAACGACCATTTCTGGGAAAATTAAGGAAGCGGACCACAAGGAACCAGGCAGAAAGGTATTTATTTACTCCCCCGCTCTGCTGCGACGCGTTTCGAGCACAGCCGTGCTCTTGCTCATATATATATATATATATATATATATATATATATATATATATATATATATATATATATATATATATATATATATATATATAACAAACACTCCGAGGCTACTTCCAATCGCGTAGATCGGCGAAGCAGGAGACGGACCACAGGATCCGGTAAAGTGAATTTTATTTTCAAGTGTAGGTAGCAATATATATATGAACAAGGGCTCGTGGGCCAGAAACGCGTCATTGCTGATTTCGCCTGAATAAACAACATCATTTTGCCAGATCCTGTGGTCCGTCTCCTTCTTCGCCTGTCCGTGTGGACTGGAGGTTGTTCGGAGTTGTTCCCGAATATATATATTAATATATATATTAATATATATATTCACTGAAAAACCGCAAAGATTACAGGAAATCACGTAGAAAAACAAATGTTACCGGGATGTTATAGTTATGTTCAGATTACACCTGTGCGAAACTAGTGAAACTCAGCAGTTTTAGTTACCTGAGCTAAGTATAACTTACACCCTCGCAATGCACTGTTTATGACCTCACATATAATACATCATTCATTACATGGTCAGTGACATCACTCATGACATCTCAAATGACATCACTCATAACATAATTCAGAGAAGGTGAGTGTATTCTAAATGTTTGTTGTTACACTTAAACACTAAGGTACCACAGAGTTGGATTAGTATACTTTGTGTAATACTAATGAGTTATTCCTTTTTTTAACATAGTTTATGTGAGTTGCTGTGTGACAGTGTGTATCCGTGTGTGAGTGGGTGTCTGAGTGACTGTAAAGGTGTGTGAGTGGCTATATGGATGTATAAGTGGGTGTCTGAGTAGCTGTGTGGGTGAAACAAAAAGATTAAGTGTTTTGCACACTTCTGTCATTGGGCTGTACTTGGGCTACATTTGAGTGATATGTGTGCTATATTGTGGCTCGGTTTTTTTCAAGTGGCCATCTTGGGAGACTTATTTGTTATGAGGCTCCCTAATTTTCTCATTTACTGCAGTATCCTCAGTAGAAAATGCTTTTCAGTTTTCTACTTCGATTTCATCAAGTTGGCATTCAGTTGTGGTACACTTTTGGCATAAATTCAGAATGATAGCACTCTACTTGCTAATTAGACACTGTAGTAAAGCTGCTGATCACCAGGGAGTTAACTGACAGTCTGCTGCTGGTGTTGAAAGTGCATATTTCAGTCTACCTGCCAGAATGTTTTAATGAAATAAAAGAGGAAGAAATTTGAGAACCCACTTAAAATGTGTCCTAATGTTTCTTTCTACAGCACTAGCCATAATTTCTATGACAATCGGAACTCCTTCATTTTGTTCATTTCTCCATTAAATGTTTTACGTTTTACCAGCTTGATTAAATCAGCATGGCTTCAGTTGTGCCATACTTTTGTCATAAGTAACACTGTTAGTGCTCTAGTCGTTCTTTAGAACACTCTTGGAGGCTGCAGTAGAACCAGTGCTGCCAGATTGGGCTATTTCCCGCACAAATGTGCAAAATATTTCCTATTTTTGCAGGTAAAAACCACACCTAGTGGGTGCCTACTTTTTGGGCACATATTAGCTCATTGTGCACAAATTTGTAGCTGGGGCAGCGCAGAAAACATCATGCACTGGCAGGCATGGATGGCAGCCAACCAGGCAGTGCAGCAAGTTAGGTAGCCATGGAGATGATGATGATGACGCGTTGACGCCTATCACTTCATTGTAAGTGGCGCGTGATGCAAGGTCAGTGGCGAATGAGGGTGAAGCGCGCTGCATGGCTGGGGCATGATTGGATAGGATTGTACACATGACAGTCAGCGACTATCAGTCACTATACACACATGCTGCTTAAGCCATCAGCACGTGTGTGTAACTGCAAGCGCACCTGCTGCTGCTGTTCACGTGACGTTGTTACAATCCTAGCATAGTGGTGTGGTGGGTGTACATTCTGTTTGGGTCACAAGACCATCAATCTTGTTGCGCAACAGCACTATAAATGACGGCCCTGGCATCAATTTTTGGCCAGCTTCGCGGCACTCTTAAAAGCAGCAATGACAAACCATCCGGGTCTCTAGGCGCGGGGGAATCAGGATTTGTCATCGTCACTACACTGTCACAGGCTGACCCGTCACTCGTGAGTTTTTACTGATAATGATGTAGAGATACTAATACTCTACTTTCTGAGTGAGTGACTGAGTGTGACTACCAAAGCGGCATCAGTGGCAACGGACTATGAGAGTCCACTCCCGAGATTACCGACCAAGCCGTGCCCCAACTACTGTGTCACTCAGAGTCTCAGACTGTTAGACCCTTGCAGTGCTTAATTTGTGCAGGAGCTTTCAGGTGCTAAGCACCGGCACTTTTTTAACAGGGTCGGGGCTATTGAGTTTTTCTCCCCAGTAAGATGAGCCCAATATTGATTAAAAAGAAATGTCCCTACCTGTCCTGTGTCGTCCTCCTTCGTGCAGAATGGCCCACCTAGGTCCAGGCATGATGACTGCATCACGTTAGTGATGTCAGTAGTGCACGCCTGCCTTTCAAGAAGCATTTTCTTTCCCATTGGTTAATTATTACAGTTGAGGACGGGTTGATAGGTGAGCTGCGGACAAGGCAGACTGGGTCCTGGAAAGTTCTGGTCTCGGCAGTAACCTGAATACGACATAGTCGAAGTAATAAAAAAGTGCGTAGCTGCTTTCTGTTAACAACTCGCATGCACTGAAATGAAAACCCAGTAGAAGCAGGCCATAAATTATTCCTTTTGAATTGCATGCTGATGCTCTTGGCCTCGGCGGGGGTGCACCAAAACACATTATTCGCCAGTAATCTAATGGAGCCAGTGCCAAGGAGACTGCAGGTCACAGGTAAGAGAGTAGTAGATAGTACTACAACAAGTCGCTATTAATTAATCTCGAACAGATTTACTATTGTGTGTCCTCTTCACAAATTTCTTTGCTGCAAATGAATGTATAAGTTAACTGTCAACTCTGCTTTTTCAAGCACAGCACCTCGTGACTCAATGGCGCCTTTCCTCTGACACACCTGACCTCCCAATTTATGGGTTACCAGAGTAAATTGCCAGGGCCAGTGCTTTTCCACATATGTAAACTGGCATGTTTTTCTTTTTGCAGAATCTGCAAATGAAAAAGTGCAGGTTACAGCACTTGTCTGCAGCTGCAGTACAAATTTTAGGCAGAACCCAGTGACACACGTATGGACAGAAGTTCCTGTAGGTTATCTATGTTTGTGTTTTTAGCGCAAATTGGTCCACTGTAGGACCCCTGGCTCTAGCATCTCCATTCTTGTAGTAACCTTAGATGTAAATCACGCAGTTGAATGAATATCAGACAGACCTTGTGTGTGAACACTCACAGATATTTTAAATTTGGGCATTCATATCAAAGGCCCGGAGTGTGCCACGTTTCATGTGGCAGTTTCCATCTGCACTGCTTCCCCGCCAACACAAGGCAACATCAAATGAATACTACAATCTTCAGGCAAGCTACTTGGAGAACCTCCAGGCTCCAAGGCGCATGGCGACTGATGGAGTTAAAATGGGATTGACTTTTTCCAAAAACAAGGGGTAGTTTCACATTGAAAAATTGTTCTTTTGAGCTTAAAACTAATGAAAACAGCAGAATGTAAACAATGTACGCTATATTATTTGTGTTTTGGCCCAATAAAAATATACCACTATCACTCTCGCACACACATTTTTCACACACACTTGGTACCCTTTCACGTAATTTACACTAGCGCACCCATATTTATCTTCTGGCTGCCTGGCCACTTCATCGTTTGGCAAAGGCATGAATTAGAACTGTTTCTGTTTGAAGTAATTTGTAGCTGCTTAACTTGGGAATTTCTCAGGAGGCTGGAAGGGAGAGGGTTGGTTTGCTGTTGCCTCAAACATTCATCACTACTTTTTCTCACAGTTTACCCGATTTGAAGCTTGGAATGGTTAGAGGAGACTGGAATGTTTTGTTTATGTCCATATAGAGTAATGCTAAACAAAACCGGATATTGCATGGTGATAAACAACTTAGAGGACCTTATTAAGCAGGAAATTAAATATGAGCAGCAATTGCAAAAAGAGCTCAACTGCAACTTTTGTCTATGAAGTATTGGTGTGGCTCACCTAAAAATCATAGATTGTATAAATAATATATATAATATCACAAAGAATGTGTCTTGTTCTCTGTGGTAGGACCAAGGCTGCAGCTGTATTTAGGGTGCAGCGGTTGCAAGATATTAAGTTATGATCAGATATTGCGACTGCGAGCCTGCGTTCCTGCAACTGCATTGTGTAATGAGCTGGATTCTACTGTGTCATCAGTCTCAACAAGCAGCAGACCGATGAACAGCTCCAGTTCCAACGAACTTCCAGGGAGCACTTAGAGCACACAGCTGATGTTAATAAGGCAGTCCACGGAGACATCCATAAATATGACTCATTTTAGCAGATAACACCATGTCCCTCCCGTTAGCCTCCTCACCGGGGCATTATGAACAAAAATCAGGCGCTGGAGAAATAGACAATGTGGCAGACTACTCTTCAGTAAAACTCTGCCGCAGGAAAAGGTAGGGCACATTCTGCTTTTCAATTCAAATGTCTTCCCATTCACTGCCATATACAAAAAAAATATGTCTTAAGTCATATTTCTTCCCCAAACAACGTGATGAAAGTCAATGCCTACTGTCAAGTGAGGGCAAAACACAGGATGAGCCAAGAGCAGAAACGATTCAGGTTAAACTCATTAGAGGGCACAGCTCCAAAAAATAAAAAATAAAATAAAATTAATTGACTCTCCTTGTAAATAGGGCAAAATGCAGAGTTGGCCAATGAAATGCTTACCCTCATGTGAGGATACAGCGTGAGTCCTAAAGTCAAAACAAAGAGGCTTACCCAGCGTCAGGGCACAGCTCCAACTTAAATTTTGTAGACTCACTGGTACACAGGACGACTGCCAGACTGCTGTGGGCGACCGGTTATAGGTCACTGGTGGGGTCATGCTGGCAGTTGGGGTAGCTTTTCTTGTTGCAGGAGGTCATTTCATGGTTTGTAGTTTCCTTTCTTAATTTCAAACGGTTTGAAGTACATCAAGACTTGACAGGTGTAGGTTCTTTCTTAAGATCGTCGCCATGAATGTAATGATGAGAAGTCCACACGTGATGCAGTATTAAATGATGCTTTAATCCAAGATGTACAGAGAGAGACCCCACCAGGAGCATCCAACATGGTGCTCAGCCCAGCCAACTGCAATCTGTCAGGCAGATCACCAACATTCTGAAAGATGCATCACATCAACATTCCAATAGAGGTAGAGAGGGATAGCATAGAGAATACCAATATACTACACATTGCATTGATTGATGCTTCTGTTTTGGAGGGTCAGGTCCGATTACAGCTAGGGAGAAGGGGTGGGGTAGTCAGGTGTGAATAAGTGACATTCCAGAATAAGCATCATCAGAAAGGAACAGCAGGGCTTTAATTTCAGAGTTTACCCGGATCCTCTCGCTGCAGACTCCAGGCAGGAGCTCTGTCCTTCGCATGGCTCCAGGCAGGAGCTCTGTCCTTCGCATGGCTCTTTACCCACTGCCGAGCACCTGCAAGGGGTTCTGCAAGTCAGATCCTGACAGTCTGTGTATACAGAGCTACTGTGGCCTTGATGGGCTTCCTGTGGGCTAGGGATGTGGAGGTGAGATGTCATGGGTGTGTGGTGCTCAGTCTTCTACCTCTCTGGGTGGTTGTGTGGTGTTTTAAGACTTACATCCCTGTGGGTGACAGGCACCTCCTCAGGATCTTGCTGTGCCACAGCTTGTCCCATCTGTGCTTCGATGACATGATGGACCCCCTTGATATAGAGGGCGACACTGAGCTAGGCTATGAAAACTTTTGCACCTGGCTGTCCCAAGCCCTAGACTCTCTGATCCCAGCTAACTGGATCAGAGCTCGCTCTCAGGAAACCAGTCCATGGTACAACGAGGAGCTTATTACCCTTAGGAAGGAATGTAAACTTATTGAACGTAGATGGAGGAAATCATACGACCTGGTACTAAAAGGCCAATATAGGGCGGCACAAAAGAACTACCCTAGAAACATCTGTAGGACTAGAGCCGCCTACTATACCAACGAGATCAAGGCCAGCCAGAACCCATCGAAAACCATCTTTAAAATCCTTGAGGACCTCTCCGCCAAAAAAGCGGTGGTAGCAACAAATGCCTCCTATCTGCACTGTGAAAAACTGGCCTCCTTCTTTATGGTAAACAGACATAATATCGATTCCAAAATATCGATTGGACAAAATATCGAGTAAAAAATATAGACTGGACAAAATATAGACTAGACAAAATATAGACAACAAAAATATCGAGGAATATCGACTAGAATAGCCAAAATAGCGAATCAAAAATATAGACTAGACATAATATAGACTAGATAAAATATAGACAACAAAAATATCGAAAATAAGGAAAGTTATTAATATTTAATAATATTTGTGTAATATAAATCTGTAGCGGGTTGTGGGTTTATAGGGGAATAGGGTGGGAAGTAATTTAATTATAAATAATTAATTATGTAAATTTAATCTAATTGTTAATTAAATAATAATTGGTAATTAATTAAAATATAATTGTTAATTAATTAAAAATGAATAATTGATAAATAATTAATTTTTAGTAATTTATTTTCTGTAGATGGTTGTGTGTTTACAGGGGAATAGGGTGGGAAGTAATTTAATTATAATTAATTAATTATGTAAATTTAATCTAATTGTTAATTAAATAATAATTGGTAATTAATTAAAATATAATTGGTAATTAATTAAAAATAAATAATTGATAAATAATTACATTTTAGTAATTTATTTTCTGTAGCGGGTTGTGTGTTTATAGGGGAATAGGGTTGGAAGTAATATTAATTTTAATTAAATTATTATGTAAATTAATTATATTTTGAAATTAATTATTAATTGGTAAATAATTAAAATATAATTGGTAATTAATTTAAAATAATTAATTGGGAATAGTAATTTTCACTCCTACGCTATCCACCGCTTTCCCTACTGTTGCACCCACTGGAGTTGGAATAGTAATTTTTACCCCTACGCTATCCAACGCTTTCCCTACTGTTGCACCCACTGGAGTGGGAATAGTAATTTTTACCCCTACGCTATCCAACGCTTTCCCTACTGTAGCACCCACTGGAGTGGGAATAGTAATTTTTACCCCTACGCTATCCAACGCTTTCCCTACTGTTGCACCCACTGGAGTGGGAATAGTAATTTTTACCTCTACGCTATCCAACGCTTTCCCTACTGTAGCACCCACTGGAGTGGGAATAGTAATTTTAACCCCTACGCTATCCAACGCTTTCCCTACTGTTGCACCCACTGGAGTGGGAATAGTAATTTTTACCCCTACGCTATCCAACGCTTTCCATACTGTAGCACCCACTGGAGTGGGAATAGTAATTTTTACCCCTACGCTATCCAACGCTTTCCCTACTGTAGCACCCATTGGAGTGGGAATAGTAATTTTTACCCCTACGCCATCCAGCGCTTTCCCTACTGTTGCACTCTTTGGAGTGGGAATAGTAATTTGTACCCCTACGCTATCCAACGATCTCTTTAATGTAGCACCCACTGGAGGGGTTACATTAAATATAAACCTTTTGCTATGCTACGGTAAATATATTCTATATGTTTTATTAATAACATGTATTTAAATATATATATGTATTATTATTATTAATTTTTAAAGTTACATTAATTATGTAATAATGTTACATTTATTTAATAATTTTAACAATGTTTATATTAAATATATTTAATATTATAATAGTTTTAACTTATTTTAAAGACATAAAAAAAATCGATATTTTGACAGTCTATATTTTTAACACTCGATATTTTAAACTTGATATTTTTGTACTTACCTTAGTGAAGATAGAAAGTCGATATTATGTCCCTCGATATTTTTTCATCGATATTATGGGAACTCGATATTTTGGTAGTAGATATTATTTCAGTGATCCCTTCTTTATAGATAAAATACGAACTATCTATAGGTCCTTTCCAGCCACCCCTGAGCCCACCCTCCTTGGCAGAGGGGCGACCAATAAACTCACGACTATACCCGAACGAAGTCAGGACGATTTTCTCAGACTCACTGGGAAAATCAAATCGGGCTCTCCTGCAGACCTGCTAAAACCTGCCCATTTTAAATAAGCCTCTATACTCATACTCAGTCCCCACCGTGAAATTATCAACTCTTCCTTTAGATCTGCCATCATACCCACGAGATGGAAGCTGGCTTGGGTATCCCCCATAATTAAAAAACCCATGTTAGACCCTACAAAACCGGAAAATTTTAGGCCAATATCACTGCTTCCTTGGCTGGCCAAGGTGGCTGAATCCCACGTGAACAGCATCTTAACGAAATTCCTCTGCGCTAATACCATCCTCGACGCCTCCCAGCATGGATTCCGTGCGGGACATAGCATCGAAGCTGCACTTTTAGGTGTAACAGAACATCTTCCGAACATCTTGGATTCCGGTCAGACGGCAGCGCTGATTCTTCTTGATCTCAGCGCTGCCTTTGACACGGTCTCACACGAGGTACTGTTGCATCGATTGGAGGCAGTAGGAATCTGTGGACAAGCACTAGAATGGTTAGGAGCATTCCTGACCAGTAGGTCCTTCCGTGTCTCTACCCCCCCGTTTCTATCAACGGAACGTGCAATTGAGCAGGGAGTACCCCAAGGATCTGCACTCAGTCTGACGTTATTCAATCTTTACGTCCAGCCACTGACTGAGGTTGCCAAACGCTGGGAGCTTTCTATAGTCTCATACGCTGACGACACTCAGTTAGTGGCAGTGCTGAGTGAAGATTCAGGGCTGAATGCATCCAAGTTTAAACTAGGCTTGTCCGCAGTTACCAACTGGATGACATCTAATTATCTACAGCTTAATGCCAACAAGACTGAAGTCCTGCTTGTAGGAAAGGATGTCTCAGCCTGGGGAGCGAAATGGTGGACTGATATGCTTGGAACCCCTCCCGAACCCAAGAGTGAGGTAAAAAACCTTGGAGTCTGGCTAGACTCGTCGCTTAATTTTATTACTCACACTAAAAAGGTTGCCGCTACTTGTTTCGGAATCCTTCGGAACCTGAAGCCGATCCTAACATTTTTTGATCCTCCTACCCGCCAGCTCATAGTTCAGTCTTCCATTCTATCTCGACTTGACTATACTAGCTCCCTACTTTTGGGAGCTAACCAGGCAGAGGTAGGAAGACTGCAACGAGTCCAAAACGCTGCGGCTAGAGCCATAACAGAGCTCCCCCGCTCCCAGTCGGTCGCCAGCACCTTGACCAAACTTCACTGGCTGCCCATGGACAAGAGGATTCAATTCAAGACCCTCTGTCTGGCATTTAAAATCCTGAACTCCGCATCTCCCTCCATGCTCTGTCCCCTCCTGACCCCCTATATCCCCAGGCGAGCGTTACGCTCAGAAGGTCAGCACCTAGTTGTGATTCCTCGTATAAATCGCGTGCGAAAGGGAAGACGCTCCTTCCGCTATCTCGCAGCGAAACTATGGAATGCCCTGCCACTCCAGATTCGGGGTCTACAGGACCTCTTGTCATTTAGAAAGGCGATCAAAACATACCTCTTCTGTTGATCCGCTCCGTTATGTGTAGCCGCATGTCCACTTCTGCAGTAGTCGTTTCTCCTGCTCATTAAAGCGCCGGGACGCCCCTTAGCTGGGGCAGCTGCGCGCTATACAAGCACCTATAACATAACATAACATAACATGTGGCTAGTGACTGACCCTCAGCCACAGGTGCACAGTACAGGGTATAGACTGTCCTGTAGTGCATCCTTATGGCGATGCACATGGCCCATTTCCTGACCTTTCAACCTGTAGGTTTTGGTCTAACCCTTGTTATGCCATGTTTAGCAATACTACTTTTGGGTGTGGGTGGGTGGAGCCAATAGAGGAAGTGGGTGGAGTCAGTGGAGTGAGTGTGTGGAGCCAGGGGTGGGTGGTGTGGCCTCCTTAAAAAATTGAGCACCTGCACTTAATATTTTACATTGTAAGCACTAGACCCTTGTGGTGGTGTTGCCCTGTGCTGTGGCCCTCAACTCATGACACGTGTGGGCCTGGCCACGGCAGACCACCTTTACAAGAAAGCAAGCACAAATTCAGTGAGTAACTGTTAACATGTACGGGGTATGGACCAGTCGAACACCTAAAACATGTATGTACAATGCCAACACACCATTGGGAAGGAAAAACCGGCCGAGCCTGCCAGAAACTTCATTGATCCTCACTTTCGCTTTCCCCTGAGTTTTCCCCTCACATGATGCTGTCCTCTCCAGCACCTGCTCTCCTTTCCTAGTGCCTGTCCAGTGTCCCTTCCTCTCACTCCCCGATCCACTCTCGAACCTCCATGTCTACACCGTCTCAGCCCCCCACCAAACTTCACCTCACACTCCCCTCTTCCTTCCTCTTCCTTGTAATGCACAGTGACGGGGCACTTTCTCATTCACAGACCAGTGCTTCACTTGTAAAAAAAAAAGTGCCAGGGCCCGCGTCAGGAAGCCACTGCAGCTTGCACCACCTGTTGCCTCTGCCAGAGCTGCAAGTGACAGCACCAACACACTCAGCGCACTACTAATCATCACGCTCTTAAAAGTATGACAATTCCAGGCCCGCAAATCTGTAATGGGCGATAACTATTAATAATTTATTATTGGTATTAAATTAATAAACAGCTGTTGTCCTTATCTCTAAATTCATCAGACAGTGCCAGCATGTTCAGACTGTCTAAGTGCCAGTGCTGAAAATTAAGTGCTGTTGTCGAGCACTGGAAACCACTGGATCAAATTAAGCACTGTTGCAGACGGTGAACAACCTTTACAACAAAACTTTTACAACGCAGTGCCTTTACAACGCGGTATTTACAACGAAAACCATTACAACGCATTGCGCTGGGGGGCGCTCTAGGATAGGGAATACGTTTAATTTACTATCCAACACCTTCCCTAGTGTCCACGGGGACTGGAGTTGGAATAGTAAATTAAACTATTCACTATCCAGCACCCCAAAGCGCTATGCGTTATAAAGGTTTGCGATGTAAAAACCACGTTGTAAAGGCATGCGTGGTAAAAGTACGCGCTGTAATGTCATACATCCGTTGCAGACATTCTCATTCTTCACACTATTACCGCTCACACTGTCGTACACGCACTCCTTCCTTGAATTTCGCTCTTAGGCCTCTCGCTTTTCCCGGCGTATTTCCCTCACACAATGCTGTCCCTCCGACCGGCATGTGCTCTCCTCCCTTAAAAAAGTGCCAATTCCAGCGGCCCTTCCAAGTTCCTCTAACTCTCCCTTCTCCATGCCTTCATCACCGTCCCGCCTCCCCACCTCACTTCACCTCATACTCGCCTCTACCTTGTAATGCACGGTAACTGCGCATCTCTACCCTTGCAGACGTGCTCAATCCTCACACTTTTCCCGTTCACACACGCACTCATTCCTCACACTTAGAACGTGAAGTTGATTCAGTATGCAACATTACACCTATGTGAGATGCATGCTGCAAAATGTATTTAAATGTAGAGAACACAGCTGGGGGGCAGCAAGTTGTGTCGCAGAATCACATGCATGTCAAAGTACGCATCTTGTTGGTTCATGATCTTGCACAGACTTGCCGAAGGACCGAAAGGCCGCACACGCGTTGCGTTACATGTTCATGCATCGTGGTCTCATTTGCAGATACAGGTAGCCCCTCAACAGAGTAGGCAGGAGAGCACCTACGTGACGACTCATCTCTCCGTTTCAGAGGCAGGGACACGAACTTCGGGCCATATTATCAAGCAAGGGCGATACATTATCGCCGCTTTTATCGGCAGGAAACTTCCGCGAAAGTGGCAATAATGGGCTTGATAATATGCCCTTGTGAATTCCCATAGTAGCCCAGGTTAACACCAGAACCTGGGTTTCTCTGGGAATTCACAAGGGCCTATTATCAAGCCCATTATCGCCGCTTTAGAGGCAGTTTCCTGCCGATAAAAGCAGCGATAATGTATCGCCCTTTCTTGATAATATGGCCCCTCTTCTCACACATCTGCACCTTACACACAGACCTACCGCATGTCGCACACACGCTCCTCGCACTGTGCGTGATTCATCCCAACTGTTTTATGTCGCCCGCCATAGTTTAATGAAAGTAAAATTAAAGGACAACGATACCGTGTTCCCCGCCTTGTTGTGTGGGGTATGAGGCAGGGGTAACCAAATAATTTGCTTCATAGCGTTGCTCATCCCAAAGCAGGGTGTCAGAGCACTTTGCATCACAGGTACACATTTGACAATAAATTATGTGTGCAAATCAATGTACAGAATGTGCTAGATAAGACAGTGAGGCTTACAAGGTTTAGGAGTCGCATGCCCGTTACAGCTCACTTTATTTTATTAAAAGGTCTACAATTTATGAACTCCAAGTAACAAAAGGATCTTTGTATTAAAATCAGATTCCCACTTATCCATCTACATAAAATAAAAATCTGTCATCTGCATGTTACATAATGTGCTTTGCAGGAGACATATTAACCCTCTAGGCTTCTTAGATTCAAAACTGGAAATAGGCAAAACGCGGATCTCTCCAGCAAATACGTTATCCTGCAGAGTTTCGTACCATTATTATTATCCCCTGAGACTTAGGGGCATATGTACAAGGAAATGGCGCAGTGCGGTGCTGCTGCAAATTTTCTTTAAAAAAAATGCAGAGATGTGCCATATTTACAAGAATATGGCATACCCCTGTGTCTTCACTTGCGCTGGGACTAAAAATAGCCGTCTAGTGCCAACACAGACACTCTTGCATCATAGTACAAGGGTGCCTGCGTTGCAGGGGTGATTGTTTATGTGCAGTGAGGTGTCCCTCCCTGCACATAAATATTCAATAATGGCGATTTGCTACTTCTGTATTCTGCAGCATACATAGAAGTAGCAAATCATCATTATTTAATGATTCTTTCTGTGCAATTAAGACAACCATTAATGGCATTTTGCTCTTTCTATGTGTGCTTCAGAATGCAGCACACACAGAAAGAAAAAAACGAGGAAGAATAAAAGTATTTCCCCTTGTTACGCCAATTAAACACCTGCTTTTACAATGCGTTAGTTTTTAGCGCTGCCTCAGACTTGCACATCCTTGTAAATCTGGGGCAGTGTCAAACAGCAATAAGTGTTGGGGTGCAACGCCCACAGCAACACCCATAGCACGCCCCTTTCACGCAGATACCTGGGTACCAAATTTATAAAGCAGCATTAAGCCATGGAAAGTGACTTAATGCTGCCAGGGCAGGACTGGCTACCGGGCAGTTTGGAATGCTGCTGAGCTGGGGGCTGATTTCGATCATGGAGACCTGCGTGTGCTAAACAATATTCGTTTTGCTTTAATTATTTCGAAGCACACGCAGGTCTCCATGAACAAAATCAGCCCCCACTGCAATTAAATCACCCCCCAGCTCGGCAGCATTCCAAACTGCCCGGTAGTCAGTCTGGCCCTGAATGCCGCTTTGCAAATATGGTCCCCAGCATTGCACCACCTGAACGTCGAAAAAAGTGAAATTCCAGTGGCGCAATCCTCTTGTACATATGCCCCTGGGTTGGAAGCAGGTGCCTTAATCACATAAGATAGTTTAAAATGCAGACGTTGCAACCAACTAAGTGTAACAGATTTACTGCCATGTTTCTCCTTGCCAAGTTCTTTTTGCCAGTTAAAAAAAATATATATAAAAGTTGAGGCCCTTTCGGTTCTTTTTTTGGTGGTAACACAATGCACTAACTTTATTTTAGGTGTCAGGGCCCTCCACTACGGGCCCTGGGCTACACCTGTGGTGACCCCCTAAACATCCCTGCACCGTGCGGCAGGCACCATGCGATGTTTCAAAAATAAATTTTTCCTATTGTAGCTTGTGCTGCGGCCTGCAACACAAGCTGCAATAGGAAAAATACACTTTCCGACCAACATGAAGAGAGTCGCATCATGGTAGAGGGGCTGCCGACTACTTTTAGGGCAGTCCTGTTTCCGTCACGATACTCGTTCAAATGGCTTCGTATTAAGGCCCTAAGCATGGTGAGACAGTACATACAAAGAATGTGGGGGGAGGTGTCTGGCAGAGGAGTAGGGTATTGAAAATCCCCTGCTGAAAGTGTAATACCATACATTTTGAATGAATGAATGAATGATGTATAAAACTCAATAAAGTATGAAATTCGAGAGGGGGCATGCTCCGACCTTGCTAAATATTCAAGCAACATCTTATACACTCATTAAAAAGGAACGTGTATTGTGCAACAAAATGGCGTCTACTTTTTAAAAAATAATTGTATTTTCTAGTATTAAGGGTTTAACAACTCCCAGAGTAAAAAATAAACATTCATACGCCATATCTTCGATGTATTTTCCGTGCTTAGGCTATGATTCTTTTTGTGGTCAGTATTGGGTTAATAAACGTGCTTTTAGGGGGCAGAAAGGAGGATCAACAGATCAGGTGCTTCGACAAAGTAGAATGGTAAAAGGATGTATTTTTCTGCAGGACCCTGTTGACCCCCAAAGTCTAGGACAGAGGTGGTCCACTAATATTGAGGCATAGGATGTGGCTGTTGCCCTTGCTTTCTGTCTTCAAATGAAAGAAAATAAACTGGCTCCTGCTAAGGGCTCCAATGAGGAAAGGTGTGTCAGAGGACTGCTGTGCACGTGATCAAAGCGATGTCCAGCCAAAAGCTGTGAAACTTAAAATCAACAATCTAGAAGTGGTTGAATGAGTCATTCGCAGTTTCACTTTACTGACCATGTTCACTTAACAGGTACATGCATCACACTTTGAAACAAACATATCGAGGCATAGGATGATTCTACTGCACTTGCTTTCTGTCTACAAATGAAAGAAAGAAAATAAACTGGCTCCTGCTAAGGGCTCCAATGAGGAAAGGTGTGTCAGAGGACAGCTGTGCACTTGATCAAAGCGATGTCCAGCCAAAAGCTGTCCTGTGAAACATAAAATCAACAAACTAGAAGTGGTTGAATGAGTCATTCGCAGTTTCACTTTACTGACCATGTTCACTTAACAGGTACATGCATCGCACTTTGAAACAAGCTTATTGAGGCATAGGATGATGCTACTGCACTTGCTTTCTGTCTACAAATGAAAGAAAGAAAATAAACTGGCTGCTGCACAGGGCTCCAATGCAAAGAGGGATGTCAAAGGACTGCTGTGCATGTGATCAAAGACATACGTGTCTCAACAAGCCCAGAATTACTACTTTGTCCAATTTGCTGGGAAGTGAGTGACCATTTCTCCATGTCTATTTCCATTTACAATATGCAATGAATAATTCAGGCATTGTGAGTTCTACATAATTGCTTAAATACAAATCAGAGGGAGAAGGAATTAATGCATAATACTATTGCTGCCTGTCTTAATCTCTCAGTGTCTTCTACTATTGTAGCTGTAGCAGTGCCTGTTACAAGTTGAAAAGTCTCAGTGGGGACTGGTCTTGAAAAGCTATTAACACAGGTGCCCTCCCACTATCTGTATATTGAATAGAATATAGATTCACCCTTAAAATGGTTTCTGATTATTATTTGTGCATAATTTGAGAGTTGTGACTTTGTGCTTCTCTTTGGGCTGGTGTGCGTTGGGCTAAATTTGGGCTTATACTAGAGTGGCTGTGGACTTGAGACGGGTCTCATAATCGGCCAACACTGAGTAGAATACAAGGGAATCAACTGATAGGCTGCTCCGGTTGGACGTATATTTTTTACTGAGAATGTCAGACTTAATTTTCATATGGCTGAGAAGATAGTGTGAATTTACAGAAAATATGCTTTCATTGTAGCTACCATAACCTCTATGGCAAAATCATGAGAAAACAGTTTTCTCTCCAACATGATTCATGAAATCCCAGCAGAAGGCTTTTCCACAGGGCAAAATCAACTTAGAACACACCACAGTTCCTAAAATCAGTATAGTACCATCAACAAAGGTTTTATATTGTTACTAACATTTTATACGTTCTCCTTTTTGTGACCCTCAAAACCTGCCATTCACTACAAGGCATTTTAATGGGGTACTATCTAGGGGTGGGAGAAGAACATCACTTCGCCAGTGGAGTTCAGAGTTTTCTGTGGAGAATTCTGAAAAATTCTGCAAAGCGACACGGAGCGACGTTTTTTTTCTCGAGCGGTTTGCCAACGTTAATTTGGCGAGCACTCGTGGAAAAAAACACACTCTAAATTTCCCAATCAGATTTCTCATCGCGAGCAGTCGTGGCAGGCCGCGACTGCTTGCATTTAGAAATCTGCTGCTCTTGTTGAGGAAGCTGCAGCTGGAGTTGAATGTCTACTCGAGAAACAGAAAGCAGCAGCCTCCCTCGGCGCCACGCGTTCAAGCTGATTTTACAGTGCAGGAAAAACTCCTGGAGTTTTTTTTGCACTTCGCGGAGTTCCTCAGAGTAAAACTCCACCCAGGCCTAGTACTATCATGTATATGGGTCCCAAGTTGGCTCCCAACACTTCCTAGTTGAAGTATTGGCAGCCAATCAGATCCCACCATGAGACCTGTTCTTAGGCTCCGCCCAGATATACAAATTCGGTTTTCCATTAATATCACAAAACTACTGAATGGATTTACACCAAATCGCAAAGAGCGTTATCTCTGGAACATAATCTACCTCAATGCCACATTTGGTGTAATTCCGTTCAGCGGTTCAGGCTGCAGGCGTGTATAAAGAAAGACTCTATGGTAATTAACATGGGAAACACACCTTTTTGACCCCTCCTTTTTTCGGATCACGCTGAATCCTGGGGCACTTACCTAGGGAAAATTTCAGGAACATTCATCGAACTGAGCAAAAGATTTAGCCAAGTCAAAAAACCTTGTTTCAGATGGAAACATGGTCCTAACTATAACTACCTACTCGCGACAGCCAGTAGGCAAGATACATACATATATATACATATATATATACATATACATATATATATACATATATATATATATATATATATATATATATATATATATATATATATATATATATTTTAGGGTTTATGGTGGGTATTGTTTTTTGGGTGGGAACAGTAATATTATGGTTTCGGGTGGATATGGGTATCTGTTGGTGAGGGAATATTTAGGTGGGTATGGGTATTGGGTGGCAAGGGAATTTTTTGGGTTTAGGGTGGGAATGAGGTTTTAGATCGCAAGAGACTTTTTAGGGTTGCGTGAGACCAAGAACACCGGAGTGTTCTTGGTACACGAGTACCAAGATGCTGTTAGGCACACGCCCACGGGGACGAGGCTCTGAATTTCTAATTTAACTCCTTTGAACTGCCGCTTGTTCCCTTTCACTTTTCCCGTGACCAAGAACACAGGAGTGTTCGAAACGCATTGGGCTGCTGAGGGGGAGCTTGCACTCTTACTGAACTGTGTTTGCCTCAAATAAATGGTGTTAACCTCCTGTCGTGTGGGGTCTCCTCTGAGGGCAACCTTTTTACGATGGATATAGATATAGATATATATATATATATATATATATATATATATATATATATATATATATATATATATATATATATATATATATATATATATATATATATATATATCCATCTGAACTACTCCCATTCACAACGGAAGAGAGCATGCCAACGAGGGCTGTAGGTTTAAGGTTCCTTTACTGATTCAGGCCTCCCTCGACCCAGAAACCAGTAGAGACGAGTTTCGGCTGCCACAGCAGCCTTTGTCAATCTGATATATATATATATATATATATATATATATATATATATATATATTCACTGAAAAAAACATAGGTTTCAGGCCTTATATAGTAAGGAATTAGCTTTTAAAAAACCTTTGAAATTCACTCAAAAAACTATAAGTTTTAGGGGTGTTATAGTTAGCTGGACATTTCACTCATACAAAACCATTGAAATTGCTCCTATATAATTAGTTGTACTAACTATATTTCGCACACCCGCATCCACTGCTGATGATGTCACATATTAGATCATTCATGACATGGACAGTGACATCACTGATGACATCTCAAATGACATCACTGATGACATCACTGATGACATCATCCAGTTAATGTGGTTTGCTTTGTTATTTAAAAATGCATTATATATATAGCAATTTGCATTGAAGAATGAGTGGATATATATAAATAAATATTTGGATGGAGGATTTAGTAGCAGTGTAATTGACTGTTTACTTGACCAATTTATAGTGTCTCACTAAATATAGTGGATAGTGACTAAACTGTGTGAATATCTGTATCACTTTGTCAGTTGTTGTGTAAACTGGTTCTACAGTTGGTTACTAGCTATGTGAAAGTCTATATTAGTTATTGATTAGTTAACTGAGTATTTGTATGGGAGAGTGAAAGTGTGTGTGGTTCGGTGGGGGGTGTGTGGCTGTCCAAAGATGTGTGAATAGTTGATTCAGTAGATATATGAAGTTAAAATTACATGTTCTAACAGTTTGGGTGAGTGAATCTCTTTATGGGTGTGGTGATGAGCAAATATATTTCTCAATGTTACATGTCCAACAAACTAGAAAAATAAAAGGCAGTGTATGTGTCAGTTGTTGTATATAAACAAGTATATATAAGACTCAATGATTGTGTGAGTGACTGTATGGATAACTATATACTTGTAATAATGATTTTATAATTCACTAAGTATGACTTACTATCTAAATGAATAGATGAAGTGGTGTTTGTATAAGTGTGTAGCTAAGTTAATATGTAAGTATGATCAATATTTGCATAAGTGAGTAGGATGACTTCATATGTGAATAGGATGTGTGCTGGTGTGTAATGTCGATATAGGTGTATAAGTATTTTTGATAGTGTTCTATTGTTCATTGACAGCATGTATGAGTGAATCTACAGGTAAGTGATTAGATGTGTGTATATATCTATGAATCACTGAGTGGGTTTTTAGATACTTGTATTGCTGTGACAATGGATTCAAATATGATACTCTGTATTTTACAAAGAGTGATGAAAGATTGTACTAGTGTATGAAAAGGTGTATGTGATTGTCACAAGGTGTATTATAGTAAAAGGTGCAAATATAATTCTTTAATTTACACAGACACTCAGTGTGATCCTGGTCAAAAATTTTAAAACCAAACTTTTACAATATAGATAAAAAGGGGTTTATATTACCTATAAAATACTTACATTGTCGTGGTAAAGGTATACTCATGGTTAAGAAAGTTGTAAAGACTTTCGCTGTAAAGACACTGTTATTGTTACAGTGTTGTTGTAAAGGCATTTGTTGGAAATGTAGTTGTGGTTCCACCATACAACCAGCACACAGACCTGCTACTGATGAAACCAGATAGTAATATCAAGTTACAGAGTCAACCCAGTAACCCTAAGTTCTAGGGTAATTATATCTTATCAAGTAACTGTGGTTTACCCTGGATAACCTCAGCTAACAAAGTACTCGAGCTATGAACATACATGAGAGCACATGTTAATTACACAGGGTAAGTAAGCCTGACACACAGATAACCCCAAACACAATAGGTCTGAACACCAACACAAATGAGCAAAATAATATACAATTACCTCCTTAGTCAGAACATATGACCAATAGGAAATAATTACTAATAATGATGCTTAGAACAGATTTTTAATCATAGAAATTTGAATCTGAAAATGGCCTAAGACTGTTTTTTTGATATACCGATGAAACCAGAGACAACAAGGTCCACCACTATTTCAACATTTATGGTGCTCGATCTCTGACTCTAGATTCAGTGTGGCTATATCTTGTCTCCTCTCTTGTATTTTAATTCAGTTGTATATACAATACATGGTTTTGCTGCATTGAAAGAATAACTGAATTAGGTCCTTTTCTATTGATGCCCCTTGGGACATTGTTGTTTGATATTCCTTGTATTTACTATCAGCAAACAATCCTCTGCAGTGGCACAGCAAGACTGTCCTGGATCCTAGTGCAAGGAAGTAAAACAAGCATCGACAACGTCAATAGGTCGTGCCTTTGAGACCTAGTGGCTTTGCCAATCCTTTTAGTAGGCTGCACAGCATAGCTGCACAGTGTCCCTGAAGCATGACCATAGAATAAAATAAAAAAAATAAAAACTTTTGAAGCGGATGGATGCATCATTTATAAGGCATGCACTGCATGCATGCGCCTGCAAATTGAGGGGGGCACTTTTTTAAATCTTTAATTACTGATCAGAGTTGGATCTGTACCTAAAAAGAAAAAAATGCTAAGCAGGGATGTGGAAGCAAAAAGGTGGGACACATGCAGGTGGGAAAGCAAAAAGAGGGTGCGGGCCAAAGCAACATGGTGCACAAACACACGCAACATTGTTTATATATCACAATGAGGACAGGCCGTAATGAAGTGTGTAATTACTATTTTAACTCCACGCGCGCTTTGATAGTAGCAAACCTAACTGCACTTTAAGTTTTTTGATACACTCGCTTGAAAGTACCTAAACACACTACAGGGAACGGGCCTCATAACGCACCGGTCCTCACAAAGATAGTGTTTGTCAGGATTTTTCGCTATGAGGACCAAAGCGGTCCCCATAGTGTGGGTTATACATGCCCCAGAGGGGCGGACAAGCACACAGCGAGATAAAGCAAAATGGGGAACACACAGAGAAATACATAGTTTGGGCAGCACAGAAGCACATAGCAAGACAGAGCAACACGGAGATGGAGTTTGGAAGCAATACGAGGACAAAAACAACATGATAGGAGCAGAGAAACAGGCAGCGAGACAGAACAATGTGGAAACCAGGGGGTAAGCTCACGACAAGATAGAGCAAAACTATGTCAAAGGGAGGGGGCAGAGAAGCCTACTGCGAGGTAGAGCAACATGGAGACAGGGGGTACAGATCATAGAGAAGGAATGGAAAGAAGCACACTTTCGGAGGCATTGTGAAAACACACACACTCTTTGAAAGTGTGTATTCAGCATGCCAAAGGTTTTATTAAAAGAAAAGCATTTAACGTGGCTACATACATCATTTTATACATACATGCAGAAGGCGAGTACGTGCCTTTAAAATGCTGCAGCCAGTTTTTTTTCTCTTTTTGGTTACTAATCTGAGTTGTATCAATAACTAAAAGATAGTGTGCTCACAACGTGAAACACTCCTCCCCCCACTAAAATGGCTCCCAAGGAGATCGACAACTGCAAATAATGTGGTTTAACCAAGGGCGTAGCCTTTTATTCACACAGTCACATTGCATCAGTGAGGAATGATAACCACAGTTAAGGCATACATTATTGGTATGAGAATACTTTAAGATCAGCCAAAGACATTGTTATGAGAATAGAGGATGTAAAGATAAGCAAAACAGCTCAATGATTGTGCAAGCAATGAAAAAGTTCTCTCCACCCATTACAGTGCAAAACTTCAAAATGCACTTGTAAGATCAGTCCAAGCCATTATTGTTCTGAGAATACAGTACGTAAGACCAGCAAAACAGCTCAAAGATTGTGCAAGCAATTAAACAGTTGGCAACACTTCGGAATGCAAAAACTGCCAGCAGGCCACTTTTCCGTATCCATTGCCCATGCATCCGGGGCCTACTTTCATTGGAACTTCCCCTCCATCACCCAGAGGGAAGGGCAATACACTACCCGCAGTTCCACATACACTGGGGCATAGGAACAGGGTCCCGGTCACCAGGGAAAACCCCAGAAATGTTCAACTCCAGGCATCCCAGAGTAGGGCATAAAGGTCCAGGACCACCAGCAGGTCAGTCCCCCCTCCCGCCTGCCCAGTGCCCACACAAAACAACACCCCTCCAAGGTGTAGGTTCAGTAAATCAGTCCAAATTGTGGGTAGCCCCCTTTTTCTGCTGCAAGAAATTCTGTCAATTCTTCCTTTCCCCAAGAGTGGGTGGGTGGGTGTTTACTGTGGTACGCTGGCTGGTGCGTGGTGGAGAGATAAAGAGGCCGATCCGTTGCCTTGTGATGCCTTAAAAGTTGTCCAGGTGCTTCCAGATAGCATAGCTGCAAAATCGTCCCTGTACCAAAACCTTCCGAAAACTGGCCCCGGCAAAGAACTCGGCTGCAGAGGCATGCGGGCAACGGGCAAGAGAGAGGGACAGGGAGAAGCAGTCGGGTGACAGAACTGCACAGAACGGTGGGGAAGAGACATGCACAAGGGGGCGGCTTGAAAACACAAGAATTCTCATGAGGTGCTACAAACAAAAGAAAAGAGTAGTGCTTAAAAAGTGGGAAGTGGAATCAGCGATGCCAGCCATTCAAAGAGTTTGTAAGGAAAGCATGCTCCATGAGAGGGACAAACACAGGATTGAAACCTGGGACACAAATAAGAAGCAGACATGTGTCTAACCACAAGCAGGGGAGTCAGAGCAGGCCCTGAGCAATCAGGGGAGCTCACTGAAATCAAAGAAGACCCTCAAGAGGACCCACAGGCAGGAGGCACTGGAGTCGCAAGAGGACCTCGAGAATCTCACTAAAGATGCAGGCCCACGATGCAAATGATGCGGTGAGGACAGATCTTGGTCACTGGGGATGCTTGAGGTTGGGGCTATTTGGAGCCCAAAGATCTTGGTGGAAGCTAACAAGCCTTTGCAACAGAGAGTCAATGCCGTGCACAGGGGTTTCATTCCTGCAGCTCCGACAAGGGATACAGGCCTCAAACTTGGTAAAGGACAGGGCAGGCCTTCGAGGGATGTGAAGAAACACCACCTGTGTTGCTAGGCCTTTCGAAGTCCATGGAAGCCCTGAATCAGCAGACCGGTCAGCTTCGTTGCAGTGCCTGCAGATGCAGGGAGTGACTCCTTCACTTCAAGGGAGAGTCCTTCAGGTGTCTTGGGTGTCCACAGGCCTTGGAAGGTTCCAGTATGGAGCACAGGCACGGACGTTGCAGCAGACGAGCAGGGCGACGAGACCAGGAGTAGCATGAGTCTTCCCAATTGTAGTCTTGATGCCCAGAGCAAAGTCCAGAGGGCCCAGACGGTCGAAGAAGAAGTGGTGTCTTGAAATGAATCTTGTCCCACGACGAATCTAGGGACCCACCTCCAAGTAAGCCCTTAAGTATCCTAAGGAAAGGGTTGGGACGATTCAGGGTTTCGTCCCAGGGGAGGGGTCAGACAGTGGGGAGGATACTCCCATGTTCTTTGCTTTGTCCAGTTTTGTGCCAGAGTGAGAGCCAACGGCTCCCTGAGCTGGTTTGACTGGACTAAGCAAGGAGGGCACCCAATGCACCCCTCAAGCTGACTGAGTGGCGCTGGCAAGCGCTCCCACCCGACCCCAATACACTAAACCCTGTCTGGGAGGTGGTCACACCCCCTGTGACAGGAAACCTATTGTTCTGCCTTCCCCTGCTTGAGCTTGTCTCAGCAGCAGGAAGGCAGAATCGTGTCTCTGGTCTGCAGCAGCCATGTTGTGCTGTCAGAGTCTAGAAGACTCGTACCGGGAGCACTTAGGGCCTCCCAGAGTAGCTTTACAGTGCATGGAACCATACCTTCCACACCGTTTACGGTGTGGAGGTATGATACCAACATCTTTGAAACCAAACATGACAGGGTTTGTTACAGCCAGTTTAGAGATGGTCATCGCATAATGACTCATGGCCACTCTATGTATGTAATGGCTGATGCACTTACAACCCGGGGGAATAGAGATAGACTCCGAGGGTTGTAGGGGTATCCTGCTCATGCAGGGTCACCCTCACTCTTAGAAGTGAGCACCCTGCCTTCGAGACTTAAAGGCTTGCTTTAGGGGTGACTTGTAGGTTTTAAGTGCAGTGTCTTTAGATACAGTGAAACCTATGTCTATCTTAAGTGGCGCTAGCACCAGCTTACACAGGCTGCAATGGCAGGCCTGTAGGTACAGTTTGAGCAGTCTCCTATGGGTGGCATAATACATGCTTCAGCCCATGGGGGACCCCTGGGTACCTCAGTACCACATACTCCGTACTTATAAGGATACACCAGTATCCAATCTGGGAGGTAGCTAAGTGGGCAGAGTACAAAAGGAGTAAGAGGTGTCAGTACAACTATCTCCTGGTGGGCTGAAAATACCTTTATTCAGGGTGCCCTCATTGCATAGGATTAAAAAAAGTGAGAGGGCAGGGGGTAATGAACTACTCTATCTCAATCGGTCAACATATTTCTGCCCCTAAATGACTCTGAAGTTCACAGGCATTCATCAGGACCAGAGAAAAGTCTGTCACTCTGCTATTACAAGTAAAAATCAAATACCAGCCATGCAGTCAACTTGGTAGATAACAGGGTGGCCCAATACAGGCATCAGGGTCCACCTATAATTCTGGGAAATTAATGAACAGCAACAACTCACAGTTATATCAGCAAAACACCCCTTCAGAAATGTCCTTGTGTAAGTTAGACAAATGATGAGGTGTACAAGTGCCAAAAAGTGTCCGTCACCACAAACCACACTTGTGTAACGGGTTAACATCAAAAGAAACATGCTAGAAATCTTACCCGGAGCATAGGTATACATTCCACTCTCAAGCATCAGTCCCCACCTATGTAACAGAGCTAGATTTGTTCAACACATAAACGACAGTCATGACATCACAATAAAACCATCAGTCGTTCATGGTCATTTCGACCTTTCAAATCTGGCTCATTGTTAGAGAGGTGCTGTGTAAATGTACTTTAAAAATGCCATCTATGATCAACCTGTGCTCGAAGCACAATAGATCTATGTTGTGGGTATATGTAACTATGCCTATATGCACTTCTCACATGGATCAACTTCATGAAAGGCATCTGTGATCACCTATACTCAAACAAAAAAAAACACTTTATTCGATTTAGTTAAAAATCATAAAAGCATGCTACAATCAATTAAAAGAAAAGGGCAATTCAATTTCATACAAGATTTCATACAGCAGTAGCAATATATATACACAGTTTAAAAAACAGCTAAAAATAATTACTAGCTAAAATTTTTCAGATACATTGAAAAAGAAAAGAAAACATTTCATCCTCCATCACAAACCCCTATATTACATTTGCATTCTCCTCCTCCTTATCCTGACAGCAGCAACAAGGTAATTAGCCACGCTAAACATAACCAAGGGTGATTCTAACATTTGTAGATACAGGAGAGCTGGTTTTTCCTGTAGAAAAGCTTTGCCCTTCAATAAAGGCACCAAATACTTCTGTCTTGGAGTATTGTAAAAATGGCTGGACAGCATTAGATGCATATTATCTTGGAGAGAAAAATTGTCGCAATTGCACACAGGTGCATCCTCAAGCTTGTACCAACCATGGCTATCACAGAGAACCGTATAAATCTGGTTAAACCGAAATTTAACCAGAAGCCACCTGTGAAAAGGGATGTTTACTATGGCAAGATATGGTTGAATAGCTAAGCAAGTAATCGTCAAAAAATGGGCTCTGACCGTGGGTTTTGTAAGTTGATTTTTCTCTCTCTCCAAGCTCTTCAGTTTAAAAAAGTTAAGCTTGACCCAATCTAGATCTGCTTTTTTCAAACCCAGAGGGGAGGAAAATATCTTGGGGCGACCAAGTTCCACGGAACACTTATAAATATATGACAGCCAAACAATATCTTTAAATTTGTTCAGTTTTAAACAATCCATCAGTATTTTATGATTCAAAACTAGGTTATTATTGGTCCAAATCCTAATCCATAGAAGAATAGGTGCCATTGAAAGGATATCGGTAATATACCCAAAACCAAGCTCCTGATGAACTGAGAATGTGGCTGTCGACTGGGGGAGCCCTAGTATAGACCGGAGGAACTTGTTCTCCTCCCTTTGAATGGTTTCACTTTTCACATAGCCCCACAAACCTGCTCTGTACCTGGCTATTGCCAGAGTTTTTGCCCTGTACAAGCTTAGTAATGTGCCTCTCGGCTTCCCTCCAAGTCTCTTTGAAAAGCTTAAAATTGCATTTACCGAGCTCCTCACCGCTTTGGTTTTGGCTGTTATTTGTGGGATCCAGCTACCCTTAGTATCAAAAATTACACCTAAGTAAGTAAAAACTTTGACATTAGTGATAGCTTCACCATTACAATAGAAAGATTTGGTGTTATTTTTGACAGCCCCAAATGCCATAACATGGGATTTAGAATTATTTACCACTAAGTCAAGTGAGGACATAAATTCACTAAATGCATTTAAAAGTCTCTGCAGACCTAAATGTGTCTGAGCTATTAAAGCAGCGTCATCCGCGTACAGGAGAACAGGAATACGAGTATCCCCTGCACGCGGTGTATCCAAAGTAGCAGTTAAAAGATTTTTCTCTTGTGAGTTTATGTATAAAGTGAACAGCATGGGGGCAAGGATGCAGCCTTGCCGTACACCCCTGCTCGATTTAAACCAAGCTGTGCGATTTCCTTCTTGGTCCATTCTAATAGATGCCTTTAAGTCTTTGTGAAGTTCAGCCAGAAAGTGGACAAGAGGAGGGTCAAGTCCCATTTTTAACAACATGGACCACAGCCGAGCTCTGTTAACTAAATCAAAGGCCGTGGACAGGTCCATGAACGCAACAAAAATTGATCCCTTTGTTGCGTTGTATATTTTGAGATTATCAAATGTAGATTTAAACATTGGTCCTCTGTGCCTCGTCCTGAACGGAACCAGTACTGGGCATCCGATAAAATATCATTTTCCAAAGTCCACTTATTAATTCTCGCAAGTAATACTTTACCCAGGACCTTCATGGAGGAATCCAACAAGGATATAGGGCGGTAGCATTTGGGATCACTTCTTTGCCCTTTTTTAAAAATAGGGACTATGATTGAGCATGACCAGGTTTTAGGAAAACCCCCTACAAGTACACAGTTAAAAACATTGGCTAATATCATTGCCCACATCTCTGAGTTTAATTTATAAAGATCCAAAGGGACCCCATCTGGACCGGGGGCTTTATTCTCAGCGGAACCTTTGATCGCAACCTCAACTTCAGTTATACTAAATTTTAGTTTGGGTAGCGAAATTGAATGACAAGGCATACAAAATGTCTCAGAAATTTCATTACTCCCATATATTTTAGAGAAATGTTTAAGCCACTCTGCTTCCGGGATATTTACTTCAAGATCTATATTTCTTGATTGGGCAAATAGAGGATTATTGATTATAGACCAGAATTTAGAACTTTGTTTGAGGGTGGTTGAATCCATTAAAAAATCCCAGGCTTCTTCTTTAATAACTTTTTTCCGAGTCTTTACCGCCTCAGCGTATTTCTTCCTCAGTTGTGCTACCAGTAACTTGTCTCTGGGGGAATGTTTAAGCGCTTTCAACAGAGCGGAGTGTGCTTTGGAGCATGTATGATCAAACCAACCATAAGCTGGGGCAGGACCCCTCTTTGGTCTAACTGTGAGCTCTTCTTCCACTCTGGCACAGATAGCCTCAAAGGCGGTAACTACCTCTTTCCCCCCCATGTCTAGATCCCTACATGTCTCAAGTTCCACTGCCATTTTTTGTTCAATTAGACCTAGAAAGTCCTCAGGACAAACTTTACACCATTTTAGACGCCTTCCTTGGTCTTTACTCTTTACATCCTTCACAGAAGTGGCCAGCAAGGCCCCTTTGCTTAGATCAAGAGAGCCGTCCATAACTAGCGACACCGGGTTATGATCACTGAACCCACTTACTATGGCATTATAAAACAATACATAGCGGAGAAGACCCGGGGACATAAAAAAATAATCAATAATCGATTCACTTCCCCTCGCATTATATGTGACCACACGGTCATTTAAATCAGAAAACCCCGGTCATATAAATCATTAAATGATAACAGATCTTCCGTTGCTGCACCCTTTGAGCTATGCTCGAAATGTGGCAGAGTTGTGTGGTCAGGACCGGTATCATCCTCAATCTGGCAATGTAACCCACACAAATGAACATTAAAATCTCCCATTAGTGTGAGTTGAACAAAAGTGGTTTGTTTTGACATATAGTTAGTTAAAAAAGAAGATAGACCTAAAACAAAATTTGGGGGACCCCCCTGCATAGAATTGTAGCAGTTTATTAAAACTATCTTATTTTGATCTGCTTGGTGGATTTCCAACAACTGAAAATAATATGAGGAGCTGGGAATTTCCTTAACACTGCCTGCTATGTTAACTGAAACTAGAAACAACAGGCCCCCTCTGTCCCTTCCCGCCGGGGAACTCTGAGCTTTAACAAAGAATGATGTATAGCCATCTAACCAGAAAACATTTTCTCTTGCCCAAGTTTCCTGTAAGGCCACTATATCATGTTCTTTTAGCTTTTGTAGCCAAATCGGGTCTTCCTGCTTTGCGCGTAAGCCCGCAATATTCCAGGATAGTAGCCTGATATTCCCCCTGCCCAAATCTATTGGGCCTTTACCGACTGTGGTTGATAAGTTACATGATGGGACAATAAAAGCATTATCGTAGCTAAGGGCTTTCTTGCTTGTATGATCATGCTCTAGTCAGTAATGTATGTCTGATTTGCGAGGGCTGAAAATCTATTCGACAGAATTAGATCGTTAGTAGGCGTGTTCTTTAAAATATTAACTGTACCACCGACCCTAGGTTGCTTTGTCACCCATTGGTTAACTTGTAGGGGCGAAATTACTCTATCTTCAGCCCATGCATTATTAATATGCTGTGACCTAGTTTTCCCACTGCCACCTATCCTATGTACTGGGGGATAGAAAAAACCCAGAGGCATAGCGCGAACGCCCTTACCTACTGGGTCCAGTGGTGAACCATCCCAGAAGAGGCGGCTAGAGACATTGCGAGATTTAAAGTTGACTATTACACAGTCTCCTGCTACGCATTTCTTAGTTTTGCCCACCCAGTTGACCCTTCTTCCTGTCAATATATTATCTGCAATGTTACTTTCACCCGAACAGTTCGCATTGCACCATTTTTTAATATGCTCAAGAAGGGTTTCGTGTTGTTCTACCTCCCCGTCAGCAAGTTTAGGCACATTTACCAATATTGCTACAAACGGTGTTGCATCCGGTGGTAAATTTACTGGGGGTACCATTCCCGCCCGTCCCCCTTGTGAACCTCTAGGTCTTACTATTGGAGTTAAACTTGGTACAGCTTCTAAAATAGGCGTAGATATACCCTTATCGACTTTTCCTTTATTATGCACAGGGTTATCAATGACCAAATTTGTAACCGTGTTAGTCAACAGGCCGCCAACCTTGGGTGCAGAAACCTGTACAACTGGAGGACATGACGACATTTGTATGGATGAAGAAAGGGCCTGAGTATTTAAAAAGTCATTAATGCAGTCGCATTTCGCCAGTAGGTCCTTAACACAATCCTTCAGAGTCTCAGTGATATCAGTGGCAATCTGGATTAGGGCGGATTCAAGTCTGTCCGAAAAAAGTTTTTCTAGTAGAGACGAGATTCCCTCCTCAGTGATGTAAATAGCACGTTGATCCCCAGGCTGACTGCTTGCTGTGCTCTCTATGTCGCTGGAGGCCACAGGTATAGGAGGTATCACTGTTTCAGACAATACCGGGATCGGAAGTACAGTAGGGGACTGGGGCATGATAGGTCTACAAGACTCAATAATGACCCTAGGTTCCAGCGGAATACAGTTGATGGTGGAAGTGTTCGTTGTGTCAGCGCTCACTGGAGTAGTTTCAAGACCCAGCTCACGCTCTGACTCAGCAATCTGGGTAGAGAGTTCGTCCACTTTCGTGGTCAGATAAGTGATTATGCTGGTAGTGTACTTAGGAACCTTAGCTTTTACTTCACCTACCACCGATGTTACTAGTTTACGCTTACCCATGATGTTAGGGATGTAGCCCGTCCCGTCCCTGTTCGTCCTTAGACGGCCCGCCCTCTGCCCGGGCTCCGCCCGGCGTCGCCCGCGCGGCGTCGCCCGGAGGCGTCTTTGTAGCGCCTCCGGGCGCGAAGAGTGCGGGAGGCAGGAAGTGCCCGCAAAGCTCGCTGGGAGCTGTAGTCTCCAGCCGCGTGGATGGAGCAGTGGCGGCGAGACTTACAGCGTTCCCCACCCAGGAGCTGGAGCTGCTCTCGGCGTGCTGGCGTGCTGGCAGGTAAGCTCGCTTCTGGAATGACCCCCCGCTCCACCGAGGTACTCTATATGTACATCAATCTGGTAAGGCCGTACATCACTATTGGGGTATTGTTGCAGGCATTACGTGCTGTATTAATCACTTGAGGCGGTATTCAAATCGGCTGTCACATGCTGAACTATATTGCCTTGTGTATTTAAAACGTCGCGCTATATTCACAGGTCGCATGTTTCTCAATAACTGGCTGGCTGGCTGAAACTGTATTATGCAAGGTATGGAACTTTAACATCACACACCCACCTGGAGCATTCACTGGAGCATTCACCCAATTTAGCGTAATCCCACCTCGTAATGGCGAAGAAAAATTTCCTTGTTTGCAGTGCACCTACCTTCAGTGCTTCTGCTAGTCAAGTTGTATGTGGGACTGGTGAGAGGCAAAGTCTAATGTCAAGAGTCAATGTCTATGGTGCCTTCCCCTTAGGACCCAATAATGTCGCTACGAGTCAAGGGATATGTAGTTCCCACGTTAACATTGGTATGTAAACGCTGCTCGTATAAATTTCAGTCTAGCGATCCAATTTACAAAAAAAGACTCTCCACCTCCTGCGATCTCAATGTGATACGAAGGGATACTACAGAGACAGAAGGAGAGGAGCAATAAAGCAAAAGGAACACTGCATCCGCACAAGCCACACCCGTCCATAATTCCCGAATACTCTCTGTATGTTGATAAAGCCTATTTACCGTCTGATTGCTCACCTAAATTAGCGTAATCCCCCATGGTGCAGAAAAATCTCCTCGTTTGCATAGCACATACCTTCAGTGCTTCTGCTAGTCGAGTTTGTGGGAGAAGGCAAGAGGCGGAAGTGTCATAAAAAGAGTCAATTTCAATGGGGTCTTCTTGTTGCAACCCGAAAATGGCATGTTGCCTCTTCAGCTTTCTCCACACCAAGACATGCAGCCTGCAATGGCAGTTTGCATGGTCTTGGAGAGAGGTCGATAGGGTGGAACAATTTGTGCTGTATCCCTAGAGGACCCTCTTCAGTCCCAACGCCCTGGTTACCAGGGGTATCATTTCCTAGGGATGTATAGGGGTTGCTAAAGCTTTGCCAATTGTGGGACAGTTTCAGGGAAAGAAAACTAGTACTGTGAACCTCGTTAGCAGAGATCCAGTACACCTCAGTCAAAGTTGCATCAAAAACTAAGCAAAAGGGAGTGGGGGTAGGTACTGCAAAAGCCACCCAGTTTCTCACACACACAAAAAGTGATAGGAGGAATACTTGCAAAGTATCTAACCGATGGTAGTCGCTCGGGGTAACATTCCAACCTATCATTTGATTGCCCACTATTGCAACTTACATTAAATCCAGCCATATGCAAATCAGACTTGGTCCTTGGTTCCAATTCGAATAGGCCAACAAGAACTGCCAAGCAGATGCTCTCTGAACTGAAACACAAGCAACCAAACAGCGATTTCAGCCTATTTGGGCCTCTTCGGACCTCTTCGGTCAGATTCTGCAATCCCTTCGGCTACACATGGACTCTGCACAATAATTCTTGATGAACATTAGTCATTCGTCATCATCAAAGCTTAATTTGCAAAAATGGGCCCCAAGGTTTTCCTAGGGACTGGTGTCAGAGTTGCAGACTACCAATGCCGCTTAGACTTGATTCTGCCTCACACTTCTTTCTCCCTCTGCTCTACATCGTTTGTCTCTTTATTTCACTCTTGCAGTTTCCTTTTCATCCCTGCTTCCCCCTTTGTCATTGTTGTTTGGTGGGACACACATGTTTACATTTTCAACAGTGAGTCTCATTTGTAAGCATGCCACTCTTGCTGGGCAGCCTTATCTGTCGGGGAACATCCCTTACAACGCAACTTTTACCACGCAGTGCCTTTACGACGCAACTTTTACAATGCAAACCATTACAACGCATTGCGCTGGGGGCGCTCTAGGATAGGGAATAGGTTTAATGTACTATCCAACACCTTCCCTACTATCCACGGGGACTGGAGTTGGAATAGTAAATTAAACTATTCACTATCCAGCGCCCCAAAGCACTATGCGTTGTAAAGGCATGCGTTGTAAAAACCGCGTTGTAAAGGCATGCGTGGTAAAAGCATGCGTTGTAACGTCATACATCCCTAGCTGTCACTCACTGTGACCCCAGTGACCCGGAAGAGCTTCCAAGGCGAGCACAGCACAGCACTGCCGTCGTAACATTCGATTCGGGCTCCAAGGAGGTGGTCTATGTGACCACGGCACCACGTACAATTTTCTCCAGGCTCTCGGCTGTCCTGCTGCAGAATTCATCTGACCCTGCACTTGACATTCAGCAGGGAGTCATGCGGCTGAAAGTAAACTTGTAGCTATAAAATGTTTTGTTTACAGAAGTCTGAGGATATTAGGCAATAGCTACACCATGACAAACTCCATGATAAAACACACCCGTGACAGAAACCTGCATCAGGCAATATGAAACCCTAATAGAATGCCTCAACTGACCATGGTGTATGGCTGCCTCTCTACTCATTTATTAACATACCCTTTAGAAAGGGTGACTAAAGCGCCTCAGATGATGTACCATCATCTCTGTGAAATAGACACAGGCACACGGAGTACCTGAGAGCTCCCGGAAAGGAAGTCTAGGCAGTCATCGTGCCTGGCCCCGCCCCATGGTACTGAATTAACTTCCGGTGATCTTGTTCAACTCTTCCATAATAAACAAATGAGTTTAAAAAAGAATCCGCACGGGCGATGATTATTAAAAAATATATATTGTTTGATAAAGCGCGTGTGCCATTTTTATGTGCTGTAAATACCAGAAGTTTCCATTACCCAAATGCCAGTACTCCACTTACCTACCGGGGAAGAACAGACTGCCAAGGCTGTCTTGTTTAGATTCGAACCCATGATTTCCAGAAGAACGCATTTTGTCAGTACTGAGAAAATTCAGCTCACTGAGCCATACTGAAAAACATTGATTCAGGGCTCCTACCTGTAGCGGTCAGCAAAATTACAGTTTGTAAAAATTAGTTTCTGCTGGACTGCTTAACCCTCTGTCTTGCATTCCCCACTTTATAAATCTTTATTTAATGCCTTTTAAATCCAGGAGCAAACTTGCCTTGGAGTCTAATTCAAATAACTCCTGCCTTCATTTCCCATATGGTTTACATTTCTTGGCTTTTTGACACCTCTGGGCACGCTCGGTTTAAGTACAGTTGTACTGTCTAGCCATGGACCCAAGTGGGATATACATTTAGAATTATAGAGTCAGTTATTAAAATAATCTAATCTAAATAGATAACAAATCTTATAACACCTTAACAAATATAAAAATCAGACCACACACCAAGACCTCTACCCCATTCCTCCTATCAATATACTTGCCTCAAGTCTCTAGATTTCAAGTGCCTGGACTCTTTTGCAGTGTTTATTGATCTGCTACTGAGACACATAGAGTAGCCCCCTATTATCCAACTCAACTTTGATATTTCCTGACCTAGGCATTTTCTAGTTGTTCTTGTGCTTGTGAACCGGACAGCCAGAACAAGGCATGAACAGGTCCAATGAAATGCCCTCATTCCTGCAACTTACCAGTGGTCAGTACTTTTGGTCAACAAGGGTAAGACACTTCCATGGCACTTGGCACAAAATCACAATTGCAGCTAGTCACATAGGTTCCTGGGCCTTGACACTTGTGTATGGGAATGTATGTGTGGCGTGGCAAGGGGGGCTGTGCGGCAAAGGTTAGGCAGAGATTCTCTTAGGAATAGTAGACAGTGCCGCTGCTGCAGTACTGGTCTCTGAAACCAAATATAAAACTGGCATGACTAGATACAAAAAACGAAATAGGATGTAACCGACTTAATACTGCGCAAGGGGCTGAGGTAATATAAATTTTATGGTCATGTTGTGTTCCCTAGCGAGTACCCCCCCGACTCCATGTACGAGTTAAAAGTGCATGTAACTTCCCTCCTGTACAAGCTATGAAGACGCAAATACATTTGCGTCCAACGTTAACTTGTCCTCTTTCAGACCCACCATGAATGGGTTCGATGGTCCGTTCCTAAGTATGCTATGCCAACGTCTTTTTGAAGTGTATTCCTACGTTTTTCAGCCTGGCTGAAAGTAGGCCCTGAATCTCTGCCACCGAGCCTCTTTTCTGGCTTCTGACTGCGAGGGCCCCTGCCCAAGCAGCCCCCGTACCCGTGAACTCTGACTTACTTCTAGCGCGGCCCTCCGTGCTCAGCTCAGCCTGCTGCCTGCCAAGACTGACTATAACCTTCGAGTTATCTGTTTTCCTCCCCGAAGATACATTCCAGCCTGCTAGTTTCAGTAAACACCCTTCCTCAGCTACAGGGCTAAAGGGCCGACCTGTCTTTATGCAAGTAAATTCATAGCCTCTGTTGCCATGCTTCCATGGAAGGCCCCATGCCCCCACGCTTCTCATACAGACACTCAGGCGCTTATACACGCACTCACAGCAAGTATAGAATAGCTTCTGCTCTAGTGACATTTCTGCCCAGATAGCTTAGTTCCTAAACATCAGATATCAGATATGATAGAAGCACAAGTTGATCTGACATGCCAGACTTCTGTCTCTTTCCGTCAGTGTAAATGTCAAGTCCCCTGCACCCCGTCTATCACACGTCATGCAGCTGCGCGCGCATCCAAGCTTCCGATTTCTGCTGACATTGCAACATTCTGTTAGCACCACCCCTTGGTGCCACCCATTTACGTCACCTATCAGTGACGTTTCTAGCACACACGCCTAGTTTACGCCTAGTTTATGCCTCTTGATGATGTACTAGTACCACGTGTATACTGTTATCTTGTTTTCTCTCAGCTGTTACGCCTCTTACATTGAACATTATGATGTAAATCAAGTATATAAGCTATGTATTGTCAATAAACGTGAGCGCGCTCATCTATCCCTTCTGACACCCTGTGTGGTGGTCAGAACATGATATCCTGATTCCTTTATGAGGAATAAAAACCCTTAGAAACTCTTACACCACGGACTCTGTTTTCCTTCATTCTGATTGAGTTATCATTAATTAAGTACTTACCTGCATAGAAATTAAGAGAGTAAATTAATTATTTACGTCATTTTGGCGCCCGAATAGGGACTCCTCCCCCACCTCACGCGCCGGAAGGTGCGTTGCAATCCGTGTCCCCTGCCATCAGTTAGACGGACTACACGTGTACTGGCAGGACTTCCTGCATCCCCCTCTGACACACGGAGGTGACGAAGACTGCAATCAGTGCCCAGACGAGGCGGTGAGGAGTGCGGAGGATCCCGACCAGAGCCCAGCCGAAAGAAGCAAGGTCCGAGGTGTGAAGAGGCCCACCAGGTTTCCGAAGTTTTCCGAAGTTTTCCGAAGTTTTCCAAAGTTCCGAGCCGAGTCCAGTCGAGTTTTCCGAGGCCTTCTGTTTTCCGTGCTTCCCGGTGAGTACCATTGCTGGGTCGTATCTAGACGGGTTTGGGTACGCAAGTCCGGTCTGCACTGTTTTTAGGCAGTGTATCTGTACTGTTTAGCAGTATATAAAGTATTCCGAATTTCTGCACTGTTACAGCAGTGTATCTGTATCGTTGAGCGGTACATTCAGAGTAGGGGGAAGTTAGCTATGTCTTTACGTTTTCATGTAATTAATGTCGTGGTATGAATGTGATTGTTTTTGTGCATTATTGTGTTTTCTTGTATAAATAGTTACAGTCGACATTAAGTATCAAGGATCAAGCATTACAGTATCAAGTAGGCACAATGCCGTTTTTCAACAAGTTAAGGCAGATAGGGACTAGGAAAGGGATGTTAGAGGAAGAGATTCCAATCCCCCCTAGGGACACTCCAGGTAATTTTATGTACAATAAACATGGCATAGACGCCATCCTGTATCTAGAGTTATGGACCGATTATACCAAGCACCTAGAGGAAAGATACCGATGGCCAGTTAACGGAACATGGGATGCCGAGTGCATCATAAAGGTAGAAGAAATATTACGGAAAAAGAAAGCCAGACAATCTCAGAAAGACGCCATAGAATTTTGGCGTAAGGAATCACGTAAGCGTGCTGAAAGAGCACTCCGTAGAGAAGACAGACTTCAAGAATCAGAAAAGGCCCAAGAAAACGAATTAGTTACTGAGGGAATTCGAGTAAAATTAGAACAAATAGATCGTACCCAAACTAGCCAAGTAAATAACATGTATCTTTTGGCCGAAGGTACCCCTGACGCCATCCCAGAAATACCGAAAAATTTGCCGTCACCATTGGTTCCAACTAAAGTAATGCACAAGACTACTAAAGACATATTCCTAAATTCCTATCTAGATGATGTAGCACCAGCTTACACCAATCTGCCTGTTCGCGCCCTGCCTGCAGACAGGGACGGGGGTGGTACTCCACCCCCAGGTCACGTTCCGCCGGTACCACAACAGACTTCTCCTGTTCCGCCAGCCCCGCCACTTCCCCTACTCAAAACTAACCTACCAAAACCACGTTTGCCTGATCCACCTAAACAACAAGTTCAACAAGTTCACGTTCAGATACAGACTCCGCGGAGAGATAATGCCCAAGCATCCGCCTCAGGAGGTACGACAGCGGGTCTACAGACCCCGCCACCGACACACAGATTGCATTTAAAGGACACACAGAATCCTTTCCAGTCTCCCCACTACACATCCCGGCTTGAGGCATTGAAAGATAGGATGTCATTCTGCAGATATGATCCAGTACCCGGAACAGACGATCTAATGGTATTAGCATCACTACGCTTAAGATCAGCCACCGACAGCTTGTTATGCTGTGTGGGAATGCAGGAAGCCCTCGACAGACTATACAAATTCATACAGACAGGGAAAGACCCCGACAGTGTCCAAGCTGCCATGTATAAACAGAAAGTAGACATTCAAAAACAGCTATTACGATTCTTCATTAATTGTGTAATAAGAGAACGAGACAGGCCTGGAACAGATCAGAGTGAATTAGACGTATTGAACAAGTGGGGCCAAAATATAGCCGAAGCAAAACATGACAAGGGGACTTGCATAGCCGCTATGTCCCAGAAAATTAGAAAGGCAGTATTAACTGCGCATCAAGAAGCAACTGATAAAACTTCCTCCGAGGAAGAAAATGAAGATGAGACATCAGGAAAGTCTACAGACATTATAGCATATGTAGGTAGGGGAAACTACCTTAGGAAAGGTGTCCGTCCGGAGAGCAAGAGAGTTTTCTTCTCTGCCTTAACGAATCCGAATTCTGCTGAGCATCAGTTCCAGGAGACTGATAAACGGCTTCGAGATCGAGTTGGGTACCATGTACTCAATTCTATGGATGAACAAGAACTAGCCCGATCAGCTGTATCATGGGCCGAGAATGCCGACATATATAATGATGATACCGTAGCACAGACATTTTTGAACCTCTCCCCCGACGAACAGAAATTAGCAGGTGTATACATGATTCAGCACCTTCTCATCAAATACAGAAAACATTATTCCGATCCAGGTCCCTTACACGAGACACTGGAAGCACTACTGATGGATAGATGGAGAGGCTTAAGTACCAAATTAGTTCAAATAATTCTAGAACAACGACGCAGATATGATACCTTTGTAAGTTCTGAATATGTTCCCGCCCCACCTCCAGAGAGGAAAATGTACCATATGCAGTGCGGGGGTGGTATTGAAAGTCAGAACCCCTTACGAGAAGTACACCCTGTTATGGGTGAGGACAAGGTTTTGAGACGCGTGTATGTACACACGCCTCTGACTAAATTAGAACTGTTAGAAATGAAGAAATTAGTACCGTGCCATGATAAAGACCCTGCAGGTTTTCATAGAGAGCTCAAAGATATGTTACTGATGGGAGATTACACGTATGATGATATCATGAAAATGTTAAAAGTATTACTGCCTACGGGGATATTCGAGAAACTGAAAGAAAAGGAATGGGAGGTGGGAGACACAAAGATTGCCTGGGCAGAAATAGAAGACGAAGAGAAAAAACGGATTCCAGGGTTAGGCCTTGGGGACAAAACTAAAGCATTACCAGGTTTGATAGTACAGGTCCTGCCCAGATTATTGACAACTAGAAAAGAAGATTGGGACGCAATCTCGTCCTGTAAACAGAAACAAGATGAAGATACTAGCGACTTTTATTCAAGATTCGAGAAATGTTTTATTATCAATAGTGGCCTCCAGCCAAGTAGCGAGTCGTACCCGCATCTTTTTGTATCAAAGTTAGTCGAGAATTCCCTACCGTTAGTTAAAAATAGAGTGTATAAGGTCGAGAGTACATGGCAAGCAAATACGCCATCCCAGATGTTACAAATGTTACAATATCACCAGAATAGAATTAGGGAAGAACAAGATCAGGAACAGAAACGTATGAAAGACACGAAAATGAAAATGTTAGTAGCTCAGACGGTCCCATCCGACAGTCACAGGAAAGGTACGACCCAGACAAGTCACACTGCAGCTCCTGTTAAAGGGACATGCAATTATTGCAAGCAGCCAGGTCACTACGTACACGAATGTGCAGTTCTGAAACATAACATAGCGACAGGTAAAACTAAAGAAAGACCGCATCCGCCTAGACAAGACCATAACCAGCATCAGTCTACACAGAATACACAGCCTATGCATGCATCTGCACAGACAGCACAGACCGTAGCAGTACCACAGCCACAGCCCATTGCTGCAACTCAGCAAGTCTCACAACAGATGTACCAGTATGCCCAGTCTGCTTACCCCGAATATTCCCGATATACATGAAACAGCCTAGAGAGGGAAGGTGGCTTGCCTCTTATCGAGATTCCTGTAGATCAAGAAGGTCCTTATGTACACAGTCAAGTATTGGGGAAAGACAGAAAGTTTTTAATTGACACAGGGGCAAGTCGCACTACAATAAGTCATGACGAAGTTCCAGGGGCACCCCTCTCAGGCTCACAAAATGTTTCCCTTGGTTTTTCAGGACAGCCTATTGTAAATGAAGTATCAGAACCAGTTCCCCTGGCGGTGGGTCCATTATCACGCGTTACAGACCTGTTACTAACAAAATCATGTCCGGAAAATCTGTTAGGAATTAAAACATTGAAGGCTCTAGGAGCTATAATATGCTGCTCCCCGGAGGGGGTTAGACTCTTTCTGCGGGATTTCAAGGGTCATTACGTTCTTCGTGAGTTTGACGTCAGATTGAAAAATGTACCTGATTACTTGTGGGCAAAAGGCCCAACTGATGTAGGATGTATGCACATTACACCATACCGCGTTACACTCAAGGCAGGTGTTGTATTACCCAGAATCAGACAATACAAGTTACCACCCGATGCTGTAGTGGCTTTACTGAAAATCATTGAAGAGCTCATTGCCCAAGGAGTGGTCGTCGAGACCGACTCCAATATCTGTAATTCACCCATCATTCCGATTCTTAAACGTACTGATCCCAATGCCCCGCCAGTATATCGGCTGGTGATTGATCTTCGAGAATTGAACAAATGCATTATCCCACAGTATCCTGTGGTCCCCGATATATCATCTCTCTTGACTGCTATCGATTCAGAAGCAACGTTCTTTACTGTAATTGATCTCAAGAACGCCTTCTTCAGCGTGCCTATTGATCCAGAGAGCCAATATCTCTTCGGATTCTGTTTAAATGGACGCAGTTTCAAATTTTCGCGCGCACCTCAAGGATTCACAGAAAGCCCCAGCATCTATAGTCAAGCACTGAAGAGACAACTAGATTGTATTCAAATGCCAGTTAACACCGCTTTACTACAATACGTCGATGATCTGCTGATCACCGCACGAAGTGAGTCCGAATGTGAAAAAGCATCACTGACAGTTTTACATTTCCTGGCCGACAAGGGACACAAGGTGTCTCCTTCGAAGCTACAATTCTGTGTTCAGCAAGTTGTGTACTTGGGTCACTTGCTGTCCAAAGTGGGGAGACAGCTCACTCCCGATCGCATTCAGTTAATTGTGAACATGCCGCAACCCAAGACACAAAAGGAAGTGCGGGCCTTCATAGGCCTCACCTCGTACTGCAGACAATGGATTCCCCAGTACGCATTTCTAGCTAAACCACTCATCCAGTTAACGACACAGGAGGCAGCGACTTCGACTGTCCTCCCTTGGACTCAGGAACATACACAAGCTTTTGAAGAATTAAAGAAAGTTTTATGTCAAGCACCAGTTTTAGCGACACCATGTTACAGCAAACCGTTTACACTTTTTGTTACAGAACGTGATGGCACAGCGCTGTCTGTCCTCACTCAAGACCAAGCAGGTTCACATAAGCCTTGTGCTTATTTTTCTAGTACATTGGATTCAGTAGCTCAAGCACTCCCTGCGTGCTTAAAGTCAGTAGCAGCAACAGCGTTAGCAATAAGACAAAGTGATTCAATTGTTTTAGGTCATCAGTTAACAGTTCAAGTACCACATTCTGTGGAGGTTTTGTTAAACAGAACCCAGACTCAACACTTAACTATAGCACGACTGACAGGTTATGAATTAACACTATTCCAGCCACACATAGAAATCAGACGTTGCAGCATCCTGAACCCAGCAACACTGTTACCTACAGTTATGACAGATCCAGCTCCGCATGATTGTATAGAAATAATTAATGCAGTAACTAAGCCTAGACGAGACTTAACAGATGTCCCATTGACAAATCCAGACCTGACACTTTATGTGGATGGTTCATGCATGAGAACAAGTACAGGAGAATTAGTGGCCGCGTATGCCGTGACCACTGAAACTGAAATTAAAGAAACACACCGTATTGACACACTGTCTGCTCAAGCAGCAGAGCTCATCGCTCTGACCCGAGCCTGTATTCTAGCCAAAAACAGAAATGTTAACATATACACAGATTCCCGCTATGCCTTCGGAGTTGTACACGACTTCGGAGTCCTCTGGCAAGAACGAGGTTTTCTGACTTCTCATGGGACCAAGATACAACATGGCCCCCTCATTCAAGCACTGTTAGAAGCAATACATTTGCCCTCAGGCATATCAGTCATGAAGTGTAAGGCACATACTAAAGTCACAGATTCTGTTTCCCAGGGTAACGACCTGGCAGACCAGACAGCAAAACATACAGCATTGACTCACACCCAGACTACTGATGTGACAAAGACAATAGTACAGACACAGTGTATGGCAGTTAGAGATCCCGCCCTAGACGTAATTGACATCCAGACACATGCTACTCCAGAGGAGATAAAGAAATGGACTGAACTAGGAGGGATTCAGACAGATCAAGGTTGGGTGACGAAGGGAAAATCTATATGGTTTCTCCCTGACTCGATGGTTCAAGTCATGATAAATACAGCACATAGTCCTGCCCATCTTGGAGAGAAAGCCATGTTAGACAGTTTACAGAATCTCTGGTACAACAAACACTTACGAGCAGCAGCAAAACAGAAAGTGCGTACTTGCATGATCTGTTGTCAGTTCAATCCAGGTAAAAGCGTCCCTGTTGAGCAAGGTGGATTCCATCCTCCCGATCACCCTTTTGAAGTCCTCCAGATGGATTATATCCAGATGAATAGCTGTAGAGGATTTAAGTATGTCCTTGTAATTGTTTGTGCTCTGTCCCGCTGGACCGAAGCATACCCAGTCCCAGACTACACTGCTCCGACCACTGCCAGACAGTTGGTTCGTGAATTCTTCCCACGGTACGGTTTGCCCCGTGTCGTGTATTCAGATAACGGACAGCCATTCTCGTCCGAGTTGATGAGACAAGTCTCCCTCTTGTTAGGATATCAGTGGAGGTTCCACTGTGTCCGACATCCCGAAGCAGCTGGCCTTGTAGAAAGGCATAATCAGACACTAAAAATCCGTCTTGCCAAGATCTGTCAGGAAAAAGGGGTCGACTGGATAGTAGCCCTGCCCGTGGCACTATTCTACATGAGAATGGTCGCCCACTCAAGATCAGGGCTATCCCCGTACGAAGTGGTCTTTGGCAGACCACCGAATATGTGGGGGACGCCCGTTCCGAAAAAGATCACTGATGTTGATTGTAACATGTTGACAGATTACCTTGCCTCCTTGATGTCTGCACTCCAATCATGTCGTTCACAGGTTGCCGCAGCGTTCCCTGACAATACCGATGTAAAGGCGCATGAGGTCCGTCCAGGGGACCTGGTACTCGTCCGGAATTTCGACCGGAAAAGTCCGCTGGAGCCCCGCTGGAAGTCTCCAAAGACCGTTCTGCTTACCACCAGGACCGCTGTGAAAATCGAGGGGAGAAAGGGGTGGGTCCACACGAGTCACATCAAACTATGCAATGAACTAAAGAACGGACTGAAACAGGACTCTGACTCGTCCACCCCCACCAAAGACTGTGTTGAAGCACAAGACGTTACCGTTCCTAAAAGAGAAAAGACTCCCCAAGAACTCTACCGAATGAAACTCCGATCTAGCAAGTCAGACAGTTTAATTGTTTAAGTCCTCCCCTAGGTGAATCGGTTAAATAGTTTCTGACATGTATCCCCTAGATCGAGATAGAGAGAGAGAGAGAATAGAAAAGAAACGTACATACTGTAAATCACTGCGTAGTCACTGTATAGTGACGTTGTTAATAATGTTTTTTCTAAGTATTCTAATTATTATTGCCAGCATTCTGCTACCTATATACTGGCCTATTTTCAGGCATGAACAATCTGCTTACAATGTCTCTGCTGAACACACTTTTAGTGAACTCCCTGCACATGAACTCTCTTACAGACTTGCGCTGCGCAACAATACATTCATTAGTATGTTACACCATTCCCATCAGACAAGTAATGCCACAGACTGCTGGATATGTGGCCGACTCCCTCCCTACCAGAATTACAAGGGAGCTCTGCCCCTCTTTCCGTACCCATTCACTCACAATGGATCCTGTGGAGCATGGTTTAAAATAATTAATTCTTTAGATCCTGATACTGCTGTTTTCGATGGGGGCTGGGTTTGGGGAAACTTGAACTTAGTCCTGCTCAACGTCTGTTATCCTGATAAAGAGGGACTTCCCACTCGAATAGGAACTGATCTAGAAAATGAAGTATATGGATTAGGTAATTACACAATAAGCCTTATGATCCTTACTGTTGAATCTGAAGCTGCTCCAGTTTTGCCCCATATGTTAGTATTACCAGTCACAGGTGAATTATGTGTTAGCAAGAAAGGTTCAGTACACATAGGTCATAGTAAATGCACTACTGTGGTCGAGTTCAGTGACCATGGTAAATCGTCCTTTAAAGCTACCAGTCATTCTTACTTTGTTTGCGGTCATACCGCATACATTAGCCTACCCCCAGATTGGGATGGTACCTGTTACATTGCATTCCTTCTGCCACCTGTTTTTCTAGCTCCCCCTGATTACCATAGAAATACGAATCTAGCACCGAATAGACCCAAAAGAGATATTCCCCTTGTCGACTACACAGAAACGGCATGGGAACAGTACACTGATTTCAATAAAGGATTCTTTTTCTTCCTAGGACCTGTCCAAAACAGTAAATTAATACGCAGATTAACGAGAACACTTGAAGCAGTAGCGAATGAAACTGCCTCCGCTCTAGGTAACTTAACAGAGGAGCAGTCTGCTATACGGACTGTTGTCCTTCAAAATCGTCTTGTGATTGACGTCATCTTGGCAGATAGAGGTGGAGCCTGTAAGGTCATCGGGTCAAGTTGCTGTGTTTTCATTCCACAAAACGCACCATCTGTCTATCAAGCTATCACCCGTTTACATAAAATTGCAAATCAGATACATCAGAATCCAGGCACCTGGACTTGGTCCGGTTGGTTCTGGACTACGTTAACAGCTTGGGGATGGAAGATCTTATCCTTCCTAGGCATTGGCCTTGTTATTGTATTCAGTTGTTGCCTGTGCCTGCAGTGTGGGCCAGCGATATGTGGACTGTGTGCCACATCCTGCATTGAGCATTCCAGTTGCCTCTCGAATAGTCAAAGAAAGAAAGACGAACATATAATGTTACAAGAACAAACCGATCGATTTATGAGGATCGATATATCATGAAGGGTCCGTAGGGAACAAGGAGGGAATGAGGTAATATAAATTTTATGGTCATGTTGTGTTCCCTAGCGAGTACCCCCCCGACTCCATGTACGAGTTAAAAGTGCATGTAACTTCCCTCCTGTACAAGCTATGAAGACGCAAATACATTTGCGTCCAACGTTAACTTGTCCTCTTTCAGACCCACCATGAATGGGTTCGATGGTCCGTTCCTAAGTATGCTATGCCAACGTCTTTTTGAAGTGTATTCCTACGTTTTTCAGCCTGGCTGAAAGTAGGCCCTGAATCTCTGCCACCGAGCCTCTTTTCTGGCTTCTGACTGCGAGGGCCCCTGCCCAAGCAGCCCCCGTACCCGTGAACTCTGACTTACTTCTAGCGCGGCCCTCCGTGCTCAGCTCAGCCTGCTGCCTGCCAAGACTGACTATAACCTTCGAGTTATCTGTTTTCCTCCCCGAAGATACATTCCAGCCTGCTAGTTTCAGTAAACACCCTTCCTCAGCTACAGGGCTAAAGGGCCGACCTGTCTTTATGCAAGTAAATTCATAGCCTCTGTTGCCATGCTTCCATGGAAGGCCCCATGCCCCCACGCTTCTCATACAGACACTCAGGCGCTTATACACGCACTCACAGCAAGTATAGAATAGCTTCTGCTCTAGTGACATTTCTGCCCAGATAGCTTAGTTCCTAAACATCAGATATCAGATATGATAGAAGCACAAGTTGATCTGACATGCCAGACTTCTGTCTCTTTCCGTCAGTGTAAATGTCAAGTCCCCTGCACCCCGTCTATCACACGTCATGCAGCTGCGCGCGCATCCAAGCTTCCGATTTCTGCTGACATTGCAACATTCTGTTAGCACCACCCCTTGGTGCCACCCATTTACGTCACCTATCAGTGACGTTTCTAGCACACACGCCTAGTTTACGCCTAGTTTATGCCTCTTGATGATGTACTAGTACCACGTGTATACTGTTATCTTGTTTTCTCTCAGCTGTTACGCCTCTTACATTGAACATTATGATGTAAATCAAGTATATAAGCTATGTATTGTCAATAAACGTGAGCGCGCTCATCTATCCCTTCTGACACCCTGTGTGGTGGTCAGAACATGATATCCTGATTCCTTTATGAGGAATAAAAACCCTTAGAAACTCTTACACCACGGACTCTGTTTTCCTTCATTCTGATTGAGTTATCATTAATTAAGTACTTACCTGCATAGAAATTAAGAGAGTAAATTAATTATTTACGTCAGGGCTGGGGTAACCAGTAAACTATCACACTCATGCAATAGCCCTTGGACATGAATACATTTTAAAATAAATTCAATAGGCAGATATATTTTACAAAAAACGAAATATCAAAAGAAAATGAGCCCCTCAAAAAGTATAACTTTATCTAGTATAATTTTTGTGGAAAAAACTTAGTATCAAACAAATCCTAAACAGTGACATATCGATACCCTATATACCACCAACTCCACGTTGCCTCGCTAGGCGCCCCAGACCTTGGCAGGGTGGCCAGTGCTTCAGGAGCGAGGCTTCCCGAAAATGTAAACACACATTGTCTCCTTTATCTAGAAAGAAGTACACCGGCTCTGGCTGTGCCAGTTTAAAGATGGTTTTACTACACGCAGACATGCAGAGGCAAGAGGCTCACTATCCCAACGTTTTTGCTCTGACGAGCCTTGATCACGGGAAAGTCTCTCTGTATTTTGAATTGCCCATGTGACTGTAAAATGCAGGCCTTAAAATGACACAGCTAGAGCACTTCTTTCTAGATAAAGGAGAAAATGTGTGTGTATATATTACCTACTGGCGGTCGCTAGTAGGTAGTTATAGTTAGGACCTATTTTCCATACGAAATCTGCAACATTCTATTCCCAATATCTTTGGCGCCGGTTGACGAATCTTTATGAACTTTTCAAAACTCGTGGGGCACTCCGGTCTTCTCCTATCCTGAAAGTTTGGGGGTGATTCGTCAAGCAGGGGCCGAGAAAAAAGGGGGGTCCCAAAATGTTTTTTCCCCATGTTATTTCCCATAGGAAATTTTAGACGCAGCTACAGCCCGAACTGCTGAACGGAATTACAACAAATTTTGCAAAAAGGTAGCTCTTGGTCCAGAAAGCGCCCTTTTTTTTAAAAATGGTGTAAATCCGTTCAGTAGTTCCTGAGATATTAAAAAAATTGTGGTAAAAAATCTTTTTCCCATAGGAAACTTTAGACAGTGTTATAGCAAAAACTGATGAACGGAATTACACCAAATTTGTCAGAAAGGTTCTGCTTGGCTCAGAAAGTGGTGGGGAAATTAAGGAATAAAGATAGTGATATCTATGGCCGCGGTGGATCCGCGGATCCTCCCGAGCACGAGTTTTATGCTAACTTGCGGTCAACACTCCAAACCAGGAAGTGTTGGCAGCCATCTTGTGCCTCTGTAGAACCGAGGCACAAGAAATCTCTCAAAAAAGTGAGCAAAACGCAAAAAGGGGGCAGGGTAGAAACATCCTGCTTAGGGGGTCCCACAAGGACCCCAGGGACAAAAAAACATTTTTTTTTTTAAATCGCAGGATGCGAGTATGATCCGTGCATCCAGCTGTGAAAAAAAAATAGCGCTTTGTTGCTGATTAGCCCCCTGGGGGGACAAGTACTGGGGGCAATGTGTTTACTGTAATGGGGGCCCAGAGGGGCCCGGGGACCGCCACCCCTGGGGCTTTTCTGAATTATGGGGGGGCTCTCAGCTCCCCCAGCCCCGGGGACCGCCACCCTTTATGAATGCATGGGTGGGGGTTCAAAGGCCAACCGCAGCCCCAGAGACTGTCACCCCCGGGGTTTATGAAAGTATATGTGGGGAACTCAGCCCCCTCGCAGCTCGGGTACCGCCACCCCCCGGGGCTTTAAAGTTTAACATGGGGTGGCATCCAAGCCCCCCAAACCGCGGGGACCACCACCCCCGGGGCTTAAAAATAATTGTGCAGCGGGGGGCACACGAGCCCTGCTGCCCCGGGGACTGCCATCCCGGGGCTTTTTTTTAAATAAATAAACCTGTGTGGTGGGGGGTTTGAGCCCCTACACGCCCCTGGGACCGCCACCTCCCCGGGGCACTATGTTTTTTCATTTGGGGGTCCATACAGACCCCCAAGCCCCGGGGGCCACCAGCCCCGGGGCTTTGAAAATGTTGGGAGGGGGGCCTCTCCTGGAGCCCTTGATGGCCCTGGGGACCCCCACGGCCGGCTCCTGCTGTGTCCCGGGGTTCCCACCCCCGGGACACTGTGGTTTGCTATGGCAGGGCGGGAGCCTCGCGGCTCCCGCCAAACTTGGTTTGGATTTTGAAAGAGAGAGCAGGGAAACTGGTTCTCTCTTTCAAAATGCAAACCAAAATGCTTTTCCACACGGGGTGCTACATCTTAGCAGCTCCCCATGTGGAAAAGCGATGCCGGCTCCTGAGGGACGCGGGGAGCCGGCAGGACCGTGGGGGGTTTGGTGACCCCCCCAGGGTCCTCAACGGAGAGGACCAGCCCCGGGGGATGGGGTCCCTGTGGCTATTAGTGGTCCGGAAGGGAGGGCCACGCGTCCTCCCTCCTCAAATATATATATATTTTTTTAAAAGGCCAGCCCCGGAAGATGGGGTCCCCGAGGCCATAAAAGGCCTAAGGAGGGGGGCAAGGCAGCCCACCTCCAATAAGAAAATGAATTTAAAAAATGGCCATGCCCTGGGGAGTGGGGTCCACGGGGCAGAATATGGCCTCAGGAGGGGGGCCACGCGTAGCCTCAAAACACCTCTCTGCAACGCAGCTCTCTGGCGCATACTGGAGGTACCTGGTGGGTTAGTTTGCCCCCAAGGACCCTCCGGATTAAGGAGGAAATAATTCTCCAACTTAAAACGTGCCGCAGAGCATGTTTGCAGACAAGTCACCTCAGGCCACGCCCCCTTCCTTCACCATTGTGCAAACGCGCCCCGTGGCGAGTTGTAAGTTGGGGAATTAATTAAGCATGGGCGAAATTTGCGAATTCGCGATCCGTGAATTCGCGGATTAGCAAATTTGCGATATGCAAAAATCGTGAATTTGTGCGAATTTGCAGATTTTTTTATTTTTATGTGTTCGCGGGGCGCTTTGCGTGTTCGCGGGGCGATTTGCGTGTTCGCGGGGCGCTTTGCGCGTTCGCAGGTTTTTTTTGTGCGAGACCGCGATGCGCCCTCTGGTTCATCACTGCCACCCTCTCAATTTTTTGTGCCCTTCTGCCCTCTGTACCACTCGTTTTTGTGCCTTTCTGCCCCCTGCCCCACTAGTGTTTGTGCCCTTTTGCCTTCTGCCCCACTCATTTTTGTGCATTTCTGCCCTCTGCCCAACTAGTTTTTGTGGTCTTCTGCCCCTTGCCCCACTCGTTTTTGTGCCATTCTGCCCTCTGTCCCACTCGTTGTTGTGCCCTTCTGCCCTCTGCCCCACTCATTTTTGTGCCATTCTGCCCTCTGCCCCACTCGTTGTTGTGCCTTTTCTGCCCTCTGCCCCACTCGTTTTTGTGCCATTCTGCCCTCTGTCCCACTCTTTTTTGTGCCCTTCTGCCCTCTGCCCCACTCGTTTTTGTGCCCTTCTGCCCCACTTGTTTTTGTGCCCTTCTGCCCTCTGCCCCACTCGTTGGTGTGCCCTTCTGCCCTCTGCCCCACTCGTTTTTGGGCCCTTCTGCCCTCTGCCCCACTCTTTGGTGTGCCCTTCTGCCCTCTGCCACACTCGTTGTTGTGCCCTTCTGCCCTCTGCCCCACTCGTTTTTCTGCCCTTCTGCCCTCTGGCACACTTGTCGTTGTGCCCTTCTGCCCTCTGCCCCACTCGTTTTTGTGTCATTCTGCCCTCTGTCCCACTCTTTTTTGTGCCTTTCTGTCCTCTGCCCCACTCGTTTTGTGCCATTCTGCCCTCTGCCCCACTCGTTGTTGTGCCCTTCTGCCCCTTGCCCCACTCGTTCTTGTGCTATTCTGCCCTCTGTCCCACTCGTTGTTGTGCCCTTTCTGCCCTCTGCCCCACTCGTTTTTGTGCCATTCTGCCCTCTGTCCCACTCTTTTTTATGCCCTTCTGCCCTCTGCCCCACTCGTTTTTGTGCCCTTCTGCCCTCTGCCCCACTCGTTTTTGTGCCCTTCTGCCCTCTGCCTCACTCGTTGTTGTGCCCTTCTGCCCTCTGCCCCACTCGTTTTTGTGCCATTCTGCCCTCTGCCCCACTCGTTGTTGTGCCCTTCTGCCCCTTGCCCCACTCCTGTTTTATTTTAGAATGGCGCCATTCTAAAATAGTTACTAAGTTAGCTTCATCAGGAAGCACTAATAGATAAAGTAAAGCAGGTGCTCGAGTTGAAGCTCAAATTCAGTTAAACTCGAGCACCTGCTTCATTTTATCTATTAGTGCTTCCTGTTGAGGCTAACTTAGTAACTATTTTAGAATGGCGCTGGCAGCTTGCCGGCATCATTCTAAAATAGTTACAAGCTTGAAGCTTGAACTTTTGCCCCCCGGATCCGTTCCGCTCGCGGATTTGCGAATTTTTGGCAAATTCGCGGGAATTCGTGGATAGGGAATTTGCCGAAAATCCGCAAAATCCATGAGCGGAACGGATTTTGTGCCCATGCTTAGAATTAATTCTCTTTCAATACTGAGGGTCCCTGCACCAGGGAGCTGCACTGCAGACAGGTGTTCAGAGGCCACGCCCCTTTTTACACCTCTCTGCAACGCAGCTCTGACGCTTACTGGAGGTACCTAGTGGGCTAGATTGACCCTAGGGACCCATAGGATTCAAGGGGACTTAATCTCTCAACTTAGAACAGCCACAGGGTTCGTTTACACAGTGCCACGCCCCCTTCCTTCACCACTGTGCAAACGAGCCCGTGGCAAGGTGTAAGTTGGGGAATTAATTCTCTTTCAATACTGAGGGTCCCTGAGGGCCAACTAGCCCAACAGGTATCTCCAGTATGCGCCAGGGAGCTGCACTGCAGACAGGTGTTCAGAGGCCATGCCCCTTTTTACACCTCTCTGCAACACAGCTCTGTGGCGCTTACTGGAGGTACCTAGTGGGCTAGTTTGACCCTAGGGACCCTTAGGATTCAAGGGGACTTATTCTCTCAGCTTAGAACAGCCACAGGGCGCGTTTACACAGTGGTGAAGGGAGGGGGCAGGGCCTAAGGTGATGGGTGCAAACATGCCCTGTGGCGCATTTTAAGTTGGGGAAATAATTCCCCTTCAACCCTGAGGGACCCTGGGGGCCACCTAGCCCACCAGGTGCTTCCAGTAAGCGCCACTGCGCAGCGTTGCAGAGAGGTGGTGCAGGCCGTGCCCCTTTTTATACCGCTCTGCAATGGCGCTAACTGGACATACCTAGTGGGCTAATTTGCCCCTAGGGACCCTCAAGAATCAAGGGGACTTAATCTCCCAACTTAAAACGGCCACAGGGCGTGTTCACACAGTGGGGAAAGGAGGAAACGGGGCCTGAGGTGACGTGTGCAAGCACGCCCTACGGCACGTTTTAAGTTGGGGAAATATTTCTGCTTCAATCCTGAGGGACCCTGGGGGCTAACTAGCCCACCATGTGCTTCCAGTAAGCGCCACTGCACTGCGTTGCAGAGAGGTGGTCCAGGCCGTTCCACTTTCTACACCTCTCTGCAACGCAGCTCTGTGGCACTTACTGGAGGTACCTAGTGGGCTAGTTGGACCCTAGGGACCCTCAGGATTCAAATGAACTTAATCTCCAAACTTAAAATGGCCACAGGACGTGTTTACACAGGAGTGAAGGGAGGGGACGGGGCCTGAGGTGACATGTGCAAACATGCCCTGTGGCGCGTTTTAAGTTGGGGAAATAATTCCCCTTCAATCCTGAGGGCTCCGGGGGGCCATGTAGTTCACCAGGTGATTCCAGTAAGCGCCACTGGGCTGCGTTGCAGAGAGGTGGTCTAGGCCGTGCACCTTTTTACATCTCTCTGCAACGCAGCTCTGTGGCACTTACTGGAGGTACCTAGTGGGCTAGTTGGACCCTAGAGACCCTCAGAATTCAAGGGGACTTAATCTTCCAACTTAAAACGGCCACAGGGCGCGTTTACACAGTGGGGAATGGAGGGAACAGGGCCTGAGGTGATGTGTGCAAACACGCTCTGTGGCACATTTTAAGTTGGGGAAATAATTCCCCTTCAATCCTGAGGGCCCCTGGGGCCCAACTAGCTCACCAGGTGCTTCCAGTAAATGCCACTGCGCTGCGTTGCAGAGAGGTGGACTAGGCAGTGCCTCTTTTGACATCCCTCTGCAAAGCAGCTCTGTGGCGCTTACTGGAGGTACCTAGAGGGCTACTTGGACCCTAGGGACCCTCAGGATTCAAGGGAACTTAATCTCCCAACTTAAAACGGCCACAGAGCGTGTTTGCACATTGGCGAAGGGAGGGGACGGGCCTGAGGTGACGTGTGCAAACACACCCTGTGGTGCATTTTAAGTTGGGAGACATCCTTCCTGACATCACTCATGACATCATCCTTGTGATAGAGTGGCAGACCTCTCGCCCTAATATAACCTTTGATACACATATACAAAAATAGAAACTAAAATGTTCAAAAAAATGGGCATACCAATACCAGTTACAATAACCTATTCAGTAATTCTAAGATCTACATACACATCCACTCATTCACCAACTGTCCTATATAGTAACTCATACATGTACTCACTCATCATAGGTACTCATACTCCTATACATCCTGTTACACACAGCCACTCATCCATAGAATTACTCACACACATAGTCACTCATGCTAATAAAGAATCAAACATCCATTTACTTGCATATACAGTTATACACACACCACCACACTTACTTCGACAGAAACGTACACATACTTACTCTTTTGAACAATCACTTATAGAAACACATACTTATTCATACAGGAACTCTTCCTATCTCTCACTCTCACATATACTCACATATATACACACCAATACTCACATATACTAGTTTAAAACATATGTAGTTACTTATAAAGACACTATTGAGACAGTCATTCACTCACTAACACACCCATACACACCCCATACACACACTCATCCACCCATACAGTCCTGCTCACATACTGTCTTCAGCACATAGCAATAGTGACTCACTCATTCATGCATGTATGCACTAAGTAATACCCCCCACTGAACCATACAGATGAGACACTCCTACTGATACTCAAAAAACCAACCAATAACCCATATAGACATTCAAGTAGCTACTCACCAACCCATGCAGCCAATTATACACAAAGTGAGAGACTTATACAGATATTTACATATTTAAACATTACTCACTAACCCATGTGTTCACTAAGATACACTTAATCAGTCAGTTATACAATCAATTTTTCAAAAAACAATCCTCCATTTAGACACTTATATACCCATTTATTCTTCCATCGAACTTGAGATATACATATATAAAACATAATTAATTTTCAGAAAAACACACATTCACTGGATGATGTAATCAGTGATGTCATTTGAGATGTCATCAGTGATGTCATGAGTGATGTCACTGACCATGTCATGAGTGATGTAATATGTGACGTCATCAGCAGTGCATCGCGGGCGCGCGAGTTACAGTTAGCTGAACTAACTATAACGGGGGAATTTCTATGGTTTTGTACGAGTGAAATGTCCAGCTAGCTATAACGCCCCTGAAACCTATATTTTTTCCAGTGAATTTCTAAGATTTTTTAAATGCTAATTCCTAACTATAACGTGCCTGAAGCCTATGGTTTTTCAGTGTATATATATATATCCAAGCTCCAAGTACCCAACATACATGGAGCACCCAAGCGCCAACATGCTCCTAAAGAGACTTTATGGTATACAGTCTACCAGTACAACAATAACTTTAAGCAGTTCAATGTGCCATGGATGCCTGACGCGTTTCGAAGTGTCCCCACTTCTCTTCAGAGGCTTCAGAAATTGAAGACGCATAGGACATCGCCCTCATCATTTAAATGCTCCAATGCATGCCCTAAATGAGACTCTCTGCCGCGACTAGCAGAGCATTATGGGCCTTGTAGTGTTCGTTGGGTACTTGGAGCTTGGATACATATGATATATACACTCTCCACATGAAATACTTAACGACTCCATCACAACTTCCTACTAAAAAACATAAACACATCACATATTAGGACAACATTAAAAAAGCAGAAAGAGAGCCGACAAAAATGAGGAAGGAAGCCCAAGGGCCTCAGGGATCATTTGGTTATTATGCAGTGCCTTTCTCAATATTTCAAGATAGTGATACTCTTCATTCCCAAATCCTGCTTTTGTACTGTCCTACAAGTCTTTCTTGTCTGTCAACATTGTAGTCCCGCCTTGGTAGTTTCTAGGGACCATCCTCAGGACTTGATGAGTGTCCAACCGTTTTCACATAGCCCGCTCTCCCCGATTCTGCATTTATATCCTAATGTATGTCTGCTGCTCATGTAGGCTTCTACTAGTCTGCACCCCCTCATCCTGCAAATTAATGCCCCTATCCCTGCTCACTTCAAATTCCAACCATTACACATCTCACTAGTTTCCCCACAGCTCACCTTGTGTTTTTTGAGTCAAGTACACCATGACATTTGTTGGGAAATCCTACACTACCCTAACTTTGAAGAAAATACACCCCTGAAAATTGATTGGCACTTAAATTGGATATTTAGATCTATAAACCACATTCTGGAATTAAAGTTAATGATGTTCTTGTGGGAATACTTGGGACATGGTAGTACATTCTTTAGAGTGTGTCAAAGCTGCAAATGTGAACTCGGGGCTAAGCCCAGAATGTGCACAAAACTTTTCAATTGTCAAAGTAAGCAAAAAATTAAAATATTTGGGATACACACCCAGGAAGGGCAGTCGACTGTCCAAGCCCTTCTCTTGCTGTAAAACAGGTACTGAAGTAAGCAGCGAGCTAAACGTTTACCATCTATACTTTTTGTACCTAGAATCTGAGAGGTTATACGGCTTCCCCTTACCCTCAAATATCGCCTGTCCCGATCACATAGTTGCTACAGATTTTACATTCAACCACTTACTAAAGAAACCTATCATCATCAAAGCAAACCTTTCCGCTGCATACATACTGTTATGTTCACCGTGTCATGCCTTAACTAGATTCAGTGGTGCTGTCCAAACTCATGAACCTTATAACACTTCCTACATGCTTGGCAATACTTATCTGCCTTCTCAATTCCCTCATTCATTCTGGGCCATCAAGACCACTTCCAAATGCTATGTTTGGTGTAACTGAGTCATAGGTGTCACTTATTCTCTAGGATCATTATTTTCATCCTGAATGACATTGTGGCTACCACTCATTCTTCTACAACCATAATATTATTGCCCACAAAAGGTCTTAAAACTTATCGTGCCTGCAGGTAAATAAGCCCTTCTCCATCACCACAATAGCTCCTTATGAGCCCTCAACACGTAGGCTGTTACCACCTCACCTGCTTCCATTCGCATCACACTGCTAAACCTGGACAGAACAGCACACACTATCAAAGCAATTTAGCATTGAACTTCATATCTTAGGTTGGCCAACTGGGATCTCTGTTGCCATTGTTCACTCTACTCAAATATTGCCTTTTTAAACTCTCCCTCAACTAAACCATGCTATTATTCCACGAGGCCCAAACATGACCTCAATTGTACTTGTGTTTATTGAGCCAAGATAGCCTACATACCACAAAAAATATTGTTCGTAATATCAAGGCGATAAATGAGAACAATATTGTCAAGGAGCCGTAAAACAGGGAAGCGTTCATGGCAAAAAAAAAAATTGATGGTGTGCAAACTATTACAGTAGATTACGTGCAAAAAACATACATTTACAGGAATGAATATATATGTATATGTGTAATATATATAATATAGTAATACGATTTTAGCTAATGTTTATTTAAAAAAAACTCAAAAATTCACTAAAAAAACAAAGCTTAAATTGACATTATAGTCAGGCGCTGAAATGATGTAAGAACCAACATTTAAAAAAAGAAGCAACACTACAATTCGCCAGTTGTAGTTTAGTGAACTAACTATGACTTGTGCCCCTGCCTTGTGCTGCTTATGATTTCTGTAACATTGTGCCTTTTACTTAAATGAGCATAGTTGTTCCTTTAAGGGTTTAAGTTATTGTTTAAGCAGCACCATGGCAATGGAATGTATATGTGTGGCCAGCAAGTCAGTTGCACCTGACTAGATCAAGCTGGTGGATGGGACATTTCCTTCTCCTGAATAAACTTATCTTTATTCTTCACCATGGAGATTATTCTTGATTTTACACTGGCGACAAGGATCACAAGCTGTGTGCTCTGTACCACCCAGAGTGCAATGGTATGGTGGATCGTTTTGTACATGTGCTTAAGGAGACTCTAAACATGTCCAAACAAAGTGTCTCGATTTGAAAAGTAAATTGAATAAAAAGGTTGAAGCTTATAGGTTCACTACCCATGCCACCACAAGGTATAGCCCATTCATCCTATTGAAAAGCAGGCAAACCAACACCTTAGTAGCTCCATTTTGGGTAAATGTTGCTGAATCCAAAAGAAATATAGGTTTTTCCTCTCAACATATGTGGGAGGCAAATGAGAAGAAAAAGGCAATTGCTAGGAAGGAGAATTTTGATTCCAGGAAGTCTGTGAAATCTACGGTTGTCAAAGTAGGAGATTTGGTCATGATAAGGGCACCTGTGGGTAAGAAAAGTTTGGGTATATTTTCTAAACCCCACAAAGTGGTCAAGATTATGGGAAATGCGATAAAGACCGAAGACTCTCCCATGTGGGATTTAAATAGGGTGGTTGTTTTGAAAAATAAAGCACTATTCAATGACAAAATTGACAAAAACAAGGCTGACACATGTGAGCCTGATACCACGTCTAATGTTCCTACTCCGATTCATAGAAAATGTAGGAAAAGAAATGAACCTTCCAGATTCAAAGATTTTGATATGAATTTTTAAGATATGTCTCACAGTATATAATATCTCTTTTATTTTTTGTTTTTTTTTAATGTTTTTTTTCTTCATTATATGGAAGGAAGGTGTGTAACATTGTGCCTTTTACTTACATTTGTGTAGTTGTTCCTTTAAAGGTTTTAGTTATTGTTTAAGCAGCACCATGGCAATGGAATGTATATGTGTGGACAGCAAGTCAGTTGCACCTGACTAGATCAAGCTGGTGGATGGGACATTTCCTTCTCCTGAACAAACTTATATTTATTCGTCACCATGGAGATTATTCTTGATTTTACACTTTCACTTACTACTTCACTCATGACATGTTAAATGACATCATTGATGACTTCACTAAGGGCATCTCAAATTATTTCATTGATGACATAGCTGATGACATCACCCAGTCATTGTGACAGCCTCAAACGGTTTGTGGATTTCCAATAATTAAACATTATATATTTGTGCCAACTTTTCTATCACCAATCAAGTAATAATGAACATAAACATTGCCCACATGCTGAGCATTATCTGTAATTTGACATTTGGTGGATGTTATCCCTTTTTTACTCATATTCACCCATCTAACAAAATGGCTCCATAGATATTTATATAGTAACCCACTTTTTAAACCTTGAACTCCATCTAAAAAAAAGAGTTTGTACTATTCACCTAAGCGGGATCACCCTCTTAAAGACTTCGCATAACCATCATTTTACGTCAAGAGGTTGATTGGTATGCTTTTGCAAATGATAAGACACCCTCTGCCAGGTCTATGTGCAACCTGCCGTTGTCTGCTAAATACAGAACACACATTTGAAATTAGCACAATAGCATACAACCTTGACTTATGCTTACTATCCCCAGTGTGAGTTAATCAGTCTCTAAGTGGATCACTCCTACATTCAGCATTTTTCAACCATTTGCAACTCCTCAAAATCTTAAGCAACGCTTTGGATATAAACATCCACCTTATAAATGTCCTTGTTACATAAGATTTGTCCATAGCACTGTATTACAATAATTTATTGACAGGTACCAAGAAATTCAATGGTGGATGATCAATTATCAAAAGAAGCCATGGCTCTTCACCCAGATGTTTTGGAACGGGCTTTGGATTTATCAACTTTGAAACATTCCTCTGCAGCCCACATTAGGTGGGCTCAGCTTTTACCTTGTTTAACATGGAGCATGACTTGCACCCTAAACTTTATAAACATAGGGCCATATAATTTTCAAAATGTGCAATCACACTTACCTCCAGGGTCCAATTATATTTCCATTCTATACACTGACAGGTGTACACGCAGTAACTCTATGCTGTAGATGACTACAGGCCCTCCACTAACAACGTTAATTTTAAAATTATATATGGGTTTATGAAGTAATGTTATTAACATTGTCATGGATAATGTCATCAGTAATGTCATACCGTTATGTCATTTGAGATGTCATTGTTGTTCTCACCAATCATGTCATTTAGCATGTCATGAATGATGTTATATGTGAGGTCATACGTGGTGCATGACAGGGCTGCAAGTTATAGTTAGTTCACTAAACGGTAACTGGCAAATTTCAGTAGTTTTTTATTTTTTAAATGTTAGCAGTTCTTATCTCTTTTCAACACCTAACTATAACTTCACATTAACCTTTGGATTTTTGAAGTGAATTTAGTTTTTTTAATGTAAGGCAAGATCTTATTACCATACACAACTCAAATATCACATTAAAGTTTGTCTTTTCATTGAATTTATGGGTTTTCTGATCATAGTCAAAGTTAAGCATATGTCCAATCCCCTCGGGCAATCTGTGTCCAGCGAATCTTACAGCACATTGTCTTCGGCCATTATCAGCAGGGGTTGGCCTATGGCAAGGACTTTTCTTAATACCTTGTGGGTGCCCAACTGCCCCGCTGCACACGTTCCTTGGCTGTGTGCAAGAGGGGGTTCATTGCAGGACCTGCCTTTGGTCAGGTCCTTCGCCAAGCTCTATCTACCCAACCACCCCACAGGCACCCAACTCCCTGAAGAGCATAGCCTTAAACATTGTACAGTGTGGCGGGGGGATTCTAGAGGATCTGGCTTTCACCCTAACCCCACCAAGGGGGCTAATCTCCAGCTGTGCTGATCCTTATGTTTTGTTAATTTTTTTGATTACACTATTAGTGAATTATATATTATGATTCACTATTAGTGTAATACCTAACAGAGTACAACTAGCTGGCCTTTGACCCTCCAAGGAAGCAAAGGTAAGTAAAAAATGCTTCTAAATGTATGTTGTGTACATGCGTGCAGGTGAGAGTGTGTTTATGTGATGGAGAGTGCATTTATGCATGAATGTATGTGTATGTGTAAGCATAAGTGTGTGCCTGAACTAAAGGTTGAATGGCTTGTGATGTCACTTACACTACTTTTGACCTTTTGGTGTATTGGCATTCATGGATTTGCTGTGTGGGGAGTTGGCCACAGAACAGTTAGTTATGGGAGAGGCACTCCTTTAATTAAACCAAATAGATACTCAATATTAAACTAAATTAAATTACGCGTGCTGTGGAGGAAGACGCAATGTCCAAATTGCGTCTATGAACTAGAACATGGAAAAGATCAAGCGTGACCGCTTGCCCTCTACGCACTGTTGCGATTCCAACCTCAGATCAAATTAATTTATAAATATGCATATGACCAAATTTTTGACATGCTTCATGCATAAAGACTCTTAAATCCTTGAAATTTCAAAATTTATATTTTTACTGGCATGTCAATTTTATGAAACACATTAAACATTGAATGTAAATAAATGCCATAAATTCATTTTTCACAAAATTATATCTTCGCAGTGATTATTGACATCACATCAACATAGTCATAAATTTACTGACAAGTTTGCCCTGCCCAATGCATTTCGGGCCCCATGGCCCTTCGTCAGGGGCGGTACCTGAAATGACACAAAATAATAATAGAGCTCTATTACTTAAATGAAACTGGCTCTTCAATCATGCAGTTCATAGTCTGTCACAATTTTAAATTCACAAATATCATAACATAATTTTCTAGAAAAAGACCATTGAATCACAATGACAGACTTGTACTTCTTTCACACTCACTTGTGTATATGTAGGAAAAAGTGATTGGAACTGAAAAAGACCGAAATGGACTGGTCACTGAAGAAGACTGGATCAGACGCTCTAGGAAAAAATGACCGTAATGAGTGATGAAAATAAAGGGGGGTGCTACAAACAACACAATACAAAAACCAAGCACTTACTGAAAAAAAGACGTGCAACTGTAGTGTAAAACGTTCCGTATGTTTATCTTCAGGCTGTTCCTAGGCTAATGGTCCGGAGCACATCGACATCTCACCCGTCAATTTCACGCATGCGTATGCGAAGATCCTACTAACAACAAGCCAAACGTCAACTAAGACTTAATGCACGATTACATACAATTGCACCTGCTTTTCACTCTATCCTATGCCAGAAACATAGTAACACACACCTCGTTGAAATAGCGAAATGCGGAAAATGTTGACCTGCTCTCATGTAGCCTATTCGTGTCAGTTGTCCAAAGTAACTAAGAAACAACAACAGAAACACCAACGTTAACCCAACTCGGTGCTATTCTGGAAAAAAACTGCTTGACCACGCATCTAACGCCCGTACCTTGTATAACGGCCACTCCAATCCTCCAACACTTCCTCCCTCTCAATACGCGATGCCGGTTATCCTGTACACGGATTGAAACGAACGCCTACCTGGACGCGACGGCCTCTTTTTATGACGCAGAGGTGTGGGTGAAACGAAAAAATAAAAAACGGACTGAAAGCCCGAAACGGGATCAAGACAAAACGGGCGCCATGTTTAGTGTAGTGTGGGGTACATGAATAAATAATGAACATATAATACTAAATACAATGTAAGTACAAGTCTAAAAACAACATATATGTATATTCATACCATCCAGAGACATTAACTAACATTTGTATTACAAAAATAAACATTACAGTCCTCCAGCGTTTTAGTTGTGCAATAATCACAAAAAGCAAATAAGGTCTACTCGATAATTGATCCCTTTGGGATCTTGTGTCTGTAATCTTTTTATCCAGAATATCTCTCTTTGTAACAAAGTTTTGGTGAGGCTCTTGCCGGGTGGTGGGACAACCACTACGAGAATCTGAAATTTCATTTGGGCTATTGTGTGTCTGTTTTTGTCCCAGTGAACTGCCAAACTACTGTTGGTATTTTTATTACGAATAGTGCTTTTGTGTTCTGATATGCGTATCTTAATTTTTCTCTCCGTTTTGCCCACATATAACAATCCACAAGGGCATTTGATAGCATATATAACGTTCATAGTATTACAATCTGCATTGATCCTGGTGGGAATGGTTTCTCCCGTATGTGGGTGTTTCACTGTATCCGATACTATGACGTTGTTGCAGTGTACACAGTTTTGACACTTTCTCATACCTTTGTAGTTATCTGTAATTTTTTTCAAATTGGGTTTCAAAAACTCATTGATGTTACGAGACCTTCTGTAAGCAAAAATAGGTTTATTTACAAATAATTCTTTGAAGTCAATTTCATTACTGAGCAGTTCCCAGTGGCGATTGATACTCTTCTTTATTTCCTGAGAGCTGGTGGAATATTTCGAAACAAAAACCTGTCGTTGGTGTTGCCGTTTACTTTTTTTCTGGAATAAAGTTTCCCTGGGTATTTTTTCTGTCTTTTCTTTAGCTATTTCCAGTACAGTAACTGGGTACTTTTTAGATGCGTATTTGGTGAAAATCGTGGTGAGATTGGTTTGTAAAATCTCCTCTTGAGAACAAATTCTTTTAGCTCTTAACATCATGGAATACAGCAAGTTGTTGATGAGGTTTTTTGAATGAAAACTATTGTATGTCAGAGCTGTGTTTTTGTCTGTTTTCTTATGGTAAACTTCTGTATCAAGAGTGTAATCTCCCAGTTTCACTAGTACATCCAAGAAAGGGATAGCTTTCGCCTCAATGTTGTGGGTAAATTGAATGTTTTCATCCTTCAAGTTAAGCTGAGAAATCTTTTGTTCCAACAAAATTTTTGAGTTCTGCCAAATTAAAAAAATGTCATCTATATAACGACAGTAAAGAACTGTGTTATCAATCCAGTCATTGTCTGTTACCAGGTATTGATCTTCGAACCTTGCCATATAGGTATTAGCATAGGCTGGTGCCCCAGAAAAGCCCATTGATGTGCCTTTGTTCTGCAGATAATAAGCATTATCCCATTTAAAGTAACTATGATGAAGACTGAAGTGCAACAGTTCCAATAAGAACATTTTATTGACAAGTAAATTCTCTTGTTTTAGCAAATCCCATTCAACTGCCTCTATTCCTGCGGTGTGCGGGATAGAGGTATATAGGGCCTTGACGTCCAAAGTGCATAACAGCATGCCTGGTTTAACTGCAACTTTCATGAGTTTTTGTAGAAAATGTGTGGTGTCTTTAGTATAAGAATACCATGACTGGACAAACGGTTGCAATTGTGACAGATTATGAACTGCATGATTGAAGAGCCAGTTTCATTTAAGTAATAGAGCTCTATTATTATTTTGTGTCATTTCAGGTACCGCCCCTGACGAAGGGCCATGGGGCCCGAAATGCATTGGGCAGGGCAAACTTGTCAGTAAATTTATGACTATGTTGATGTGATGTCAATAATCACTGCGAAGATATAATTTTGTGAAAAATGAATTTATGGCATTTATTTACATTCAATGTTTAATGTGTTTCATAAAATTGACATGCCAGTAAAAATATAAATTTTGAAATTTCAAGGATTTAAGAGTCTTTATGCAGGAAACATGTCAAAAATGTGGTCATATGCATATTTATGAATTAATTTGATCCGAGGTTGGAATCGCAACAGTGCGTAGAGGGCAAGCGGTCACGCTTGATCTTTTCCATGAGTTGGCCACAGACCCACGACTCCGGCTAAGCCCTGCGCCCACCCGCCTTTGTCCACAGCTTTGGCAGGCTGCATCTGTAGGTTGGTTCTGCAGTCAACCCAGTGCAGGCAGCCACCCCCATTTCGACAAAGCCTGTGGCCTGCACAATGGTGGTTAACTGTAGGACTGGTCTATAGCATGTAAAAAATACCAGGCCATAAACCATATAGGCAGATGTACAGGATATAATATGCCATTTAAAACTACTGATGAGGGAGGGGAGAGCCACCAGACTCACTCAAGCCTGTGCCTATCTTGAGTTACAGCCCCTCCACTCTCAATAATGGTACTAAATGGTACATTACACTCTGCACATATGCATTTACTATATGATATATTATTTATAAATACATATATATATTCAGTGAAAAAACAAAGGTTAAAGTGATGTTCTAGTTAGGTGAATATGTCAGTGACAACATTAACATTTTGAACTCACAAAAACATTGAAATTCACCAGTTATAGTTAGCACAGCTAACTAGAAACTAGAACTTGTGCCCCCACTATGAACTGCTTATGACCTCACATATTACATCACACATGTCAGTTATGTCATAAATTATGTCATAGAACATGCCATCACTTTAACCTTTTTTTCCAGCACTATACACACATCCGTCCTCAACCTCCGTTTGGCGATGAAGAGACACACAAACACCACTTCCTGTGATATGAGGTTATTTTTATTTATTATTTATCATTTTTTGTATGCAGTGCTCCCACAACCTGCCATTACGCGTTTCGGCCAGCCAAGCTGGCCTTGATCTCATGTAAGCTCCACGCGAGATTTGGACATATAAAATACACACCCATTTTAGTGTCACATGGTTTCACAAATGGAAATAAAAGAAATACTGTAACATAGATTGCATTTTACAACTCCATGTAAATAAATATCCATTGTGTCCAATTTCATTTCATGGCAAGCAATTTGAATAAAATGTTATGTATGCAAAATATACCTCCAACACAATGAATAATAGTAATAAATGAAGTACGAAATGCCCAGTACAAAATACTACAAATCTATTTTACCTTCTGATGTCCGTCAAACTCCTGAAAACCAACGATTCCCAGACTCATATGTTATGTGCAAATTTAGCGTAACTGTGCAAAATGCTTTGATAAAGTGCATAGAGTGACATTACCCAAATTCTAATTCGAGTTGCTACATATTGATTTCCAGTGCAAAATATATATATATATATATATATATTACCTACTGGCGGTCGCCAGTAGGTATATATAGTTAGGATTTTTTCTCTATGGGATTTTTGAAAATTCTATGTCTAATAACTTTGGCGTTTGTGGACGGAATTGGCTGAAATTTTCAGGAAAATGGAACATTTTGTTTCTGAGCAGCCCCTGACAATTTGGGGGGGGTTTCATCAAGGGGGGGCCGAGAAAAAAGGGGGGTCCCAAAACGCGTTTTTCCAATGTTAATTTCCATAGGGCGGTTGGCCTCACTTTTAGCTCGAACGGCTGAATGGATTTGCACGAAACTTGGCAAAATTGTAGGGACTGTTAGCCCGATGTGCCTTTGCTAGGTCTCAATATATGTGCTCCAGTGGATTTTGAGTAATTTAGGTTCAAAAAAAGATATATATCTGGGCGGAGCCTAACCACACATCTGATCTGATTGGCTGTCAGCACTTCATCCAAGAAGTGTTGGCAGCCATCTTGGGACCAATATACATGATAGCACCTCATTAAAAAGCATTGTAGTTAATAGAGGGTTTTAGGACTTTAGTTACATTATAAATCATTTGTTGATGGTACCATACTCGTTTTAGGAATTGTGGTGGGTTCTAAGGTGATTTTACCATGTGAAAAAACCTTCTGCTGTGATATCATGAATATTGTTTGAAAGAAAACTAATATCTCATGATTTTCCCACAGTGGTTTGGAAGGGGATCTATAAGCTAAACTGAAAGCATATTTTCTGTAAATTCACATTATCTTTCTCAGTCATGTGAAAATGAAGTCTGACATTCTCAGTAAAACATAAACATCCAACAAGGACAGAGACTGTCAGTTGATTCCTTTGTGTTCTACTGCAGCCTCCTAGAGTGTTCTAAAGAACAACTAGAGCGCTAACAGTCCTACTTATTACAAAGGTATGGCACACCTGAAGCCATCTTGATTGGAATAAAGTGGTAACTCTTAAAACATTTAATTTAAAAAGAAACAACATGAGGGGGTATATTTTGCCATAGAAAGTATGATTAGTGCTGCAGAATGAAAAATTAGGGCACATTTTGAGTGACTTCTCAAATCCTTTCTATTTCATTAAAACATTCTGACATGCAGTCTCCCAAAATGGCCACCTGAGACAAAAGAGCCCAAATGTAGCCCAAATATCACCCGGATGTAGCCCAAGTATAGCCCAATGACAGAATGTCCCAGAGTGTTCTAAAGAACAACTAGAGCGCTAACAGTCCTACTTATTACAAAGGTATGGCACACCTGAAGCCATCCTGATTGGAATAAAGTGGTAACTCTTAAAACATTTAATTTAAAAAGAAACAACATGAGGGGGTATATTTTGCCATAGAAAGTATGATTAGTGCTGCAGAATGAAAAATTAGGGCACATTTTGAGTGACTTCTCAAATCCTTTTCTATTTCATTAAAACATTCTGACATGCAGTCTCCCAAAATGGCCACCAGAGACAAAAGAGCCCAAATGTAGCCCAAATATCACCCAGATGTAGCCCAAGTATAGCCCAATGACAGAATGTCCCATAGTGTTCTAAAGAACAACTAGAGCGCTAACAGTCCTACTTATTACAAAGGTATGGCACACCTGAAGCCATCTTGATTGGAATAAAGTGGTAACTCTTAAAACATTTAATTTAAAAAGAAACAACATGAGGGGGTATATTTTGCCATAGAAAGTATTATTAGTGCTGCAGAATGAAAAATTAGGGCACATTTTGAGTGACATCTCAAATCCTTTTCTATTTCATTAAAACATTCTGACATGCAGTCTCCCAAAATGGCCACCAGAGACAAAAGAGCCCAAATGTAGCCCAAATATCACCCAGATGTAGCCCAAGTATAGCCCAATGACAGAATGTCCCAGAGTGTTCTAAAGAACAACTAGAGCGCTAACAGTCCTACTTATTACAAAGGTATAGCACACCTGGAGCCATCGTGATGGGAATAAAGTGGTAACTCTTAAAACATTTAATTTAAAAAGGAACAAAATGAGGGGGTATATTATGCAATAGAAGGTATTATTAGTGCTGCAGAAAGAAAAATTAGGGCACATTTTGAGTGACTTTTCAAATCCTCTTCTATTTCATTAAACAATTCTGACATGCAGTCTCCCAAAATGGCCACCAGAGACAAAAGAGCCCAAATGTAGCCCAAATATCACCCAGATGTAGCCCAAGTATAGCCCAATGACAGAATGTCCCAGAGTGTTCTAAAGAACAACTAGAGCGCTAACAGTCCTACTTATTACAAAGGTATGGCACACCTGAAGCCATCTTGATTGGAATAAAGTGGTAACTCTTAAAACATTTAATTTAAAAAGGAACAAAATGAGGGGGTATATTTTGCCATATGAATTATGATTAGTGCTGCAGAAAGAAAAATTAGGGCACATTTTGAGTGACTTCTCAAACCCTCTTCAATTTCATTAAAAAAATTCTGACATACAGTCTCCCAAGATGGCCACCAGAGACAAACGTGCCTAAATGTAGGCCAAATATCACCCAGATGTACCCCAAGTATAGCCCAATGACAGAATGTCCCAGAGTGTTCTAAAGAACAACTAGAGCGCTAACAGTCTTACTTATGACAAAAGTATGGCACACCAGAAGCCATCTTGATTGGAATGAAGTGGTAAGTCTGAAAACACTCAATTTAAAAAGGAACAACATGAGGGGGTTAATTTTGCCATAGAAAGTATGATTAGTGCTTCAGAAAGAAAAATTAGGGATCATTTTGAGTGACTTCTCAAATCCTCTTCTATTTCATTAAAAAAATTCTGACATGCAGACTGAAACATGCACTTTGAATACCAGCAGCAGACGTCCCTGGTGAGCAGTAGCTTTACTACAGTGATCTAATGTGCAACTAGAGTGCTAACATTCAGAATTTATGGCAAATGTGTGACACATCTGAATGCCTTCTTGATGGAACCAAAGTAAACAAGCATTGAAAATGCAATAGATCTCGCCCTCGTTTAAGTTAAAGCCATTCTGTTTGTAATGAGGTGGCTTTTTAGCTTTGCTTTTATTAGTGTTTTTTCAACTTTCATGTAAATAACATGCATCTGTATGCATATAAGTATATGTATGCATGCATTTATGTTTGTATTTATATAGATATACAGATGATATATGTTTATATATGTATGTATATATATATATATTCACTGAAAAAACCATAGGCTATAGACCATATATAGTTAGGAATTAGCATTTACAAAACCTTGAAAATTCACTGAAAAAACCATAGGTTATAGACCATATATAGTTAGGAATTAGCATTTACAAAACCTTGAAAATTCACTGAAAAAACCATAGGTTATAGACCATATATAGTTAGGAATTCGCATTTACAAAACCTTATTTTACTCACACAAAACCAGTGAAATTCCATATATAGTTAGTTGCACTAACTATATATCGCGCACCCGCAATCCACTGCTGATGATGTCACATATTACATCATTCATGACATGGTCAGTGACATCACTGATGACATCACTGATGACATCTCAAATGACATCACTGATGACATCTCAAATGACATCACTGATGACATCACTGATGACATCTCATTTGACATTACTGATCACATCACTGATGATATCATTCATGTGATAATACGATGAACCTCTTCAGACTCTAATATAACCTTAGATACAATCAGTGTAAACAGACACTCACAGACTGTCACTCATCCATGGAGTTACTCACACACCTAGTCAGTCATGCAAAGAATCAATCACACCTCCATTTCCTCAACTATACAGTTATACAAACTTTACTTATTCAAACATATACTAACACATATTTACTCTCTTATACAATCCCTGATACAAGTTCACAATGATCCATACAGCCACTCACACATTCACTGGCTCTTATGCACAGTTATTTATATATGTCAACTCTCACATGTACTGTGTTTTACATATGTACTTACTTTGACATGTAGCACTGAGATATCCATTCACTCACCAATACACTCATGCACACAGTCAACCGCCCATACAGCTGTTTCCACATGCACTTTTGAAACCATACATCTAGTGAATCAACTGCTCACACATCTATGCACAGAGTCATACAACTCCCAGCCACCCACACACACACTCAGTCTCCCATACAAATACTTGGCCAACCAATCAATAACCCATATAGTTACTCATATAGCTACTTATCAACACATGCAACAGTTTACAGAACAACAGACATAATGATGCACAAATTAAGACAGTTTAGTCACTAACCCATGCACTCAGTGAGACACATTTAATCACTCACTCATACAGTCAGTCATGCACCTACTAAATCCTTCATCCAGACACTTATACATCCACTCATTCTTCAATATGTAAGACATATTTTAACTTTACAGAAACATACAGTCACTGGAAGTTGTCATCAGTGATGTCATCAGTGATGTCATTTGAGATGTCATCAGTGATGTCATCAGTGATGTCACTGACCATGTCATGAATGATGTAATATGTGACATCATCAGCAGTGGATTGCGGGTGCGCGATATATAGTTAGTGCAACTAACTATATATGGAATTTCAATGGTTTTGTGTGAGTAAAATAAGGTTTTGTAAATGCGAATTCCTAACTATATATGGTCTATAACCTATGGTTTTTTCAGTGAATATATATATATATATATATATATATATATATATATATATATATATATATATATATATATACTACCCTAACTGTTGACAATGGTCCTAGACCTTTTCTTTTAAACAATATCTATCAAACCTATAATTATTGTTAAAAAACAGTTTCTTGAGCATGCACAAATTTAGCTCGCAGTAGTTAATACAGTAAATGGAAAAAAGTGCAACAACTAAAGGGTATTTTACCAAGGATTTATGGCTAATCATAATCAGATGAACATTAGATTACTTACTGAAACAAACAAGGGGGAAAGGTTGCTCCAATGGAATGTGCGGAAAGAGAGAGTGCTCTGGTGTAGAAGCGGTGTAAAAGAATTTCAGGTAGTGTAATAGGGGAAACCTAAAAACATTTATATGCTGGACTGATAGACAAATTTCAGTCTTCGGCAGCCTGGCCACATTTAGACAATCAAGGTTCTTTTACATTCAATTTCAAATACATAGATGTATCCTTGTCTGGCACGTTAGATTTGGGGCTTGTGATAAAAGGCTGATTATGTGGGCGTTGACGTTTCGACCCGACTTGGGGCTCAGAGGGCGATTTGGAGCCTTGGCCTGCAGGTCTTCCTCAGGACTGTGTGGGGCAACTTGAGTAGATGTGATGTCCGTATTGCACACCCGCAGGGTCTTGCGGGGCACTGGAGATTCCTCACTGTCTAGTTAAACACGGTAGGTGTACTCATCCGTTAATGAATGGTAGCGCACTTGCTCGGTTTCAAGGCAGTAAATGCTGAAGCTTATGACCTGCAAAAAACGGCGTCCGCAGTCCGCACGAGTTGCAGGTAGCTGAGTCAATTCCAGCGTTGAGGTTCATCAGTATTAGAAAACTGTATATGTTAGGTCACAATAGACCATATATCCTTAATCTGTCATCACAAATAAGGAAAAATATTCCTTGTGTCCCCCGCGGCATGTAACTATACAGTTTTCTATTACTGATGAACCTCCATGCTGGAATTGACTCATGAAATGCTCTTGGATTTTAAGGTTATCTCTGGATACTTGTTATACCTACGATGATTAGGATCATTTTTTCTTTTGCCATGATGAAGTCTATGGTCTACAGCCGCATAGACGAAACACGTGTTGGCATGGTTTGTGGCTTGGACTACAAGTGTTAAGAAGATTGAAAATATGAATATATACCCTTTGAGCTCGGAATAAAGCAAAAAGATAATACTAAGGACTGACATTTGAACTGTATTTGGTGCTTCTACTTTTGTGTTTTTTGCTCCGGTTGCCAACTGTGTATAATTTTATGACTTGAGACTAAGTACCAAGTTCTATTAAAAAAAGATTTTAAAAAAAAAGACATTCAGGGCAGGGATAACCAGACCTCCTAGACCTGATGATGGCGTCCAAGAGGGATCCAGCATGAGGTCAAAAGTTTGCTGCGATTTTGCAGAGCATTTGCAAATGCACAGTGTAGGAGAGTAGGGTCTGCAATCCCATGATCACCCAGATTTTTTGCTTTTGTTTCACTGGTTTACGACTTTCTCTGGCTGTGGGCCTGCCAATCAGACCCACAGCCTGGCTGTTCTCTTTCTAAATTACGACATGTACCCTAGGTGCATTTACCAATTGGTACTGGGCCACCTTATCAGACCCTGTAACTCAGGGCATAGGTGTACCCAGGGCCGCCAGGGGCTGCAGCATGTATTGTGCCACCCCTGGCTGGCCTCCTAAATTTGACACAACTGGCTGCATGACAGCTGGGGGCAAAGTCGTGTAATCACCCTTTGCTTTAGGTATAGTAGCCCTATATCTAACCGTACAATGGACACCCGAGTTCCTATCAGTCACTCCTATGGCAGGCCTTGACAATCCTGAAGGCAGAGTGCGTGGACTCGTGTGAACTGGGTTCTAGCCCGAGCCGAGCCCGGTTGCAGCTTGCGGAACCAAGACCCAATGGCTGTTCCATGATAACGCGTACCATATCAGTAACTTCGGTACCGCGTTATCCAGACATGTCGAGTAAGGTGTCATACGAATCGGGATGCTGCCCCCTCACCATTCCTGGCGACGAGGTTGGCATTCCGCCCTTCTAGAGGGACACGACATGTACGTAACTGTGAACCCCGGTTAAAGTTAACTAAAGCCTCAGCTCCACAAAATGGACGCTGCCACCACAGACACGAGTCTGACCTCCTGCTGCTGGGAGTCCTTCCAGCGAGGAGCGCTTGGACAAAGGGTTTCCTGTCGAGGGCGGTGTTCGCACCGTCCCGACAGGGTTTGTGTATTCTGGGTAGGTAGGGCTTTTGCGAGAAGGTGACTGCAGAGTGGCACCCCGGTGCTCACTACGCATCTGCCGGTCAGAACCAGTTCCAGGGGCGCCAGCCCTGGCCTGGGGAAAGTCCGGCAGGGGAGAGGGGTGTAACTACCCCCCTTTCTGGTCCCACCCTTAGGGCAGGACCTAGTCATGTACCCACCCCTTTCTTTAGAATAAAGGCCGGAGCGGGGACCCTTCCAAATTAGATCATCTTTGAATCAAGAACTACTTTCTGCGAAAGGACATTCAAGACTCTTCTCAGGATTTCTCCCTTGTGACTAAGGAGTAGTCACCCTGCATCAGCGGGCACCATCTAAGAACTCTGCGGTTTGCTGTAAGTCCTTCCTCAGGAATCCGACGGCCCAGCTCGACGAGAACCAGCTTCCCTGGCACCTCTGACCTCTACCCACGTCATCAGCTCAGCTGTGATCTGTGGGTGCGACGAGACCTCGAGGGACCGATCATCATCAAAACCTGCACGCATTCTTAACCAGCACGACCATCGAAGTAATTCTCTGGTGAGTGCTCTGGGGTCCGAGAAGCCCCGACCCTGAGCCGCTCCAGCGCCGAAGTGCAGTCTCCCAGCATCTCCACGATCTGCGTGGGGCCCTTCTGCTCGCTGCTCAACCCGTTGTCCGGTCACTAGCCGCTGGTTTGTGCCCTCCTGTGACGACATCCGACAACCAACGCTGCTGGTCTGGTTGCTCCAGACTGGCCTTTCCTCCCATCTTTGCGGGAAGCACCCCGGACCCTCCTGGTCCCCTCAAGACGCCATTTTAGGCCCACCACGTGGCCCTGAAATCTGCCACGGCTTGTTGCCCCAATCCTGGGCCCAGCGACGCCGACAGCATCATCCTTCGTGGGACAGCTCGCACCTCCACCCTGGTCGCCGACAACGCCTCCTGGTCCGTGAGACTGCAGAGCCTAGCGTCGCCCACTCACCTAGTCGAGGTGACGGCCAACCGGTGCCCTCCTGGTACCCTCTGACTACTGGCTAGTAGTACGAACTTGGTCCCCTCTGCTTTCAGGTGTCAACGATCTCTGATCCAGGCTTGGATCTCTACGAACTATTCATCACTGGTCGCCGGCCAGCAACTCCTTTTCTTCCGGCTCCTGGCTCGTCAGCGAAGACCCCGACGCCTGTAAGACTTGTGCAGCCGCAGCCCTCGTGGCTAGGTAACTCGGCATTTCGGTGCCCGCATAGCCTCTTTACTCTAGGGTCCTGAGTCCCTCGCTTCCGACTTGCCTTATCGGGTCCGCCCGAGACCTCTAAACTTTCCGTGTCCTCGGACACTTGTTTTAATTGTGCACTTGAAGTATTTTCCTAAGAGATTTGGTTTGTGCTTAGTACCCTGTTCTCATAAAGAGTACAGGGCTGTTGTGAATCTTAATAAATATCCTGTTTATTTTCATAACACTTGTGTGGTGTCCTTTCACTTGGTGTTCAAGGGGTATATGTGGTATAACAGCTGGCTTAACACGCCCTCTCGAGTCTTTAGCCTTAGACTGCTCGTATCCACGCTACTAGGATAGCTGGTCTATAGGTTGACTTACAACCAATCACCATAAGGGTCGTTTGGAACGATACATAGCGGTCGCTAGAATAGCGAACGCTGCATATCGGGCCAACTTCTCACATTGGTGAGCAGCGGTTGGGATTTGAGCTTGCTGTTGTTTTACCACACGTATCCTAAGAATATCTTGTTGAAAAATCACATAAGTACTGTTAGTACATATAACTAAGCTTAGAATACTCTGAGTTCTACTGAACCAGCTGTTGTAGCTCCTCAAGGCTTAGCACACCTTGGCTGCAACTCTTAGCAAGGGATCAGTAGGTAAACACATAGTGTAGGTAGGTGCATCACTTACACCACACTAGAAACAGTATGTCGGACAAAGGAGGAAACTCTGAGTCTCCCCTTGTGTCAGTTGACCCTCCACAGGCCATCCCTTCAAGATATACTGCGCTTAACTTCCATGAGTTACGACAAGTATGTACCTCTAGGAAGATTAAGCAAGGGGCTAACCCCACCACCTCCTTTCTGATTGGTCTCCTAGAGACTTATGATGCCAGAAAGGCTGAGAAGCTTCTTAGCCCTTCTAATCCAGAAGGAGACATGCCTCCCCTCGAGGGAACCAGAGGTGACCCTGACCTAATCCTCCTCTCAGCCGAGAATGAGAATGTGGAGGAGGATGAGGATGAGGATCCCTCTGGGGATGAGGCAGACAAGGGACAGGTAGAAGTCGGTAGACTAACCAGGTCCAACTTGAGCAGACACGATAGTGGTACTGGGGGACCCCCAGGGCTACTGTCGGGTCGGCTTAACATTGGGAATGGACGAGCCAGATCTCTGTCAAGAGACTCTGGCAGATCCCTTCAAACCAATGGCTCTCACAACTCTTCTCGAAGAGGGATGACATCCCCTCAGCGGAGAGTGTACGAAGCTAAGGAAAGGGCAGCTAATCTGAGGATTGAAAGGGAAGAACTCGCCCTGGCCAAAGAAAGGCTTGCCTTTGCTAGAGAGCAACAGTTAAGTGGGGTAGTCCCCACTGGTGGCAGCAATGTACCTAGCAATAGGGAAAGGAGTTTTGATACAAAACACCTTGGTAAGATAGTGCCCCCCTTTAAACACGGGGATGACATCCACAAATGGATTACTGCTTTGGAGAGGGCCTGCACTGTGCAAGGTGTTCCCCAGAGCCAGTGGGCAGCTATCTTGTGGCTCTCCTTTGAAGGTAAAGGTAGAGACAAGCTCCTCACCACAAGGGTGGAGGATGCTAATAATTACCACGTCTTGAAGAATACACTGGTTGAAGGGTTTGGCCTAACCACTGAGCAGTACAGGGTGCTGTTCAGGGATACCCAGAAAACGCAGTCTCAAGATTGGTCTGACTTCGTCGATTGTGCCACTAAGGCTTTTGAGGGCTGGTTGCTGGGCAGTAAGGTTACTGATTACGAAGGATTGTATAATTTGATGATGAGAGAACAAATTTTAAACAATTGTCAGAACCAGTTGTTGCATCAGCATCTTGTCGACTCGGATCTGACCTCTCCCCAAGAATTGGGAAAGAAGGCAGACAGATGGGTTCGAACGAGAGTTAAACAGAACCAGGGCCAGAATCAAGGTGGTCAGAAGAAAGCAGACCAGAAGGGTAAAGATTCAAAAGGGGAACAAAATGACCAGAAGTCTTCGACAGGTCCCCAACAACCCAAAGAGGGTGGGGGTCAGGCTCCCCAAAAGAAGAAAGAAGGCCAATCTAAAAGATGGTGCCAATACTGCAAAAGTAAATCTCACTGGTTTAGTGAGTGCACCAAGAAAGGAGGAGGGCAGGCTCCTGCCACTGCAGCCCCCAAGGCACCTGTGCCCCCTAGTACAGCCAGCAGTGGTAGTGCACCTCCCAAGGGTTTAGTAGGGTTAACCCTGGGTTCCGAGGGGTGTGACAACTTAGTTGGTACACTCACTCAGGCTGTCCTTGTCAGTACAGGGGGTGTGGATATGTCCCCTGACGTAAGTCCCAATACCTTGGGCAAATACAGACAGACACCTTTCATAAATGGAAAAATGGCTCAGGCCTATAGAGACACTTGTGCCAGTGTCACCATGGTGACGCCTAACTTTGTGGACCCTGGACAGATCATGCCAGGTACGGAATTCCTGGTGACCAATGCAAGCAATGTCACTACCAATCACAGTATGGCAATTGTAGCTTTCTCCTGGGGAGGGGTAACTGGCCAAAAGAAGGTTGTAGTTAGTTCAGACCTCCCAGTGGATTGTTTGTTGGGCAATGATTTGGAGTCATCACAATGGTCAGAAGTGGAGCAGAGGACTCACATGGAAATGTTAGGCTTGCCAGCGCATGTGTTCGCTGTGACCAGGTCACAGGTCAGGAAATGCCCCACTGAACAGGTGCTGGATCCTGGAACAATGGACCAGACACCCTCCAAGAAAAAGAGCAGTAGGGTTAAGGCTGTGCCTTCCCCCTTGCCCCAGGTCATGGATCAAGTCTCAGAGGAGGCTGACCTACAGGAACTGAGGGAAACTGAGCCTAGAGAGTTCGAACTTGATCAAGTTGAATTCTTGGGTTCAGGGGGACCCTCAAGGGAAGACCTGGGGAAGGACCAGTTAGACTGCCCTTCTCTTGAACCCCTCAGACAGCAGGCTGCTGCTGAGGCTGCTGGGAACGCCACAGGTACCCACAAGGTATACTGGGAAGATGGACTCCTGTACACTGAGTCAAGAGACCCCAAGCCTGGCATGACCAGGAGGCTAGTTGTACCCTTGTCTCAGCGAGGTTTCCTACTTACCTTGGCCCACGAGATTCCCTTAGCAGGTCACTTAGGCCAGACAAAGACGTGGGACAGGCTTGTCTCACACTTTCACTGGCCTCATATGAACGAAGATACCAAGGAGTTTTGCCGCTCCTGTGTCACTTGCCAAGCCAGTGGTAAGTCAGGTGGCACGACAAAGGCCCCCCTTATACCAATGCCTGTGGTGGGGGTGCCCTTTGAACGGGTGGGGATTGACATCGTCGGTCCCATGGAACCACCAACAGCATCAGGGCACATGTTTATACTGTTGGTAGTGGATCATGCCACCAGGTATCCTGAAGCTATTCCCCTTAGGACCACTACAGCACCTGTTGTGGCAAGAGCCCTAGTTGGAGTGTTCTCCAGAGTGGGCTTCCCTAAGGAGGTCGTCTCCGACAGAGGTGCAAACTTTATGTCGAGCTACTTAACTGCTATGTGGAAGGAATGTGGTGTCAACTACAAGTTCACTACACCCTATCATCCACAATGCAATGGGCTTGTTGAGAGATTCAACAGGACCCTGAAAGGGATGATTCATGGACTACCTGAAAAGCTTCGGCGTAGATGGGACGTCCTGATCCCCTGCCTTTTATTCGCTTACAGAGAAGTCCCACAGAAGGGGGTTGGCTACAGCCCTTTTGAACTTTTGTACGGGCATCCTGTAAGAGGACCCCTGTGTTTGGTGAAGGAAGGATGGGAGAGACCTCTCAAAAAGCCTGCAACCAACATAGTGGACTATATGCTTGGCCTCCGCTCGCGGATGGCTGAATACATGGAGAAGGCATCAGAAAACCTTAAGGCCAGCCAAGAACTCCAAAAAGCTTGGCATGACCAAAAGGCTGTCTTGACTGTTTACCAGCCCGGGCAGAAGGTGTGGGTGTTGGAGCCAGTGGCCCCAGCAGCACTCAAGGACAAATGGTCCGGGCCCTACACCATCCTGGAGAAAAAGGGAGAGGTCACCTACCTGGTCGACCTGGGAACTCCCCGGAGCCCCCACAGGGTGCTTCATGTCAACAGGCTCAAGGCATATGTCGACAGGAAGGACATGAGTTTGCTCATGGCCATAGATGAGGGACAGGAGGAGGAGAGTGACCCTCTCCCCGACCTGCTCACTCAGAATCCTGACGATGGATCGTTAGATGGTGTTGTCTTTTGCGGCAGCCTCTCCGAACATCAACAGGAGGATTGTAAACAGGTTCTTCAATCCTTCCGGCATATGTTCTCTCTAACACCCAGTCAAACCAATTGGTGTACCCATGAGGTTGACACTGGTGACAGCTTGCCCGTCAAGAGTAAAATCTACCGGCAGCCTGATCACGTTAGAGACTGCATCAAGAGTGAAGTGCAGAAAATGTTGGAGTTGGGAGTCATTGAACCCTCGGATAACCCTTGGGCTAGTCCCGTAGTTCTAGTGCCGAAACCTCACACCCCGGGCGGTAAGAAAGAGATGAGGTTCTGCGTAGACTACAGGGGTCTCAATGCAGTCACTAAGACTGACGCCCACCCAATACCAAGGGCAGACGAGCTTATCGATAGATTGGCTTCGGCCAACTACTTGAGTACGTTTGACCTGACAGCTGGGTATTGGCAAATCAGGTTAGCTGAGGACGCCAAGCCTAAGACAGCATTTTCTACCCCTGGTGGGCATTATCAGTTCGCGGTGATGCCCTTTGGTCTGAAAAATGCACCTGCCACCTTCCAAAGGTTGGTGAATCAAGTCCTTACTGGGCTGGATGACTTCTGTGCAGCGTATCTAGATGATATTGCTGTCTTTAGCTCCACCTGGGAGGATCACCTGGTCCACCTGCGGAAAGCGTTAGAGGCTCTGCAAGCGGCAGGCCTCACTATCAAGGCCACCAAGTGCCAGATAGGGCAGACACAGGTTGTATACCTGGGCCACCTTGTAGGTGGAGGCCAGGTTCAGCCACTGGAGAGCAAAATACAGTCAATCAGGGACTGGGCTCCTCCAACCACCCAGACTCAGGTTCGAGCTTTCTTGGGCCTGACTGGATACTACAGAAAGTTTGTCAGGAACTATGGTTCTATTGTGACACCATTAAATGAACTGACAAGTAAGAAAATGCCAAAAAAGGTTCAGTGGACAGCAGGCTGTCAAAAAGCATTCGATGACCTAAAGCAGGCCATGTGCACAGCGCCTATCCTTAAGAGTCCAGACTACTCCAAACCATTCATTGTCCAAACAGATGCTTCTGAGTTGGGTGTGGGAGCTGTTCTTTCTCAACTGAATTTTGATGGTCAAGACCAGCCCATTGCTTTTATAAGCAGAAGGCTGACCCCTAGAGAGAAGAATTGGTCAGCTATTGAGAGGGAGGCCTTTGCTGTGGTTTGGGCCCTGAAGAAGCTGAGGCCATACTTGTTTGGTACTCACTTCAAGATTCAGACCGACCATAAGCCCCTCTTGTGGCTAAATCAGATGAAGGGTGAAAACCCCAAACTGCTAAGGTGGTCCATTTCCCTACAGGGGATGGACTTTACAGTGGAACATAGACCTGGTACTGATCATGGCAATGCCGATGGGCTCTCCAAATATTTCCACTTAGAACAAGAAGACTCACCTGGTCAAGGTTACCTTATTGTCCCAACGTTTGGGGGGGGGGTCATGTAGGAGAGTAGGGTCTGCAATCCCATGATCACCCAGATTTTTTGCTTTTGTTTCACTGGTTTACGACTTTCTCTGGCTGTGGGCCTGCCAATCAGACCCACAGCCTGGCTGTTCTCTTTCTAAATTACGACATGTACCCTAGGTGCATTTACCAATTGGTACTGGGCCACCTTATCAGACCCTGTAACTCAGGGCATAGGTGTACCCAGGGCCGCCAGGGGCTGCAGCATGTATTGTGCCACCCCTGGCTGGCCTCCTAAATTTGACACAACTGGCTGCATGACAGCTGGGGGCAAAGTCGTGTAATCACCCTTTGCTTTAGGTATAGTAGCCCTATATCTAACCGTACAATGGACACCCGAGTTCCTATCAGTCACTCCTATGGCAGGCCTTGACAATCCTGAAGGCAGAGTGCGTGGACTCGTGTGAACTGGGTTCTAGCCCGAGCCGAGCCCGGTTGCAGCTTGCGGAACCAAGACCCAATGGCTGTTCCATGATAACGCGTACCATATCAGTAACTTCGGTACCGCGTTATCCAGACATGTCGAGTAAGGTGTCATACGAATCGGGATGCTGCCCCCTCACCAATCCTGGCGACGAGGTTGGCATTCCGCCCTTCTAGAGGGACACGACATGTACGTAACTGTGAACCCCGGTTAAAGTTAACTAAAGCCTCAGCTCCACAAAATGGACGCTGCCACCACAGACACGAGTCTGACCTCCTGCTGCTGGGAGTCCTTCCAGCGAGGAGCGCTTGGACAAAGGGTTTCCTGTCGAGGGCGGTGTTCGCACCGTCCCAGACAGGGTTTGTGTATTCTGGGTAGGTAGGGCTTTTGCGAGAAGGTGACTGCGGAGTGGCACCCCGGTGCTCACTACGCATCTGCCGGTCAGAACCAGTTCCATGGGCGCCAGCCCTGGCCTGGGGAAAGTCCGGCAGGGGAGAGGGGTGTAACTACCCCCCTTTCTGGTCCCACCCTTAGGGCAGGACCTAGTCATGTACCCACCCCTTTCTTTAGAATAAAGGCCGGAGCGGGGACCCTTCCAAATTAGATCATCTTTGAATCAAGAACTACTTTCTGCGAAAGGACATTCAAGACTCTTCTCAAGATTTCTCCCTTGTGACTAAGGAGTAGTCACCCTGCATCAGCGGGCACCATCTAAGAACTCTGCGGTTTGCTGTAAGTCCTTCCTCAGGAATCCGACGGCCCAGCTCGACGAGAACCGGCTTCCCTGGCACCTCTGACCTCTACCCACGTCATCAGCTCAGCTGTGATCTGTGGGTGCGACGAGACCTCGAGGGACCGATCATCATCAAAACCTGCACGCATTCTTAACCAGCACGACCATCGAAGTAATTCTCTGGTGAGTGCTCTGGGGTCCGAGAAGCCCCGACCCTGAGCCGCTCCAGCGTCGAAGTGCAGTCTCCCAGCATCTCCACGATCTGCGTGGGGCCCTTCTGCTCGCTGCTCAACCCGTTGTCCGGTCACTAGCCGCTGGTTTGTGCCCTCCTGTGACGACATCCGACAACCAACGCTGCTGGTCTGGTTGCTCCAGACTGGCCTTTCCTCCCATCTTTGCGGGAAGCACCCCGGACCCTCCTGGTCCCCTCAAGACGCCATTTTAGGCCCACCACGTGGCCCTGAAATCTGCCAAGGCTTGTTGCCCCAATCCTGGGCCCAGCGACGCCGACAGCATCATCCTTCGTGGGACAGCTCGCACCTCCATCCTAGTCGCCGACAACGCCTCCTGGTCCGTGAGACTGCAGAGCCTAGCGTCGCCCACTCACCTAGTCGAGGTGACGGCCAACCGGTGCCCTCCTGGTACCCTCTGACTACTGGCTAGTAGTACGAACTTGGTCCCCTCTGCTTTCAGGTGTCAACGATCTCTGATCCAGGCTTGGATCTCTACGAACTATTCATCACTGGTCGCCGGCCAGCAACTCCTTTTCTTCCGGCTCCTGGCTCGTCAGCGAAGACCCCGACGCCTGTAAGACTTGTGCAGCCGCAGCCCTCGTGGCTAGGTAACTCGGCATTTCGGTGCCCGCATAGCCTCTTTACTCTAGGGTCCTGAGTCCCTCGCTTCCGACTTGCCTTATCGGGTCCGCCCGAGACCTCTAAACTTTCCGTGTCCCCGGACACTTGTTTTAATTGTGCACTTGAAGTATTTTCCTAAGAGATTTGGTTTGTGCTTAGTACCCTGTTCTCATAAAGAGTACAGGGCTGTTGTGAATCTTAATAAATATCCTGTTTATTTTCATAACACTTGTGTGGTGTCCTTTCACTTGGTGTTCAAGGGGTATATGTGGTATAACAGCTGGCTTAACACGCCCTCTCGAGTCTTTAGCCTTAGACTGCTCGTATCCACGCTACTAGGATAGCTGGTCTATAGGTTGACTTACAACCAATCACCATAAGGGTCGTTTGGAACGATACATAGCGGTCGCTAGAATAGCGAACGCTGCATATCGGGCCAACTTCTCACACACAGCAAAATTTTAAAAATAGAAGGCGCGGGCTTCGCGCTACTATAAAAAATAACCAAGGTGGGCCGTGGCCGAGGGGGTGACATAAAACATTATTTTGAGGAGCGAGGTATGTGGTCCCTCTCCCTGTGCCCAATAGGTCCCTGGGGCCATCATGCAAAGTAAGAGGAGGTGGCGCGCCCCCTACCCCCAAGCCTCAGATACCCAAATGCAGACCAGCGGATTGATGTTTATGCGCTGTTTAGAACACACATGCAGGTTGGCTAGAAGGAAACATTTCCTATCCCTGGAACACTTATAAGAAGAGGAGATGGCTTTTTGCCCGACTGTTTCGCTGCATTTCAGCGTTTGGAATTTCTGTTTCCCATTGCGAGAGACTTTGCTCCGTTTATACACCCAATTTATTTGGTGTGTATATTCCATCATTTTTGTCTAATTAGAACTAGTCTTGTAGTGGTTCCACTGCCCCTATTTGTTGTTCCCCCTGGCCATTATTTTGAACTACCCATCCTCTTCCTGGTGGTTCCATCGTGATCCACTTCTTTTGCGCCCTGAAGAAGGTAGACATCTGAGACAGGTCCATACCGAAACACATGTTGGTGCAACTCAGCAACCATTTAGACCAGGACATCTATTTGAGTATAATACTATTGGATAATGAAATGTTGTTTTATATAGTGTTTGTACCCTTGGAACATGTTAAATAAGGATATGTTTTTAGTATATTTGGTTGTTTGTATTTATTTGTGACTTTGATGCTTGAATGATTGAAGTGTGGGAATGATTCTGTATGACTGTTCTGCCTGAGTGTGAGTTTTGATGTAGTGAAGTTGGGGGGGGGGGGGTTATAGGTTTTTTGGCGGGTTTCTAGAGATCTCACCATACAGTAATGTATATATTTTTTATGTTTTTTACTGTCTTAACTCGTTCCGTGCTCAGGACGGCTCCCGGCCGTCATGAGTCACGGTACTCATGTGCTCATGACGGTCTTGGAGCCGTCTGAACGTTGCCGCTACGCCCACATGTGATTAATTCCCCACCTGTGCGGGCGAATTAATCAGTGGGCGGAGTTCGGATGACTCCCGTCCGTCATGAGGACATGACTACGGTGACTCATGACGGCCGGGAGCCGTCCTGAGCACCACGGCACTGCGCCCACACAAACCCCATTGCACTGTGGAAAAATTGACCCCGCAGCCAAGGGGTTAATGGTCAAAAAAAGGAAACATCTTTATATGTGAACAACAAAAATTAATAAATACCAAATAGCCATCTCCATGAGAATTATTAAATCATGAGATCCATGGAGATTCATATTTGGTGGGCTACAGTATGACAGGTTGCTTATTTTGATAGATTGACCTTTATTTAGTTTATTTTTCATTGTATATTAATATATTTTCCCCCGAACCTGCAGCTATATGCAGGGGCCCTCTTTGCTTTGTCCTATTGTACAGGGACCCCACTGCTCAATTCTATTAAAAAGCAGAGAGGTGTGCGTCCACCCTCCCAGATCTTTAATAGTCACCGGGAACCCCATCCCCTGGGGCCAAATAGCATTGTAAAAGGAAGTGGACACGCCCCCACCCTTGAATCCCAGTAGGCCTCAAGAACCCCATTCCCCATTGCTGGATTCTATGAAAAAGGGGAGAGGGCATGCAGCCACCCTATCAGAGCTCTATTTTCACCAGTTATTGTTAGCTCCAGTAACTATATACTGTGCAGTAGAGTAACTATAACTAGCACCGTTGCCATGCACAGCTAATTTCCTCCCATATTACATCACTCATTGCATGTTCTATGACATCACTGATAACATTACTGCAGCATCTGAAATGACATCATTGATGTGAACACTGTGCATGGCGGGAGAGTGAGTTATAGTTAATTGAGATAACTATGACTGGTGAATTTCAGTGTTTTTGGTTTGGAAACAGTGTGTTTTAACTGACATTTTCACTTTACCATAACGTCACTTTAACCTTTGTTTTTTCAGTGAATATACATTTGTGTGTATGTGTAACTATAGTTAACTAATGTAGTAAAGGCATTTGTGGTAAGGGCATGCGTAGTATAGGCATATGCGTTGTAAAGGCTCTTTCCCACAAATCATGGTCCCCTGCTTAGTATGATACATGCAAATGGGGCAGGGATGAATCAGTATTCCATCTTGTCCAAGTGACTGATTCTTCCATTCCTTCAATTACGAGTTCCCTGCATCAGTACTGGAGCCCCAGTACAGTGGACTACACTGGCGGTTTGCCAGCCCCTTCTATCAAGACAGATGGATCCAGACCTCTATATATTGGGTCTTAACAGCACCTCACCATGTAGGGGTGGGGGGTGCAAACCTGTGCTCATCAACCCCCAGGGCTTATAAACCCTGCAAGAGGGTTCCCAATCTTCAGACCGGTCGGAATTGACATTCATCTAGATGGCATCCTAGCAGGGGTGGCTCTAGGCTCATGGCCGCACTGGGCAGGGATCGTAGGTAGGGGGCCCCGGAAGAAGGGGCCGGGTGGGGCGGAGCGCGGAGGCCAGTGAAGAGTGGGGGGTCAGGGTGTTTGGAAGTGAAACAGAGCCCGAGGCCGCCAAATCCCTGCCAGGGGCCACCACGCACATATGTATACATCCTCAGAGGATTATTATAATAAGGATATATATTGGCATGGTGTCCCCTGGGGTTTGGTGGCCCTGTGCAGGTGCACAGCTTGCACATGCCTAAGGCCGCCCCTGATCCTAGGCATTCATAGGAGCCTCCTAGGTTACGCAGCTCTTGTTAAAATAAACACTTTGGTAGAAAAGTTCAATGTTAACCAATGTGGAAATCAAATCCATAATGGGGGTATAATGACTTGCTTGAGACGTCAGGTAAGTTATTAAATAGTCTATTGGCAGGAATATATAAATTGTCTTCCTGACGCTACCAGCCTCTAGTCTTAACTGCCCTGTAATCTATTGAAAGACCCCTAACCTTCTAAAGCAGAGCACTTCCCTCACACCATTCCTAAGCTACATCATAATGCCTGTGCATGCATGCACATCACATCATTACAGGGGGCAACAAGGAAAGTGTTCTTTTGGCCTGAAAATTAATCTCTGCTTGTTGAAATCCTCAAACATCTCAGGGATGTGGAATGTTCAGGCAGATCCTCCATCCCTGGGGTGCTTCGTCTGGTTGAACATCCTTAAAGATGATGTGCAATAGGTTCGGGACACCAATTAATGACTTTTTCTCTTAACCTCTTCGCCGTGGGGCTAATTCCCCCGTGGCGCAGGGGGAGGGGGCCGCGCACGGCGCCGCGGTGCTGATGACGAGCCCAGTCTCGTCATGCAGCACGGTGCTCGTGTGCTGGTGACGAGCCTGGGCTCGTCATGAGCCCGCCCGCGCAATGGAACGCTCAGCACAGCGGGGGAATTATCCCCGCGTGTGAGCGTTCCACGGCTCATGACGAGCCCAGGCTTGTCACCAGCACACGAGCACCGTGCTGCATGACGAGCCTGGGCTCGTCATCAGCACAGAAGGGGTTAAATGAAGCGTTAGTCATCCTACTGTACCTGCAGAAGGATTCTCAGGCACGAGGAATGCATTACTTAACCTTACAGTGGCACTGGGTTTGTGTTTTTGTAAGTGCCTTCCTATTACAGGGGGCACTCCTTCAAAAGTTACTTTTTCTTTGACAACAGACTATCAAAACACACACAACTTCCCTCACACATATACATCTAACATCGGCAATAAGTCCATTAGAGAGACCCACAGACCAAACATACTTTTATAAAAGAATTTTTTGTTAATTTATTTATCAAAATATATCTTTCTTCATGATTTTCTATGCATTTTTCTTCATTTTCATATGCAATGCATAAGACATCAAAAACATTCAATAAAACAAGACATGAGCCCGGTACAATGATATCACCATCACTTCTTTCCTGCCCCAATTCATCCTCTTACTACTGTGTTAACTTGGCCTTCTCAGAAGTGGCTCCAGAGAGCCCAGTAAAAACAAACAGTGAAATAAGCCAGCATGTCTTGCCTTGGTAAGTCTTTTTTTTTCTTTAATTTAATTTAATTGTATTTATTTGTTTTTTGGCAAACATTTATAATAGGCTTTCAAAGATTAAACATAAGAAAACGTAAAAACATTGCTATCTACAAGTGGCATGCAAGCTTGCAAAAAGATATACCCATTGCAAATCTTTTTTTTTATGAAATAGAAGAAGCGATTTCCCCACCGGACAGAGGTGAACTTTTAAGCAGAGTTACAAATAAAAAGAAAAATACAGCCACTCATGCTGAACTAAGAACATTTCTGAAGCTGGCTGAACCATTGCACCTGTTGTGATAGGCAGAAGCAAAATGTGAATGGCAATCGAACAGACCAATACATGAAGAATGCTATCCCCAAGCCCCTGAATGTATTAATGTATTTGTACTTTTTTTTTTTTAATTAGGAAAATATGAGTCTGGTAAGACAGCTAGAGATGTCTCTCGGCGAGACCTAAAACTATTGACCAGTAGTAAATGATTCATCACAAACTGAGCTGGCGCTCAATGATGTTTGCCTTCCTGTTTGAACGGAATATCGACAAACAACCCCCACATTACCACGCCACAGCAGGCGCCCAATACAATCGACTGCCTTGCTTTGTTTTCATATACAATACCCCGAAGTTCCTCAAACTCAGGCTACCCGCCACTCCGCGCTCGTTCAGTAGTCCTTCGAGATTGCCTCCCCATGCCCCTGAATGGGACTTGGGGGCATATTTATGAGCTCCTTGTGCCGTCAGAGCGTCACTTTTTGTGACGATCTGGCGCCAAAAACTACAAAATTATATGTATGAGGTCACGCAAAGCCACTTTACGTGACTTTGAACGGCCTGATGGAAATGAAGCAAGGCACGGCAGCGCAAAACCCTGCGTTGGCTTACTCTGCATTAGGAAGGAGTTCCATGGCTGTTCCCACGCAGCACCCATGGATTTTGACACATCTCCAGATTTAACAAACCATGTAAACCTGGGTGTGCGACAAAACTTTACTCCTCCCCAGGGGAGGTGCAAGGAGGAAAAATAACTTTACTGCTCATCGTCTTTCCTCTTTCCATGTGTACTGCGTTCTCCAGCCCACATAGAAAGAGGAAAAAGCCTCCCATGATTGTTTTTTGTGCAATGTGCAGGGAATTGCCCCTTCCTGCACAAAAACAACCCTGCTGATAACACAGGCACCCTTGCACCATGGTGCAAGGGTGCCTTTGTTGGTGCTAGTCTGCCAAAATGGTGGCAGCGCAGGGGGCAAGGACAGGAATGGGCAGTATTAGATAAATACGGTGCATTCCTGCCCCTTCACTTTGATGTAGGTGGAAGCAAGGTGACTTACTGCGTTGCCCTACGCCAAAACGCCATAAATGAGGCTCTTGGTTTGTGCTTTTTCTCCCGCCTTCTTATTGACAAGAAATAGCCGTGCATCCTCAAAGTGTCCTGAGCCTTGCGATCACAAAAACTCGCGTCTCCCCGTCACATTATTCAATAGGCCTAACCGTAAGGTAGTAAGGGAAGACATAAGAAGGCTGTATTTATTTAATCACTGACCAGTTAAATACACAAATGGAACTTTAAATTTAGAGTTAAAAATGTGAACTGGGTCTGAACCTAAGCTGCTACATAAATAAAGGATTTGTGAGGAACTGAGCTTTTTGTTCGCGTATACATGTGACATCAGCAGCTCACTCTGAACAGGATTTTGTTTTCGGTACAGTCGATACAACAGTCTGTACTTAAATACGCTTTGCTCGGAGATCACTCTATGGGGATGTATTTACTAAAGATTTGTGTGACGCTGGCATAGTTGGCACGAGCCACGGGCCAGGGCTTTAAGTGGGATGAAAAAACTGGGGGTCTCTCAAAGGGGTGTGGCCAATGTAATAAGGGCGTGGCTTAAAACATGTAAGCTAAAAATCTGTGTTTACATCCAGATATAGGATACAACAAGTAGCATCATACTTACAAGTCAGACCTATTGGCTTTGTCAATGGTTGTTAGTTGCATAAGATAAATAAGCAGCAGCTATGGCTTGTATATAATATTGGAAAAGCTTCCACTTAAAGCCCTGGTGACACCAGAACAGTGTTGCTGCTCCTGAGTTTCAAAAAGAGAAGGGAAATCCAGAGAGAAAATGACTCTCTTTAAAGGATTTCCCTTCCTCTACAACGCTCACCTGGGATGACGTCATGCCGTAAGTCCTCCACTAATGGGAAGTGAGCAGTGTGAGCATGTGCACATCGATGTGCCTGCTGTCACTGCAGTCCGGAAAACAACGGACCACCTGTGCCAGGACTCAAAACAGAGCTCGATAGAGACCCGTGTCGAGGCCCCCTTTAAACACTGCTGGTGCTCAGCACCGGTGAGACCCGGCCCACTTCAAGCCCTGCCACGGGCCTTTATAATGTAGGTGCCACTTTTTTCTGTGCAAAGCCTCAGTAAATACCTCTGTGTGCCCAGTCACAATGTGTGCTCAAATGACTCTTTAGAAACAGTCTGAGGTCAGAAATAATATATTACAAATAGAGGTGTTGTTTGTTAAAAGGTCACGGCTAGTTGAAGGGATCCCACGTGTAATCACTTGGCACTGTCCCTTCAGAGTAAGCATGGGCGGAAAATCCGTTCCGCTCGCGAATTTTGCAGATTTTCGGTAAATTCGCAATCCGCGAACGCTCGTGAATTTACCGAAAATCCGCAAATTCGCACGCAGCGGATTTTTTTTTCTTGGTGATACAATTTTGCGGCGTGCGGTGTAAGTTCGCAATTGCGAACATGTAGTCAGCAACAATCTCGCACTCGCGAAATTACAAAAATTGCAATTCTGCACAAGAAATCCACTAGCAAGCAGCATAGACCTTCTGAAAATGATGATTTTTATCAGAATAACTCCTCAGGTTGACATTTGCCTGCACTTTTTTGGATTTGAGGCCTTTTGACTTTCTTTGGATCACTTTTGGATTAGAAATCAACTTTCACAAGTAAGCTTGTTTGGGGCATTACAGTTGCTGTAATGCTGCTCTGCAGAAAAACGAGTTTTGCAAAAGTGAAAGCATTCAGCAGGTTCAAAAGTTCAAACTCATCATTAGTACCCATTCCCTGTTGTGCTTCCTGACTGGGGCCCCTCCAGAGTTCAGTTGCTAGTTGCAACAACTGTATGACCCTGCTCTGACCCTCACAGTAGGCTCATAGAATAGCTACAAGTAGGCCATAAAAGGTCCTGGGAAAAAAATATTGCACTGCAACAGAAAGCAAATTACAGATAAGGAAGCAGGTGCCAGACTGGAATTTTAAAACAGTGACACATTAATAAATCAACCCCAAATTAATTCATGTCAGTTGAAGCAGGGCTGGTGTGCTTGCTTTTTCCCCCCATAATCTACAGTGATGATGAACCAGAGGGTGGCATTGATGTACCAGAGGGTGGCATGGGTGAAACAGAGGGTGGCAGGGGTGAAACAGAGGGTGCTGGGAACCTGTGATGATGAACCAGACGTAGAAACAACATAATCGCGACCGTTGCGAGCCGACATGTAAGTTCGCAATTGCGAACTGGTACAAAACCCTCGCGAACTGGCAGAAATCCTTGCGAACACAAAAAAAATCCGCAAATTCGCGCAAATTCGCGGATTTTGCGGATTGCGAGTTCGCAAATTCGCAAAATTCGCGAACGCCAGATTTGCAAAATTCGCTCATGCTTACTTCAGAGACAGTCTGTTCCAGAAACTCATAGCTCTCGAATTTCTGGTACTTGTAGTTTTATTTATCCCAGTGTAAATTAAGAACCAGACTACAAAGGATAAACGTGGACTTGATCTCCTTACTGGCACCTGGAACCGGCGAACTTGGGTGCCCCCAAAACTCATGTAGAACCTGTTTGGAGAAGCTCTTGGTTCAGAGGCAACCTCTGGTTTGATCCCCCTCTGGTTAAATATATCCCTTGAAATACCAAGGAAGGTACAGCGTACTCGACATAACTAACAAAAGGTATACAAACCTTCCTGGAGATATATAGTGCTTACTAGTGCAAAGTGGATGCAAAGTGGATGCACACTGCACTAAAACAACTTCATAACATATCAACTATTCATTCAGAAACAAATCTCCAATTACCCCCTAGTACAGATCAAGCCCCGGGCTCTCACGTCCACCAATAATAAAGGTATTCAGTCCTCGGATTTATGGGTTTGTAGTCCTATTTATCTCTTTACAAAATAAGCACAGCAAGTCTCAGAATGCAAAGGAAAAACCTGAATGGAATAAAGAAATGTTACCAAATGTGCAATAGTGAGCCAAATGACACTTTTGATGTTTCGGGCGAATGACAATTAATCACTGTTAATGTCTGATAGCTGGAGGGCAATAAGGATATTAGATCCTGCATCCCAATCCGATCAACCACATGCAAAAAAAATACACATTCACTTCCTCTGTGTAGTTTGTATACTGCACATAGATCAAATGCAAACAGCAATCATTACTGCCAGCATTATAAGCATTCCGATTGGCCAAGGCAATCTCAGCAATCCATAAAAGGCGTTAATGGTTGTTAACGTTCGGATTATTGTCTTGATTGCTCTGATGAGTCAAGGTCCTTCTGGGACAAGACAATGAACCCAAGCGACAGGTTACAAGGGCTTGTGGGACTTGGACCCCACTAATAATGTATGATGCACCCATGGGTTGGGCTAGGAGTTTCCGCATTGTTTACTGGTTGAATCTGCAGGAGTCACAAGGTGTGGAAGAGTGATCAGCATTTCTAAAGAGACTAAGGTGGGGTGTCAGAGACATATATGGCTTTAATTAAAAGCTATCTCTCATTCCTTGTACCTTTAGTATTCACACATTAGAATATTCAAGGCAGAGCATTTATTTTACGCATTGAAAAACGACCATTTTTAAATCCATCAAGCAGGCGTACATGATGTCATTTTGACTACATTTTTTTTTTTAGAGTTTTAGGATTTGTGATCATGACCCATAGGTATCAGAGCACTGTACAATTTAAGATAGGAAACTGACAAAAATTATATTAAAATGTACGGGTCAGTTGTAATTCAAGGTCAGTTACAATTTCCTTCTTCATAAGGCCAGCTCCTCAATATGTGGAAAATAAGCATTTCAGCAACATTAGTAAAACAACCTAAATGTTCTTTTCACATTTCCATTTAGAATAATATCGAGTTTATACTTTTTAAACTGCTCAAACAGCATGGTGGCCTGTTCACGGCACCAACAGATTCTTTCATATGGTTTATATTTTAAAGTATGCAAGGTACAGCATGGTTGGTGCTAAGCAAAATATATGAATTAGGGCCCGATTCACGAAGGTAAACTGAGATGAAAGTCTAACTTTACGACTTTACAACTTTCGGTATTCACAAAGGGCTTTTACAAGTAGTAAAGATAGACTTTTGTCTCAGTTAACGTTAAGTTTTGGTCTTAAGTTTAAATGAGACCAAAACTGACTAAATGCCCTTTGTAAATACTGAAAGTGGTAAAGTTAGACTTTCGTCTAAGTTTACCTTTGTGAATGGGGCCCAAGATTTTCTTGTTGATTTAGATTTTTTTGATTTGCACTTGCGGTGACTTTGACTTACGGTGAGTTTTTTCCTTCGAGGCTCTTTTCCAGGGACCATTATGCATGTTACGTTTTGTAATGCGCATTTGTATAGCACACAACTCACCCAGCGGAGTATCCTGGTGCTGAAGCAGGAGCTGTATGGGCTCAGCCAGGGTGGGGCTATGGGAAGAGCCAGGGCTTCTGTTGCGTTTTTGTTGAAATCAAGATCAAGTAGGAGGCTCTAATGCACTGGGGCAGGTCGTTGCAGGCTTTAGGAGCTAGGTGCGAAAGGCACGGCCGCCGGATCTGGTTCTACATGTGTGCGAGTAGGAGTCCGTATGAGTGAGGTGACTGGCAAGTTTATGCAATTGTTGAGTTACGTGGGACCAATATTGTGTAAGTCTGTGTATGTGTGCATGAGTTTGAAGAGTGCTCGGCTGTCGATTGGGAGCCAGTGGAACAGCTCCACTTTTTAGCTTGCCTCATCTTCACTAATGGCCCCACCAGACCGCCGGGGATGCCTGGTCTCACCCTGGAGATACCCATTAAGGGACCATCTCTCAGGGAAGCCAGGAAGGGTTTTGCAGCCGTCGAAGCGCCTTGGGACCCTCCGGGTAAGTAGTGCGCTATATAAATGCCTATACATTACATCACATTACATTTGAGGTGTGGGCTGCTGTGAGCAGGGCCGGACCGGGAACCCAAACCAGCCCCGGCAAATAGCTTGGCTGACCCTGGGGATGTGGGGGGGGGGGGGTTTGGTGTTGCTGGCGGAAAGCTTTGTATGCCGCTTTGGTTGCTGGGGGCTGATATTGCAGGCCCCGGTAACAAAAACGGCCCCCCCAGGGGTCTAAATCCAGCCCCCACCCTGGCGACCCACTGGGGAAATGCCCGGTGTCCGCTATGGCCAGTCCGGCCCTGGGTGTGAGTGTGCAGTGGGAGATTTTTGTATGCTCTAGAGTCTTGTGGTGAGTTGAGCGTTGATTGCAGCATAGGGTGGATGGCCATGGCCCAGCTTGCTTTTGAGGAAGGCATGAGTGATGGGTCTGGGAGTGTTGGTACATTTGAGTAAAGGCACACTGCAGGGCACACTCATCTCCCCTCTCCAGGGAGCTGCTGGCATGGACTGAGCCCAAACCGGAAGTGCAGCCAGAGTGTCATGGAACCTAATGCAAGGAAGGAAATGGGACCTCTGGCTGTTGTTTGAATTATAAATTACAGAAATAACCAAGGTTCACTGTGCCCCTCAAGTCCCAGGGGTCCCACTTGCTGCACCAGTGTTAGCTTCGCCCCTGCTCGAAGATATTATTTTATGGAGGGCACTTTCCCTGAAAGATGCACTTTGATTCGACACTGGCTGCGCCCAGAAAGCTCTTTGCATAGACAGTGCCTGCTCAGTTCCACCCTCTGTGCAGAAACAGTCTTGGATCAGAAGCAGTCTTCCCAAGCAGACTGGTCGTATAAACGTTCAGTTCGCAGGCAGGCCGAGGTCATTTACAGTCCGTTGAGATCTGCTCAGAGACAGTCTACGCTCTCAGACAATTACTTTTGGCGCCCCCATGGCCGCCCCCTCGGATTCTCTCTCTACCACTTGCAAAAGTGCCCCTCATCTCTCCTATCATAAAATATTGCTAAACACAGCGCCCCCCTTCACAGCGCCCCCCTCCACAGGTCAGCGCCCCGTGCGGCCGCACCAGTCGCACGGCACTTGACCCTTTCAGTTTATAGACATGGTATGCTCAGAGACACTCGGTTCCAAGCGCACCGGTGGCGTATGCAAGGAATCGTCTATTTCTACGGACAGCCTTAGTACAGTGACTGTCAAAGTGAACAAACAGACAGCTCTTGAGAAATGCAACTCTGTGCTCAACACAGCCACGCTGTACAGTGACAGCCGAGGAACACAATCTCGCAGTGCTTAATTTGAGCCGGTGGGGCCACCGGAAGTCATTGTGGGGGGCCTGGCCGTATTTTTCCTCATCAGAATTTGACCCACCTCAAGAAAGCGAAAAAGTGAGAAACGCGCTAATGAAAATGTAAGAATAAGTAGGAAGTGAAAGGCGGAAGACGCCTAAAGGGAAAAGTAGGTAACCTGCGCAAGTGAGATAAAGGAGCAGGGGACATCTGGAGGCCGCCTTACGAGACCTGAGGTGGGATCAAGATCAAGCAGTCGCAGTATTCGGTACTCCCGACATCCAATGGCGCCGGAGGCTTCTGAACAAAACTCTGTGTCCAGCAATTATGTTTTTTTTTGTTTTTTTTTTACAATTTAAGCACGGTAATCACTGTACTGACCCGGCGTGGGGGCGGGAGGGCTTCTGAACAAAACGTTGGGTCCAGCAATTATTTTTTTTTAATACAAATTAGGCACTGTAATCACTTTATTGACCCTGCGTGGGGGCGGGGAGGCAGTTTGGGGCTGCACGCGTGGAGCCAATCACTGTAGCTCCCAGCTGTTCCGTGTGCGCAGGCGAGCTGTGGCTGTAGTATAGTGAGTGCGCGTGCAGTGTACAGAGACAGCATGTGCGGAGTGCAGGAATGGTGTTTAAAGAGGCAGTCCGCCCGGCACAGTGACAGCTGGCACACGGAGAGCCTTGGCGCTAAACGGTGATAATTTTCAGGTCACAGTTTATAGAAGCAGCCGTCCAAATGTTTGGTCATGTTATGTACATAGAATGTGCTGGGTGACGTAACTGTTCGTAGCCTGTCGCAACAGGGTCCGTCTGTGCAGTGGCAGCCTATGATAGACAGCCTGTGAGGTGGCAGCCTGTGACAAGCCAGCCAGTGCAGCAGGGTAGTTATAGACAGTCTTGACAGTGCGAGTCTGCGTGATGGCGGTCTGTGACATTACTGCCAATGCAGTCTTTGTCCTTACTGGCAGGGGCATCTTAAGGATTTTGGGGGCCTTGGGCCAAACGTATTTTTGGGGGGCCCTGTTCGGATCTGCTTCGAATTTATGATCCAACTTCAGCTCTTTCTTGCCCTCTTTGGCCAGGTCAATGGCGGTGCACAGGCACTCTGTTCACAATTCAAAATGTGTTTATATCTAATATTCGGGGATAGTGATATGTGTTTCCAATATTGTAACACAGCAGCAGAACACTAAAATTACTGCAAATAATCTCTGTGACACCCTCCCATTTCTCACTTGTGAGATCCTGTTTCCAGCTAAAATAAACTGTTCTTATGGATGTTGCATGAAACATAAACACAACTTTCGTCTGCAAAATGTCTGTAAGAAACTCTCTCATATTACCTAGATGAAAAATACATTAAAGGAAAACACTATTTGCAACAATCAGTTTTAGAAGTATTGAAGGTCACCAGGGCAAGACTCTGCAGAACAGAGCTGGCTCTATCAGGGGCCAACTGAAAAGATGGGGCCCTGGTCCAGAGCTTACTTTGCCCATGCCTCAAAACATCTCTGTTACTGGCAGTCTTTAAAAGGGACAGTGTTCATTGAAGGGCTATGAAATGACAAATGTACACAAAATAAGCTCTCCGAGAATTTTGCAATTCATAGAGATATGTAATGTGTCCCTCCCAACGCTACTCAGTACAAGTGTTGGGCATACCAAAAAAATGTAACCGATTGTCCTCCCACACCACCAGGTGCCATGCTTCATAAATGTCTAGAGAATAAACTTTTAGGACGCCACATTGGTTTTTAACACACTTATATCACAAACCCATGCTTAATTAGAAGTGCCTACCTGACTCCAGGTGTAGGCCGGCTCTCCATCAAACAGAAGCTTCAGAGCCCGAGGATTGTCCTATGATGAAGCATGACACCTGGTGGTGTGTGAGGACAGAACAAGTCCTCACCCTCTAAACACTTATTCCCATTAATTGTGACAGAAACCAGGGTTTTCTAATAGCCTTCTCAATTCCCTTATATGTGCGCAGTCCACCTACTCATATATGTCACAGTGTCGCTTTTCACAGAAAACACAAAATGTCAACCACCATCCACACTCCCCACCTTTCATTCGGTGACAAAAATGTATGGGAGAGGAGAGAGAGTACCTCACGGTAGAACCGCCAACAGGGTTACTGGCTAACAATTACCAGTGTACACACTTATCATCATTGGTAGCTCACACTCTTTTAGTGAAAGAAAAAATGAGAAAATAGAAAAGAAAAGACAAGATAAGAAGAACCAGTGCTTTTCTCCTTCTCGAGAACCACAGACCGTGATGATCACTTGTGTAATAGTAAGACAAGACAGACAACACTTACTATTGTGTATATACATATACCAAAAGAACCCCAGTGACATTTTGTGTTTTCTGTGAAAAGCGACACTCTGACAGATATACGAGTAGTTGGACTGCACACATATAAGGAAATTGAGAAGGCTATTTGAAAACTCTGGTTTCTGTCATGATTAATGGGAATAAGTGTTTAGAGGGTGAGGGCTTGTTTTGTTTATCATGTTCTGAGTGGGGGGGGGGGGGGGCGGCCTCTCCCTCCTTTCCCCCTTGGCTCCTAATATATTGAGGTTTTGTGAGGACAATCTGTTACATTTTTTCGTATGCCCAAACACTTGTACTGAGTAGCGTTGGGGGGATACATCACATATCTCTATAAAATGCAAAATTCTGGGGGAGCTTAATTTGTGTACATATGTTGTGTTGGCAGGCCTGCTCACCCTTGAGACCCCAGAGCCTCTAGTTCCCTATCCGGGGTACATCCCGGGGGAGTGTGTTTCTGTGAAATGACAGCCTGTGTGGTTGAAAGGCTGTGACATGACAGACAGTGCAGACAAGGAGCTTATTGCAGCCTTTACAGTGACAGTGCGCGGAGGGACAGTCTATGAAATGACAGCCGGTAACATGTCAGTCAAAGCGTTTACGGGAAGTCTCTACAGTGCGAGTGTCAGTAGTGGAGGCCGGTGGAGTGACGTCCTGTGCAGTCACATTCTATTAAAATGGTGGCATCCTGTGTAGTGGGCCTGCGACATGACAGACAGGACAAGTACACTGTCTACAGGCAGTCTCTATCGTCCAAGTCTGTGCTGGGGCGGTCCAAAGAGTGACAGTGTAACATTGTGTTTAGTGACATCCTGTGAGGGGACTATAAATGACAGCCTGTAGAGTGCAGCCTGTGACATGACAGTCAGTTCAGGTGCTGTGTTTACAGGCAGCCTCTAATGTCACAGTGTGTGCCGTGAGAGTCAGTATAGTGACAGGCTCTACAGGAGTATTTTGTGCAGACTATAAAATGACAGCCTGTAGAGTGCCGCCTGTGACATGACAGTCAGTTCAGGTGCTGTGTTTACAGGCAGTCTCTAATGTCACAGGGTGTGCCATGAGAGTCAGTATAGGGACAGGCTCTACAGGAGTATTTGGTGCAGACTATAAAATGACAGCCTGTATAGTGCAGCCTGTGACATGACAGTCAGATCAGGTGCAGTGTTTACAGGCAGCCTCTAATGTCACAGTGTGTGCCGTGAGAGTCAGTATAGTGACAGGCTCTACAGGAGTATTTTGTGCAGACTATAAAATGACAGCCTGTTTAGTGCAGCCTGTGACATGACAGTCAGTTGAGGTGCAGTGTTTAAAGGCAGCCTCTAATATCACAGTGTGTGCTGTGAGAGTCAGTATAGTGACAGGCTCTACAGGAGTATTTTGTGCAGACTATAAAATGACAGCCTGTATAGTGCAGCCTGTGACATGACAGTCGGTACAGGTGCAGTGTTTACAGGCAGCCTCTAATGTCACAGTGTGTGTCGTGAGAATCAGTATAGTGACAGTGTTTACAGGCAGCCTCTAATGTCACAGTGTGTGCCGTGAGAGTCAGTAAAGTGACAGGCTCTACAGGAGTGTTTTGTGCAGACTATAAAATGACAGCCTGTAGACTGCAGCCTGTGACATGAATGTCAGTGCGTGTACAGTGTTTACAGGCAGCCTCTAATGTCACAGTGTGTGCCGTGAGAGTCAGTATAGTGACAGGCTCTACAGGAGTATTTTGTGCAGACTATAAAATGACAGCCTGTATAGTGCAGCCTGTGACATGACAGTCAGTTCAGGTGCAGTGTTTACAGGCAGCCTCTAATGTCACAGTGTGTGCCGTGAGAGTCAGTATAGTGACAGGCTCTACAGGAGTATTTTGTGCAGACTATAAAATGACAGCCTGTATAGTGCAGCCTGTGATATGACAGTCAGTTCAGGTGCAGTGTTTACAGGCAGCCTCTAATGTCACAGTGTGTGCCTTGAGAGTCAGTATAGTGACAGGCTCTACAGGAGTATTTTGTGCAGACTATAAAATGACAGCCTGTATAGTGCAGCCTGTGACATGACAGTCAGTTCAGGTGCAGTGTTTACAGGCAGCCTCTAATGTCACAGTGTATGCTGTGAGAGTCAGTATAGTGACAGGCTCTACAGGAGTATTTTGTGCAGACTATAAAATGACAGCCTGTATAGTGCAGCCTGTGACATGACAGTCAGTTGAGGTGCAGTGTTTACAGGCAGCCTCTAATGTCACAGTGTGTGCTGTGAGAGTCAGTATAGTGACAGGCTCTACAGGAGTATTTTGTGCAGACTATTAAATGACAGCCTGTATAGTGCAGCCTGTGACATGACAGTCAGTACAGGTGCAGTGTTTACAGGCAGCCTCTAATGTCACAGTGTGTGTCGTGAGAATCAGTATAGTGACAGTGTTTACAGGCAGCCTCTAATGTCACAGTGTGTGCCGTGAGAGTCAGTAAAGTGACAGGCTCTACAGGAGTGTTTTGTGCAGACTATAAAATGACAGCCTGTAGACTGCAGCCTGTGACATGAATGTCAGTGCGGGTACAGTGTTTACAGGCAGCCTCTAATGTCACAGTGTGTGTCGTGAGAATCAGTATAGTGACAGTGTTTACAGGCAGCCTCTAATGTCACAGTGTGTGCCGTGAGAGTCAGTAAAGTGACAGGCTCTACAGGAGTATTTTGTGCAGACTATAAAATGACAGCCTGTATAGTGCAGCCTGTGACATGACAGTCAGTTCAGGTGCAGTGTTTACAGGCAGCCTCTAATGTCACAGTGTGTGCCGTGAGAGTCAGTATAGTGACAGGCTCTACAGGAGTATTTTGTGCAGACTATAAAATGACAGCCTGTATAGTGCAGCCTGTGATATGACAGTCAGTTCAGGTGCAGTGTTTACAGGCAGCCTCTAATGTCACAGTGTGTGCCTTGAGAGTCAGTATAGTGACAGGCTCTACAGGAGTATTTTGTGCAGACTATAAAATGACAGCCTGTATAGTGCAGCCTGTGACATGACAGTCAGTTCAGGTGCAGTGTTTACAGGCAGCCTCTAATGTCACAGTGTATGCTGTGAGAGTCAGTATAGTGACAGGCTCTACAGGAGTATTTTGTGCAGACTATAAAATGACAGCCTGTATAGTGCAGCCTGTGACATGACAGTCAGTTGAGGTGCAGTGTTTACAGGCAGCCTCTAATGTCACAGTGTGTGCTGTGAGAGTCAGTATAGTGACAGGCTCTACAGGAGTATTTTGTGCAGACTATAAAATGACAGCCTGTATAGTGCAGCCTGTGACATGACAGTCAGTACAGGTGCAGTGTTTACAGGCAGCCTCTAATGTCACAGTGTGTGTCGTGAGAATCAGTATAGTGACAGTGTTTACAGGCAGCCTCTAATGTCACAGTGTGTGCCGTTAGAGTCAGTAAAGTGACAGGCTCTACAGGAGTGTTTTGTGCAGACTATAAAATGACAGCCTGTAGACTGCAGCCTGTGACATGACAGTCAGTTCAGGTGCTGTGTTTACAGGCAGCCTCTAATGTCACAGTGTGTGCCGTGAGAGTCAGTATAGTGACAGGCTCTACAGGAGTATTTTGTGCAGACTATAAAATGACAGCCTGTAGAGTGCAGCCTGTGACATGACAGTCAGTTCAGGTGCTGTGTTTACAGGCAGTCTCTAATGTCACAGGGTGTGCCATGAGAGTCAGTATAGGGACAGGCTCTACAGGAGTATTTGGTGCAGACTATAAAATGACAGCCTGTATAGTGCAGCCTGTGACATGACAGTCAGATCAGGTGCAGTGTTTACAGGCAGCCTCTAATGTCACAGTGTGTGCCGTGAGAGTCAGTATAGTGACAGGCTCTACAGGAGTATTTTGTGCAGACTATAAAATGACAGCCTGTATAGTGCAGCCTGTGACATGACAGTCAGTTGAGGTGCAGTGTTTAAAGGCAGCCTCTAATGTCACAGTGTGTGCTGTGAGAGTCAGTATAGTGACAGGCTCTACAGGAGTATTTTGTGCAGACTATAAAATGACAGCCTGTATAGTGCAGCCTGTGACATGACAGTCAGTACAGGTGCAGTGTTTACAGGCAGCCTCTAATGTCACAGTGTGTGTCGTGAGAATCAGTATAGTGACAGTGTTTACAGGCAGCCTCTAATGTCACAGTGTGTGCCGTGAGAGTCAGTAAAGTGACAGGCTCTACAGGAGTGTTTTGTGCAGACTATAAAATGACAGCCTGTAGACTGCAGCCTGTGACATGAATGTCAGTGCGGGTACAGTGTTTACAGGCAGCCTCTAATGTCACAGTGTGTGCCGTGAGAGTCAGTATAGTGACAGGCTCTACAGGAGTATTTTGTGCAGACTATAAAATGACAGCCTGTATAGTGCAGCCTGTGACATGACAGTCAGTTCAGGTGCAGTGTTTACAGGCAGCCTCTAATGTCACAGTGTGTGCCGTGAGAGTCAGTATAGTGACAGGCTCTACAGGAGTATTTTGTGCAGACTATAAAATGACAGCCTGTATAGTGCAGCCTGTGATATGACAGTCAGTTCAGGTGCAGTGTTTACAGGCAGCCTCTAATGTCACAGTGTGTGCCTTGAGAGTCAGTATAGTGACAGGCTCTACAGGAGTATTTTGTGCAGACTATAAAATGACAGCCTGTATAGTGCAGCCTGTGACATGACAGTCAGTTCAGGTGCAGTGTTTACAGGCAGCCTCTAATGTCACAGTGTATGCTGTGAGAGTCAGTATAGTGACAGGCTCTACAGGAGTATTTTGTGCAGACTATAAAATGACAGCCTGTATAGTGCAGCCTGTGACATGACAGTCAGTTGAGGTGCAGTGTTTACAGGCAGCCTCTAATGTCACAGTGTGTGCTGTGAGAGTCAGTATAGTGACAGGCTCTACGGGAGTATTTTGTGCAGACTATAAAATGACAGCCTGTATAGTGCAGCCTGTGACATGACAGTCAGTTCAGGTGCAGTGTTTACAGGTAGCCTCTAATGTCACAGTGTGTGCTGTGAGAGTCAGTAAAGTGACAGGCTCTACAGGAGTATTTTGTGCAGAGTAGACTATAAAATAACAGCCTGTAGAGTGCAGCCTGTGACATGACAGTCAGTTCAGGTGCTGTGTTTACAGGCAGCCTCTAATGTCACAGTGTGTGCCGTGAGAGTCAATATAATGACAGGCTCTACAGGAGTATTTTGTGCAGACTATAAAATGACAGCCTGTATAGTGCAGCCTGTGACATGACAGTCAGATCAGGTGCAGTATTTACAGGCAGCCTCTAATGTCACAGTGTGTGCCGTAAGAGTCAGTATAGTGACAGACTCTACAGGAGTATTTTGTGCAGACTATAAAATGACAGCCTGTATAGTGCAGCCTGTGACATGACAGTCAGTACGGGTGCAGTGTTTACAGGTAGCCTCTAATGTCACAGTGTGTGCCGTCAGAGTCAGTATAGTGACAGGCTCTACAGGAGTGTTTTGTGCAGACTATAAAATGACAGCCTTTACAGTGCAGCCTGTGACATGACAGTCAGTTCAGGTGCAGTGTTTACAGGCAGCCTCTAATGTCACAGTGTGTGCCGTGAGAGTCAGTATAGTGACAGGCTCTACAGGAGTATTTTGTGCAGACTATAAAATGACAGCCTGTATAGTGCAGCCTGTGACATGACAGTCAGTTCAGGTGCAGTGTTTACAGGCAGCCTCTGATGTGACAGTGTGTGCCGTCAGAGTCAGTAAAGTGACAGGCTCTACAGGAGTATTTTGTGCAGAGTAGACTATAAAATGACAGCCTGTATAGTGCAGCCTGTGACATGACAGTCAGTACAGGTGCAGTGTTTACAGGTATCCTCTAATGTCACAGTGTGTGTCGTGAGAATCAGTATAGTGACAGTGTTTACAGGCAGCCTCTAATGTCACAGTGTGTTCTGCTAGAGTCAGTAAAGTGACAGGCTCTACAGGAGCGTTTTGTGCAGACTATAAAATGACAGCCTGTATAGTGCAGCCTGTGACATGACAGTCTGTTCAGGTGCAGTGTTTACAGGCAGCCTCTGATGTCAGAGTGTGTGCCGTCAGAGTCAGTAAAGTGACAGGCTCTACAGGAGTATTTTGTGCAGAGTAGACTATAAAATGACAGCCTGTATAGTGCAGCCTGTAACATGACAGTCAGTTCAGGTGCAGTGTTTACAGGCAGCCTCTGATGTCAGAGTGTGTGCCGTCAGAGTCAGTAAAGTGACAGGCTCTACAGGAGTATTTTGTGCAGACTATAAAATGACAGCCTGTATAGTGCAGCCTGTGACATGACAGTCAGTTCAGGTGCAGTATTTACAGGCAGTCTCTAATGTCACAGTGTGTGCCGTGAGAGTCAGTATAGTGACAGGCTCTACAGGAGTATTTTGTGCAGACTATAAAATGACAGCCTGTATAGTGCAGCCTGTGACATGACAGTCAGTTCAGGTGCAGTATTTACAGGCAGTCTCTAATGTCACAGTGTGTGCCGTGAGAGTCAGTATAGTGACAGTGTTTACAGGCAGCCTCTAATGTCACAGTGTATGCTGTGAGAGGCAGTATAGTGACAGGCTCTACAGGAGTATTTTGTGCAGACTATAAAATGACAGCCTGTATAGTGCAGCCTGTGACATGACAGTCAGTTCAGGTGCAGTGTTTACAGGCAGCCTCTAATGTCACAGTGTGTGCCGTGAGAGTCAGTATAGTGACAGGCTCTACAGGAGTATTTTGTGCAGACTATAAAATGACAGCCTGTATAGTGCAGCCTGTGACATGACAGTCAGTTCAGGTGCAGTATTTACAGGCAGTCTCTAATGTCACAGTGTGTGCCGTGAGAGTCAGTATAGTGACAGGCTCTACAGGAGTATTTTGTGCAGACTATAAAATGACAGCCTGTATAGTGCAGCCTGTGACATGGCAGTCAGTTCAGGTGCAGTGTTTACAGGCAGCCTCTAATGTCACAGTGTGTGCTGTGAGAGTCAGTAAAGTGACAGGCTCTACAGGAGCGTTTTGTGCAGACTATAAAATGACAGCCTGTATAGTGCAGCCTGTGACATGACAGTCAGTTCAGGTGCAGTGTTTACAGGCAGCCTCTAATGTCACAGTGTGTGCCGTGAGAGTCAGTAAAGTGACAGGCTCTACAGGAGCGTTTTGTGCAGACTATAAAATGACAGCCTGTATAGTGCAGCCTGTGACATGACAGTCAGTTCAGGTGCAGTGTTTACAGGCAGCCTCTAATGTCACAGTGTGTGCTGTGAGAGGCAGTATAGTGACAGGCTCTACAGGAGTATTTTGTGCAGACTATAAAATGACAGCCTGTATAGTGCAGCCTGTGACATGACAGTCAGTTCAGGTGCAGTGTTTACAGGCAGCCTCTGATGTGACAGTGTGTGCCGTCAGAGTCAGTAAAGTGACAGGCTCTACAGGAGTATTTTGTGCAGAGTAGAATATAAAATGACAGCCTGTATAGTGCAGCCTGTGACATGACAGTCAGTACAGGTGCAGTGTTTACAGGTATCCTCTAATGTCACAGTGTGTGCCGTGAGAGTCAGTATAGTGACAGTGTTTACAGGCAGCCTCTAATGTCACAGTGTGTGCCGTGAGAGGCAGTATAGTGACAGGCTCTACAGGAGTATTTTGTGCAGACTATAAAATGACAGCCTGTATAGTGCAGCCTGTGACATGGCAGTCAGTTCAGGTGCTGTGTTTACAGGCAGCCTCTGATGTCAGAGTGTGTGCCGTCAGAGTCAGTAAAGTGACAGGCTCTACAGGAGTATTTTGTGCAGACTATAAAATGACAGCCTGTATAGTGCAGCCTGTGACATGACAGTCAGTTCAGGTGCAGTGTTTACAGGCAGCCTCTAATGTCACAGTGTGTGCTGTGAGAGGCAGTATAGTGACAGGCTCTACAGGAGCGTTTTGTGCAGACTATAAAATGACAGCCTGTATAGTGCAGCCTGTGACATGACAGTCAGTTCAGGTGCAGTGTTTACAGGCAGCCTCTAATGTCACAGTGTGTGCCGTGAGAGTCAGTAAAGTGACAGGCTCTACAGGAGCGTTTTGTGCAGACTATAAAATGACAGCCTGTATAGTGCAGCCTGTGACATGACAGTCAGTTCAGGTGCAGTGTTTACAGGCAGCCTCTAATGTCACAGTGTGTGCTGTGAGAGGCAGTATAGTGACAGGCTCTACAGGAGTATTTTGTGCAGAGTAGAATATAAAATGACAGCCTGTATAGTGCAGCCTGTGATATGACAGTCAGTACAGGTGCAGTGTTTACAGGCAGCCTCTGATGTCACAGTGTGTGCCGTCAGAGTCAGTAAAGTGACAGTGTTTACAGGCAGCCTCTAATGTCACAGTGTGTTCCGTGAGAGTCAGTATAGTGACAGGCTCTACAGGAGTATTTTGTGCAGACTATAAAATGACAGCCTGTATAGTGCAGCCTGTGACATGACAGTCAGTTCAGGTGCAGTGTTTACAGGCAGCCTCTGATGTGACAGTGTGTGCCGTCAGAGTCAGTAAAGTGACAGGCTCTACAGGAGTATTTTGTGCAGAGTAGACTATAAAATGACAGCCTGTATAGTGCAGCCTGTGACATGACAGTCAGTACAGGTGCAGTGTTTACAGGCAGCCTCTAATGTCACAGTGTGTGTCGTGAGATTCAGTATAGTGACAGTGTTTACAGGCAGCCTCTAATGTCACAGTGTGTGCCGTGAGAGTCAGTATAGTGACAGGCTCTACAGGAGTATTTTGTGCAGACTATAAAATGACAGCCTGTATAGTGCAGCCTGTGACATGGCAGTCAGTTCAGGTGCAGTGTTTACAGGCAGCCTCTAATGTCACAGTGTGTGCTGTGAGAGTCAGTAAAGTGACAGGCTCTACAGGAGCGTTTTGTGCAGACTATAAAATGACAGCCTGTATAGTGCAGCCTGTGACATGACAGTCAGTTCAGGTGCAGTGTTTACAGGCAGCCTCTAATGTCACAGTGTGTGCCGTGAGAGTCAGTAAAGTGACAGGCTCTACAGGAGCGTTTTGTGCAGACTATAAAATGACAGCCTGTATAGTGCAGCCTGTGACATGACAGTCAGTTCAGGTGCAGTGTTTACAGGCAGCCTCTAATGTCACAGTGTGTGCTGTGAGAGGCAGTATAGTGACAGGCTCTACAGGAGTATTTTGTGCAGACTATAAAATGACAGCCTGTATAGTGCAGCCTGTGACATGACAGTCAGTACAGGTGCAGTGTTTACAGGTATCCTCTAATGTCACAGTGTGTGCCGTGAGAGTCAGTATAGTGACAGTGTTTACAGGCAGCCTCTAATGTCACAGTGTGTGCCCTGAGAGGCAGTATAGTGACAGGCTCTACAGGAGTATTTTGTGCAGACTATAAAATGACAGCCTGTATAGTGCAGCCTGTGACATGACAGTCAGTACGGGTGCAGTGTTTACAGGCAGGCTCTGATGTCAGAGTGTGTGCCGTCAGAGTCAGTAAAGTGACAGGCTCTACAGGAGTATTTTGTGCAGACTATAAAATGACAGCCTGTATAGTGCAGCCTGTGACATGACAGTCAGTTCAGGTGCAGTGTTTACAGGCAGCCTCTAATGTCACAGTGTGTGCTGTGAGAGGCAGTATAGTGACAGGCTCTACAGGAGCGTTTTGTGCAGACTATAAAATGACAGCCTGTATAGTGCAGCCTGTGACATGACAGTCAGTTCAGGTGCAGTGTTTACAGGCAGCCTCTAATGTCACAGTGTGTGCCGTGAGAGTCAGTAAAGTGACAGGCTCTACAGGAGCGTTTTGTGCAGACTATAAAATGACAGCCTGTATAGTGCAGCCTGTGACATGACAGTCAGTTCAGGTGCAGTGTTTACAGGCAGCCTCTAATGTCACAGTGTGTGCTGTGAGAGGCAGTATAGTGACAGGCTCTACAGGAGTATTTTGTGCAGACTATAAAATGACAGCCTGTATAGTGCAGCCTGTGACATGACAGTCAGTTCATGTGCAGTGTTTACAGGCAGCCTCTAATGTCACAGTGTGTTCCGTGAGAGTCAGTAAAGTAACAGGCTCTACAGGAGTATTTTGTGCAGAGTAGAATATAAAATGACAGCCTGTATAGTGCAGCCTGTGATATGACAGTCAGTTCAGGTGCAGTGTTTACAGGCAGCCTCTAATGTCACAGTGTGTGTCGTGAGAATCAGTATAGTGACAGTGTTTACAGGCAGCCTCTAATGTCACAGTGTGTTCCGTGAGAGTCAGTATAGTGACAGGCTCTACAGGAGTATTTTGTGCAGACTATAAAATGACAGCCTGTATAGTGCAGCCTGTGACATGACAGTCTGTTCAGGTGCAGTGTTTACAGGCAGCCTCTGATGTCAGAGTGTGTGCCGTCAGAGTCAGTAAAGTGACAGGCTCTACAGGAGTATTTTGTGCAGAGTAGACTATAAAATGACAGCCTGTATAGTGCAGCATGTGACATGACAGTCAGTTCAGGTGCAGTGTATACAGGCAGTCTCTAATGTCACAGTGTATGCTGTGAGAGTCAGTATAGTGACAGGCTCTACAGAAGTATTTTGTGCAGACTATAAAATGACAGCCTGTAGAGTGCAGCCTGTGACATGACAGTCAGTTCAGGTGCAGTTTTTACAGGCAGCCTCTAATGTCACAGTATGTGCCGTCAGAGTCAGTAAAGTGACAGGCTCTACAGGAGTATTTTGCGCAGACTATAAAATGACAGCCTGTAGAGTGCAGCCTGTGACCTGACAGTCAGTTCAGGTGCAGTGTTTACAGGCAGTCTCTGGTGTCAGTGGGTGTGCTGTGGCAGTCAGTACACACCACTGACAGTCTCAGCGGGATCATTGCGTGCAGTGATTCCCACGTGACAGCCGGTAGCGGCAGAGCGACGATGGACAGCTTCAGCTGCCCGGCGGCGCGCGCAGTGACAGTCTAGGAAAAGACACTCAGTGGGTTCAGGTACCTGCAGAGCTCCTCGAACAGATGGAAGTTCAGCTTGCGTTTCTTCTTCTCGTTCAGGCAGTATCCGATCCGCCGCCTCCGCCTGTAGGTTGGCATCGTGAGTGGTCCGAGGGTCCCAAAGCCGAGAGTCCGAGACGCCGGACCCCTGGACATGCAAAGAGACCCTGTGAGAGGCGGAACCCCCGAGGTAGAGAGTCTAGGGTGACAAACTACCAGAGCCCCAAGAAGTCAAGGCGTTCGTGATTGTGTGTGAGGGGGGCGGGGGGGGGGGGGGGGGTACCCTCTCCACACTCACTCTTGTCTCTGTGCTAACACATGTTCTGTCCCATGCCCCGGTCTCTCCACCCTCTGCCCCACGCCTCCTGTCTCTTCTCGGTCCCTCTAGCGTCTGTTCGCTTTTTCCCTCCTCCGGGTTTTCTTTAACCTCACTCCCTCTCGGCCACCTCTCCTTCGTGGTTTCTCGCCCCTCCCTCCTGGAGTCTCGTCCCCCCCTCTCCCGGTTGAACTCCCCCTCCCCAGCTTTGGTCCTGCGTCACCCGCCCGGGGTTTCCCGCCTCCCCGGGGTCTCCGGCACCGGGGCTCGCCCTGTGAGCTCTGCTCCCGGAGCTCTCTCCTCTCCGGCACAAGGAAGGGGCGGCGCACAGGGCACCGGCCCTGCTCAGCTGATAGCCATAAATATATTTATTTATGCGTTTTTATATAGCGCGGACTTTACCCGAAGGTGTCAGAGCGCTTCACAATAGGAACAGTAATGATATACATGAGGAGAAGATTACATGTGAACAAATTACAAAAGCAAACGTTAGGTTACACGAGGCAAAAGTGACAATTGTGAACAAACAAAATACAAGACGTAGCAAAAGGTACATTATAGGAGGAAAAAGTGACGTGTGTAGGTTACAAAAGCGTACAAAGTACAAGTTGAGGTATAGTACTGCAATAAATGACAGACACTCAAACACAATATACATCCTTGATTGTGCACATTTTCAGTGTGCAAAGAACTCCCACACATCAGACAGGCGCATCAGTTTATTTCAGGGGTTTTGCCTAAAAGCGCCCAGTCCTACTTTATAATTCCTTATAGCACACTTACGAAGGCAATGGGGCTGGGCTGAGAGGAAAGGGACCTGGCCAGGACGAGCAGGCAAAAAAAAACCCCAACAAAACAAACAAGCATTGGCAATACTTCTGGTTTTAATGTGCTGCACCCTCGATTCTTAAAGCATGTCGCCCACTCTGCATTCACGTGGGCACATCCCTCTGCACGCAAGCAGGCACATCGATTGCCTGCCACCACCTATGCCACCACCTATGCCCAGGATGTTTCCCTCGATACAAGAACAGCAATGAGCGCCGTTTCAATTGCCACAGCCGCGACACATGACACGGCGCTCCTGGTTTCACGAATTAAAATTGTTTACCCTGCGGAGCGCCTGACAATCTAAAACCTTACGGTGATGTATGGAAAATAATATCACGAGTAAGACTAAGTCAAGATGGGTGGCACTCGGCAGCTCTAATCGGGGTTTCTCCCCCTGAAAAAAAAGTTTGGAAACCAGAGCAGCTGGTGGCACAATATATAAAAAAAATTGATACAGAATTTGGTGAAAAGGAAATACGGTTCATAAAAAAATGCTGAAGGTGTGGTCTTGAAATCTATAAAAACCTGCAAGAGCGACCCATAGTAGCTTGTAGTATTACACTTTTCCCAGCAGTGCAAAGTCGTGAACACGCTATAAAATCAGGGGGATTTCTAGGACTTAAACAAGATAAAGAAAACTTGTACAGAAACCTCAGGTGCAGCGGGCAGCAGGAGGATGTGGAAGGTTGGCGTTCTGCCAGAAACGTGCTCTGGGATCGTGGCTATAATCCTACATTGGTACTTATATAGCGCTTATTACCCAGAGACCCCTAACAGCCGACCGCACAAATACAAAACAATGCCTTGACATCACGCACAGTCTACACATTCCTCTGTTCCCACACTCTAATTTATGAACACCAGGAGTGCTTAATTTGAGCCGGTGTTTTCCGGTGCTCTGCATCGGCAGTTAATTAGCAGCACCTCACTTATGACAGTGGGCCACATGGTGGGATGTTTGTCTGATTTAGAAAGATTATAACAACAGTTGTTTACTAATTCGACATACGTTAAAAATGATTATTACTTACCACCCATGCTAATCTCGAAGCTTTGGGGGCCTGGAATAGTCTGAATTGTCACTCCTGTAGACATGTGGTGTTAGTAGCTGGTTTGCTGCTGTCATTGGCAGCGCTGACAGGGGCAATGGGTGGTGCAGGCTGCAGTGGCCTCCTGATGAGGGTATATATCACAAGCATTTCAAAAAGAGGGTCCAAAGGAAAGGTTTGAGACCGCCTACAATCATGCTCCCCATGCAAGACTATGAATACACAAATAAATGATTGTGGGTCTAATGGAGAGCTAATCGGTGGTGCCTGACTGACCAAAAAGAATACAAGTAAGGAGAGAAATTATTCAATCATAAAGCAAGGGATATCTCTACGGTTGAGAAAATACCCATCAGTCTTCAATCGGTTCCGCCCTGTTCATCATTTGGGACTCCTCACACCAAGGAGAATAATCCTGCCACCACTCGATGTTCAGAGTAGTGGTAGCCCTAGAATGTAATAAGGTGTGTTGCTGATAACCGTGAAGACTGAAAAAAGCAGTGCGGAAAGTGTGATAGTAGTGAAGGGATATAAAATTGGAGAAAATAGGAGAAAAAAGGCTTTATTAAGTGTCCCCTATGTTTCCAACGCTAAAAAGTGCTAGAGAATAGTAGAGACACAAATATCTACTATTGTAATAAGTGTAATATGGTCAACATGTTTCTTGCAGGCTGCGGGCCCGCCCAGGTGCCCAGCTGCATTCCTCAGGACCGAATCTAGCTACTGCTCGTGCACCCCAATGTGATAAGTGAAAGGGGATGTTTTACAATCAAAATGTATTAAAAGAGATAAAAAATATTTTACATTACGTTCCTGTAAGTGAACCAGGTGTCCCCTTGACAGGTGCAGGTTCTCCTTGCTGAAATGTAAACAAAATGGTATAACATACACAGACAGGCACAGGCACCACATTGAGTAACAATTGTTCAGGCTCAGAACATATACTAATGTTTTGAAGCAAAGTACGGGTATGTCAAGTACATATCCCATTAGAGTGCGTCAAGCTGCTAACTCCCAAAAGGAATTTCTGGTCACCCCGGCTTACCTTTTGGGAAGGAGGTACGCTCTGCGCCTCACCTGGCTATGGCTCAGGTAAGTGGAGCCCGCGCTGAAAATTTAAAGCACATATAGCACAGGAGAGTGTCAAATCTAGCCACATAATCAGTTCATTTAAAAGTTGTTCAACATTGTCTTGCTCGGATTTGGAAGTGCATCTTTTTTGTGCGCTCACCTCTTAGATGCTATAGTATGTAATTACACCTTTATCGTGTAGAGCTAGCATGATGGCAACAAGCTCATTAACTCAAACTGTGTGTTCGATGTAGAAATAAGACAAGCCCAACAATTGCTCAAAGATTTAGACATTTTCAAACAGTATCGTCTTCTATAGTTTATAGACGAGCGCAATAACTGCTTAGCGTAACCACCCACTATCGTCTTAGTCAGGGCTCATCTATTAAGTAACCCGCCTGTTAGCATATAGCTTGAGGGGACTCGGTTAATATCCATCTCCTATGGTGTGGTATAAACAGACAAACTCCACCCGGCTTTCTCGCTGTAATATGTAGGCGAAATTAAACCAAGCGCGAGAAAATGAGCACTAAATGCTTAGTTATTCGGCAATGTCGACCTGCTTGTGACGGCGCTTACCTTTCCGTCGGTACTCCTGGTGTCCTCTGTGCCGTTTGGGGAGGTACCGCGGGAAGAGTAAACGCCATCTTTGTGCCGACGTGCATCCGGGAGATCTTGCGAGAGTCACGGCTATGCCTGATGGGAAATGTAGTTTTTACTCCCACATCTGCTTATCGCATATACACTTGCGATTCCATGCCTCCTCATAGTATAGTTTTACGCTGTGCTCTGTGAGGTATGTTATTCTTTGATGGCCTCATAGTCTATTCATGTAAAATAGGCGAGGTGCAATAATTCTAATGTGAACGCTAGGCTGCAGCCACATCATCGGTAATCGTCACGTGTATCAGAGAGACTGCTCGAGATTGGCGTGAAGTCTCATTATGCATTTTCAAGTACCCTCCTCCTAGCGCTAAACACAACATAGTGCCCAAGGATACTTCTGAAATGTGTGATTAATCGTAATGTGCTCAACAAGCTTTTATTGAGAGTCATAGCAAAGCAAATTTTTTTGTGTATGGTCATACAGAAGACTACACTACCTGATGGGCCTAGTCGGTGAGGGTATTTCTATGCCCCCTTCATCAATATGCTGCTCATAATGAAGCCCAGGGGATGTCTTCATTTAAGCCAGTCTTGTCGGTATTCAATCTGTAGACCCACTTCTGCTGATGTCCCTGATATGATTGGGGATTGTAGGTTTCTCTATCACTGTCCATGTAAAATCAGTTGGACCATGGCCCACTTCAAGGAAGTGATTCGTGAGCCTAGTTGCCTTACTTTCGGCATCTAATAGTACTTTTGTGCTCAGATATTCGTATCCTGATCTTTCTAGTGGTCATGCCCACATATCGCATCTGGCATGGGCATGTGATCAAGTAGATTACATTTTCACTATTACAGTTAGTGAAACGTCGCTGCTGCCAGGGGCGATCACTACCAATGTCAATGCTGGTGGATTTGGACGTTTGAGGACATGCTGGGCAATTTCCACATGGGTGGTGACCATCAACTGCAGGCATATTCCACAGCGTGCCTACAGTCCTTGCATTGGTGGTCTTAGGGCTCGTATGCACCAGTCTGTCCCTTAAATTGGTGCCACGCTTGAATGCAAACAGTGGTGGTGGTAGCTGTTCTGATCCTGTGTTTCGGATCGACCAATTATTTTTATAATTTTCTGGATTATGTTTGACTGGGTGCTGAAGGTCTGCACACATGTCATCCTCTGAGTTTTCTCTTTGGGGATCGATGGTTCTAATAGTGCTTCCCTGTTGTTGTTAGCAGCTCTCTTCATGGAGCGGCGCACCAACTTTTTGGGATACTTTCTAAAACAGAGCTTGGCCTCAAGTACATTGGCATGCTCTTGAAAAGCTTCTTTGGTAGAGCAATTTCTCTGAATACGTAAAAATTTCTCATACGGGAAAATATCCCGAAGTGCCTTGGGGTGACAACTATCATAGCATAGCAGGGAATTTCTGGCCATTGGCTTTCTAAACAATTCAGATTTAAGTCCTTCCGGAGTAGTAGTTATTAGTAAGTCCAGAAAAGCCAGCTTTTCCTTGCTGTATTCAATGGTGAACCACAAAAAGGTGTTCCTTGAATTCAACCATTGATGAAATTGAAGCAACTCTTCAACACTTCCTCTCCACACTACCAAGATGTCATCTATATATCTACGCCACACCCGCACAGATGCACAATATGGATTTTCCAGGTCACAGAGCCCCAAAGATGGGCCTGGAGGTGTTATTTCTGGAGATCTGAAAGGATCCAGCAATCACACAGACCACGCCCTTTCACTTTCGATCACTGGACGATTCGCATTGCGCCAAAATACCCCGGTGTGCTGTATAACACATTTGAACAGAAATACATACTCCTGTCAAAGCTTGCAGACAAAAATGGGGGCACATTTAAAAGGGCTTTATCTCCGCTTTTTGATTTTTAAAGACAAAAAAGCAGAGATAAAACTATCGCCCTATTAACATGAGGGTGCTATAATGCAGTAGCGCATGTTAGCATCCTTTTACCCGACGCCTCCCTTTGCATCTCTAATGAGATGCAAAGTGGGTGTCACTGCGCAGTACAACCTTGTAAATATCGCTGATGTGCACATTGCGATATTTACAAAGCTGCCAACGCATTTTAGCAGACGTTAGTTTTGGGTGAAAACCGATGTTTTTGCCAAAAACTTACGTCTGCTAAAATGCAGACTTAGGCATACCTGATATGGGGGTGTATTGTGCTGATACAACCCTGTGGGTCATATCAGCAAGGTTATCGCCGTTTTGCAGTTAACATCACTGGAAAACCAGCGATGTTCCCTGCAAAACGGCGATTTCCCCACTATCGCTGGTAATTATATTGCCCTGGGGAAACACGTTGTAAATAACGCACTAACAGGGCGATATGATTCAGCGATAGGCGGCGATAAATAGAAAAGCGCTAAGCGCGTTTTGCGTTTATTTATCGCCGTCCTTGTAGATATGCCCCAAAAAGATCTTCCTTTTAGTGTACCAAAACAAAGCAGCAGGGCAACTGCAGTCTGTCTGAAATAATGCTGAATATCTTTGCCACTTGCTCCTCATTTTAGGACCCCTCCAGCTTCCGATACACACAAGTAGCAATGCTGGGAAGTGTTTTCAATATGTGCAGTTCTTGTTCGTTTTGCTGTGATGCCGCCAAAAAAGACGCTTTTGATGTCTCGGCCTTAATAAATACAGCTGGGTCTTTTCAAACTGAGTCTACAGCTCCCCCAAGACCAGCACCCCTGGATTTATGTGATTTTGCGTCCATGACGTATTCCTCACAAATGTGGGTATGCCACATATTCAACATAACCCATCATCTGCTGTGTAGTCCGCAGATTTTAACAAAAAAAGAAGTGTTTCTAGCTCAAACGGATAAAAAGTTACTAAAAATGCTGCAATACAAATTGCCGCACAGTGGAAGACCATTTGCAAAGTTTGACTGGTCAATAATTTGCTGTTTATTACTGTATTTGGGTGTTAAATCAGTCCTAATGGGGTGAAACCTTTCTGCAGATAGTGTTAACATTTGTAAACATGAAAACATAATGAATCAATACTATCACAAAATGTGCAGCATTGTACTACATCATTTGCATTTTCTAGCCACAGAATGTAATCCATTCTGCTGCATAATTTGATCCTCCCCTGCTACATAATTTCAGTGGCACAGCCTAAAACAAGCTCTCAAAAACTCAATCTGCCTGCACAAGCTTTGGTTGTTGGGCTCAATAGTCTGCGTGCTGCAAAAAGATAGTAGCAAGGATATTACCCCCCACCACCACTTTCTATTTACCTCACTTTATTCTTTTTTCCTCTTTTAACAACTTCTCTTTTTTCTGGCTCCCTCAAGACTTGGCTCATTTGGGAGCCCTTTTCCTACACCCCTTACTCCATTACCATCTTGTGAATTCTGTATGTTTGCAGACAGATGAGGCCCATGAAGAACTATTGGACGTTTAGTGGTCCAGTGATAATGCCCATTACAGCCGCTGAAGTGGAAGGGTTACTGACGCCACTGCTGTAGTACTGCTGCAGTTCAACATCTGTGATTGGTGGTTGAACGTGCTTCAAGTCGAGGCCATCATGGTTTTTGGGAAAGCTATTCCTGCACTTGGTGATGCTGACATCTCTAGGGCTATCCTTGGCACCCTGCTTGATCTCTCTTCTACGGACATGGCCACTGGAATTTTACGATTGCACAGCTATGTCATTTTCTCATAATTAGAGATGTGCTGCATTGGCCACATAATCCATCATCTGCTGCATAATCTGCAGGATCTAGCGAAAAAAGTTTTCTTTCTAGCCTAAACGGGTCAAAGTGACAAAAACGAGGCAACACATGTTGCCGTGCAGTGGAATGTCCTTCGCTAAGTTGACTGGGTGCCTTCCAGTTGCTTATTGCTATTATTTACAAACAGAAGGGGTGAAGTCCTTTGTATCCCTGAGACGTCAGACAGGAGGCAAGCTCAAATTCAAGCCCTTGGAGAAATATTCTGCAAGATTATGAAAGTTCCTTAAAAGTTCCTTCTCCTTTCCTTGACAATAAAGAAACCACTGCAGGCCAACCCAGCAAACAGCCCACTGGCAGAGGGGCAGTCCAAACTCCTGCAGCTTCCTTGGTTCTTTTGCTTGGCAATGGTTTGTCTTGATTTCCCAGAAGTGATCTAAAGTCCTGGGTTCTGGGCCCCAATATTTATACCAGTAAACCCTTTGTCTTCTGAAGGCAGAGGGTCCTGTACCTAGTCCAAACCAGTTCTGGGTGCATTCTGCCAGTGTACACCTTCTTCCTTTGTCAGTGTGGGCCAGGGTCCTCAGACACACCACAGGAGGTGGATCCAGCATTGTGGAAGGCAGGCACTGTCCTATTGAGGCCCAGGTGCTACTCCTCCCACCACTCTACATGCAGATAGGCCTATTCAGCCTTGTGCTGACTCACCCTGTCTCCTGGAGCCTCCCCAGTCCCTGTCACTCACAAACCAGACATGCAATACACAACCTAGGAGGCAGGCATGGATGGTTAGACAAGAAAATACCTACTTTTTAAAGGAAAGTGGTATTTTCAAACACAGAATGTTAAAACCAACTTCACTAACAGATGCTTTTTATCATTCTGTGTTCAGGCATACTAAACTCGAATTCCTATCATGTTCGCTGGGTCAGTTATGATTAGAAGGTGTTATAATCAACCTGCCCATTCTGGCCTAGGGGGACAGGTGACCTTGCAATAGCAAAAAACTAAATGGGCTGTAATTCACTATCAGGACATGCTACGCACATCAGCGCATGTCTTACCTTTCACATACAATGCACCCTGCCCAAGGGCCTACCTTAGGGGTGTCTAACATGTAGAAAAGGGAAGGTTTAGGGACTGGTAAGTGGGTGCACTTACCAATTCGACATGGCAGTACTAGACTGCACACAGGTTTTTCATTGGCAGGCCTGGGACACACTTTACAAGCTGCTTCTGTGGGGGGCACAATCAGTGCTGCAAGCCCATTAGCAACATTTGATCTACAGGCCCTGGGCACACATGGTGCATTGTACTAGGGTCTAATAAGTAAATCAAATAAGCCAATCATGGAGTCACTAATCCCTTACATAAATTTAACATAAGGAGCACTTGCACTGTGGCACTGAATAGCAGTGGCACAGTGCCCAAAGCATCTAACCAGCAAAAACATATCAAAAACAGGAGTCAAAAGCAACAAAAAATGGAAGCGAGACTCACGCCAATGGTACTAGGTCTAACAGTCTCCCTAATGGTTTTCTGAGTGGGTGCCAAAGGGTTTGGGTGGCAGTGCATGTGTCTGTGTATTTATAATTATAGAAATGAGGGATTCTTTTGTGCCGCAATGCACATTGTTTTACTAGGCACACCCGCTTCATCCATGGCCTACAGATGTGAACGGACTAGGGAACCAAAAGTAGTCCTGGCGAAAAAGCTCAAACTGTGACTAATGGTGCTGTGTACTAATGCGTCCACTCCATGAATCTGTGTTTCACCATATGGTTGCAGGTTCTAATCCTGGCAGGTCCCCTCCGCATTTCATACTTCTGAGGTCGATAAAATGAGTACCATTGGGTGACAATAAACATCTGTTATTTCAGTCAGCAACAAGATGCCCCAACTAGGGTGAACATGAGCTTTACACATACAATTGTCATGTTAGTTTTAGGTTAAACCTGACCCTCTCTTTTCCTCTCCTCAATGTATCCACTTTTTTAAGCCATCCATTCTATCTTCATCTCCTCTCTCACTGTTCGATCGGTTTCTGTCAATCCCTCTACAGCCCACCAGGAAAATGCCCAGTGGAACAAAAGGCCAGCCCCCCCATGCTCTGAGAAACCTGAACTACAGTGGACATGTGGTGCCTCAGCTGATGTATGTGCAAGCTTGAGGAGTCCTTGGGTGATCCACGTATGGACAGGGCGGACTTTGGTGACCAACTTTCCTGTAAATGCCGGAATTCTGTATTTTTGTGTACTGAGATTTGAACTCCTGGCACAGAAGTGCTGAAAATAGCATCAAGTCAGTATATAAGGTCCTACAGAGTACTGGTGTTAGTGGAACACACATGAGATTGATTGATGACTTTCAATAGAAGTATAAGTGATTTGTGGTAATTTTGCCCGAAACCCATCATTGGATGACATGAGTATCAGGGCAGGTCGTATATTCATCTGGTGGTGATTTTGTCTAAGGGGTGAAGCCATATTGGGGATCGATGCTAGTAAGCTATTACTGCAGTGGAGCTTAATCATCACACAAATATTGATCAGGAGCTTGGACCAAAGAAAGAGGAGCTGTGAGTAAATGTGTCTGATGTTGAGTGGCTGGACCCAGCAGCAGTGAAGGTCGGGGAGATAAGCAGGGGCATAGCGTCAGGGGGAGTTTAGGGTGTTACACCCTCCAAATCAATGATTTCTCTAATAAAAAGTTGAGTACAGGAGCTTTTAGTCAGGCATGGTGAAGTGGTTGTAGATTTCACATAGGATTTGTACATGCACACTCGTTTCTACATGGATTTCTCTGAAAAATACCCTTTTTTCTAGTAAAATTTTTAACTGATTTAAAAAAAACCTTAACAGCTTTGTGAACTATAGAAAGTTTGCCAATATACAAAAAAAACTTGAGAAACTTGGAATATGCGAGGTTTCACATCACAAACCGCAATTCATCACTATGGAATTCCGAGGCCAGCCAACTGCGGTGAAGTGGATAACAGTAATTCAACAAAAGGGGGTGCTGCACTGTTCCTAAAAGGAGGGGAAAGTTAGGTAAAGCTGACGTGACCGAAGGTGTGAGTATTACACCTTTGGGCATCCATTTTGTTGGATGTATTTGCCTCACACACCCAAAAGGGTGCCATGCTTCATCATTGGCGGTTGCTCCTCGTCGGGGGGGCGGTGCAATCCCCGACGGGCTCACCTCGAAGAGGAGCTCTTTAGCGGAGATCTTTTTTATCCAACTGCCCTATGATGAAGTGCGGGTGTGTGGGTAGGATAGCAGGTAAGCCTGGTGTAGTGATTAAAATGCAGCAGGGGGTGCCGGAAACAACTTTATTCTGGAGGTCCCCCTACTACAATTAAAAACTGTGAAAAAGGGCTCGCTAGGTGTCACCACGTTAGGTAGAGTGACCCTAGAAAAGCCTTGAAAAACAATTGGTCAACATGTTTCTCGCAATTAGGTTAATCACCTGCGATTCATCAGGACTTTATAGGAGTGAAAGAATAATAAAAGAACTCAACAACATGCTATCCGAACTCGGCGGAGATGGGTAGGTGTATCCACGCGGTCACGGGATGATTAAGCTACATCTGAAGGCTTAACCCCGATGAACTGACCCGCCGAGCACTCATGTGGCTCTTAGACCCTGACCATTAGGCATAGGACTTTCCACTAAGGTAAAATACACCTACACCACATACATGACACTGGCATGTTGTTGAGTTCTTTTATTATTCTTTCACTCCTATAAGGTCCTGATGAATCGCAGGTGATTAACCTAATTGCGAGAAACATGTTGACCAATTGTTTTTCAAGGCTTTTCTAGGGTCACTCTACCTAACGTGGTGACACCTAGCGAGCCCTTTTTCACAGTTTTTAATTGTAGTAGGGGGACCTCCAGAATAAAGTTGTTTCCGGCACCCCCTGCTGCATTTTAATCACTACACCAGGCTTACCTGCTATCCTACCCACACACCCGCACTTCATCATAGGGCAGTTGGATACAAAAGATCTCCGCTAAAGAGCCCCTCTTCGAGGTGAGCCCGTCGGGGATTGCACCGCCCCCCCCGACGAGGAGCAACCGCCAATGATGAAGCATGACACCCTTTTGGGTGTGTGAGGCAAATACATCCAACAAAATGGATGCCCAAAGGTGTAATACTCACACCTTCGGTCACGTCAGCTTTACCTAACTTTCCCCTCCTTTTAGGAACAGTGCAGCACCCCCTTTTGTTGAATTACTTGTACTAGATACGGGCACATGCTGTGACTGGACCTTCCACTTTCTTAAGTGGTAATTAGTGTCCGTTGATCCATTGATCACTCTTCCCCTTTTGATAAATAAGTGGATAACAGTGGCAGCATTTCCTGTTCATGTTCCCTAACTCCAGAAGTGGTACACACCCTACTTTAGCCATGCTTTAACTGATGGACGTTAGGACAATCAACGAAGCCCTGCAGGGAGGCTTCCAAGGGACCCATATGCAACTTCTTCTTAAGGAAATATGAGTTTATCCAAGAATTCCAGCATTCATAAGTTGTGGACGATGTACTCCAATTGCTTTATGGTTAAGATGTATTTTATTTCACCAAACATCTTCAAACCCTACTGCAACCTCTGAGGGTCACCTACCTGGTTAGGTGACCCACCTCCCGCAGCCCCCAGCGAGTTTAAAACCCAGAGTAACCTCCTCTAAGGAAGAAGTGACTAGGGTGGGGTTGGGACAGAAAATAGGCCCGGGCACCAAGGCACCACAATAAAAGTGTCCCCTACTAGTGAATTAGGAAGCTAAAAAAGTGGTTCATGTTTGCAAATTGGGGCAGTTTTGAACTTGTAATGTTACACTGATTTGGTCCACAAACAGACAAAAAAACGGACCACACACTAACCTGTAAGAGCAAGGGAGTAACCAGAAAACTGAAATCCCCTCCACTTTGAACAAAAACTCTGATGGAACAAAGAAGGCGAAGCGAGTGAGCACAACCCTCCCTAGAAGAACTCTCTTGTCTCTTTCAGCCAAACATCTATCCATTCATCCTTTCACCCTTCCATCTACCCACTGATATTCACCATTTCACCTTTACATTCTGTCATCCATCCATTATTTCACCCTTCTTTCAGTCTTTCGCTATTCCATCCACCCGTTCACCCATCTATCCTTTCACCCATTCCATCCTTTCACCCAGTCACTCACAGAGGCATCCTTTAATCCACCCATGCATCCTTTCACCCATGCATATTTTCACTCATTCACCCACCCACTCATCCTTTCTTCCACCCATCCATCCTTTCATCCATCCATCCTTTCACCCACCTAGTCAGCCAAGCATCCGTTCACCCATCCACTCTTTTACCCATACTTTCACTCACCCATGCATCTCTTCACCCATCCTTTCACTGTCTCACTTATCCTTCTACCCATCCAACCAGTTTACCCATCCATGCGTCCTTTCACCCATGTACCCTTTCATTCATCCACCCTTTCACCCATCCATGCATCCTTTCACCCATCCACCCTTTCACTCATCCTTTAACTCACCCATGCATCCTTTCAACCATCCAACCTTTCACCCATACTTTCACTTATCCATGCATCATTCCACCCATCCACCCTTTCACCCATCCTTTCACTCATCCATGCATGCTGTCACCCATCCACCCTCTCACCCATCCTTTCACCCATACATGCATCCTTTCACCCATCCTTTCTCCTGCTCACCAGTACTTTCACCCATTTACCATTCCACCCACCCATGCGTCCTATCATTCACCAATGCATCCTTTTAGCCATCTACCCTTTCACTCATTCTTTCACTCACACATTATTTCACCCTTTCACTCTTTCAACTGTCCTTTCACTCACCCATGCGTCCTTTCACCTATCCATCCTTTCACCCATTCTTTCACTCATCCACAAATCCTTTCACCCATCCACCCTTTCACCAATGCTTTCACCCACACATGCATCCTTTCACCTACCCATGCTTCCTTTCAATCACCCTTTCACCCACACATGCATTCGTTCACTCATCCTTTCTCCCACCCACTCATTCTTTTTACCACCACGCATCCTTTCTCCCACCCACACATCCTCTCACCCACCCATGCATCCTTTCATCCAACCACCTTTTCACCCATCCTTTCACCCATGCATGCATCTTTTCACCCATCCGTTCTCCCACCCATGCATCCTTTCACCCACCCATGCACCCTTTCATCTATCCACCCTTTCACCCATTCTTTCTCCCACCCACGCATCCTTTCACCCACCCATGCATCCTTTCACCCACCCATGCTTACTTTCATCCACCCTTTCCCGATGCATTTACCCACACATACATCCTCTCACCCATCCTTTCTCACACCCACTCATTCTTTCTCCCACCACGTATCCTTTCACCCACCCACTCATCCTTTTCACCCATACATGCATCCTTTCTCCCATCTTTTTACCATGAATTCATCCTTTCACCCACCCATGCACCCTTTCTTCTATCCGCCCTTTTACCCATGCTTTCACCCACACATGTATCCTTTCACCCATCCTTTCTCCTACCCATGCATTCTTTCACCCACCCATGCATTCTTTCATTTGTCAATCATTTCATCCACCCATGTATCCTTTCACTCCGCCTTCCTTTTAGCATTCCATCCTTTTTTACCTTTTCTATCAACACATTTTTTTTGGGTGAACTATGAGCTTCTGTTTTCCAAGTTGCAGACAGAAGAGGTCCAAAAAAACACACCTGCTTTAGTTGCTAAAGCGGGAGTGGTTCATGATGCCCTTGTGTCAGAGCAGCCATCGGACACTGCCTGATTACCCTTTTGGCCCTCCCACCCTAGATGTGACTATATGCTCTGGAATATTTTACTGGAAAAGGGACTTGATCCCTGCTTAGTTTACTTTTTAGCTAACCTCCACCAAGATCTCACAGCCTGTTAGGCTATCCCAGGCCGGCGAATGTACCAGATCTTTTTACTCGGGCAGGGGCGGACGGCAGGGTTGCATTTTGGCGCTCCTGCTTTTTACTCTTTATGTGAATGATCTAGACAAATCGCTAGTAGAGGCTGCGTTGGACATTCCACGAGTGGGAGAGTACCCAATCCGTGTCCTCCTTTACGCGGACGACGCAGTTCTTTTAGCCCGTACGGCAGTAGGTCTACAACGGCTCTTAGATGCTTTTAGGGCGTTCATGCTCTCACTGGATCTGATTGTGAACAATGGAAAGTCGCATTCCATGACAGTAGGTCACAGACCTATAAAGATTTTTTATTGTAATGGTGTGGAGGTTTCCATGTGTCTTCCTTCACTTATTTGGGCGTCCTTTTTCATGACAGGTCATCCTGGGTTCTACAACAAAAAGTTTTTAAAAACTCAGTCACACGAGCTTCCTCATCCCTTTTAGGATTTGGACGGCGTCTGGGGGCCAGACCGATAGAGGCTATCCTAAAGGTCTATAAGGCCAAGTGTTTGGCTATTGCGGCCTATGGATCCTCTATATGGGGCTACAAAGACCAGGCTGGCATACAGATAGCTGAAAACACATTTTTAAGGAGTCTCTTGTCTGTCCCACAATCAACCCCATCGTATGCTATACATCAGGAGTTAGGGATAGGTTATGTCACCAATATTTTGACAACAGCTCCGTTGCTTTGCTGGCTCAAAACTTGGTTGAAGCCCGAATTAAACCTGAATCACATGATTTTACGAGTCTCAATATTGCATCTTTTTTGGTAGCAGCAGTGAGGATCAAGAATAAGAGAAATTTGAGGATGAGCTCATCTTAAGTTACTGCTTGTGACCTACTGCTAATTTTAGTTCAAGGGATCTGAATAGGTGATACGTTTTATAACGAAATGAAACATCACCTATGTATTTTAAATGTTATGCCTAAAGATTTGTAATATTGTCCATGTCTATGTTCTGTTTTTGTACTTTTATGATTTTAAGTAAACGAATAAAGTGGATTGACTGACTGACTGGCTGACTATATGCCGCACCGGTGGGGTTTGTTGTTGGTTCTCCCTTTTTTAGGAACTTACCTACAGCGGTCTTCTAAGATTTCTTGACAAGGCAATAAAACAGCTAGAATTGGAGCAGACTGCATCGTAAGCCATTTAACAAGCATTGCCAAAGCCAATCGGTCTCACCTATTGGTTTTGTCAATTTCTTGTACGCTTGTTGTACAGCAGCCTGGCTGCTGTGCACCATGTCTGGAAATTAGAAAAAAGCACATGGAAGTGGCCAGCGCTGACCGCGAGGGTCGGTAATCCATTTTTGAAGTATGAGATTATTTCTCTGCCTTAACAAAAACACGATTTATTATCTTACGTCCAAGCTGAGATTTGCCATTTTGGCACTGCATGAAGACAGCACCAAAAGAATATTCAGAGTAGGCAGTACGGGGCAGTTTTCATAAATTTTTAGCGGGACAGGAGGGGGCAAGCAACAAAGAGGGGGGGTGCCGAATGGACAAAAACAACTGGTATGAGGCAGACCGGACATGCAACAACGCAGGGGGAGAGTGGGGCAGGGCAAGCAACAATGCAGGAGAGGAGGGAGGAAGGGGATGGAATTAAAAGGAAAAAAACTACCTCTGAAAATGGCAAGCAGTGAACCGGAAGGAAAGCAGTACTTGGGCCATGCTCCAGGGTAGGAACAAACACACAAAGAGGAAATGTAGCTGGCACTTGCTGACCAAAGAGAAGCAGAGAAATTAGAGTATTGATGAAGCAAACTAGTGGTACGCAATGGGAGGGCTCTAAGCCCCCTTTTAGAGGGTCATGGGTGAAGGTAGGGGTCAAACGAAGTGATTTTCGGATTTAAGGTTGGATAGAGGTAAAGGGAGGTAAAGGGTCTTTAGGGTTCAGGGGTGGGTAGAGGTAACAGGAGATGAGTATGAATTGAGGGCTCAGGGTAGGTAGAGGTAAAGGGAGGTGAGTGTGATTTTAGGGTGAAGAGGTGAGTAGACGTAAAGGAAGGTGAGGGTGACTTGAGGACTCAGAGGTGGGTAGAGGTAAAAGAGGTAGAGGTAAAAGGAGGTGAGCGAGGGTGGCTTGATTGGATAGTATGACTGTGAGACGGCGTCCCCGGGGCCCCAAAACGGAGGCCGCCCTCCCCCGCACATACCTCCTTCGAATCCACCGGGACTGCGACCCCGCAAATCAAACCCCATAGTGGAGACAGGACTCGGAGCACTCGGAGCATCGGAGCACCAGCCATAACACACGGATCCCCGTCCTTCTTTCTCCCGCAGGGACCAACCAGAGCACCGAGTCCGGAGGAAGCATATCCCCCTGACCCCGGAAGTCCCGCCCCAAGGGCAGCGCCAGCACAGGTTAAAACCGAGACTCGAGAACAGAACACCGTCGGAGCATCGTGGCAGGACACTCGGACTGGAGGTGGAGAAGGAGAGCAGACGTGCGACAAAGACGTGTGGACCGAAGAGTGGTGGAGTCCTCAGGAGGTGGCTGAAGAGCGGCCGTAACTCATTGGAGAGTTACGGCGGACCGCGTGAGTGCCTTAAGCCTTCCTTTCCCCTGCTCGCTAGGAGTCCCTGTAAAGTCCCTGTAAATTCTCCCCCATCTCTGTAGTATCACGTACCCTGCACTGTAGCATAATTGAATAGCACCCTCACAGCATAAACCCAACTGTTTCCCTGCCCCCACACGTCCCGACTCAACACCCTTTCTATCACCCGACCTCTGTTCCTACCTCCTTTTCCTCACTGTCTCTTTTCTCTTCCCCCCCCCCCCTCACTGCCCGGGTGACGGTGATTGGTATCTAGTGCCTGGAGACCAGGATAAGACTAACGGTCCTTTGTTTTTCCTCTCTTACTGCCCTCCGTGGACCTCCCCGACATCGTAGCCGTCGTTGGAGTACCCGAGGACCTGGACCACAACCCAAGACCCGGAGCAGACTGCGACCCTGGAGCCTTCCTTGTTTTCCTTTTTTGTGACATTCCTTTCTGCCTCCTTGTACAATAAACGACCAGTATAGCCCACTATATACGGCCTCCTCGCCTGCTTTTCCGGCCCGCCGCACACCCACCATCACATCTGGTGTCAGAAGTGGGATCTGCTGGAAGCATGGAGGCCGTAGTGAGAAAGATGGCGGAATCCCAGGAGCAGTTCGGTAAGCTGATGGAGCAGTTCCTGAAGTTCACTGAGGATGACAGGGGACAGCTGCACGACGTCCTGAAGGGCCAGGGGGTAGCCCACGAGCAAACCATGGAAAAGCTAACAGATGCCCTGGGACAACAAAGGCCTGTAACCTCTCTCCCTTCAGTGGTCCTGCAGAAGTACATCCCGGGAGAAGATCCGGACTACTTCTTCACTAACTTTGAAAGGCTAGCCCAAGCTGCCAATTGGCCGGTGGACCGTTGGGGTCAATACTTGGGTCCCCTTTTAACAGGCGACTTGCAAGCCGCCTATCAACAGGCCAACATACAGGGCACCACCCCGTATGCGGATATCAAACAGTGCATATTGGAACGTCTTGGCATTGACGATGATATCTATAGGGTAAAACTACGACAAGCAAAAGAGAGGCCCCAAGAGAATCCAAGGGCCCTCTCCTTTCGGATCAGGGATATCGCCAACAGATGGCTCCGACCTGACACGTCCACAAAGGACAACATCCTTGAGAAAATATATCTGGAACAATTCCTGAACTCCTTGTACCCGGCCACCCAGCGCTGGGTGAGGCAACACTCCAGACTCACCCTGGAGACGGCCATCGAGATAGCTTCTGCCTTTAGCCGTGCTCAGGAACTCCAGCGGGGAAAGGAGGAGCATCCACACCGGCCCCCGAACGCTATGGCCACTCGTCCACCCCGACCACAACCAGTCCGAAGACCAGAACCATCTCCCCTTTTTCCCTCTCCGGTCATGTTCCAGCCCCCTAACCCCGGACCCCAGTGTTATTCATGTGGAGGGTTCGGACACATCGCCCGGATGTGCCCGCAGAAGGAGGAGCCGATGGAGGTCGGCCTTGTAAGAAACTATCTGTGCACCCCTCCAGGGACCACACCCCCACCGTTCCACTGCCCTGTGTCTATTGACGGACAACGACTTATGGCCCTTGCCGACACCGGTTGCCGTCAGAGTGTTCTAAGACCACAAGACCTTGCACATCCGGTCAGTAACCCTACGGGAGTAGTAGCCATCCAATGTGTCCATGGTGACACCAAACATTACCCCACTACTCAGGTGCGAGTCCAACATCACAAGGATCCCGGAACCAGCCTCACCGTAGGTCTCGTACCCGCTCTCCCAGAGCAAGCCATTCTAGGGAGCGATTATCCGGGACTGCCTACGCTCCTCCAGGACACCTCTGACTCCCTGGCCCAGTGGTGGAAGGACGCTCCTTATCAGGGACAGACCAACCCGGATACCGTTCCTAAACCCCACAAACCCAAAAGCCAGAAGAGAAAAGAAAAGAAAGAGTATGTCAGCGCTTATCCCGCATTAACTGAAGACCACCCCTGGCAGACCGACAGGGAGTTCAGGGCGGCACAACAGGAGGATCCCCTCCTACAGGAAGCCTGGGGAAGGGCCCTTGACCACGAAGACCCCTTGCAAGTAGATCCTTACTTTTACAAGAAAAACGGGTTGCTATACCGAGGAGGGGGGGCACAACAGAACGCACAGTTGATAATCCCCGGTCCCTTTCAGGACAAAGTCCTCTTCCTCGCTCACAGCCACCTTTTAGGGGGTCATTTCGGGGATGAGAAAACCAGTCAGGCAGTCTTGGAGAAGTTCTATTGGCGGGGGGTACATCAAATGATCAAAACCTACTGCCGGGAATGCGTGGTCTGTCAGAAAAACAGCCGTCATAGACCCCCCAGAGTACCTTTACAACCCCTCCCTCTCATAGACATTCCGTTCAGCAGAATAGGGATGGACATCATAGGGCCCCTCTTGCCCTCCCGCAGTGGGTGTCGCTATGCGTTGGTCATAGTCGACTATGCCACCCGCTTCCCGGAAGCCATACCCCTACGCCAACCCACTAGCCAGACTATAGCGAAAGCCCTGATCTCCCTATTCTCTCGGGTAGGGTTTCCCCGGGAAATCCTGACCGATCAGGGTACCCCTTTTGTTTCTGCTCTTATGAAACGTGTCTGTGCCGAACTGGGGATAAAACAAATCAGAACATCTGCATATCATCCGCAAACGGACGGATTGGTAGAGCGTTACAACGCCACACTAAAACAGACTCTAAAAAAGCTCTTGGGCCTGGAGGCAAAAAGGTGGGAAGACATGCTGCCATTGGCCCTATTCGCCATCCGCTGTAAGACCCAGAGCAGCACAGGCTACTCCCCATATGAGTTGCTGTACGGGCGTCCTCCTCGTACCCTGCTAGACATGGCACAAGAGGCCTGGGAAGCAGAGCCGGATCGCACGCGTCCGCTCCCTGAATACCTGGAAAACCTGAAAACCCACCTATCCATGATACGGGACATAGTCCGACAGAACCTAGGGAGCGCCCAAAACAGCCAAAAGAAGCAATACGACAAAGGCACTCGTTCCCGGGTCTTTGCTGTCAACGATCTGGTTCTCCTCATGATGCCCTCGTCCGACCAGAAACTTCTGGGACAGTGGCAAGGGCCCTACACCATCCTCCGGCAGGTGACCCCGGTTACCTATGAGGTTGAATTAGACCCCACACGGGGAACCTCCCAGATTTACCACGTGAATCTGCTTAAAAAATGGGAAGGACCCCGTCCGGTGCTGTCCGGAACCAGCAACCCCCTTCCTTTCCTTTTTGACCCCTGTCTTGGCCCTGAACTGAACCCTGTACAAGCCCAGGAACTGCGCAAAGCCCTAGGGCCTCTGAAAGGAGTCTTCTCCTCTTCTCCTGGTCGAACCAGTATTACTGAGCATGCAATAGAAACGGAACCAGGGAAAGTTGTCCGCTTGAGACCCTACAGAGTTCCAGAGGCCCGTCGGGCGGTTATACGGCAGGAGATAGAAGACATGCAAAAGATGGGAATTATAGAGCCCTCAGTTAGTGACTGGAATTCCCCTATCGTCCTTGTGCCAAAACCAGACGGGTCGGTCCGCTTCTGCATAGACTTTCGGGAGGTCAATAAGCTATCTACTTTTGACACCTATCCCTTGCCCCGGGTGGACGAAATGATTGAGAGGATAGGGAAGGCGAAGTACACCCTGGATCTCTGCAAAGGGTATTGGCAGATACCTCTCAGGGAACAAGACAAAAAGAAGACTGCCTTCTCCACCCCTGAGGGGTTATACCAGTTTCTAGTCATGCCCTTTGGTCTTCATGGCGCCCCAGCCACATTTCAGCGTGCTATGAACCACGTTCTGCGGCCCCATTCACAGTACGCAGGCGCCTATTTAGACGACATCATCATTTTTAGCGATAGCTGGCCCCAACATTTGAGGCATCTGTGCAGCGTTGTCTCTTCCCTAGGCTCCTTTGGATTTGCCATTAACCCCGCCAAATCCACCCTGGCGGCGAAGACAGTCAAATACCTGGGGTATCTTCTGGGGGATGGTCTAATAAGACCCCAAGAAAGCAAAACAGTGGCTATCCGGTCCCTTCCCTTCCCACAAACAAAAAAAGACCTTCTAGCCTTTTTAGGGCTTCTCGGGTATTATCGGCGGTTCGTACCCAATTTCTCCCAGAGAGCAGCCGCCCTGACGGATCTACTGAAGAAGACAAGCCGATCCGATGAGATGCTACGAAACCCCTCTCCCGAAGCATGCCAGGCCTTCACGGACTTAAAAGACCCCTTGACCTCAAGTCCTGTCTTGGTACCCCCTGACTATTCGCTGCCCTTTATTCTGCAAACGGATGCTTCCGAACATGGGTTAGGGGCAGTGCTATCCCAGAAGGATGCCTTAGGTAACGAAAGACCCATACTCTATGTGAGCCGCAAGCTGTTTCCCAGAGAAAAACATTACGCGGTAGTGGAAAAGGAAGCCCTAGCCATAAAGTGGGCAGTTGACAACCTGCGATACTACCTAGAGGGCAGAGACTTTGTCCTCTACACAGACCACGCCCCCTTGGAGTGGATGGCCCGGAACAAAGGTCAGAATGACCGGGTCCTCCGCTGGTTTCTCTCCCTACAGCCATTCCATTTCAAAACAATACACCGAAAAGGGTCGGACTAGGGCAATGCCGATTTCCTTTCGCGCTACCCTCATTCTCCATCCAGTACAGGAAGGACAGCTAGGGGAAGGGGATGTGAGACGGCGTCCCCGGGGCCCCAAAACGGAGGCCGCCCTCCCCCGCACATACCTCCTTCGAATCCACCGGGACTGCGACCCCGCAAATCAAACCCCATAGCGGAGACAGGACTCGGAGCACCAGCCATAACACACGGATCCCCGCCCTTCTTTCTCCCGCAGGGACCAACCAGAGCACCGAGTCCGGAGGAAGCATATACCTCTGACCCCGGAAGTCCCGACCCAAGGGCAGCGCCAGCACAGGTTAAAACCGAGACTCGAGAACAGAACGCCGTCGGAGCATCGTGGCAGGACACTCGGACTGGAGGTGGAGAAGGAGAGCAGATGTGCGACGAAGACGTGTGGACCGAAGAGTGGTGGAGTCCTCAGGAGGTGGCTGAAGAGCGGCCGTAACTCATTGGAGAGTTACGGCGGACCGCGTGAGTGCCTTAAGCCTTCCTTTCCCCTGCTCGCTAGGAGTCCCTGTAAAGTCCCTGTAAATTCTCCCCCATCTCTGTAGTATCACGTACCCTGCACTGTAGCATAATTGTATAGCACCCTCACAGCATAAACTCAACTGTTTCCCCGCCCCCACACGTCCCGACTCAACACCCTTTCTATCACCCGACCTCTGTTCCTACCTCCCTTTCCTCACTGTCTCTTTTCTCTTCCCCCCCCCCCCCTCACTGCCCGGGTGACGGTGATTGGTATCTAGTGCCTGGAGACCAGGATAAGACTAACGGTCCTTTGTTTTTCCTCTCTTACTGCCCTCCGTGGACCTCCCCGACATCGGAGCCGTCGTTGGAGTACCCGAGGACCTGGACCACAACACAAGACCCGGAGCGGACTGCGACCCTGGAGCCTTCCTTGTTTTCCTTTTTTGTGACATTCCTTTCTGCCTCCTTGTACAATAAACGACCAGTATAGCCCACTATATACGGCCTCCTCGCCTGCTTTTCCGGCCCGCCGCACACCCACCATCACAATGACCTATCATTTTATAGTATGGTATGTTGTATGGTATGGGATGGACTGTCACTTGATAGTATGGTATGGTATGGGCTGTTATTGTATGCTATGGTGTGATATGGCCTGTTGTTGTATAGTATGATATCATATTTTATGGTATGGCTCTTTATTGTATAATATGATATGTTATGATCTATCATTGTGTAGTGTGTTATGGTGTGCTATGCCATGGCCTGTTATTGTATAATAAGTTAGTTGTGCAAAGAACCCATGATGTGTGTACAGCACGCATACACATGCATTTAGGCGAGAGCCAATATAAACCAGTTTGTACAACTTAAAAACAAGTAACTTACGTTGCTTTTCCCAAACTGGATAGGAAGGCAGCATTACATGGAATGAACCAAAAACAAAATGAATACTAAACAAACATTCCCTTAGTGAATGCTGCAACTTGTAACCTTATTAAAATTGAATACATTGGGTTATTAAATGCCTCAGAAAAGACTGGCCAGAGAAATGCAGCTTTGTTTTGAAAAATCTAGAAAGCAAAAAACGAGTGAAGGAAGCAATTGACCCAATATGAAAACACAAAACAAAGGGGTGTAAAAGCAGGTAAAAACGAGATAGAGCAGCATAGGAGCATGTTAAAAGAACATACAAGCCAACAATACAGACTGACAAAAAAGTACCACAATCCAAGAGCAAGTAGCGTGGTAGAACACTAATCAAGAAATCAATCAACCTATGCTCCAGCGACGAATACAAAAACACAGAGACGAAGTGAACCCAACATGTGCAAACACATGCTCATTAATGAAAAAGAAGAAAATAAGAGTGAAGAAAATCAATGGTAAGTAATGGCGGGATAAAGACTCTTTTTGGAGTTTTTTCACTTTTTTAGAAACAATAGATTGACGAAAGTAAGAGCAAGTAAGACCTAAAAAGAAAAGCTGTTTGATCCGATAATTTTATACAGGTTATATTAGGGACGAAATATTCTGTATATTCATAAACAGAAATTATTTTTGTTGCTTTTTTTAGCACCTTTGTTCTAACGCAATTTTACTTTTGTGTTTCTTTTTTTAAAGAATACAATATTAAGGTGTATATCGAGATAGTTTTATTAAACTTTTCTTTTGAATTTTTTATTATTTTAATTTGAGTACTAGAAATGGCAAGTTGGAACAACAGCAATGTTGGGGCAACAATGAGTTACCCTCATAAGAATGATTTGCACAAGAGCCCATTGTGAATAGATACCTCTCCAGGACTTTGCTCTGCTTCAAAACCTTAACCTCCAGAAAACACCTATTTCCCGTGAACTAATAAATCCAACACCCTAGACTTAGGGCTAGATGTAGGTAAATAGGTTTTATCGATTCTTAAATACCGAATTTTACCGATTCGGTATTTAAGAATCGGTAAAACCTATGTAGGTAAAATATTGGAAAAAAATACCGATTCGGTAAGATTCGGTAAGATTCGGTATTTACTGATTCAGTAAATACCGAATCGGTATTTGCTATTGAATTCTATGGGGCTTGAAGCCCATAAGATTCAATAGCAAATACCGATTCGGTATTTACCGAATCGGTAAAAATACCGAATTGCCAAGGGGGACAGGGTGTCACTTTGACACCCTGTTGCACCCCTATTTCTGGCTTGTGTGCCTGCACACATACATGCCCTAAGGGCATGTCTGTGTGCCACATGGCACAGGTGTACATGCACAGATGTGCATGTACACAAGAATTCGTTATTTACCATGCAATTGTATTGCATGGTAAATACCGAATCCTGAAAGCCCTGTAGCAGTGTTAAAAGTGCTACCTACATTGGAAAGATACAGAATCGGTAATTTTACCGATCGGTATATTTACCGAATCGGTAAAATTACCGATTCTGTATGTTTTCAAGGGCCCTACATCTCCATAGCCCAATAGCGGTCGGAAACGGACGAAAATCGTTATTTTCGGCCGTTTCCGACCGGTCTTGGACTACCTACATCTGGCCCCTAGTCAGCAGACAGCAGCAGGCATGTCCAAGAATACATAATGTTACAATGCATGGAATTACAATGCATGCTTTTACAACGCCGCCTTTACATCGCAACTACCATTAAATTGCATGATCTTACAACGCATGCCATTACAACGGATTTTTAAAAACTACTGTTACAACGCATACCATTACAACGCATGATACTTTTGGGGCAAAAGTAGGGTAAGTGTTGGATAGTGTTGGGCTAAAAATTACTATTCCCACTCCTAAGTGTTGGATGGTGTCAGGGTAAAAATTACTATTCCCATGTACCCTAAAACCCATACCCACCCTAACACAAAAAAAATCTTTATTACTTACCTTATAATGCATTGTAATGGTATGCGTTGTAATGGCATGCGTTGTAGTGACATGCGTTGCAATGGCATGCATTGGAATGGCATGCGATGTAAAGGCAGTTGCGTTGTAACAGTTGCGTTGTAAAGGTAGGTGGTTGTAATGACTGCGTTGTAATGGATGTTTCCCATGTCCAACCACCAGAGATTGTGGGTGTCCACAGTAGCCTCAGTCAAGGCTTTTTTGTAAAAAAAAAATAATAATAAGTGTCAGGGCCCTCTGAACTTTACATAAGTCTACTGCACTTGGCGTCACCCAAATGTCGCCTTAAACTATAGGGATGGCCTGGAAGTTCTAGGTGGATCATGTTTTAAGGTATTTTAACTAGCTAAATGCTGCACTAATAAAAATAGACACACCCCGCCACTATTTAAGGGGCACTCAATAATACAAAAAGTTGTTTGCAAATAGGTACCAGTGCAAAGCAACGGAAAATACCTGCACAATAATACTTAACAAGGTCAGCCAGCTAGCACCACTGAATTCAACTCAACTCCATCAGGAATAATTCTACTTGCTGTCGCAAAACTCAACCCAAGTCTTTGTAAGTTCAAAAGGTTGTCACCAGCGAACAGAGACCGCCATTGATTGCACTGGCCCATACATATTACCTTCAAGACCTGCTGCCCAGAATACAGGTCATCAACAACGTCACACCATCCCACCAGGCTTCGTTGATCATCAGTTCCCTCAGGAGGACCGAGCAAAACTCGAAGCTGCAGCATCTCCCGGCTGGAGTTCAGAACTTTCAAGGAACAAAAGACCAAACACAGGCCTTCTGTTAAAGTCCCAGAATATGGAACACCGGCCAACCGAAATTTGGTAAACACCACCCATCTTACACTTCAGAAATCAACATAGCAGCGAACTCTTCAAACAATATCTGGTCAAATGTAACACCATGACTATCAGATGGGGTGAAGCTTTTGTAACCTCTCCACTTCTCTCCCATACGCCCTGACACATCCCCCACTCCTGTCTCCCCTCTTTTCTTCCACCCTTCTTTCTACTCTCTTGTAGCCTCTTTCCTTACTCCCTCCAAGTTCCAGTCCCATTTATCGCTCATCACTCCCCCCTTCAACTTTCTCACTAGAGTTTTATCTGACCCATATGTGTACAGCAATCTGCTTCTTATAGCTACGTTTGCACCTTATACCGACCCCCTCCCCACCCATACATACATACATACAGAGCAGTCTTCCTTGTACAGAAGTGGCTCATGTGTGGTAGCTTGCTTGCAACCCATCAGAGAGCAGCACACCAGTTTTAAAGTAGACAAGTGAGAAGGGAAGAAAAAACTCGCAATTTTTAGCCGAACACTATGGGTGGCAACTACTTGAGCTAGGTCTCAGTGCGCTGCTGCCTCTCGGCTGGGTTTGCGCTATAGAAATACCATATACATGCATACCTACAGTAGGGCATGTAACTATTGTTCTGCAGCTTTTGAGCCTACAGCCAAGATAGGAAAGCAATACCACCAGGTGGACAGTTTGTCATGACACATAATACACACCTTTTCAAGAACTGCCTGTCAACATTTCATTTGCATGTATATTTTCACATGACCCTTTCTCCTGCCTGATTAAAGATCCATCCCACTAACCCATTCCTTCTGTATACTTGAATTGAATGGACCATAAATAACATGTGCATCAAAATTGTTTACTGTGCACTTGTTCATTAACTGATTAGATTGTGTTACACTTATCTCGTAACCTTTACACAATCACCAACAGCCTTGCACTTTTCCACAAGTATCAAGGGAAGCAAGTCATTTGGTGCCTTAAAGAAGCTGCTACACCCTGACAGGGCTAATCAGTTCTTCCAGTGGACCCTGGTTCAATGGTTCGCTTAAGGGCCCAAGATCTTCAGATGTGTTTCTGCCTATGGAAGCAGCCTCACTCATGGAGTTACGAGGACTAAAAGGGGGGGGGGAGAAACAGATGTAGTGGGGTAGCCCTGAGCTAAGTGCAAGAGGGAACCACAATCAGTTACGTATTATATGCAGAAGAAATTGTATACATTCAAGGTGGAGCGGAAACATGTCAGACAGGATAATCAGTATATCCATAGCTACAGAAACAAATGAAAGCAAGGAGTTAAGGCCAGATGCATCAAAGGGTTTTGCCCATTCTGTGTCTATGGGAAAATGTGTTGATGCATATGGCCCTTAGTTCCTTGCATTGAATACAAAGTGAGCACTGGCAGAGTCTAATATTATGTGCAACTTGATACCAATCTGGCAGACTAACTCCATATGAATTTTGTTGAAATTTTAGAGGCAGCAGGATCATGAAATGGGACGTTTGAGGTGACAGTTGTGACTCTAAGAGCAGGACACAAAGGGCCTCATTACCATGCGGTTCGGACCGCAACTGACGGCTTGTCGGTTGCAGTCTGGACCGCATCAACTGCTGCCGTCCGACTGACGCATTACGAAGCGCGCGGTTGGAATCAGCAGTCGGAGGGACCGACCGACACAATCCGATGGGCTCATGGAGCCTGTCGGTCGGAAAGGCTTCATATTACCTTAAGGACGGAGTTTCTGCTCTCCGGATCATGATGTCGGTTTCCGACTAATTTTCCATATTGACTTTTCAGACATGGAAAGGCTGTTGGAAAGTGACATTAGGGGCCCATAACAGGGCCCCCTTCCCCCCTGACCCGCCGCATCTGTGCTTGGGGGGGCATGAACATCCCTGCACTAGCATTAACAAAATATATCATTGAAAAGAAGCCACAGGAGTCCAGGGCTTGCAGGCTTGCAAGAGAGCATGCAAAACTCACTTAGTTCAGCAACAGTTATAGACAGGAGAAAAAAAACACCTAGAGCTCTGGGATTGGGAACAGTAGTAGCTATCCTCATAGGACAAATCTGAAGAAAGTGCAACAGTCAAAGGTGGTGCCCAGTGCATACTTGAATCAATGGTAAATCCCTAGCTGGCATTCAAATAGAAAAAGAAATGCCAAGCTAACATATGAATTGGCAAATCCATCTGGCTCAGGACAAGCAAAAGCAGACATTGCACAGTAAGAGAAAATGTCAGCTCAACAAAAACATGGCAGAAGGCTTGCTGAAAACACATCATTTGCTTACATATGGATCAGGACCCAAAGAACAAAAGGAATAGAAAATATCAGAATCAAGTGGCCCTGTCAATGGTATAAACTCAATTTAGTAATGCAGCATGATACAATACAGCAACGCCTACCGTGAAGCAACATAACATAGAATAACGTATTGTAAAACACAACATACGTCACAATACAAAACACTGGGTCTGCAATGTAAAACTATCAATGACTTATAAATAGAACTGTTGAAAGTGAAGTTGACACACCGAAACACAAGTACAAAGCATAGGCAAAGAGAAAAGAAAGACTGCAGTTTGCAGTTCAGGGAGGGGGGCGGGGGAGAAAGCTGGGAAAGATTGGCCGCTAGAAAGATGTGACACTATTTTCACAACAGTGTGGTTGGTCTATTCAGCAGTGAAATTTGAACTCTCAGAGGAATTGACTAGAGTACTTCAATTCGACTCTAAGCTCCACTGTATTGAAAAAACAAGGCACTTTCAGGCATATTTACAATGAAATGTCGGAGCGGGGAACACCGCTTTGTAAATATGGAAAAGGGCATAGCGCCATGAGAACGTCGCTATATGAATTGATCCTTCTCCGGCTTCAATTGTAAACTCCACTCTCCCCCTTGCATTCTACTTGAAAGAGGGATCTAAAACACTTTGGTGCCGATTCAGAAAGACACCTGGGAGTACATGAAGGAGTACTGCAGGGGTACTACTTCACATAACTCATAAACACCTTTATGAGAATGTGTCCGAGTATGAGTATTTCAGCCTGAAATGTCCAACTTCCTGTTAGAAAAAGTGAAAAGTGGCACAGTCCTCTCTACCTGTACCAACTGTACAGGAATATTCCCATTTGAGATGTTTTGCGGCCAATCCACAAAGGCATTTAAAAGTATGTAAAATAGTCCTACTGGAGTACTACTTCACACACTCATGGGAGAAACGAGCGGGTATGAAATCATGGAGGGATTCACTCAAACACAAGGGGATCCAAACTCATGGTATTTGTATCAAAATGCTCTCTATAAAACAGGAAATGGAGCACACAATACTGAAATTTGATCAATTCTTCAGAAGGAAGAAGACATCTAAAATATGTTTAAATCACCACCATTGTTTGCATATGAAAGGAGTAAAAACATAAAATACATACTTTCCAGAAAGGACACTGGAAACAAGCAAAGACAAACTCGAATTAAATAACAAATGGAGCATTTCAATGTTTAATCTGCAATAATCCCCATAATGTAAGACAAAGTATGCATCCTGTCGGGTATCCCAGAAAGCGGATCCACTGACAACCCTCTGCCAACCTCTCAGCGGAGCGATGGGGAATACAACACCACCAACAGAGAGATAGGGTGACAACAGGGAAATGGCAGTAGGAATAAATGGGGGAGGAAACCAGGCCTGGACTTCCTTGGATTGGAGTCATCTTGGTACACAGATTCCTTGTGCGGCAAGAGGAATAGGGAAACCAGCTGTTTCCCTGGCAGATAGTGTGAGGACGAGCCTTTGACGGACCGGGCACCCGGCAAAGATCCCTGGACGCAAGAGCAAAAAAAGGAAAACTTTAGCAGCTTGACAAAGGGCAAAAAAAACCAAAAGAAGTAAGAGCAGAGCAGACTGGAGACCTAAAGCGAGAGGAACTGGGAAAGAAGGAAACAACAGAGTTGTGGGAACGAAAATGGTTACGAACCTCAGCAACAATGCAGCACATTGGCAGGCTTTTTTCACTATTTTTTCACGTTTTGGATTATTACAATACATGTATGGATGTGTTTGTTTTGGTAAATACACCAAGGTGACCCTTGTAAAGACTATTAGATGGGCTTTGACTGTCATTTGACAAAAGACACACTTTTTTAGATAGAAAAATGGGCGAAGGAAGTGGTTTGATACTACCTTATGAGAAATTGAAGGAGTAATCTACGTAAATACTAAGAGAAAGTTAGTCTACGTCCACATTAGAGAAGAGATAAGCCTTAAGGAACAGGTCTTGTGTTTTTTGGACTAGTTGAGAGGAGGGCGACCTGGCTCCTATAGCCCCTATAGCTCCATATTGATAGAATAGAACTGTCAGGAAACTACCTGTGTGAGATCGGGACAAGAATGGATTACAGTGGGTGTGTGCTATCTGCAGGGGAAAGGGATTTCCAAAGAAGGGGTAAAACATACAGGTGAGTACCTGAATGGTAAGAATGAAGGGAGGTAAGCAGATGAGGCATGGAGCAGGTACAGACAGGCTATGATCAGGGAGCTGAAAATCTGTAAAGAAAGAAACCTTTAAGATAGCCAATCTACACGAAGGAAGGAAAGAAGTAGCCAAATGGATGAAGAACAGCCGTTTAAAACTAAACTCGGACAAAACGGAAGTCCTCATCTTAGGATCTTCCCCCTCTGCATGGGAAGACTCATAGTGGCCACCGGCTCTGGGCACAGCACCCATACCTACAGATCACGCACGTAACCTGGGCTTCATCCTAGACTCCTCCCTCTCGATGACCAGACAAGTCAACGCCGTCTCATCATCATGCTTCAACATCCTACGCATGCTCAAAAAAATCTTCCGCTGGATCCTCACCGAAACAAGAAAGACAGTCACCCACGCACTAGTCACTAGCCGACTAGATTATGGAAACACCCTTTACGCCAGAACCACAGCCAAACTACAGAAAAAACTCCAACGCATCCAAAACGCCTCAGCCAGACTCATACTGGACATCCCCCGTCAAGCTCACAAGAGAATAACGTTCCGTCTCCTCACCCACGCACACAAGGCCCTCTACGACCTAGGACCCGAATGCCTCAACAAACGACTGTCCTTCTACACACCCACCCGCCAACTACGTTCATCCAATCAAACCCTCGCCGCAATTCCGCGCATCAATAGATCCACCATGGGAGGAAGATCTTTCTCCTACTTAGCAGCCAAACCTGGAATTCTCTCCCCACTCACCTCCGCCTTGCACAGAACCACCTCTTTTTTAGAAAGCAGCTAAAAACCTGGCTATTCCATAAGTAATGCACCCACCCTCCCTCAAGCGCCTTGAGACCCTCTGGGTGAGTAGTGCGCTATACAAATTACTGAACTTGAACTTGAACACTGCAACAAAGGGGTACAAGGGAGACAACAGACAAACTATCTGAAATGATAGTTTGTATGCTCCTGGGAAATTGTTCTCTCTGTGAGGTGGAAGGATCTTACAAGAAAGCAAGGAGCAGAATAATATCACAGAGTTGCGGGAGACACCCATCAGCTACTATGAGGAAAGCGCTCTTGTCGGTTCTCTGTGCCAGAGGCGAAAGCTTCAGAATCTAACTGGCACCCTTGGTATTATAAACAATCAAGATTATAATATAAACAGGAAGACAAAGGGAAACAGTGGAGGAAACACAGAAAAGGACTGGGCTCAGGGAAAAGCAGGACTAGAATCAAGCTATGGAGCAGGACTGGAATACACGGGAAACAACCTTTACAAGAGGTTTTTACCTCGTTCAACCTTTACAACGCATTTTTTAGCGCAGATATTTTTACTGCGAAAATGCATTTAAAACGCAAGTTAATACAACGCATTTAAGCTAAATTGGGTGGCAGTGGGTCGTCTCCCTCAAAAATACATTGTTTTTAAAAACAATGCGTGGTATTCTCATGCGTTTTAAATGCATTTTTGCAGTAAAAACATGCACGCTAAAAAATGCATGTAAAAGGCATGCAAAGTAATTGCATGGGATGTACCGTCGTACATGCGGAATACACAGAATATAAGTCAAGGAAAACACGGAAACAGAGACTGGGCTCAGAAAAGTAAGACTGGCATAAAAGGCAGGGTTAAGACTTGCATAAAAGTCAAGTTTAGAACAAGAATACACAGAACAAAAGACAAGGAGTTTACATATAACAGGTAATGGAAAAATGCAGACAAGACTAGGAACAATGACAATCGCTGGAGTGGAGAGGCAGGAAAACAAGAGATAGAAACTGAGTCAAAAGGCAAGCCTGAAAAGTAGCAGGGATGCTACAGAGCAAGAGGACACTCAACAACCAAGTCAGTAGTGAGTCGCTGCACTCTGGACTTAAAGTCTGAAATAGCAGTAGACTCAATGAAGAGCACAGGTGCAGGGAGGGAGCCAGGGACAAGAAATAACATAGGTGCCAGGAATCAGGGAACCACCAATGAAGTTACAAGTGAACTGGGGCTTGCAAAAGGAAAGACATGAGGAACCCAGAGATACAACACAGGACATAGGAAATCCTGGAATGAAGTGTGGATAGGAGGCAAGAGAAAGAGCAGGACATATAAAAGGTTAGAATGACTGTAGGGTCTAGGAGCCAAGCTAGGGAACAGTAAACCACCAACAGGACGTGATCTGGGAAGGGTCTGATGACTGCTGGAACTAAAAGGACCATAATGCATCAAGGACATGGAGTAGAAATCTGGACTGGAAAGTGAAGAGAAGATAATTTGCTAAGTGAAGATGTGTATCATTTTCCTTGCTGAAGTAAAGGCTAATTTCCATAAGGCCCTCATGAGCGACACCTAGAGGCAGGATGTCAAAATCCTGCTTTCTGTAGAATTTGTCTTAAATCCGTGTACTACTGCTCATAACCAGGACGTGCTTACCTTAACCAGTGGGTGCCGAAGTACTTGATAGTTGTTAAGGACACACAGGGGCATATTCGCAAGCCCCTATCGCCACCACAACGTCACTTTGAGTGATGTTGTGGTAGCGATAGGGGCCTCGCCTTCTTCAAAAGGCTGCGTTAAGCCACCCATTGATTTTGACGCTGCCTCCTATTCACAAGGGAAGCGTAAATAGGAGGCAGCGCAAAAATTAAGACCAGGAAAACCCTTGTCTTAAGTTGGCGAAACGAGGAGAAATGCTTTATTTCTCCTCGTTCTTGCTTTTTCCATGTGTGCTACCTTGTGCAGCACACATGGAAAAAGCAAAGTGCCATGGTATGTTTATGTACAGGAAGGTGTCCCTTCCGGTACTATAAAAAAAACATTTTTTAAATGCCGTTTTGTAACTTGCATGTGTGCTGCATGAAGCAGCATACATGTTAAGTTACAAACTGGCATTTTCGGTTTGTTCATGTGCAGGAAGGGACACCTTCCTGGTACATAAACAAACCTCCCTGCTTGCAGACACCCTTGCACTCTGGTGCAAGGGTGCCTGTGTTGGCGCTAAATTGTGAAACTTAGTGCCATCGCAGGGGGAAACGCAAGGCTGCACCATGCCCTTGTGAATATGGTGCAGCCTTGCGTTTCCGAAGTGGTGTAGAGTGGCGTTAAGCCCAGAAGGCTAAAGCCTCTCTCTGCCACTTACTTGTGAATGTCCCCCACAGTTTTTAATACTTTCTCTTCTAAACTTTTCACCCTTTTCCCATCTTGCAGTGTACTCACTGTATTTTGTTCTTCCTATTGCTGACAAAATCCTAACACAGGCAAAGAATTCGAATTAAGGAGTTATGCAAAATAAAAAAACAGACAACTAAAGCGCCTAGGTGGTAAATTGAACGTAAGTAAAACTGAGTGAAAATATAAAATAAGACTCAATAAATAGAAGCGCAGCATGGGAGCACACTTCAACACATTCAACCACACAGTGGCCCAATTTAAATCTCTTATATTGGAAAAATAGCCCATAATCTTTGACAAAGATAAAAACTGCATTTGTTCTGCGAGAACTGGTTTGGATAAATGAATTCCACACATAAGTATCAAACGTACCGAACAGCCATATAAACTACAATTGCTGCACTTAAACATGAGACATTTCAATCTAAGTATGCTTTTTCATTGAGTATCACTACCATGTATAGATTTTCATCCATCGTAAGAAAACAGACTGCCTCTCTTTGTGCACTTTAGTTCCATTTGCATTTTTTTAATCTACACAAAATATTTTTGAACAGAATAAGATCATTATAGAATTAATGGGACTGTTAAACCACCAGTTCAGTGGGGATTAGGATTTGTGGAAGTTAAACATGTAGCAAACACTGTCCTCATGCAGCACCATGCTAATCTCCGCACTGAGCACTGAAGTTCAGAGATTCTGCTCCCAAGTGCGGAGATTCCACCATGAGTGCAGAGACTCCTCACTAGTAACTTTACGGGTCGTAAATCCCTTTGCGAATCAGGCCCGGAGTTGTTTTTTCTTACTTGGGTACAGATGTGGATATATGAGGCCACGTCTGAAGGAGTGATGGAAACATTGATTCAACACTAGGGTATGTGGATTCCTCACAGATGTGGATATATGAGGCCACGTCTGAAGGAGTGATGGAAACATTGATTCAACACTAGGTATGTGGATTCCTCACAGATGTGGATATATGAGGCCACATCTGAAGGAGTGATGGAAACATTGATTCAACACTAGGGTATGTGGATTCCTCACAGATGTGGATATATGAGGCTACGTCTGAAGGAGTGATGGAAACATTGATTCAACATTAGGGTATGTGGATTCCTCACAGATGTGGATATATGAGGCTACGTCTGAAGGAGTGATAGAAACATTGATTCAACACTAGGGTATGTGGATTCCTCACAGATGTGGATATATGAGGCTACGTCTGAAGGAGTGATGGAAACATTGATTCAACATTAGGGTATGTGGATTCCTCACAGATGTGGATATATGAGGCTACGTCTGAAGGAGTGATGGAAACATTGATTCAACACTAGGATATGTGGATTCCTCACAGATGTGGATATATGAGGCCACGTCTGAAGGAGTGATGGAAACATGGATTCAACACTAGGGTATGTGGATTCCTCACAGATGTGGATATATGAGGCCACGTCTGAAGGAGTGATGGAAACATTGATTCAACACTAGGATATGTGGATTCCTCACAGATGTGGATATATGAGGCCACGTCTGAAGGAGTGATGGAAACATGGATTCAACACTAGGGTATGTGGATTCCTCACAGATGTGGATATATGAGGCCACGTCTGAAGGAGTGATGGAAACATTGATTCAACACTAGATATGTGGATTCCTCACTTATATAAAGATTTTGGTTATGATTGAAACTTCAAGACTTCAGCTATGTTTACTTGGGCCTGCTCTTATATTTTTCCTGGGCAACTTATCAGTCTCAAAGAGTTCACACAGGTGAGCACAGAATAACTAAAGACTTAAAGTATGACCACTGTTGTATTTATGAACTGAAACACAGAATTGGTTGGAAGGGTAACCGCCATCGCAGCAGGAAGGAACCATCCAACAATGAGTCGTCGGTCCCACTTACCCAATTAGGATACAACTGCCGTGCAGGCGGTCATCAAATGCTTTTTACTATTGCGACTTGTGCTGTGGCCCAGGAAAAGGGCAGCAGCATAAGCCGCACTAGAAAAAGCATTTTGTGCACATCCATGCACCGTGCGCCAGGCACCATGTGGTGCCTGGCTCACGGAGCATGGATGTGTAGGATGTGATGGATGTGTAGGAGGGCCCACGGGAGCACTTCTTGGGGCAACCAAAGGTCCCTTTCCATCTTCCTTTTCATGGCAATGGGGCCGCCATGAACAGGCAGTGGTATAGACTAATCCCTTCAGCCTTCAGCAGTGCCTGCACAGGCACCACCTTCATTGTAGATTTTAGAGTCCAACCGCTGCCCCAACGGGCTGCTTGAGCCTGTCGAAGGCGGTCAGGTCCAACCTTGACATAATCGCTCCAACTGCCGGTATTGTAATCCGACGGCCGAACAGGTGGCCTGGATGTTGGGCAGACCACCATCGGCGGCCTATCGGTGGCGGTCTGCCTGACATCATAATGAGAATATTTACAACAAGGGGTGGTGAGGGACAGAGTCTCTGAATTAAGCAGAAAGCTCTCACCCAGTCAAGAGATCAGGGCTAGATCCAACACCGTTTTTTAGCTCACTGCACCATCCCAGTTTCAGAACCTGGCTGTATGCAAATTAGTCTGTTCCTGTCCCAGTGCATGATGGGAACAGGGCAAACCAAACTACAAAAGCCAATTCTTACACTGGGAAGGAAACAAGCTCCCGGGGACCGGTTTCTGGCATTACAGCCATCTTCGGCCCGGTTTGCTTGAATCCTGATGGTGCAATGAGCAAGGGTCTCACATTTGAGAATACCCTTCCACGCTTAGGGTGGACAAAAATATTTACAACAAGGGGTGGTGAGGGACAGAGTCTCTGAATTAAGCAGAAAGCTCTCACCCAGTCAAGAGATCAGGGCTAGATCCAACACCGTTTTTTAGCTCACTGCACCATCCCAGTTTCAGAACCTGGCTGTATGCAAATTAGTCTGTTCCTGTCCCAGTGCATGATGGGAACAGGGCAAACCAAACTACAAAAGCCAATTCTTACACTGGGAAGGAAACAAGCTCCCGGGGACCAGTTTCTGGCATTACAGCCGTCTTCGGCCCGGTTTGCTTGAATCCTGATGGTGCAATGAGCCAGGGTCTCACATCTGAGAATACCCTTCCACGCTTAGGGTGGACAAAAATATTTACAACAAGGGGTGGTGAGGGACAGAGTCTCTGAATTAAGCAGAAAGCTCTCACCCAGTCAAGAGATCAGGGCTAGATCCAACACCGTTTTTTAGCTCACTGCACCATCCCAGTTTCAGAACCTGGCTGTATGCAAATTAGTCTGTTCCTGTCCCAGTGCATGATGGGAACAGGGCAAACCAAACTACAAAAGCCAATTCTTACACTGGGAAGGAAACAAGCTCCCGGGGACCGGTTTCTGGCATTACAGCCGTCTTCGGCCCGGTTTGCTTGAATCCTGATGGTGCAATGAGCAAGGGTCTCACATCTGAGAAAACCCTTCCACGCTTAGGGTGGACAAAAATATTTACAACAAGGGGTGGTGAGGGACAGAGTCTCTGAATTAAGCAGAAAGCTCTCACCCAGTCAAGAGATCAGGGCTAGATCCAACACCGTTTTTTATCTCACTGCACCATCCCAGTTTCAGAACCTGGCTGTATGCAAATTAGTCTGTTCCTGTCCCAGTGCATGATGGGAACAGGGCAAACCAAACTACAAAAGCCAATTCTTACACTGGGAAGGAAACAAGCTCCCGGGGACCGGTTTCTGGCATTACAGCCGTCTTCGGCCCGGTTTGCTTGAATCCTGATGGTGCAATGAGCAAGGGTCTCACATCTGAGAATACCCTTCCACGCTTAGGGTGGACAAAAATATTTACAACAAGGGGTGGTGAGGGACAGAGTCTCTGAATTAAGCAGAAAGCTCTCACCCAGTCAAGAGATCAGGGCTAGATCCAACACCGTTTTTTAGCTCACTGCACCATCCCAGTTTCAGAACCTGGCTGTATGCAAATTAGTCTGTTGCTGTCCCAGTGCATGATGGGAACAGGGCAAACCAAACTACAAAAGCCAATTCTTACACTGGGAAGGAAACAAGCTCCCGGGGACCGGTTTCTGGCATTACAGCCGTCTTCGGCCCGGTTTGCTTGAATCCTGATGGTGCAATGAGCAAGGGTCTCACATCTGAGAATACCCTTCCACGCTTAGGGTGGACAAAAATATTTACAACAAGGGGTGGTGAGGGACAGAGTCTCTGAATTAAGCAGAAAGCTCTCACCCAGTCAAGAGATCAGGGCTAGATCCAACACTGTTTTTTAGCTCACTGCACCATCCCAGTGTCAGAACCTGGCTGTATGCAAATTAGTCTGTTCCTGTCCCAGTGCATGATGGGAACAGGGCAAACCAAACTACAAAAGCCAATTCCCCCTGATTTGTGGGACATGCGGACTATCTTTTGGCCTAAGAGATATGGCGAGGCCCCCCAAACCCAAACTTTTAACTCAGAAAGGACTCAGAGCAGGTTTACTGAATTGCAGATCCCTAGTCAAACATTCAGATGATGTTTGGCTATTACTAGAAGAGCAGGAGTGGGACGTCCTGTTTTTAACAGAAACTTGGATTAAGGAAGATAACATGACAGCTATTGCGCTAGCAATCCCTCTGGGTTTTAAAATATGTCTCGCCAACCGCCCAGGCGAAAAAAGAGGTGGATGTGTCGCTATTATTTTTAAAGAGCAACTAACACTTACATCCTCGGCCCCTACCTTAAATCAGGGAATTGAGGGCCTTCACTTCTGTTTTCAGGTAAGCCCTCAGCTATCGTTAGCAGGATTGGTGATTTACCGCCCTCCTGGCGGTGAAGACCCCAATCTCCTTGCTCTGCTAGACACGATTGTCCAGAGCTCCCTCCTCCACCCTCAATTTATTGTGGTAGGAGATTTCAACATCCATATGGACAAAACTGATTGTGCTGTAGCAGAGCTGCTTAGATCTACATTAATTACAGCCAATCTTAGGCTGATTAATGAGGGCCCGACGCACACAGCAGGCCACACGCTTGATCTAATTTTTTCTAATATTAAGGCGGTGCAACCAGAGGCGCCACTACCTCTGACTTGGTCAGACCACGCACTGGTCCCATTCAAATTGAACATGGCATGTGACATTCCAGCTTCAAGTAAATGTTATTTCCTGAAGAGACAATGGAAAAAATTGATTCCGGACATCATGGGCCCTGTCCTGGCACAGAACACCCCGTCTCTCACTGCCAACGTGAATATAGATGCACAGCTTCTTAACGAGTGGGTCGGGAAGATGGTTTCTTCCATTGCACCGGCCTCACGAGAGCTATCAAAGAGAGACTCCCCCTCAGCCCCCTGGTTCTCGCAAGATTTGAGGAGGAGAAAGCAGCCTGCAAAAAGCTAGAAAGACTTTGGAGAGCAAACTACGGGATGGAAGAAAAAATTATATATAAAGAAGCATCCAAAAAACTTCGGAAATCTATCAGATTATCTAAAAGACAATTCTTTGCTGAATCTATTCAGCAGGCAGAACATTCCAGCAAACAGGTCTTTAGGGTGGTACAGTCTTTTTTTAAACCCAAGTGCATCGAAAGGGAGGTCCCTCCGTCATCTACTCTATGCGAAAACATCTCTGAGTTCTTCGACCAAAAAATCAAAAAAGTGTACGAATCCTTTAGGCCAGAAACTAAAACGGTGAAATCAGACCTGGTGATTAAAAATGAGCTGGATGTAACTTTCACCCAATTCACGAATATATCCCTTAGTGAGGTGAGACAAGAACTCACCCGATGCAAATCCGGCTCGCCGGATGACCCTTGTCCAGCCAAACTATGGGGCCCCATAGCTGAGTTTGTTGCCCCCATAATACAACAAATCTGGAACTCATCTATCGTCTCAGGAGTATTCCAGAGCGTTTGGAAACATGCTACTCTTCTCCCACTGAAAAAAAAGCCTAGTGGGGATCCAGATGACCTTAGTAATCTTTGCCCGATCTCGTTGCTAGCTGCCCCTGGAAAAATGCTGGAGAAAGTAATACAGCGCCAGCTGAGCAAATTCATAGAAGTAAACAAGATACTTCATGAGATACAATCAGGATTTCGTCCCGGCTTTAGTACGGAGACAGCGCTTATTGAGGTAGCCGAGTCAGTAAGGTGGTCGATGGATGCAGGGAACTCAGCTATGCTGGTACTCCTGGATCTGTCGGCCGCCTTCGACACGGTGGACCATGCCAGACTACTGAGACGTCAAGCCGAGATAGGTATCCGTGATAAAGCACTGGGATGGATACATTCCTATCTGTCTCAGAGAACACAAAAGGTGGCACTAGGGACGGCCTCTTCTGCGCCTAAAGTCATCAGCTGCGGAGTCCCGCAAGGGTCGGCACTCAGCCCCCTTTTGTTCAACGTCTACCTGGCCCCTCTCTTCACGTTGATTGCCAACTGGGGTGTCAAGGCAATTTCGTATGCCGATGACACCCAGTTGGTATTCCCGTATTCGGAGGTGTCGCAGGAGTCCTTCTCTAACTTTAAAGGCTGTCTCCAAGATATAGCCTGTTGGATGAACACGAATAAATTAAAATTAAATGTCAATAAGACTGAAGTAATCTTTTGTGGCAAAGGCCCCACTCCTCCCTCAGAACTTTGGTGGCCTACTGAGATGGGCCAAGCTCCCTTACCCAGCAGTACGGCAAAAAATTTGGGAGTGAGGTGGGACGATAGCCTGTCCTTTACCTCGCACATCCAACAGGTTGCCGGCTGCTGCTTGAGTAAACTGAGGAACCTCCGCAAGATACTGGGACTCCTCCCGGAGAGTTGCCGAAAAACTGTAATCCATGCCACTGTTACATCTAGGCTGGATTACGCCAACGGACTCTATCTAGGGCAACCGAAATACCTGACACAAAAACTTCAGGGAGTCCAAAATGCGGCTGCGAGACTGCTGCTGCGAATCCCTATTAAGCAGTCAGTCTCTCCGCATTTACGATCACTGCACTGGCTTCCTGTTGCCAGCAGAATTAAATTTAAGGCACTTACGTTGGCCTTCAGATCGCTGCATGGCTCCTGCCCAGAGTACCTGAAAAGCCGGCTCCCGAGATACTCCCAAGCCCGAGTGCTGCGCTCTAATTGCCGTGTTCAACTGGCTGTCCCACGAATTAGAAGGGCTCGACTAGGGGGTCGATCCTTTTCGGCAAATGTTGCCTCACTATGGAACGCACTACCACCAGCAATCCAACAATCCCCCTCCGAACTTTGCTTCAAGAAGCTGCTAAAGACTTGGCTTTTCAACCAACCTCGCTAACTCTTACTCTTCTGTTCTTTAGGTCATTTGTGTGCTTTAGCGCCGGGACACCTCCTAGTGAGGTAGCTGTTCGCGCTCTATAAAATGCAGTATTATTATTATTATTATTATTATTACACTGGGAAGGAAACAAGCTCCCGGGGACCGGTTTCTGGCATTACAGCCGTCTTCGGCCCGGTTTGCTTGAATCCTGATGGTGCACTGAGCAAGGGTCTCACATCTGAGAATACCCTTCCACGCTTAGGGTGGACAAAAATATTTACAACAAGGGGTGGTGAGGGACAGAGTCTCTGAATTAAGCAGAAAGCTCTCACCCAGTCAAGAGATCAGGGCTAGATCCAACACCGTTTTTAGCTCACTGCACCATCCCAGTTTCAGAACCTGGCTGTATGCAAATTAGTCTGTTCCTGTCCCAGTGCATGATGGGAACAGGGCAAACCAAACTACAAAAGCCAATTCTTACACTGGGAAGGAAACAAGCTCCCGGGGACCGGTTTCTGGCATTACAGCCGTCTTCGGCCCGGTTTGCTTGAAACCTGATGGTGTAATGAGGGCCTTAGTTAGGTTCTTTTATGCCCTGTTGCATTTACAAATCTTGAAGAAGAGTTTGTTAACTCGTAATGCATTGAGACATAAACAGGAATAAATATATCAAACGATTAATAAGAATGTTTGTTCCATAAAATCTTCCTATGGAAATGATCAATGAAATGACTAACATACATATAAACAAAGGAGTATAGTTGCAATAATAGATTAAATGGAATGATCCAAGATACACAATAATAGGCAAACGGTAGATTTGCACCAATGCTTAAGCGCATTCCGCTGTGCACGGGGGAAATACCACAAAGAGGAATGCCACGCACAGAGGTGTGGATGTCCAGAACGAACTTTAACCAGTGAGTTTGTCCCTTTACCACATAGTTAGATATGGAGTAGCTATTCGGGACTGTCTGGGAGCTGTGTTTGAATGGCTCAGCCGCCACAGCCTCAAGTGCAACTCCGATAAGTCCGAAGTGCTTTTCTTCGGCTGCCCCGCAGATCCCAGATGGAAAGAATGGTGGCCCTCAGCCATGTCCCCTCTTGATAACGACTCTGGGTCTGCAAAAAATCTGGGCATTCAGATCGACAACTGCCTCTCTTTCAGGGTCCATGTGTCTGGCCTGGCCGGGAGATGTTTTGCGATCCTGAAGATGTTGAGGAAGTTCCTGCCGCTCCTATCTTTGGAACATAGAAAGACCACGGTTCAGGCCGTGATCAGCTCACGACTGGATTACTCCAATGTTCTGTACCTAGGACTGCCGGAACGTCTTCTATCGCGTCTCCAGGTGGTGCAGAACTCGGCGGCCCGCGCCATCTTTGGCCTCACTAGAAGAGCCAGGGCGAGTGAGCTCCTCAGAACCCTTCACTGGCTGCCCATAAAGAAGCGGATCACTTTTAAGGCCCTGACCATCGCCTTCAAGGCCCTCCACGGCATAGGTGCCCGCTATTTTTAGAAATGGATCAGCTTTTATCTTCCATCTATATCCCTGCGCTCCTTAACCCAGGCCAAGGCAGTTACACCTTTGATGCGTCGGGCACGCTGTGGAGGCCGCTCTTTCAAACATCTTGCCCCCCGACTATGGAACGACCTCCCGTTCTCTCTCAGATCCAGCCCTAATCTGCTGGCCTTCAGGAAAGATCTGAAAACTCTGCTTTTCACACAATAAGACTGCCCTTTTCAGCCACATTTGTTTCACTCACCCCCTTTTTCACCCTGGACCTGTGAGGCTCCAACAGCGCCGGGACACTCTTCGGAGTAGCCGTGCGCTATAGAAGCACCCCCCTTTAACATAACATAACATAACATAACATAACATAACACAGCAATCCACAGGTAGCGTAATACAGAGGACCCTGTTTAGTTCCCGTATATATGTCCCATTCCATCTTTCTGATAGCCTGCAATGCATTCAGGTGAACAAAACTTTGAGTTTTAATCAAATCTTTCTATAATAAGGTAAATATTAAGGATGCAGTCAGTGGGGAGGTCCTGGCAGATGCCCTAAACCCAGGGAGGCCGAAGTGTTTCAGGAATCAACACACTGTTGATCATCGGAAAAAGGGACAATCGAGGTCAGCACACTTACTATTAGGAAACCCGCTACAACACAAATCATTTAGACAGCTCTTGGGCAAGGCTTTTAAGGAATACTACAACACCACAACAGCGAGCAATCATCAATAATACAGTGGAGGAAAGATATTTTACTCAGTAGGTCTGTTGATTTAAATACCTTAATAATAGAGGGTATCCTTGCTAATAATCACGTTTAGAGTACTGAGCTTGGAAACATTAAAGAAATCTGATAATATAGAGATACTATATCATGAGGAACTCCACAGCACTAAACATACTCATCTGCCAGGAAGAATTAAATGTAAGAAGCCACAATGTATAAGCCAAATTATTGGGAGATCGTAGAACTACAATTAATTACTTTACCTTTAGTCACAGTAAGTAAGAGTCTTGTTAATGACAAAATATTATTGTGTGTGAATTTGTCTTTTCAAATCTAAGGAGCCCAACTGCCATCCTATGTTATTCGCCTCTTATGGACTGATGTCTCAGTTTTGCTTTCTCTGTTATTAATTTCAACCCAGCAAAGTGGGTTGTCTGAGAGTGCAAAACCCCAGAATTTGGATCAGTGAGCTGTCAGTTTGAGTCAGTCTTCCCGACCTTGGATCTAGTAAAAGCACTGACCATATAAACCAAACTAGATCTGCACAGAAAATATCCTCTATTCTATGTGAGAGAGGATGATGAATGGAATACTGATTTCTGAACAAAATGAGGGTCGTAATAGGATCAAGTTAGCATCTGATATCTGTGATGCATTCCTACTTTCCAGTATTATATCAATAAGAATCTGGGACCATTCATTAATGTATTTGCATTAGTCTGCATTTACTGCATCCTAATTTATTCATTATCTGAATTAAAATAAATTTCATGCCATTTACGAATCCTGCAGCAAACCTCTTACATTTTGAGGGTGCATAATAGCCACTCCTACTGTTCTTATGTTCCATATGCAAAGGTAAGTGATGAGAACTTTCAAACACTATTTTCTTAAAAGACAAGAAGGCAGCAAATGAGGACAAAAGTGAGGGGAATCTGAGAGAGTTTGTTTATATTGGGAAATTGGGGTATTCGTGGAATTGGCAAGCTGCTGACCATAGAGATTGAAATAAAGAAGATGAGATCACTAAACCTAGGAAAACTCACTAGAACAGAAATCCTTTTGGGCACCTTTGGTGCAAGAATTCTAAGAGTGCTGCAATAGAGTCAAGAAAGTGAGAATCTATAGTAATATTGATACAAGACACTCAAATTCATAGCTCTCCTGATTTCGTAATTTGAATAGAAGATAAGGAAGACATTGTCAGGGGACTGAAATTATTCCTATTCATAAAAAGGGCTCTTGGGACAACCCGTCTAACTATTGGTCTATAGACATTGTGGGCCAAATTTATTCGAAGAATTGCGTCGACCTTGTACCCCGCAACAGTGCGCATGAGTGACGCAACTCTTAAGTTAGATTCATCAAGTCACGCAAGGCGACCTGGAGAAGCCCTGAGTGGCATGATAAATCTAGAGTACCGCAGCGCAGCACAAACCGCTGCCTTATTCTTCCCCAGGCCAGTGTTCCATGGGTGGAGCGTGGGTGTTCCCATGCATCCACTCATGGATTTTGGTACATACCTAGATTTATCATTACTAGTAGACCTGGGAACGCGTCAAGATGCTACGCTTTTCTAGGCGGAGTGTGCCGAGGAAAGATATCGCAAACAACAAGGTGACCGCCTTGATGTCTGCGGACGATACCATGCTCCTTTCCAAGTCTCCTATGGGCATTCAGAGTCCATGATAGCTTTGTAACATTCTGTACAGGAAGAGGTTTGGAGCTAAACACACTCAAAACCAAATGTATGGTGCTTAATCCAGCAAAAACCTCCCGCCCCAGCCCCTCTCTAAATGGCACCATGCTAGAGAGAGTCTCTGTCTTTGATTATCTTTGTGTCACTCTGTGTGAAAAGTTTGAGTGGGGCTCTCAACTTGCTAAAGCAGGCCTTAAACTAGCTCAGACGGTGGGGAGCATAGTAAAAACCTACAGGAACTCCATATGTAAACCAGCTGACTCGGTGGCAGAAATTTACAAAGTCCAAGCCAGGAGTGCTGTCCTTTACGGGGCTGAGTTATGGGGTCAATGCTCTCTGACGGCATGTCCAAAACCGAGAATAACTTTATGAGACAGTTGCTGGGTCTCTCATCCAGTACCCCTCTCAGCCCACTGTGAAGGAATCTTGGTATTAGACCCATGGTAGAGGAGATCGGTCTTCATCCTCTAACTTACTGGCGGAGACTGTGGGCGACCCCTGAGCTTGTTAATTACCAGTCAGAACTTAAGGCGATTTTGGGCCTCCTGAAGATGGCCAACCTGCTGTGGCTTTCCTATATAAGGGACCTGTGTTATAAGTTAGGCTTCCCAAACTTATGGACCCACCCAGAGTCTGCGTGTCTGGCCACTCCAGGCTTAGCACTAGTCAGAGCCTTTAGATCTCACAAGCTCGATGCACTGCAGGGGAATACTCAACTTGGCCATCTAATGGCTCCTTTTTTAAATTTAAATGCGGACTATCTTTTGGAGCACTTTATGGATGCTATCCAACCGATTTTCGCAAGGAAACTCTATCTTCAGTTTAGAACGAGGACACTGCCACTCCGTGCATTTACAAACAAATGGTCTAACTCTATGTCTCTGGGGGGGCCGCTTGTAACTGCGCAGAGGAGACTGATGTACATGAAAACTTGCACTTCGTATTCTTAAGACCAACACGCACGAACACTTAGCAATAGCTACAGCCAAATTCTTGAGCTGGTCGTGGGGCATTTGATCAAACAATCTGAAGAAACAAGGAGCAATGAGTGGTAATTCCATACAATAGAAATGTTTAAGTACATAATTTACGCCATTCATTGGTTATAAGTTGATGTGAAACAGGAACGTCTTTCAGTTTTACCTAAACCTGTAAATGAGATTATGGAAATGTGTATTACCAAGGTCACCTAAAATATATCACTGAGAAATAAGTCTGTGATACACAATCATATTTAAAAAATTCTTAATCCATCCTATGCTACTGGCTTTTAACATTTTATCATTTGATGAATTTTTAAAAGAACTCTTAACATTTTTGCAATTATATAACATGTATTCGTGTAGGTCTGTATTGCACTGTCTTGGTGTGTCTTTAATGATTGAAATAATCAAAATAAAGACTGAATTGATTTGAATAAAATCTGCCTATCTTTTTGAGCACTTTATGGATGCTATCCGACCGATTTTCGCAAGGAAACTCTATTTTCAGTTTAGAACGGGGACACTGCCACTCCAAGCATTTACCAACAAAAGGTCTAACTCTATTTCTCTGGGGTGCCCCGCTTGTGACTGCTTAGAGGAGACTGATGTACATGTTTTCTTTTTTTGCCCCAGGTACAAAAATCTCAGACGGCGTTGGATAGTCCACTCTGTAAAAACATGGGGTGTAGGCAATACTTGTAGGCATATAGAACATTACGAACAAATGTCCATCCACCCATTGTTTTTGCTGTTTCCCGTTTTCTGAACTCCATGATGTGGCACAAAAGAAGGACATGGACAAATGTAGTAGCTTAAATATAAGCTGTCTTTCGTCTCCCTAATGTCACATTTTTACTCATTTTTAACAATTGTATTTTCTTAATTCACTTTTAATTGCTTGTAATATTCCCGCACTTTAGTGTCCAATACTCTAGAAGAACTCAATAATTCCAATGTCAATCTATTGGTGGTATTTTAGGAACATTGATTAATTGCATTTCTAAGAGTACCATCTATTTATAATATGAGGGGATCTCATTGACAATTTTAAATTTAGTTTTGTTTTTATCATACTGTTACTTATTGCTTTTTTATTTATGTGTGGCATTGTCCGTATTGTTCACTTATTAAGGTCTATATAGTCCGCAATAAAGTTTGTTGGAATGGAATGGACATCTTTATTTCCCCTCGCTTTTTCCTCTTTCTATGTATGCTGCATTGTGCAGCACATATAAAAAGAGGAAATATTGTTTTTGTGCAAAAAGGTTTCCCTTCCTCCACAAAAGAAATCCTGCTTACAACACCGGCACCCTTGCACCATGTTGCGCCTGTGCCTGCATTGGCGCTTTGCCGAACATTGTGCACCAGCGCAGGGAAAAAGACAGAAATGCGCCATATAATGGTAAATACAGCACATTCCTGCCCTTTCCTTATCACGCAGCGCATCACAGCAAGATGGCTTGCTGCACTGCGTGATTGTTTCATAAATATGCCCCTGTGTGTATGGATCACTGAATGTCTCCTTTGTTACTAAATTCAGTCCAAACTGTAATTCACATGCTAGTAACCAATTGTGTTGGACACCTTGCCAACCCACCATCTCTGAACATTCGTTCATTCTTCACAACTCCTTTTGATAATAAAGGTTTGATGCTGTGTATCCCTCCCTTGTCACTCCATCATTGCTTCGCTCTCAGGGATATAAAGCATCCCTATATTGAAAGTTACTCAATAATGATCAAAGCCTGCAGAACTCCTAAAATTAGAAATGTTGCTGTTATTTATATTTCTCAAAGGGGCTCACGTGAAAAAAGGAACATATATTGCAATTCAGGATTCACTGTTACGGAAATACGCAAATCAAAGCATAAATATGTTGCAAAGGGGCTGTTGACTTATCTACGACCCTCCACAACACTCTACAACACTCTACTCCACTCTACAACAGTGTACCCTATTACTTATCTCGAGCAAAGCTGGTGAAAAGTGCTGGATGGGTATAGTGAGAAAAGTGATTGAAAGACAGTACTGATGCTAGACCCGGCTCTTTAATAATGGCTACAGAGACAAGATACTGATGCTTCATTCAGAGTTTTTCACTCTCTTGGTACCATATTTTTTCAGAAAGTAGAGGTTCTTCACACTGGTGCTGCAACATTGTTGTTTAGTAGGGTTCCAAAGCTTCCGAACCGATGCCCTGCTTGGTCTACCAATAGTAAGAATCATGTCCTTCTATCAGTTGGAGGCAACAAAGCAAACGCAAGGAGATGATGGACGGAGAGTTGAAACTTTTCAGACACTCACCCCCAGTCACAGATCTGGGTTGAATCTATCATCATACTTTAGCTCACTTCGCCACCCCAGTTCAGACCCAGCCATATGCAAATTAGTCTTGACCCTGTGCCTCATGGGAACAGTCCAGCCCGAACTGCCAAGCCAGGTCTTCCCTGGACCGCCAACAAGCATCCTGGGATTGCTTCAGGGTAACACCCCTCATCAGTTAGGCTAGCTTGAATCCAGTGGCAGGGTGAGCAAGGGACCCACATATTGTCATACCTGCCAACTTCTGGCAAACAGAAGAAGATGATGGACATAGAGCTGAAACTTTTCAGATACTCACCCCAGTCATAGATCTTGGTTAAATCCATCATCGTTCTTCAGCTCACTTCATCAACCCCAGTTCAGACCCAGCCATATACAAATTAGTCTTGACCCTGTATCTAATGGGAACAGTCTAGGCATAACCTGCCAATGTAGGGCCAACAAAGCAAACACAAGGAGATGACGGACGGAGAGCTGAAACTTTTCAGACATTCACCCCACAAGCATCCTGGGACCGGTTTCAGGGTAACACCCCTCATCAGCCAGGCCAGCTTGAATCCAGTGGCAAAGTGAGCAAGAGACCCACGCATGGCCATACCCTGCCAACTTAGAGCAAACAAAAGAAGATGATGGACGGAGAGCTGAAACTTTTCAGACACTCCCCCCCAGTCACAGATCTGGGTTTAATCTATCATCGTTCTTTAGCTCACTTCAACACCCCAGTTCATACCCAGCCATATGCAAATCAGTCTTGACCCTGTGCCTCATGGGAACAGTCCAGCCCAAACTGCCAAGCCATGTCTTCTCTGGACAGTAAACAAGCATCATGGGACCGCTTTTGGGGGAACACCCCTCATCAGAGAGGCTAGCTTGAATCCAGTGGTAAAGTGAGCATGGGACCCACGTATTGTCATACCTTGCCAACTTAGATTGAACAAAGCAAATACAAGGAAATGATGGATGTAGAGCTGAAACTTTTTAAACACTACCCCCAGTCACACATCTGTGTTGAATCCATCATCTTTCATTAGCTCACTTCGTCACCCCAGTTCAGACCCAGCCATATGCAAATTTGTCTAGACCCTGTGCCTCGTGGGAAAAGTCCAGCCCAAACTGCCAAGCCAGGTCTTCCCTAGACCGGAAACAAGCATTCTAGGACTGGTTTCGGGGTAGCACCCCTCGTCAGCCAGGCTAGCTTGAATCCAGTGGCAAAGTGAGCAAGGGACACACGTCTGGGCATACCAAGGGGGTGGGGCAGCTCCACCGTTGCAGGGAATAAATAGGTTTTACTCCTGTTAACTTTCAGTGTTCTATCAGTTGGTTCAGATTAATCTCAGATGTAACTTTCTTAATTTTAAGAACCTGTATCGGAAGAACTGTTTCAGAGCACACATTTCTTTTCAAACATATTTTTATTGGCACTTAATTTATCTTCAGTCAGGATTTCTGATGCCTATATTACACATAGCTAATTGTATCACACAATATAACAGTATCATATACATGTATGACAGTGCCCAAGTTCAATTTCTAACAATCGTTGTATCAGCATAAATCGAGGGGCATGTATGTATGCCACAGTTCTCAGCAGTGTAGTAGTTAGACATTGTATTTGTGCGAAATTGAAGTATTTCAGTGGGATTCTACTTTGTATAAAAATGGGGCCTCAAAGGGAAGATCACTCAGATTTTGTAAAACAGTAAAAGCAAAAGCATGTATTAACTAACCAACTATGCGGGGAAGATCCATTCTATTCTATAGCACTATATGAGCATACATAGGTATATAGGAGGCTGAGAAATGTGGTGTTGTGCACAGGGCGAGCTGCTAACTTCTACTGCTGGCCATTTGGCCACTAGCTAATATATCAGTTATCCTGCACCACAGGAAGTCTGGGGTGGATGGTCCACCAAGGGAGGACACTTGTCTGCTGACTAGCAGCTCGTGTGGTATCACAATATTCATCAATCCATCCCTCAGTCCTTAGCTATGGCAATATTCCTATCAGGTACCTCAGCTGATTGGTTACGTTCTTCATCAGATTGGGTGTTTTCACTGCTCCTTACTCCTTCACCCCCGCTGCATTCTGAGTTTTCCCAGGTTCCAGGACCTCCCTCCAGAGCTCTGTAATTGGGCGTTGCCTCACCCCCCTCATTTCTTCTCTAGACAGGACGCTCTGCTCTGCCCTAGCCAAATGTGTTACATCTCGCTTTCATGTCTCAACCATAGAACCAGTTACAGTTTTCCAGGCCACTGGTATCTTCCTCCTGGCTTGGACCAGGGCAAAAATCAGAAATCTATTTCCCACCTTAAGTTTAGGCAGCTGGGGGAGGAGCCACAGCAGGCAGACTTCGATCGTAGGTTCTAATGCACGTCCCATCGCAGCCCCTATCAGTTCCGGTACCTTTTCCCAAAAACCTTTGCAGCATGAGAACAACCTCATGTCATGTGTGTGCAGGGCCGTTTCTAGGTGTTTTGCCGCCCTAGGCGAGAATTGAAAAATGCCTTCCCCTCCCTTTCACTACCATCACTCTCTACCCCTGTCATCCAGGTGATGAGGAATAGAGGCCTGCTTTGGTGCCTCTCCATCGAGTCTGGACTGTCAAATCCGTATTTAAGTAAGTCATCTGTGTCAATTGTTGCGGCTATGTAAGTTATTGTCCTGTTCTAAGGGTTATTAACTCAGTTGTGCTTTCATCAGCTTATTTTTGGAGAATAGTAGGGCTATTGGCATCTACCATCTCCAATCACACCCAACACAGGCAGATACACAGACCCACACGGAATCAAACCAACCCATAGTATGCTGCTTTATGGGGCAAGATTCTCGAGACAGAGCAAGCTTTATCTTAGACAAGATATCAAGCAATGCCAGGATAATCATTTTCGGGGCGGGCCCTGTACCAGCTGTACAATAATAACACATGCACACAGGACTCTTGGTGGAAGACCCCATGTGATCTCAAGCATTTACAATGCAATAGGTCTCGCATTAACGAGAGTTTAAGCTATTGGCATTGTAAATGACGATGCCTTTTATTTATGTTTAAAAAAGCAAAACATAAATAAGAGGCACTGTCATTTACAATGCTAATAGCTCAAACTCGAGTAAATGCGAGACCTATTGCATTGTAAGTGCTTGTTCAAACTGCGACAGAATACTAATGTGCAGTTCAAACGACACGAGCGCTTCCTTTTATTTGCCTCGATGTATTTTTACTTAGCCTGGAAAAAAAATTCCATGTCATTTTTTTCATGCTCTGTCACCATCTCCAAAAGCTTGTTCCAAGTAGGAGACCACCACGAGGCCTCCACATGTGAGATCTGTAGTTTTAAAAGTGATGTCTGGGTTTTTTAATTAAATAGACCGGGACGTCACTTGTCGAGTTTTGTGCTAATATATTATGTACACGTTTCTGCTACATGGTTTTCAATCCGCATTAAATATCTCGAAGAGCTGGTGGGCTCCCATGGCGACAGTAATGTTAACACAGGTGACAGTAACGGGGAAGCACAGCTGCAGTGAGCATTACCAGAGTACGGAGGCCAGGAGACAGTAATACAAGCTCACAGTGGCAGACACTACCAGCAGGGAAAGGGCTGTGTAACATCTGTAAAGGTGCACAGAGCAGGCAGCACTCACGGTACACCTGCCGTCACGATACATCAACAGTGGACTGTAAAGGAAGGCATGAATAGAAACAGGAATATAGTGCAGTGAAACTTGAGACGTGGCTTCTAAGTGCCAGGCCTGGTTCAGCAGTCCCTGTGGCGCAGTAAGTAAGGCTGCGGCCTAGTGGTGTTTTTAGGCACTCTTTCCATCTAGGTTGGAAAACTGCATGTGTGCTCCAAGTGAGGCCCTTTGAATGTGAGTGACGGTGGGAAGGGGGGTGGCTGGGGGAGGGGGGCGGTGTATCCCATTATCCCTTTCCCTACCCCCAGACTACAGCTCATGGTAGTGTGTGAAATCTTCATCATTATGATTACATCTCAGACATTTACACATTTCACCGCCGTAGGTGATCCTGAGTCTGTGAGGTGTCATGTAGGTCATATGAATATGAGTAAACTGCATGTATTTTGGTTTAGTGTTGCAGGAGACCTTTTTAGGATAAGACCCTACCCCATTCCGGATCAGGTAGCTCCGGATCCAAATTTAATTCCCAACGTTGTTGAAGCTTTGATAGGGGTGTGCGAAACATCTCCGACATCGAGGCATAAAACGATTTAACCTGGTGCCTCGCAGCCCCAAGAGTAAGTGTAGAGTGTAAGACTGCTATTGTTGTAGGTTCTTCCCGGCCGTCACCCCAGAGCTCCCTAAATGTCCGCACCAGAGCTTCATATACCAGAAACTGGCCAGGTTGGAGGCCGAAATTCTCAACTTTCTGCAAAAGAGGTTGCTGTGGTAGCAGTTTTTCACTGTGTCTAGCTCCTCCTCAGTCCAGGCAGTCATTTGTTCAAGAGTGAACATAATCTTGGGGTTACCATGCGGTAGGCCAACCAGAGGAAGGACCGGGGTATACAAAGGGGTCTTTGAGCATGCAACGTTTCCAGTATTGTAGTGCTGCGGTCTGTAACAGGGATTGTTGGGGGATTACCACGCTGCGTCAAGTATTTTGGCCAACAGTAGATCTGTACAGGTTCCAGAATTAGCCCTATTGGTCCCTTTCGGGCCCATACCCTCCAGCCATTGCACCAACCACTGCAGTTGGGATTCCAGAAAATAGAGCTCGAAGTTTGGTCCCCCCCAAACCACCCTTGGTCGCGCTGCAGTGTTGCTAAGGATACCCTCCTTCTACCTTTCTCCCATATAAGATCCCTCTACAGTGTATCTAACTGAATAAACCATGTGGCAGGTATTGTGATTGGATGATTAATGGAAAAATACAGCAGGCATGACAACATAACCATTTGAGACAGGGAGAACCGGGCCATAATTGGTAACCTAAGGGAGCACCAGAATGGGACGCATGACCAAAGCCATCTGAGAGCCCTTCCTAGGTTTCCCTCACGTAGATCATCTAAGGTGTGGAAAATATGAATCCCCAGGTATCTAAAGATGGAGGGGGCCCAGTTGAGGCCTACAGGGAGATCAAGAGGGTGGGGCAGCTCCACCCTTGCAGGGAATACATATGTTTTACTCCTGTTAACTTTCAGTCCCGATAGGCGCTCAAACTGTCCCAGCAGGTCTAGAGCTGTTGCAGAGTCTGTCTCCATGTCACTAAAATGGATCAAGAGGTTGTCTGCGTATAGGGAGATAATGTGGGTCTGTCCCCCCACAGTTAGGCCTATCCCTGCACTCCCCTGTCCGGACAGTGCCGCCAGGGGCTCGATCCCTAGGGCAAGCAGGAGGGGCGACAGTGGGCAGCCCTGCCGTGTGCCGTGGAAGATCTCCTATTGTGTGGATAATATTTTTCCTATCTTGACACGCGCCATAGGTTTTTCATAGAGCATTGTCATCCATTTCAACCAGTCCTCTACGAGTTCCATACATCTCCTGGGTTCAATCAGATAATCCCATTTTACAGTATCAATGGCCTTTTCCACGTCTACCTATAGGAGGGCTGCTTGTGGTGTGAGCTTTACATCAGGGTGGTATAACACAGAGTACAACCTCCATAACTTTATGGTGTGTTCCGAGATGAGATAAACCCATTCTGATCTCCATAGATCAGAGTAGGCATATATGGGAGTAAACGAAGCACCATCATTTTGCGGAGTATTTTAAAATCCATATTAAGCATAGAAAGCGATCGTCTTAGGGAATGGAATCACAAATGTGTCCCATGTCGTTTCTGGGAGGTTTCCTATCCTTAGAGATTCTGAAAATCGGGGTTTCTAGGCATGGGGCCAATAGTGAGGCATATACCCAGTAAAATGCTGCAGGTATGTCATCAGGACCTGAAGTTTTCCCAGTGGCCATACTACCAAGGGCCCCTCAAATCACCTGTGTCATCACAGGGCCTCCTAACTCCCGCCCCCTGCCGATCCGGCACTCGAAGCTCTAGTGCTGCCAGGAATTCCCTCTCTTCTTTCGGGAAGGCCAGCAGGGGTGCCCCATCGAGAGCTGCACAATATTCTCAAAAGAGGTAATTGTTCTCCTCAGGGTCATGGACAGATTCCCCAGTGTCAGTCTGGACATGTGTGATTGGGGACCCTTGTGTATCTGGTCTGATTAACTATGCCACCAATCTACAGGCCTCTCCTCCTCCTCTTGCACTTTAGTAAGATACCCCTTATAGTCCTGGCATCTCAGCCTTTCAAGGATCTGGTGGTATAGTGTTTGCACCTCTCGTAGAGCATCCTGGGCATCTGGACTAGTCCCCTATACATTGTCCAGCACATGTATCCTATTCTCCAGGTCCTCCAATTCCTGGTGTAGCTCTTTGTGCCCCTGTTGACTGTCCCAGGCGGTGTCCCCTTATCACTACTTTAAACGCCTCCCATTCCACTAGTGCTGATGTCGTTCTCGTATTATTAGAAAAATAGGTATCTATTACAGCACCTGTGGTTTCCTTAAAACAACTGTCTTCTAGCATCAATGTGTTAAGATGCCATAGTGGGATTCGTGGACGTATACCTGCATGTTTAAAGGTCAACAACAGAGCCCTAAATTCTGAGAACGTATGCCCAAATATTCCGTGAGGGTGACAGAGCTGCCCAGGTCATGGGTGCATAAGAAGGTGTCTAGCCTGGTATGTAATTGATGTATGAGGGAATAATACGAGTAGTCTCTGTTCTCCAAATGTCCACTAGCCCCCAGTGTCTCACCCAATATCGGAACGCTGCTGTCGTACGATGAGCCTGGGTGCCTGGCAGCAGGGAATGGGAGCAATCTAGAGCAGTATCAGTAACACCGTTGAAGCCACCCCCCCCCCCCCCCCCCCCCCCAGGAGCTTGTCTACCATTGCCATCTCAGCCATAGGAGGGGAGAGATCCCGGAGGAAGGAGCCTTGGTCTTGATTAGGACATAGACACTGCCCAGTATAACATCACGCTCCAATATTTTACCCTGCATTAGTACATATCTACCCTCTTTATCTATTAGTGTGTGCAGGGTTTCAAAGGGTACTCTGGCCTGTATCCAAATTAACACTCTCCTGGCCTATGCAGAGTGTGAGGTTGCAAATACTTGCCCTCTTCATCTTCTGCACAGTTTCCCAACCTCACTGGCAATTAGGTGTGTCTTCTGCAGCATGGCTATCTGAATGCCCCTCCTCCGTAAGTGTCTATGTCAATTATGCCGTTTTGGGGCAGAGCTCATCCCTGTAATGTTCCACGTAAGGAATTTTAGAGATTCACTTGGGGGCTCCATCATCAGACCGGATTTTTAGCTCTACAAAGCCCCCCCAGACCATTCCAGATAGAATGAGCTAGGACCTCCCCTGCAGTTATAACTAAACGTATCAACAGAAACCCGGGCCAAACACAACTCCCTTTACCCCAGAGCAGCCTGACAGAGACCAGATGCCCAAACTACAAGCAGATCATCATGGTCAACTGGAAATTCCAACCTATGCGAGGTATGGCCCTCCGCAAGTGGCTGGCTACAGGACGTGTACAGCCAAAAAGAGACCAATTAGTTCTTGCTTTGTCAATAAAGCCCCCCAGTCTGCTCAGGTTAAGTGATAACAAAACGTTCCACATCTTCTCGGTGACCGACACCGCCCAGGGGAATCGGACAGTTCAAAGATCGTCCGCCGTTCTTTGGGTGATTCCAAGCAACGTGGCACTATCAGCACGGGAGGCATCTGAGTCCGAGTCTCCGGTCCCCTTAGAAGAACGGGAACCAGGTTTGGAGAGTGGTTCTCTTTCTTTCATGATGTTGGCCACTGCCTGTGATGCTGCAGCTCTCTCTTTCTCAGTCTGGGAGGGACTTGGTTTCTTGAATGGTCTCTGTTTGGACTTATTCCTTTTCTCTTTCTGAACCGCGGGTCTTTAGTCATGGAGGCAGTGTCCGACTTTTGGGTGTATCCCCAGTTTTATAGGATTCAAGGCATTCCCAGTCTGCCTCAGGTTTGTCACAGAAATACATCTTCCCTTTGAGCATTATACGGAGTCTGGCAGGGGAACATTAATGAAAATTGTAGATTCTCTTCACGCAGTGCTCTTTTGACTTCAAGGAATGAGGTCCTTGGTCTTTGCACTTCTGCAGTGTAATCAGGGAAGATAGAAACCTTGCTGTTGTCTATAACGAATAGGCCATTAGAGCGTGCTTTTGTAGGAGGGTATCATGATCTTTATAAAAAGTAGTCTAGCCACCACTGGTCGTGGTGGGCAGCCTAGTGCAGGAGTGCCAGCTGGGATCTTGTGCGCCCTTTCAATTGTGTAGAATGTTGAGAGACCAGTTGGTGCCACTGTATTGCGTAACGAAGGTTCTAGAAAGGCAATCATATCTGCCCTCTCTATCCCCTCCGGTATTCGGACTACCCTGATATTGTTCCTCCTGTTTCATCTTTCCGCATCCTCAGCCTTGCATTCCAACGTGTGAACCTGGTCAGTAAGGTCTGTGACTTGGTGTGTTAGTACCTGTTGTGCAGGAGTACGTTTTTTGATTGAGGCTTCCACGGTTTTTACCCTTTCTGCCAGTTTATGGTGTTCAGCTCTGGGCAACATCAGACCTACTGAGACAGTACTGATGTCTTGATGGAGTGCAGCCTTGGTGCCCGCAATAGCTTCCAGAATTCTGGTCAGTTTTTGTTGTACAGGGTCTACCAGGCCCATCAATCCTGATTGCTCCTGTAGTTGCTCCTCTGCGTCCTCTCCAAAGTCCGAGGGCACTTCCACCATCTTTGCCTTGACCTTTCCCATCTTGACCAGGTAGGTGCCTTCAGGAGGATCACCTGCAGCCAGGCAAATCCCACAATCTCAGCACTGCGCACCAGCCAGGGGCATGAAGAGGTGTCCAGCAGGTGTGCTTCCCAATTTCCCAGGCGGGCTACTCTCCAACCTGTGCACCCTGACCCCACAGGTCACCAGGGCCGTGTGATGATGCTTGTCTTGGGGGGGAGCAAATCATCTGTTACTCGTCTCAGGGCCTCCAGTAGTGACTAGCGAGAATAAGGCGGTGATGCATAGCCCCACTTCAGAGCATGGCCCACTGTACCAGCCTCTCATCCCATCAATTCTGCTTTACTATGTACCCGGGCCTCACCCCTTTCTTGGCCCTACCAGTGTTCAACTACAAGCAGCAGTGGCAGTGTTGGACTTGGCCCTTTTTGCAGGGTCATACCTGAACTTTTTTCCTTCCTCCTGTATTGTGTCTGACCTGTTTTTGTTGGTTTTAGGAATGTAGGCACTTTGCTACTGCTGATTGGTGCTAAAGTGCATATGCTCTGTGTATAAAGTGTTATGGTAATTGGGGGTCCATAATTGGTATATTTGCCTTACTAGTAAAGTCCCTAGTAAAGTGCACTATGTGTGCCATGGCTGGTAATGCAAATGCTACTAGTGGGCCTCAAAACACACAAGATGATGGACGAAATGTTGCACGATGGCAAGACATTCACCCCCAGTCACAGATCTGGGTTTAATCCATCGTTATTTATTTTGCTCACCGAGCCACCCCGGTTCAGACATGGCCATACGCAAATCAGTCTTGACCCTGTGCCTCATGGGAACAGTCCAGCCCGAACTGCCCAGCCATGTCTTCCCTGGACCGGAATCAAGCATCCTAGGACCGGTTTCTGGCTATCAGCCGTCATCAGCCAGGATAGCTTGACTCCAGTGGCCTAGTGAGCAAGGGGCCCACGTCTGGGCATACCTTTCCCACATAGGGTGAACAGCAAAACACACTAGATGATGGACGGAATGTTGCACAATGGCAAGACATTCACCCCCAGTCACAAATCTGGGTTTAATCCATCGTTATTTTGCTCACCAAGCCACCCAAGTTCAGACATGGCCATATGCAAATCAGTCTTGACCCTGTGCATCATGGGAACAGTCCAGCCCGAACTGCCAAGCCATGTCTTCCCTGGACCGGAATCAAGCATCCTAGGACCGGTTTCTGGCTATCAGCCGTCTTCAGCCAGGATAGCTTGACTCCAGTGGCCTAGTGAGCAAGGGACCCACATCTGGGCATACCTTTCCCACATAGGGTGAACAGCAAAACACACAAGATGATGGACGGAATGTTGCACAATGGCAAGACATTCACCCCCAGTCACAGATCTGAGTTTAATCCATTGTTATTTTGCTCACCACGCCACCCCAGTTCAGCGATGGCCATATGTAAATCAGTCTTGACCCTGTGCCTCATGGGAACAGACCAGCCTGAACTGCCAAGCCATGTCTTCCCTGGACCGGAATCAAGCATCCTAGGACCGGTTTCTGGCTATCAGCCATCATCACCCAGGATAGCTTGACTCCAGTGACGTAGTGAGCACGGGACCCCACACTAGTAGCCCTAAAGAGAGAACTCAGGCTTGCGCCTGCACGCAGTTTGTCAAACTGCCTTGTTGTCCTAACAAGTGCACCCACTTGCCAGGCCTTACCCTTCCATTTCTATGCACACCAGACACCCCTATGGTAGGCCCAGGGTGCCCCTTGTGCAGGATGCATTGTATATGAAAGGTAGGACATGTACTAAGGTGTGTACCATGTCCTGACAGTGAAATACTCTCCATTTCGTTTTTCACTGTTGCACGGCCATCTTGCCCATAGGACAGAACGGGGAAGGCTGTGTAATAAGTTTTCAGCTTATCTTCCCATAGGCTTAAGATGGAGAGGTGAAGTTTAGTTTGCCTGAACTCACAATTTAATAACACATCTTTTTGTGAAGGTGGTTTTTGCATTGGGTGTTTATAAACTACGCTTTTAGAAGTGGCTGTTTTTTTTGTTCTAAAAATTCTGTGTGTCTCTGCCAGGTTGTGGATTGACTGTCTGGATTAGAATGTGATAGGATCAGGGAAATGTCTTGACCCAGGGGAGGAGGTGAGACTTCAACAGGCTGACCTGCATTTGGAGTGTAGGGGGAAGGAGTAGCCCCTGGAGTTGAAGAGGCCTGGGCTGCTTCCATCAAACAATGGCTCCATCTCCTGCTGAGTGATTGAGGATCCAGACCCCCACTATCAAAGGAAGAAGGTGTCACTGGTAGGTAGACACCCAGAACTGGTTTGGACAGGGGTCAGTGCCCCCTCTCTTAACCAACTAGTGGTTCAACGTAGCCGAACAGCTTCTTGGGGCGATCGCCGCTTCTCAATCGCGGCCCCTAGACTCTGGAACACTCTACCTAATCATATAAAAACAAGTCCCACACTTCTTCAGTTCAGAAAAAAACTGAAAACTTGGTTATTCAGTCAGTAATTCACATCTCCGTACTTCCTGATCATGGTGAGACATCAATGCACTTTTAGCGCCGAGACGCCCAAGGGTAATTGTACGCGCTTTACAAATGGCATTAATAAATAAATAATAAATAAAGACTTCAAAGACATTTAGGGATATAACTATGAGATCTGAAACTCCTGGACTTTGTACTTATCAAGACTGAAAAGGATTGAAACTACTTCGCGGTCAAGAGGAACCTCTGCCAAAGGAAGAACAGCTGAAGAGACTGAAGAGAAGGACTGAGCCTTGCTGTGTGTTCTGGGGCTGGCCTGCAATTTGCTGATTTAACTAAGGAGAGGCTAAGGGGCTTTGCTGTGGGCTGTGTCCCCCTGCTTTAAAGGACTTTGCTGTGTGTTGTGTCCCGAAGTAACATGTCTCCAAGGAGCTGAGGACTGCTGGCTCCCTGTTGTGGATACTCAGAAACATACAAGTTTCCAAGTGTGTCTCAGCGACGCTGTGTGCATGTGCTTTTTGCTGCCTGAGACCTTCGTAAGAACTGCCCGGTGATCGTGTGCACCCGGAGTCCAAGTGAGTCTCAGCGACTCTGTTTGGATGTGCTTTGTGCAGCCTGAGACCTTTGTGAGTATTGTCCTGTGATCGTGTGCACCTGGAGTCCAAGTGAGTCTCAGCGATGCTGTGTGCGTGTGCTTCGTGCAGCCTGAGACCTTCGTGAGGATTGTCCCGTGATTGTGTGCAGCCGGAGACCAAGTGAGTCTCAGCGACACTGTGTGCGCGTGCTTCGTACAGCCTGACTCCTTCGTGAGGATTGCCCTGTGATCGTGTGCACCCGGAGCTCAAGTGAGTCTCAGCGACGCTGTGTGGGTGTGTCCTGTTGCAGCCTGAGACCTTCGAGAGAAATTGCCCCGTGACTGTGTGTCCCGGAGCAGTCTTGTTCTCTGCTTCGATCAACAGCGTGACCAGAAGTGCTGCGATCGTCATTGCCATCGGCCTGGACTGGCAACCCCAGGGGAGCTGTGCGAATTCACCGCCACCTGCCTGAGCCTGCCTTTGCCAAGGAGAGACCTCAAACCATCACCGTCGGGGGTCCGAGTTCCACTGCCCAAGATCAACGAAGTTGCATCGGAGACCCAAACCGCGAGGAGAAGAGAGTGAGATCGTACCCCCCAGGCAATGCTCAGCGAGCGTGCGTGTGTCGCCGCCTGGGGTAAGGTGCGGTCTACAAGAGATACGCTCTCGGCCTTCCCCATCTTTGCAGTGCGAGCCTCCGCTCAAGTCCGTATCGTGGCCCGTACTTGCCGAGGAGTGGCAGTACCGGGGCCGGAGTGTGGCGCTGCACTCTGTTTTTCATCATAACAGTGTTGGGGGCATATATTGGCCATAGCTGACCGCGAGTCAGTAAGAGTGGCATAGAGACCGTCCAGAGCACCGCGATCAGTGCCGGAGTACATTATTTTTGCATTACGAACTGCCTAATTGTTGTATTACGAATTGTATTTTTTTTGCATTATGAACTGCCTGATTGTTGCGTTACGAATTGCATTATTTTTGCATTATGAACTGCCTGATTGTTGCATTTGGCAATACGAGCTGCCTGATTGTTGCATTACGAATTGCATTATTTTGACATTACGAACTGCCTGATTGTTGCATTATGAATTGCCTTATTTTTACATTACGAAGTGCCTGATTCTTGCATTACGAACTGCATAGCATTGCATTGGGACTGCATTGGATCATCAAGAAGTGCTCATTAATACTGCAAGAACCTACAAGGGCTTGCTGGCCTAATAACCAGCAAGGTGAAATATTACAAATACGCATGTGTTGGATTTTTATTGTGTGGTCTCATCGTATATCTTTTTTTATAAACATATAATTGTTTTTTATGAAACTCGTGTGGAGTCCATTTGTGGTGTTATCACTGGGTTACTGAGAGCGTGGTTGCAAATACTTTACACATTTGCCTTGGAGATAAGCCTGGCTGCTCGTGCCAAGCTACCGAGGGGGTGAGCAGGGGTTATCTGAGAAGGTGTCCTTCCTTTCCGTGACTTAGAAGCAACGGTCCCTATTTGGACTAAGGTACCTACCTCAGTCAACTAGAGACCGCCAGTTCTAACAGGCAGGCACTCGCTCGATGCGTATTCAACTCTTTGCAGGTGTGGAGGAGGAACCGCCGGTACCTCTGTAGCAGCTACACCAGCAGTACATTACATCTGAGTTCTGGATCTGGGCCACAAGCTGGGGCCAATCTTCAGTGCATCCTCCAGTAGTGGCCAGTTCCTATCGCCCTGTCTGCCTGGGCTTTCCCACTATCTGCGGCCTCCTCTGCACAAGACTTGCGGGGCAGGCGCCACTCCTAGCCAGGCCGATCCAATGAGCTCACCTGTCCCTTATCCAGCTCGGCACTGACGCATCGCGGCAGGCTCCGAGCCCCTTCCTGCAGTCTTGGCCACGCTCACCGGTGTTGGGTTGAGGCTTCACCCCCAGTATCAGACTGCTCCTTTCATGGTGTCTCCAAGGGGCCTCTCAGTTCTCAGATGCTCTCTGTTTTTGAAGAGACTCCAGACCCTCCCTCTCTGTTTCCTCCACTCAGCAGGCTGGAGCCGCCATTTAGAAGCCCGGCCTTTCACAGAGCGCATCTTCTCAACTACCGTCTGATGGGCTCTATCGGAGCTTCTGAGTGGTGGAATCGTATCTCCAGGCTACCCCAGGGTAGTGTCATCCACCCTGCAGTGTATGAGGCAGGTGGGCTGTTGGTTTGCAGGATAGAATTTAGACCAGAGCGACAGGCTCACGCGTCCGACAACAGTGACTTCCAAGCCACGCCCCGCAGAGCCCACATTTTTAATGTCAAGGGTGTTTTGGCTGGAAATTCATTTCACTTTAATATAAGTTATTTTACATTTAGCCACCCTTCGATCAAGTACTGAGAAATGTACTGGTGACATGATTAATGCCAATATACTAGAAGTTGCAACCTACGTTTTTATAGAGTCCATCCACTGTAGAGTAAAAAGCTGTTCTCTTTGTCCAGTTCTGCATCTCTAACAATTGCCAACAATAATGATTCCAAAATGTTTTTTGTTTGATGATTTCAGATGGAGTTTTGAGAAATTTTGTGATATTATTCACAGGATGGACCGTTTATATTATATATTTTTTTTCTTTCAGTTTTGCATAGCGCAAACTCGATCCGAAGGTATTGGAGGCTTTATATGAGCACCAGTTACGTTACACAAGGACACATTCATTTTTGGTGGGCACGGGGAGATTAAGGGATTTGCCCAAAATTACTGTCTGTAGAGCCGACGCCAAGGCTCAAACCTAGTTCCCCAACTGAAAAGTCAGCAGCTCTGGCTGTTAGGCCACATCTGCTCCATTACACCCATAAGCTGTAGTCTTGCAGAAAGCAGTTTCTTTTACAAATTCTTCTGTGGCAAAGTAGTTAGGCCACACCAAAGCCTGTAAATGCAGGACCTTAGATAAACTATTGCAAAGCAAAATTTTGTAAAAGGTTTGCAAGTTCAATCTTTGCAAGCAGAGCGGAGCTCAGGCTTACAACAGCCGGCAGGACAACTCTATTTGAAAAAATAGTGCTCTGAGGCTGTAATTAAAGCCTACTGAGCAACAACACAAGTAACAGGGTGTGTTGCAATGGGAGACTACAAAATGAGACAAAGAGGTACTAAGGAGGGACTACTAAGCCTTTTGACCAGTGAACAGCCAGAGTTTACAGTGAACAATGACACAAGCCAATGAAAAATGAGGGCAGAGAGTGAGCTGAGTTTCAATTCCCTTCCTCTATACAGTATGCCGCAAAGAGCAGCGTATGCGCTGCCCAGGCTCGACCTAAAACGCATGTTGCTGCTTATAGCAGGTTGCCTTTCAGCCCTCCCCTGATCTGGCCAACTTCACTTTTAGTGCAGAGGGGTGGCCTTTATGGTGGCTGAGCTACCGCTGCGTCTTCCATTTGGAAAATTGCTCTTTTGGGTATGCTGCTTCAGAAAATCCCATTGAATGAACCAGATGCCTAACTTAGAGAGGCTGATCAGCCACTGTTTCCAGGGATGGTACTTTTTTTGTAATTCTGCCGTGTAAACTACTGTGATCTTGCACAAAAATACTCAAAAGGTCTCTCAGATGATAGAAGAAAACTCCTAGCACTCCAGGGGCAAATATATATGAACCTACATATACATGTATTGTTATGGTTAGAATACTTTAAAACATGGAAATTTAAATGGAATTCAATTGATTGTTAAGAAAAATTGATTTATTACTAAGTAATTTATTGTAAAAATGAAGAAATATGTAAATACTTTCTAAAAATTAGATTGAAATAATTACATTAGAGTAATAATTTAGTGACAATATTTTATTTTTGTTGTTCAATAAACCTAATTATTAATAAATTGCTGATTGGTTTAGTAATTTGAATACAATTTAGGTTAATGCTTTATATTTTATTAAATACATAAATGGGTGGTAATTGTTTTTAGGGTATAGGCATTGGTAGTGAATGGGGGTAGTAAGGTGTTTTAGGGATTAGGGATGGGTTGTGTCGGTGTAGCAAGTTGTTTTTTGGTTCAGGAATGGATAGTGTGTAGGGGTATTCAGGACTTTTTAGAGCTCAGAGACGAGTAGGGTTTAGGGGTGGTAAGGAGGGAAGGGTAGCACATAGGGGTAGTAATAAGACTTTAGGGGTCAGGAATGGGTAGTGCACAGGGGAAGAAATGTGTTTATTTTTAAAGGTCAAAGTACGAGTAATGTAGAGGGGTATTAGGGAGCATTTTGAGCTCTTGATGGGTAGCGTATAGGGGGAAGTAAAATGTTTTTAGCATTTATAGGTGGGTAGTGTATAGGAATAGTAAAGTGCTATAGGGCACAGGGATGGGGAGTGTGTAGGGATAGTAAGGAGTTTCTAGGGCTTGCAGATGGGCTGTCAATAGAGGTAGCAAGACGTTTTTAGGGCCCAAGGATGGGTCGTGCTTGGTGTTAGAAGGTAGTTTTAACAGATATGGATGTGTTGTGAACAGGGCTTGTGAGGAGTTTTTAGGGTTACGGGTTGAAAATTGAATATGGGTACAACAAGTTTTTAGGGCTTAGAGAAAAGTATTAAAAAAATGTTTTTAATTAAATTAAAATATAAATTTAAATTTAAATTTCATCAGGGTAGATTTTAAAAATAAATATACAATAGGTGAAAATACTATTAGTTCATGTATTTTAATTAAATTTGATACAATGTATTTTCATATATATATTTATATATGGTGTGAGTACAAATATGTGTATATATAAATATATACATATATATGTAAAAATAAAGGCAGCCAGGAACTCTGGGCAGTTCCCAAGTTTAGGTGGAGAGCAACTCATGTATAGAGCATCCTACAACACCAAAGACATTCTGAATCTGCTCACCTCAGATGACTGTTTTTCTAGCAAAGATTATAAGCATAGGATTAGCACAGTGACATCCATGCTGAGCTAGAAAGTGACAAAGAATTTTGCAATTTTTACAGAAAAGTCTATAAGCATAGGATTAGCAAGTGCCATCCTTGCCGAGTGGAAAAATGACAAAAGCCTTTTAACACTCCAGGCACAGTATTAAAGCTTTGGATTGGTAAAATATCATCGAAGCTAACCTGGAATGAATAAAATCAACCCCTGGCACGTGTTTCACTGTCATTGCATCAATATGTATACATATTTGCCTATATAAATATATATTCACACACCTCTAACAATATTTTTTAAAATATATTCTTACTACCATACTAGTGAATTAAAGTACTTTTTTTTGTCAAATCTGTTTATTAGCATTTTAACATTTTATATGGTTCAGGATACAGTACAAAAGAAACAATCAAGTTATCGTGGCATTCCGGCCTCACCGGTTCAGCAGTTCATCATTGTGATTCAGTGTAAAGTGAGACCACGCAGTCTCTCTGGCAATGTCTCGTACACAAAATAACTGTGCTCAGGACTGAAAGTGCAAGTGGGGCCCGCTTCGGCTCCCGGAACATTGTTCATATCCATCTGGTGGTTCAGCCTTGCATGTAGCATAACTATGAGGTGGATCCTTTCAGCCTTATATTTCCCCCTAGAAATGACATTATTCTGTGAATTAAAGTACTCATGGTGCAAAGTGCCGCGCTGCAAAGGCATTTCCGATGTAATCACCGCTTTGTAATGTCTCTGATGTAAAAACTAGAGATTTAACAACTGACATTGTCTTCCGACCAGTGCTTAATTTGAGATGGTGGTTTCCGGTGCTTGGCACCAGCACTTAATTGTCAACATAGGTACATATGATAGTCTGCCACATGGTGGTGCTGTTTCTCGAATTTAGAGATGAGCACAACAACAGTTGTTCATTAGTTCCATGTACATTAATACCTACCACCTAAGCTATTCTTATTGCTTTGGAGACTGTAATAGTCTGAACTGTCAAACATTTAGGTATCTGACGGTTAGTAGTTGTGTTGGTACTGTCCTTGGTACCGATGGCAGGGGCAACAGTGCTGTAAGTTGCAGCGGACTCCTGGCGAAGGCCGTGGCACTTATTTTTTTTTAACAGATTAAGCACTGCATCCAACAGATTGACTCGATCATTGCAATTGGTGCTCCAGAAAGACTGTTTACAGCAATTGGGACTTTTCTTGCAGTCGCCAAGCACACGTATGCTTCACATGTATGTTGGATTAATAGAGTGCTAACTTGAGCAAAAATGGAACATTTTCAAACTGGAATACTGAAAGTAAACCTTTTAGGTGTCTGGATCCAAATTTTCTCCTTATTAAAATCCAAATAAAAAAGTTATGTTCGTAAGACAAATATCTTTTCATCACCTAGAGAGCACTTAGTCTATGTTTGTTATACTTCTATTGAAATCTTTTTGTATTCACTGCTATAAACAGAAAACCCATTAACTTTTAGTTGACTAAAGTACCATGGGATATATTTTCATTCTTAAGCTAAAATACAGCAACATGCATAGTTCTCTTTTTTTCTATGCCATTTCCTGCCGACCTCTGTACGTGCTTTGTGCAAGTTTAATGATAACATCAAAACCACCCAAACTGAAGTACAATTTACAGTATCTGGGGCGGAAACTTCCCACTGAAGCGCTCAGTTATTTTCCTGATTAAGTTCTGCTTTGCTCCGGTCCAAGGTTTATAAGTCTGGCATTTGAGACTATTGTGTATAAGAAAATGCAAACATAATAAATATACACAGAGGGGCTTTTGGTCAAAGAACGTCATGCATTAGTCCAATATTCATTCACAATTTGCTTCTACCAACCACAGCGTACAGCATGGGAAAATTGGTCAGACCTCTTTACCCATTGGCTCCCTTCACTATGAGTGAATACACAAGGCCTTTGCACATTGTTGACATCTCCCTCAAAACGGGTTCTTTCTCTTCACTGAGAAATCTGGTTCAAAATAGGCATTTTATTCAATTTATTTAGCTGAACTTTAAAAATGGGCTATTTCTTCTGTCTGCAATTTGGGTGTTCGCTTAGATTTTGTTTTATTTTCCATTACTTTTTAAAGTTGATGTTCCAGAATGAAGATTTGACATAGTAGTTCCATACAAACTGGGTGCATGGTTGAGTGGAGATTTATTATTGTCTTCACAAAAAATAATAACACGGAAATTACAACTGAAAGGGCCATTTTTAAACAAAAATTACTAACAAAACCGTCACATCACTGAATGTTTTTACACTTAAAATGTGCATTTCAAACATATATCAACCACGTTGGCGTGGCTATCGTATTTTGTTTTCTTTTTGTGCCATGTTCTTGCAATAGAAAATGTAAATAATTATACCATTGCACCAGCCTGCCAAGGCCTGACCTACTGACTTTGCTAATGCTTCCTCCCTTCGTACTTCCCTAGTTCATGGCTTGATGTGGTTCTTCTGGTGTGTTCTGTGCTGTGTATGGCTCTATAAACAGTTAGAGCCTGATTATGACTTTTGGCAAGTATGTAAGTATGTATGTAGGTATACTTATAGAGCGCGGTCCTGTCACCCAGGGGGCATCCTGGCGCTTGAAATTCGGTCAACAACACTTATCGCTGCTCAGACATTTCTAGGGAAAAGATACGTTTTTAGGGCTTTCCTGAACGGGTAGTAGTCCCTATGGCTTCTCAAAGAGAGTGGCAGGCAAGTGGTACGCCAGAGCTACGTTCCCACACCACCAAAGCTGTGTGAGCACCACCCGCCAGATTACAGGTTTTCTGGTGCAGTCCATGCCCTGCAGGTACTGTGTTGCATGCACACAAGGTGGCAAAAAATCTCCCCCCTGCATGCACCCCATGGCCCAGAGGTAACAAGGGACCCTGTAGGGCCCCCTTCGTTCCTCTCTGCCATGGTTTTCATGGAGGACGAACCACCATGAAAACTATGGTGGAAAGGAAACACTTAATATGCTTCCCAGGACCGCGCCGGTCCCGCCAAGCACATTGCGGCCTAAGACTGCAGCGCCATGTCCAAGGATCTCTGTTCTCTGGCGGTTGTGGCAGCGCAATGGCGGTCTGACCGCACAACTTGTGATCGGGCAGTCGGAAGGCTCGTGCGGGGGTGGCTGGACCGCCACTCCACCATGAGCCTGGCGGTCCGTGTAACGCCAGACTCATAATCAGGCCCTAAGTGGTGGCATGTAGATCTCTGTGTTACTGCATGGGAGGACCTGACGCATCCAGCATTCCCCGACTCTGGACGACAAAGATGTTGTTATGAGTGGGGTGTTGGGAAGCAAGGACACCCCATTCTTTTTGTCGGCATGGCCGAGAGACTCTTCCCCTCCTCTTCCTCTTTATAAGCCATGACCCTTCTTGCTAAGGCTCAGCATGCTTGCAATTGCAACGAAAACTACTAACACTGGTGCCCCAAGTGGACAGATCACAATTAGTACCCTAAAGGGAAAAGTTACATGTGCAAGAACCTAGCAATCAAAAGTGCAGCAGGTGAATTTGCACTGGACCCCAGGGGTGTTAGGTGCCCTCTGTAGCTTTATCTTTCAATTTTACTGTTCAGCTTTGGTGCAGATCCACTTTTTCATGCATGCATTAGGGCCCATGACATCCTTGCTGTGTCACTGTTTATGTGGTATTCCAGAAGGATAATTTGTGAGTTTTACCTCTGGTGAAATGGGCAAAGTTATTAACCCCTGGAGGAAAGGCGATCTGTTGACTTACTTTTAACACACAGAGGGAGAGGGGGAGGACACACCACCATACGTCCTCCCTAGTTAGACACTCAATCATAACAAGGGTACGGTAGCTCCACAAGGAGAAAAGATAGACTGTTTCACAAATTTTGAGGATAAAAATCAAAGTCCAAAGTATAAATGTCACAGAATTCCTGTCAGAAAAGGAGGGAAGACCATTCTTATGGAAGAGGAAGCTTTACACACATATTTGTGTCATGCTTCATCATCTGCAACCTCTTCCCACCCTGCTAGGATAATACTACCAGGCTTGTCCGATTGGGACTCACCCTGACATTAGAGGCTTCCAAATTGAGGGCTCTCCGATTCCAGAAGAAAAAATCTCCGTGTACGCAGATGATATTCTGCTTTATCTCACTCGACCCACTGACTCGAACCCAGCCATCTTCCATGTGTCCAAAGGCTACCGTTCATACTCTGGATATACGAAAATCTGTACTTTTCCTGTTGACTGACTCTTTGAACCGGTCAACCTCCCCAGACAACTTAATTTATCTAGAGAAGGATTCCAATATTTAGGGATCTATGCCAAGACAAACCCAGAGCGATGTATCCTTCACAATGTTAAAACAATATTAAATGATTTACAATTGGATGCAGCCCACTGGAAATGACTTCCCTTGACACTCTTGGGAAGAGCATCACTATTTAAAATGATCACTCTTTCAAAATTCATATTAGACTCTCAGATGATGTTTTCACTTTCATTGAGAGCAAACTGAGGAAACTCCTGTTGAACGACGGGCATCCGAGAATAGCACTATGTAAACTGCAACGTAACTAATATACTGGAAGCATAGGTCTCCCTGATCTCCAGGCCTACTATTTATTAGCCATCAATGACTGGGGATATATGGATTGGGGTCATCCCACCAACGCCCTTGAACAAACCCAATTCCAGACACTCCCATATCACCATTTTCTTTATGGAAGTTCAGGGAGATTCGCTTTCCTACCAGCTACCCAGATTTCTTTGGAAGCATGGGACAAGGCAAATTCTTATATGGGTTGAAAGCAAAAAATCACAAGGGAAACACAGCTATGGATCTGCAGAATCCGAAAAGAAATTACCAAATTAAAGGGCTTTCCTTCCTGGGACTACATAGGTATTCCTAAAGTGGGTTATCTAATAGAAGGTGGCTCCCTAATGTCCTTTACTTCTCTGTAGATGGAATTTCACCTCCATGACCACCAGCAATACAAATATTTACAACTTGCACACACCTGGAAAGCTGAGAACATCCCCGCGGATCTTCCAGAAATCGCCCCCTTAGAAGGTAGACTCCTAATGGACGAGCTATCTGAAAAAGCACTACCATACACCTATAAAACTATCAACAATAATATGCCTGATACCCTCCACAAATTCAGGCTAGCATGGGAAGTGGACGTAGGTACACTTGAAAAAAAGTGACTGGGAAGTAGCGCTAATGTTCCCACAAGGGTTGGCAATTAGATCCCGGTTTCGTCTCATACAACAGAAAATTCAACACAGGACGTATTATGACAGGGTCCACCTCCATGGAGGGGCCGAGCACCTTCACCGGATTGCCTGCGGTGTGGGAGGGACCTGGGAGATTTCATTCACACATAATGGTTATGTCCCTTCATACTGGGATACTGGCATCGAATACGATCAGAATTAAGTGCAATATTGGAGACCCAAATTCCTGATGATTCCAAATATATTCTCCTAGACATACCTAACAATGTTGATATATTTATTTATTATTTATTTTATTTATTTTGTGTACTTGTAGAGCGCAGACCTGTCACCCAAAGGGCATCCTGGCGCTTTGAACTCCGGACGGTTGCACTTCTCACTGCTCAAACAATTTTCGGAAAGAGATGCGTTTTCAACGCTTTCCTAAACGGCAGGTAGTCCTTGTGGCTTCTCAAAGAAAGAGGCAGGGAGTTCCAGAGTTTGGCCGCTGCAACACTGAATGAGCGGTCGCCCATCCTAACTCTCTGAAACCTCGGGACTACCAGCAGTTGTGCCGAAGAAGAACGAAGGGGCCGCGAGGCAGAGTACCAGGCAAACATGTTCCGCAGTGGTACTGGGCCCTGTTGGTGTACTGCCTTAAACACCAGACACGCGGCTTTGTACAGCACTCGCAGGTGTATCGGGAGCCAATGTAAGTCTCTTAGAGCTAGAGTCGAAGAGCTAGACCTAGGACGGGAAAGAGCCAACTTGGCGGCCATGTTCTGCACCCGTTGTAACTTCTCCAGCAGATTTTTTGGGGCCTCCAGAAGTAGCGCATTACAATAGTCTAAACGACTTAGTATGGTACCGCGAACTACTTCCGGCCTGGCCTGGGCGGGGAGAAGGGGCAGAACTTTACGCAACATGCGTAGCAGCATCATGCACGTAGAGATGGTTTTATTGACGTGCAAGTCAAGCTGTAAATTTGGGCCGAAGATCACCCCCAAGTTACGAGCTGATTCCGCCGCCGATACTGGCTCGGGAAAGGTGGCCGGCCAAAAGTTCTCTGGAAGTACCCGCGGGATCCGGTCTATGGAACAATAGAGCACCTCCGTCTTTGCGCTGTTAAATTGGAGGGAGTTGGCCCGTAACCAATCCGCTGTAGCTGCCATACACCGGTGAAATGTCTCCAGCGGGAGCGCATTATTTCCTTCCAGAGAGAAGACCAGCTGGGTGTCGTCGGCATAATTAAAAGCCGAGACACCAAAAGATTTTATAAGCTGGACCAGGGGGCAAAGGTACAGGTTAAAAAGTATAGGGCTGATGGCCGAGCCCTGTGGGACCCCCTGTCCAACTTTCCTTGGCTCAGAACAGAGTGGAGGAAGCGAGACCAGCTGTTGCCGGCTGCCCAGATAGGATATCAGCCAGTCTCTTGCGCCCTCTGTGACCCCACACTCCTCTAGTCTCCTGATAAGGGTCTGATGGCAGACCGTGTCGAACGCGGCCGACATGTCGAGCAGCACTAGAAAGGCTGCCCGACTACTGTCGACACGCGAACGAAGGTTGTCCAGTACGGTTACCAGTGCAGACATTCCCGTGCCCGGGGCGGAAGCCAAACTGTGCCTCATCGAACCAACCGATGTTCTCCAGGAAGCCTGAGAGCGAGCGGGTCACCCATTTTTCCATGATCTTAATAGGAAATGGGAGCAAGGAGATTGGCCTATAGTTAGAAAGGCAGGCAGGGTCCAGCATTGGTTTCTTGAGCAGAGGTGACACTACTGCTAACTTCCAGCACTCAGGAACAGATGCCAACTCCAAGGACTGGAGACAGATGGAATACAGCGGCTGAAAGAGTTCCGCGTGGAAGGCCTTCCAGAATTTGGGAGGCAGTGGGTCAAGCGGAGAGCCCAAGGCTACCGTGTGTGCCAAGCTGCAGAATTCCTCAAAGGAGGGACAAGGAAAAAGTCTTAGTTGGGGTCGACTGGAGGAAGTCTCCGGAGCTCCCAAGCAAAGAACTAGGTCGCTCGGCTGGGGTCGACTGGGTGGTCCGTCCGGAGCTCCCAGACTGGGGCCAGAGGTACCCGTCTGGGGTCGACTGGGCGGGCCAGCCGGAGCTCCCAAGCCAAGAGTACCCTGTGTGAGAGCTGCGTCAGTCGGCTGGGGTCGACTGGGTGACCCGTTCGGAGCTCCCGAGCCAGGGCTAGACCCAACTGGCCGGGGTCGACTGAGCGGGCTGACCAGAGCTCCCAGACCGAGAGCAGCGGGCAGAGGGTTTTTTAAGCCCTCTAAGATCTTTGCAGTCTTCTCCTCAAAAGCACCCGCCAGGGAATCGCATAAGGCCTGCGACGCTACGACCGTGTTAGCCACACACACTGGGTGGGACAAGTCCCTGACAATTTTGAACAGGGCTTGAGATTTATTAGGCGCCCTGTTCAAGGTGGATTCCAGAAAAGCCGCCTTAGCCAACTTAATCTGCGCCTTGTAGCCCTGCAGTGCGAGCCTAAACGAGGCCTTTGCCGAGGTAGAGTACTGCTTCCTCCAAGCTCTCTCAGCACGTTTGCAGCTCAACTTTAACTGTCGTAGCTCTTCCGTATACCAGGGGAAAGCGCAATTCACTCTCCCTCGAGACTTACGAAGGGGCACCATCTTATCTAACGTGTCGGTAATGGACCGACACAGAGTGAGGTAACTTTCCTCCACCGAATTACTCAAACAAAAATTGTCTGGTAGTAAAGAAGGCAGTGAAGATGACTTGAAGAGTCGGGACCAAGGTCTACCCAGTTTCGACAATCCTACACCGGCAGCTTCAGAGGGATAAACCCCTATACAAAGGGAAAAAGCCACCAGTGCATGATCGGTCCAGCATTGGCGTAGGATATCGTTGACCACTACTGATTGAGCATCAGCGAAAATCAGGTCCAGGACATGACCTCCCCTGTGGGTCGCTGAACTGACCAGTTGCTGCAGCTGAATGTCACCAAAAGCTTGGCAAAGTGTCGTAAACGCCCCATCCAGTGGACCGCCCTGCCATAAGTTAAAATCACCCAGGACCAGCAGCTTAGAGTGAGTGTTCGATAGATCATATATCAGATCAAGGAAATCTGATAGGGAGGGAACCGAGCCCGGTGGACGATAACATAACACACCTGCGAGTAGTGTTCTCTCCAGGTCTTTAATAGAGAATCCCATCATGTCGAAGCCCGAAACCTCACTAATTTTAAGCTGGAGGAGACCCAACGTTTCTCTATAGATGGTACCAATTCCACAACCTCTGTTCTTCAGTCGAGGGGTGTGAATAATTTTAAAGCCTGGGGGGCAGGCCAGTCCCAGTTCAACTAGACAGTCCTCCTGAGTCCAAGTTTCAGTTAAAAACAGCACATCCAACCCTGAGGTTTCAATCAGGAAGGCAATCTCAATATCGTGCTTGCAAAGCGACCGAACATTAAGCAGTCCGCAAGACAGAGATTGAGACGGGGATGGAGCAGTAACCCTCCAAGTCGGGGGCGCCTGAGTCGGTCTTAGTTCCAATAGGGCAGCCCGAGAATAAACTAGGCGGGGAGAATGCGAAAGACCAGAGGGAGCGGCCCTATGCGCGCCCGTTGCGCGAACGGGCGCAAACGGGTTTACCTCTGGCGCACCTCCGGTGCGCCTACGTCGCGCCCGCTGCGCGTGACCGCTGCGCGCTTGATCCTCCATCCTTATGAGGTATTCGGCCGAGCGGAAGTCCGCCTCCAGCGTCCCTTGCCCTCAGCAAGATGGCGCCCGAAGTGCTCCCAGCCTTGACCCCCGCCCAAGATGGCGGTCGGACCCGCTACACTATCTGTATCCCGCCAAATGCGGGTGAAAGCCAAAATTATAATGCAGGTAAGCCTAAACTAATTCCCCGGCCTAATGATCCGACACCTAGGAAGCAGCGCGATTAAAAAGAGCCCTAGACGCTCTGTAGCGCGATGACCAACAGCGCGAGTAGAATTAAAAGTAAGCACAGTTTAAAAAATGCACACATGCAACTACTGTTACGTAACCTGAGATTCGTAGTAGCCATCCAAGACTTGGCTAAGTGATGGGGAACCCCTTAGGCACCTAACCTTATTGAATAGAGGAAGGGTATGAACCTATTTATGGCTGCAGTAACAGGTTTTGAAAATAAAAATAAAAATGTTTTGGGAAAAAAGGTAATCCCACAAGGTGGATTCGACATCCTGTTTGAGCCTGACAGGGGGGGTTCTTGGATAAAAAACTACTAGACAAAGACAGTATCCAGATTAATTAAAAATATTTTGAGATTCCCCGATATATCACCTTTAATAATGGTGACCTCAGTAATATCTAAAACCAGAATTGAGACAGTATGTTTGAGGACAATGGCTCAAACCGTCTCTCTTAAACCAACATGTTTCTGCCCTAATGTGTAGCCTTAAGAAGTCTGGGGCATTCTTCACGGCTCTGGATCCCCAACTTCCTCAGTCGTATTAATCACTGAGAGACATAAACTAACTAAGCATGGGCGAATTTTGCGAATCTCGCGTTCGCGAATTTTGCGGATTTGCGAATTCGCAATCCGCAAAATCCGCGAATTCTCGCGAATTATTTTTTTTTGTGTGTTCGCAAGTGTTTCTACCAGTTCGCGAGGATTTGGTACTAGTTCGCAATTGCGAACTTACTTGTCGGCTCGCAGCGGTCGCGACTATGTTGTTTCTACGTCTGGTTCATCATCACAGCCTCCCAGCACCCTCTGTTTCACCACTGGCACCCTCTCTTTGACCCATGCCACCCTCTGTTACATCAATGCCACCCTCTGGTTCATCATCACTGTAGAAGATGGGGGGGGGAAAGTAAGCCCACCTGCCCTGCTTGAACTGACATGAATTAATTTGGGGTTAGTTTATTAACAACACCTGCCCTGCCCCAACTGACAATAATGAATTAGGGGCTAATTAATGTGTCACTGAAAGAATTTCAAGTTCCAGCCTGGCACCTGCTTGTCTGCTCCTTTAGCTGTAAATCAGGACCTTTGTGGCATACAGTTAAGGTCAGAGCAGGGTCACACAATAGTTGCAAGCAGGCAACCGAATTCTGGAGGGCCCCCTCAGGAAGCACTACAGAGAATCGTTACAAATCATGAGGTTGACCTTTTGCACCTGCTCATTGCTTTTGCTTTTGCTGAAATAGTTTTTCGGTTTTTTCGCGCTATTCGCGGGGCGCGGCGTCGTGCGAAACCGACCGCGGAAGCCGCCAATTCGTGCGAATGAGCATTTTATTTTTTTGCGGCTTGTTGTTTCGCGAGTTTTTTTGCAGTATTCGCGAGCCGCTTGCAGCGCAACACGCGAATTTACCCCAAGGTCGAGTACGGGCGCGGCCATTTTGTTTGCGTGACGTATTTCCGTTTCCGCCCGCTATGTATAATCTCGCGCAGTAAGCGCATTGCGAGTAGAGGTTCGCACGAGATCGCGCGGGAAATCTAGAGGTTCGCACGAGATCGCGAGGAAAATCTCGCGCGAACTTACTTTCGCGCTCGTGAACGGGCGCCGGCCATCTTGTTTTTCATTCATTTCCTGTGTCTGGGCATGGTGTTTAATCCTCTTGGTATCTTTGCCATCCTTTGCTTGTTTTCAGTTTTTTTTTTACGATTTTGCTTCTTATCTATCCCTCTCTTTTCCTAGCTGTATATTTTTGTCTTTTCTGCTATTTTTCTTTACTTTTAAACTACTTTTTTAAACTCTTTTCTTTTCTTCTTCCCTATCCTATTCTTTCTTAATTTTCTACTTCTTCCTACCTTACCTGCCCAGACCATGGTCAAGCCAGGCGCCGTGAAGCTGCCCAGGCACTTGAGGGCCGCAGCGGCGGCGGGGAGTAGTGCTGGACCCAGTGCCAGGACAGCATGCGGGAGATTGAGGGGGGAGCAGGTGACGCGACGGGAGATATTCAGCCCGGAGGAAGTGGGCGCGCTGGTCTACTTCGTCCAGCGCCGCCTGCCCAGGACCATCGCGGGAGGCGGCAGGATCGCGGCCGGCGGCTACAACATGCGGGAGCGCCGGAAGCGGTGGGAGAAGGTGTGCTGGGCCATATCCCACCTCTACGGGGTCCAGCGCACCTACAGCCAGGTCACCCATCGCTGGACGGACCTCCTGGACCGCGAGCGCGACCTGCTGGACCAGCTCGGCTTGGAGATCCCCGGGCTTGGTGAGTAGTAGTAGCCATTTAATCACTCACTACTATGATGTTTTCTCCTGCTCTGTGTTGTTGTATTGCAAATATTTGTTTTTTACATGGAGCAAGCCAATAATGCCGCTGATGACGATTACATTGTAGTTAAATTATATTTCAAAATCTTCTGTGCATTTCAGGTGCACTGCTCTCCTTCTCAGTGGCGTTGCTACTATGCTTATTTGTTTTCTATTTCGTGGTCTCATTGGCCTGAGTAACTATTATGTATGAGTGTACTTTACAGAACTGCGTAATGCTAGACACTAGGGGGCAGATTACATTTACAAGCCCCTTGCGCCACGTTTACGTTGCCTTGCGTGACGCAACAGCGGCGTAAACGTGCCGCATCCCTGCGAGTCATTTACAGCATGAGGCATCTAGGGAGATGCGTCACGTTATAAAGCCATGGGCCTGCACCACAATGGGTGCGTTCCTAGTACGCAGGGTGGGCGGTCCGGCGGCTGTGCGCCTCGCAAAATTGCCTGCGTGAAATCTACAAGATTTAACGCAGGCACTTCTGCGACGCTGCTACGTCAATTCAATTCCTTATGTCTGCTCGAAGCAGGTGAAAGGACTGACACAGCATGTTAAGTATTGGGTGGCCCTGAGCATTACTGGAGTTGCATTGCGTTGGCGACGTGACTCCAGCGATGCGCCGCTCTTACGTGACGAGATGCGTCACGCAAGTGCCTACCCTTGCGCCAGGGCGCGCCGCATTGTAAATGAGGCGCATCTGCCGTGTCGCAAGGGTAGTTTTGCGTGACGCATTTGATCTGGCGCATCTCTGGAGATGCGCCAGAACGCGTAAGTAAGTATGCCCCTAAGGGGCAGAATTGCAATTACCGTCGCATCCCTGCAAAGTAGCAGGGATGCGCCATTAATTGTGCGGCCCGCTACCACCACCAAACATGGTGCGCCGTATTTGCAATGCGGCGCACCATGGGCCCAAAACGTCACCGAAGCTTTACTGCTGGAGTTGCGTCGCAACGATGGCGCAGCTCCAGCAATGCTCTGGGGTACCCTATCTCCCCAATGCTGGGTCAAGCCGTACGTCTGCTTCAAGCAGGTGCAGGGTTTGTGTGACGCATCATTGTCCTAAAGGTGACTGATTGAAATTTTGTAGATTTCCCTCAGCCACTTTTAGGATGTGTTCCAGCGCAGGAATGCCCTCCCTTGCGCCGGAACGCCCCCTGATGGCGCAGGGCTTTATAACGGGATGCATCTCCCAAATGCGTCACGTTGTTATAATATTATACGCCGCACCATGGCGCCCTTTTTTGTTTAGCTGCTGCGTCACAAAAGTCACGCAAGAACGGCGCAAAAGAGCCGCAAGGGGCTTAAATCTGCCCCTTCCTTTGTACCCCTGACAATAAGAAAAATAGTGGCGGTGGATTGATAGTTTGACTATTTAAATGACTGGTAATGTAGCAGGCAACTGTTAGTGTTGTCACTGATCTGACTGAAATCACAATGGAGTTTGTCTGTCACTTTGCGTCTTGCCTGCGGACTGCTGCCTGCCAGTCCTAGGTGAACGTTTCAGTACTTTGTTTAGTGAGTTACGTGACTTTCGAAGTCACAGGTCCGCAAATAAATGAAAACTAACCCTAATCAATATAATTTCGCGGAAATATTTTGTTATTGTTCTTTTGAAATGTTTGATTTGGTTGACATTGACAAGCAACAATCATCCATGTTTTCTGTTCTTTCTTTCATGTTGTACGTCAGCTCCCCCCAGGGGCGAGAGGAGGACACAGGAGCAGCAGGCGGCGGATGCTGTTCAACAGGGCCAGGATCGGGCAGGCGAGGGCTCCTCTGCTGGCCCCAGTAAGTTTTCATTTTAGACTAGTACCTATTTTTCCTAGCGTTCCTCATTTGACTTTTTTCAAAATTGTCTTTGCTCTTCTTGTAGACTGTATCTAAATTCTTATCCTGCCTCTACTATGACTCCCTGTGGTATTACTAGATTATTCTTATTAGTCTGTCTGTGTAGCTAACTAAGATTGCACGGTTGGCGAAACTCCCATGATTCTAGTCAGCAATAGCTCTATCAACTTAGTGCAGTCCTCTGGGATTGTCCATAATGTCTTTTGAAGTGTTCTATCTGGACTCATGCTTGCAAAAATTGCAAAACCTTTCGCTCAGTCACTCTAGTCTGGACCAAAAAACACAGATTGTATTTAAGTTTAAAAGCTTTATTAAAAGTAAACACATTTATTAAAATGAAGTCATAATAAAACTAAACGTTTAACTGATAATGGAAAAGTGGTTAGTGCTGACGATTAATTGAAGACATTTCTTGTGGTCGAGCCGAGCTCTCACCTGGTTTCAACTTGATCTTGTTGTTAGAAGTCCATCTTCTGTCTGTGTGGAGAAAAATGGTGCGTGTTAAAAAAACAGCCTTCATCAGTTGTGCCAAAAAGTGCAGCAAGACAACCTTCCCTGGAAAAAGGGACATTTTTTTTTAACTTTAACGTAGACAGTCACAAATTACATTGTTTTCACATGTCTTCATTCCTAGACCAAAGACTAGTGAGTGCTTTATTCTAACATTCTTAAATGTACTTTGTAGGTGGAACATCTGGTGGCAGGGCCAGTGTGGAGGTGGTGGTGCTCGACACGGAGGCGGAGGGCGATTCTTCAGGGGAGGAGGCGGCGGCTGTGAGAGTTGAGACGGTGGTGGTGGCGGCCAGAGGTAAGCTCTTATATATTCCTTACTTATTGAGATTGAAGACTAGCTGGGAAGGCAAGAATATGAGATGCATGGCTGGGTGAATGATGAAGCAATGATGGGTGGAAGGACAACAGCCTGGGTGGGTGACACAGAAACTGTATGTGTCCATATACCTGGATCATGCTACTATCTGACTCTTAGATAGCATATGTGTATCTAGAGCAGGGGTACTCATAGTACGGCCCGCGGGCCGGTGGTGGCCCGGCAAGCCTTCCTTGGCGGTGCGCAGACCTTGCAGACAATCACTGCTCCCCCGGCCCCCACAGAGCAGAGGCTTTTTTGTATTTCACCTGTTAGCGCCCCTGCATCTCCACTCTGACAATCACTGCTCCCCCGGCCCCCACAGAGCAGAGTGGAGATGCAAGGCCACAAAGAGGTGAAATAGAACAAAGCCTCTGCTCTGTGGGGCCGGGCAAGCAGTGATTGTCAGGGTGGAGAAGCAGGGGCGCTACAACAAACAAAGCCTCAATAATATGTTAATGGTCTTTTAAAGACCTGTTAAGTACTTTGGTGTTGTTGTCTGTGTGTGCGCGTTGAGGAAGCGGTCTCAACCCGGGCTGAAGGCTGACACAGATAGACACACACACAGTGAGATGACAGAGGGGGAGGGAGAGGGAGGGCAGGAGGGAGAGAGAGATGGAGAGGGAGGGCAGGAGGGAGAGCAGGAGGGAGAGAGATGTATGTAAATGCTGGGTCTGGTGGCTCAGTGGATGAGGGCATCTGCTGCAGGGACCTGTGTGCAACCTCATGGTCACAAGTTATCGTTTTGCTTTAGCCCCGCCCCCTCTGACTCCGCCCCCACCAGTGCGGCCCTCGGCCCCAAACTACACTGTAAATGTAGCCCCTGAGAGAAAGTTTGTGAGTACCCATGATCTAGAGAGAGTAGACGGTCAGTGGATGAACTAAGTGTAACTTTGAAGAGCATGTAACACTGCACCCGCACGTCCGTTCCAGTGTAGGAAAGGCAAGGAAAAGAACTTTTAATTTTGTCCAAATACTACCATCAATAGTAGCAGTAGTTTGTATTGCAAGCACTGCATAGATCCGGTTATTACGGTGGCCACTCCCTACCTCTCTTAATAAGTTTAGTAGTACTCAGTCATTCATGTGTGGATGTATCACTGGTCACTCAATAAAAAGCAAAGCACCTAAAGTCATCCCATATATAAGCAAAAACATCCCATGTGAAGTGATAGATAATCAGATTATTTATCTTCTTCAATTTTCCATTTCTAGTACTCATTTCCACTGTAGGGTGAAAGTTAAATTAATTAAGCAGTAGACCTTGAGTTGTAACAGAGTATTCTCAGTGCCACCCGTAATAGAAAAGTAAGAGCTTCACCACCTGCATGTACTGGACGGGTACAGTAACGCAACGCAAGTCTAGGTAACTCCTCATGGCGTGCGTCTCTTTTTCTCGGGTGCAAGTTTACTGCGCTGGCATTATGCCGGCTTGCAGAAGATAACGTACCAATTTTCCAAAACAAGAGACAAGAAGAAGAATAAGACTGGTGTACTTTCATAGTCGACTCCAATGGAAGTCCATAGTGCTCGTAGAATTTGTTCCTTAAACTCCCACTAATGTTAGAGCAAGGATGAAGAAGTGTGAGGTTAGATAGATACTGGCCTCAATAGTTATGTAATGCGTTTGCAAGTTGCTAGTTGTAGTGCAACACAAATTTCTGCTGAATGATTGAGTTAATCTTAAAGAGCATTGGTTACAGACTATGTCTTTCTTTCTTCATATAGGTTCTCCTTCCAAACGAACAAGGAGGAAGGAGCTGGCTAGAGCGGCCCGGCAACGGAGGATCGATGCCACTGTGGCCGAATATCGGCGGCTGGTGGCCCTGGAGGACGAAGAAAGTGTGCAGTCGACCACAACAACTACGTCATCTGCATCGGCCTCCGTTCCCCCACGGGCTGCCAGTGCCACCCAGCACAGTGGTCCACCCAGACTGAGCCGGGCTGCCAAAGCCAAACGCCACCGCCGAGTAGCAAGGACAACAGCTACAGCTTCCTCTCACAGCCGTTGCACCTACAAGGCATTGAAGGCACGCCTGCGCCGCAGTACCCTGATGGTGTCCCGCCTCCAGCAGGAGCTCCACCACTTTTCAAAGGAGTTGGAGGGGCTCCGCGTAGAGCACGCCTTGCTCCGCCAGGAGCATGATGCCCTGGCCCAAAAAGTTGACAGCATCCACCCATAGTGTCCCTTGCCCCTTTTTTAGAGACTTTCGGGGGGTGGGAATTGGGAGTTGGGTTTTTGGGGACTTTTGAAGGACAATCGTTGGGGTTAGGGAGGGTCTTGCGGGAGATTATTTTGTTAGGGATATAAATATACTTTTTCAAACTTTATCTGAGCATACCCGTTTCTTACTGCTTGCCTGGTGGGTGGGGGTTTAACAGTGACTTTGTTTTCCTGAAAGTTTAGTTCCATTTTCTTCCTTTAAGTGTAAATGCCCAAATGTTTTCAACACTAAGTGCCTCTCACAGACTAAGTGAAGTGAATCCAAGAGTCCTAGGACTTTAGTAGTACTACCTTCAGTCTCTCGTCTCTCCTACTAATACTCCATTATACCCCCAAACCACCAAACGCTTATCTTACCTGTAATTTGTGTTTGAAAGTAGGGCTAGACCCAGGGCTGGCTCCACGGGAAACAGCGAATAAGGTTGGCAATCTTGGTCCGATAAAATTTCCTCATAGCGGTGGTACTAGTGGTGTGACACAGTGGCAGTTGCATGCCTATGAAAAAAAAGAAAATGAAATCTGGTTTGTCCTCCTGACCAATTCAACGGTACAACTGAGAATATAGCAGGTGACAGAAGTACAGTAGAACAGTGCCACATTGTAGCCTAACAAATGGTAAAGTATAACTACTAATTCGGTTGAAGTTCTTTCACATTAGCAATGGTTCTTTGTCAAGCAGAGTAAGAATATATCCTCGGATTTCTTCACCAGCCTGTTGCTATCACCTTATCCTCCCCAGCAAGTGTGTGGATTTATTGCTGTAATTTAGTCACACATCAATCAAAACCACACAGCCCGGGGGAAGAGGGTTAGGGTTTGAAAAATGGATGGGTACGGGGGTTTTTGGGAAAGGTTTTGGGAGACAAGAAAAAAATAGCACAGCATAGACAAACAATTGTGAACATAAACAAATCTTTGGGTACAAACCTATCCATCAATCTTTGAAAGTGCATGCACTACTGCATGCATGTCAGTGAAAAGTAAGTAGTACTTTCGACAACTGTGGAAGAAAGAATGCGACAGTACAGGGCCTGTGTGGAATTATTGATAACGATATTCAACATAAGGTCTCTGTAGCCAGATACCCGAGAGCCTTGCTGGTCACTATAAATCCATTCAGAACAACACTCAGTGGGGTTGGTCTGGAAGGTATAGTAGATAGAAAAGGAGAAATTGCTTTTTTTCTAGGTGTCCCCTCACTCACCAGGGTTGCCCCTTGGTGACATGCTTCATCATTGGGGCCATCCCAGTCCTCTACGGCCTGAGGCGTGCTGCGACTTGCGAATTACGTAGGAGCACTTACAAATGACTATGTGTGGTGCAGATGTGATAGTGGAGTGGACTAAGTGATGTGTTAAGGGATCAATTTAGAAGCAGAGAGAGATCCAAGAAATGCAGTCACAGTCAGAGAAAAAGGCAAGGGATACTGTATCTATGTGGTTGTAGTGGTCCTGTTGGAAGTGGTAAGTAAGTTGCCTGCAGAAAAAAAATCCTCCTATTAGCGCCACTCCTCCATTGCAGCCGACGCTTCGTCCATCGATGTTGGTCACCAGAAGACACCCTGTAAAAAAAAACACAGCATAGACAAACAATTGAACATAAACAATTCTTTGGGTACAAACCTATCCATCAATCTTTGAAAGTGCATGCACTACTGCATGCATGTCAGTGAAAAGTAAGTAGTACTTTCGACAACTGTGGAAGAAAGAATGCGACAGTACAGGGCCTGTGTGGAATTATTGATAACGATATTCAACATAAGGTCTCTGTAGCCAGATACCCGAGAGCCTTGCTGGTCACTATAAATCCATTCACAACAACACTCAATGGGGTTGGTCTGGAAGGTATAGTAGATAGAAAAGGAGAAATTGCTTTTTTTCTAGGTGTCCCCTCACTCACCAGGGTTGCCCCTTGGTGACATGCTTCATCATTGGGGCCATCCCAGTCCTCTACGGCCTGGGGCGTGCTGCGACTTGCGAATTACGTAGGAGCACTTACAAATGACTATGTGTGGTGCAGATGTGATAGTGGAGTGGAGTAAGTGATGTGTTAAGGGATCAATTTAGAAGCAGAGAGAGATCCAAGAAATGCAGTCACAGTCAGAGAAAAAGGCAAGGGATACTGTATCTATGTGGTTGTAGTGGTCCTGTTGGAAGTGGTAAGTAAGTTGCCTGCAGAAAAAAAATCCTCTTATTAGCGGCACTCCTCCATTGCAGCCAACGCTTCGTCCATCGATGTTGGTCACCAGAAGACACCCTGTAAAAAAAAGCACAGCATAGACAAACAACTGAACATAAACAATTCTTTGGGTACAAACCTATCCATCAATCTTTGAAAGTGCATGCACTACTGCATGCATGTCAGTGAAAAGTAAGTAGTACTTTCGACAACTGTGGAAGAAAGAATGCGACAGTACAGGGCCTGTGTGGAATTATTGATAACGATATTCAACATAAGGTCTCTGTAGCCAGATACCCGAGAGCCTTGCTGGTCACTATAAATCCATTCACAACAACACTCAATGGGGTTGGTCTGGAAGGTATAGTAGATAGAAAAGGAGAAATTGCTTTTTTTCTAGGTTTCCCCTCACTCACCAGGGTTGCCCCTTGGTGACATGCTTCATCATTGGGGCCATCCCAGTCCTCTACGGCCTGGGGCGTGCTGCGACTTGCGAATTACGTAGGAGCACTTACAAATGACTATGTGTGGTGCAGATGTGATAGTGGAGTGGAGTAAGTGATGTGTTAAGGGATCAATTTAGAAGCAGAGAGAGATCCAAGAAATGCAGTCACAGTCAGAGAAAAAGGCAAGGGATACTGTATCTATGTGGTTGTAGTGGTCCTGTTGGAAGTGGTAAGTAAGTTGCCTGCAGAAAAAAAATCCTCTTATTAGCGGCACTCCTCCATTGCAGCCGACGCTTCGTCCATCGATGTTGGTCACCAGAAGACACCCTGTCCACTGCCTGCCTGATGCTGAATTGTGGCTCGCTACTGTGAAGCCTGACTCCATCCTTTTTTCCCCATTGCAGAGACTGAAACCCGGCCTGTAATTATTCAACGAAAAACAGGAAGTGATATAATATTACAACACCACTGATAAATAAATATAAGGTATGTAGGCTGTGGAGTGCAAAAAGTCACAATTTGATTTTCCTAGTAGACAGTACAATATTTTTGAAAGTGCGTACTCTGTCTGAGTCACCTTTTGAAGGATAAATAAGTATGGGCAAATTAATGTAGCGGATCTTTCCCCTCAAGCTAGGTGTACTGTAAACTGTGTTTTAGAACAAAATTAGATCTTCCTAGCAGTGCTCCCACCCAGCCCCTTACTAAAGCCAGTCGGAAAAATGTAGAAGACCCCCAATCAAATCTCAAAAAACGAGGCCTAGCAGAAAACTGGTGACAAAACTTACTTTGAAAGTAAAAGTAGGCCGAAGTACCCCCTTCCTAATTACCCCTTACCCACCGTGGATTGCATTCAAACCACTTGCAAGCAACCAAGCAAAATTAGCCATAGCCAGCATCGCTCCAAGACTCGAAATCCCCCCCACTCAAACACATGCAATAGAAATACTGCTAACCCTAACGAACCCTAAGTTAAGAATAGTGGCAAAGGCTTTCTTTAACTATGCCAAATCCCCCCTTTCCCACCATGGATTTTCTTCAAATGACTTGCAACCAAAATTACACATTCTCACGAGTGCTCTAAGAGAGAACACCCCGAAACACATGCAATCCTGCTGCTAGGGCTAACCCTAACGAACCCTAAGTTACAAAAAGTGCCAAAAGGCTTTTCCGCGAGGATTTTGTCCCAACCACTTCTACCCGGTATTAGACCTTCCCAGGAATGCCCCAAGACCCGCCAACCCAACCCACCCGCCAAGAAGCATAACACCCCCAAACAGGCCAAAAGCAAAATCTCATACTTGCAATATTTCTCGGCCTTCGGTCCAAACGCGCTGCGTAGCTAGGCCATAAGTCGGGGTTGCCACAACGGATTTCCTGAAAAGCAAATGCAATCAAGATTAGAGTGTCCCAGCAGTGCTCCCAGACCACGAAACTCACCCACAAACAGACGGAACCCCCCCTAAGAGCACCTCAAAGGCAAGCAAGTCATCAAAAACACAAAAAAATTTCCGCCTGGGATTTGGTCCAAAACACTTTTATCCGGTATTAGAGCTTTCCAGCAATGGCCCCAGAGCCGTCAACCCAGGAGAAAACGAGTAGAAGACCCCCAAACAGCCAAAGAGCAAAAGTACAAAAATGGGGACTTAGTCAATTTTTCACAAATTTCCCAAATCACTCCGCGCGCGCTCTGCAGCTAGGCCCTAACTCCCCTCTGCCACCATGGATTTGCTTCAAACCTCTTGCAAAGTAAAGTATATATAGCCAGCAGTGCGCCCAGACCCCAAAACCCACCCACCAAACACCAGGAAGCCCCCCAAACAGGCCCCCGAAAACGCTACATTGAGCAAAATGTCAGAAATAGCCAAAAAAAATCGGCCTGGATTTTGTCCCAATCACTTCTACCCGGTATTAGACCTTCCCAGGAATGCCCCAAGACATGCCAACCCACCCGCCAAGAAGCATAACACCCCCAAACAGGCCAAAAGCAAAATCTCATACTTGCAATATTTCTCGGCCTTCGGTCCAAACGCGCTGCGTAGCTAGGCCATAAGTCGGGGTTGCCACGACGGATTTCCTGAAAAGCAAATGCAATCAAGATTAGAGTGTCCCAGCAGTGCTCCCAGACCACGAAACTCACCCACAAACACCAGGAAGCCCCCCAAACAGGCCCCCGAAAACGCTACATTGAGCAAAATGTCAGAAATAGCCACAAAAAAATCGGCCTGGATTTTGTCCCAACCACTTCTACCCGGTATTAGACCTTCCCAGGAATGCCCCAAGACACGCCAACCCACCCGCCAAGAAGCATAACACCCCCAAACAGGCCAAAAGCAAAATCTCATACTTGCAATATTTCTCGGCCTTCGGTCCAAACGCGCTGCGTAGCTAGGCCATAAGTCGGGGTTGCCACGACGGATTTCCTGAAAAGCAAATGCAATCAAGATTAGAGTGTCCCAGCAGTGCTCCCAGACCACGAAACTCACCCACAAACACCAGGAAGCTCCCCAAACAGGCCCCCGAAAACGCTACATTGAGCAAAATGTCAGAAATACCCAAAAAAAAAATCGGCCTGGATTTTGTCCCAACCACTTCTACCCGGTATTAGACCTTCCCAGGAATGCCCCAAGACACGCCAACCCACCCGCCAAGAAGCATAACACCCCCAAACAGGCCAAAAGCAAAATCTCATACTTGCAATATTTCTCGGCCTTCGGTCCAAACGCGCTGCGTAGCTAGGCCATAAGTCGGGGTTGCCACGACGGATTTCCTGAAAAGCAAATGCAATCAAGATTAGAGTGTCCCAGCAGTGCTCCCAGACCACGAAACTCACCCACAAACACCAGGAAGCCCCCCAAACAGGCCCCTGAAAACGCTACATTGAGCAAAATGTCAGAAATAGCCAAAAAAAAATCGGCCTGGATTTTGTCCCAACCACTTCTACCCGGTATTAGACCTTCCCAGGAATGCCCCAAGACCCGCCAACCCAACCCACCCGCCAAGAAGCATAACACCCCCAAACAGGCCAAAAGCAAAATCTCATACTTGCAATATTTCTCGGCCTTCGGTGCAAACGCGCTGCGTAGCTAGGCCATAAGTCGGGGTTGCCACGACGGATTTCCTGAAAAGCAAATGCAATCAAGATTAGAGTGTCCCAGCAGTGCTCCCAGACCACGAAACTCACCCACAAACAGACGGAACCTTCCCTAAGAGCACCTAAAAGGCAAGCCAGTCATCAAAAACACAAAAAAAATTCTTCCTGGGATTTGGTCCAAACCACTTTTATCCGGTATTAGAGCTTCCCAACAATGGTCCCAGAGCCGTCAACTCACCTGCAAAGAGGTACAACAACACCCCCACAAGTGCTGAGTCTTTCTTCATTGGGCGTAAACCAGCCCTCTGGTTTGATGGAAATAGGAGTCTGGAGGAGGAGGATAGAGGAGCATGTTCTTCTGAACTTGTGAACCTGAGGAATGCAGACTGCGGCAACTTCAAATCAATTAGCAAACCAGTGAAGACAGTTCTGCTGATGGGCTTGATTTTGTGATTATCTGATTAAAGTTTGAAATATATTAACTGTGCACAACAAAGAAAGACAGACACACAGGAATAAAAGTGAATAGGGACGAAAAAGAAAGTTATTGATTCGTTGTCTCATTTTCAGGGCTCGGTATCACGGTCCAGGAATAAGAATAAGGCTTCGTCATCATACTCTGCGAATTCAGGCAGGGTGAGCTCAGTGTCACCTGACAGAGTAGAAATTCCCTCATCTATGTTGCTGGCCACCTCCTCTTCATCCGGCACGCTCTCTCGTACTCTGAAATCTGGTGGTATGAGGTGCTGATTCATCTTGATCATTGTTAACCTCTCCACATTTTTGGGCGAGAGGCGGCTCCGTTTGGGAGTTACAATGCCACCAGCAGCACTGAAAACCCGTTCAGAAGACACGCTTGCGAGTGGGCAAGACAAGTAGTTTAAAGCCAGGTTGGTGAGCTGTGGCCACAATTCTTTTTTCCCATGCCAATACGCCAATGGGTCAGAATTAACATAAACCTCTGTTGAGTCATTCAGATAGTCCTTCACCATCGACTCAAGGTCCTCTTCCAAGGTTCCTCCACTTTGCTTAGCTCTTGCTGTGCCTCTGACCTTTTGAGAACCAAACCCACGCAGAGCTAGCCAATCCTCTTCAGCCTCCAATGTTTCTGTTGTGTCTCGTGCAGATGATCCGGTTGCCGGTGTCTTTAACGGCTGAGAGGTCACTTGTGCCACAGCCACAGGTGCAGAAGTGGATTGTTTTGACTGGGGATGGCCTGCTGATGTACTGCCATTTCCTTCAATTTCCAGCCGTTCTCTTTCAAACCTCTTGGCTGACAAGGCTAGCCAACGTTTGTACTTTGGAACATGTTCATCATCAAAAGGAAAGAATGCTTGGCCTGCCAGCGCCTTTTTGTAGCGTGGATCCAGAATAGTAGCACAAATGTAATGCTCTTCTGAGTGGATCTTTTTAAGACGTTCATCACCTTGTAGGAGCTCTAATAATTGCTCAGCCAGAAGCAAAGAGTCTTGGTTTTTGTCATCTTTTTCAAACACAGAACACACCTCTTTCAGTTGGTCCTCCAGCATGTACAACAATGGGATAGCTTTTCCCAAATTAGAGTCCTCCTTGCTGACTGCACGCGTGAAGAACTCAAAAGGACGAAGCATGCGTGTCAGGCTTTGAACTATGTTCCATTGCGGCCCACCCATCCTCAGCTCCTCTGTACCCTCTGTAAGGAAATATTGATCGAGTTCCGTATACTGCTCATACAGACGCTCAAGCATGTAGAAGGTTGAGTTCCAACGTGTTACCACCTCCTGGATGAGTGCTTTCACTGGCATTTGACGTTGATATAGCAGGCTCCTCAGCTGCTTCCGGGCCTTAAAAGAATGGCTGAAATGCTTGCACATTTTTCGGCAGGTGTCCAATACACTGTACGCTGCACTGCCTTTATTACCCAAGAATTTTTGGACAACCAGGTTTATACAGTGCGCCAAACACGGCACTCTGAAATAGTAACCGTCCCTCATGGCCTTAACTATATTGGCGCCATTGTCCGTGGAAACATAACCAACCCGGCGTTTTAGTGGGGACAGCCAGTTAAGGACCTTTGTGTTAAAGACATCCAAAATGTTTTCTGCTGTGTGACGTTTCTCCAAACCAAACATGGCTAGTGTTGCATGTTTCCGAGCAGCTTTAAAAACAATGTTTGTGTCAACACCTGCGTTTAGCTTTGCTTTAGCCCCTGAAAAAGAGACCCAGTGTGCAGTGATGCACATGTAATCAGCGCCTGCGCCACTGGTCCACATGTCTGTTGTCAGATGTACAGTGTGAACAGCACTCTTCTGCAAAGCTGCCCCAATCACCTTCAGAACATCTTCATGTAGTGCTGGAACCGCAACTCGGGCAAAATAGAACCGGCTAGGAACCTTCCATTTAGGGCAGAGCGCTGCCACTAATTCTAGAAAACCAACCCCTTCTACAAAAGAAAAAGGGAGAAGGTCCAGAGCTAGCATTTTAGCCAGCTTAGTGTTATACAGACGCGTCATTGGGTGGTTGCGTTCATATTGCGCTTCTGTAAACAACATCTTTTTAATGTTGCCCTGGACCAAGGATTTACGGGATGATGATGATATCTTCGACCCAGTTACGCTCGCTGATGAACTTTTCCGCATTGATGTCTCACTCTCTCCCACACTCTTAGTGTGGCTCACATGGGGTGTGCTGCTGACAGGGGTACTGGGTGTAAGTGAAGTGTTTGAATCGTCTTCTTCCTCCTCGTCATCATCAGATGAAAAATCAACGTTTTCATTACGTGCAATTCGGGCTTCCTTGACCGCGTCTAGGTGCGCAAACCATTGGACAGCGTGCGTTCTCCTAAGATGACCTCTCTGGCCTCCGGTACCATAGTTGGTACCAAACTTACCACGACTAACTCGAAGCTTACAAATGCTACAAATGGCTACGTTTTCCTTTTTTGGGCAAACACTAAAGAAGTCCCAAACTGGAGACTTGAAATGTCTTTGGGGGCCGGAGGAGGCGGCGATACTGGTGGTGGTGGTCCTGCTGCTAATGCCAGATGAAGTGGAGGATGTGGATTGCCGAACTTCAGTACGTTTTGCACTTTCACCACCACGAATTGAGGTCGAGGTGGGTACCTTCTTGCGAGGAAGAAATATGGAAGCGGTAGGTTTTGGTGTACTACTTAACTCCAAATCTAATGATTCCATTTCCATTGCCTCCTTGTCGACATCATCATCACGCTCAGCAGCTTCTCGGGATAGGGTCAAAATGTCTCTTTGCTGCATGCCCGGTGGGGCTGCAGTGACCTTTGTGATGACTGGCTCGTCGTCATCGTGAGAGGCTTCATCACCAGCAGTATCTGTCACTTCTTGTTGAGCCTCATCACACTCCTTAGCTATGAGTTTTTCGACGACCTTCCTTTTACGCTTAGGTACCTTTGTCAGATCATGGTGTGCCTCACTCTCAGACCGCAGTGGTGGTTTCCAAGCTGGATCCGTATCATCAGAAGGAGGTGGGCTTGAAGAAGATGTAGACACCCCCCTTGATCTTTTCCTTGCTAGGGATGTGGAAGACAATGAATGATCATCAGGAGGAGTGGCTTCCAATACCTCAGCTTCATTGTCGATTTCCTGATGTGCCCCTACTTCGGGAGGAACAACTATTGTGGGCACTTGTGAACCTCCATGCACCTTTGCTTGCGCATCTCCTTTTGCTGCCTCTCCTTCCACATGTACTTGGGCGTGTACTTGCACATGGTGTTGTTGTTGCGGCTGTGGTTGTTCAACACTTGTCAGATGAGTTACAACAACCTGTGTTGATTCAGGGACATTGCTGCTACTTTCTTGCGATGAGCCAACATCACTGGTCGATGGTGATTGGAGAAGTACACTGACTGCCTCTGAAGCACTCAAGGGCTTTGACTTAAGTTGGCGTGGTGGTGGAGGCACTGAACCCAATGGAGCAGGGGTGCTGCTCCCAGCTTGGTCCCCAGCAGATCCTGCTGCTGCAGGCGTACTTTTTTTTTTGCTCCCAAAAAAAGTGGCGGTTGGCACACCAGCCTTCTTGGTAACTTTCTTCTTCTGCTCCTTACTAGCAACTTTCTTGCTAGAGGAGCTACGGAGACCTTTTTTTGGGGCCATCTTCTTCAGAGCAGGTCAGACAGCAGGCCGCAGTTGCACGAATTGTAGAGTTGTCTGAGGCCAGACGTGACGTCGCGTGACGTTATGCTGCACACACACACCGCTGCAGGACTTCTTCCTGGCACTGGTGGTTCTCTTGAGTCTTGTGCACCTAAAAACAATGGAAGACAGAGGAACATCAGTTCAGTTATACAGCACAAAAAAAATCGAAAAACACTGCAAAATCAGCACAATCCCATTCCATCCATGCCCTCCATGATGTTTAAGTTCAAGACAGCCCACAGAAAGACTAGGCCCATGCTAGACTCAAATACCCCTGGTAAAAAGGCCACAAGTACAGCCCCAAAAAACGAAAATCACTGAAAAATCAGCACAATCCCAATCCATCCATGCCCTCCATGATGTTTAAATTCAAGACAACCCACAGAAAGACTAGGCCCATGCAAGACTCACTACCCCTGGGCATAAATAAAGGTTGAAAAGTAGGCAAAATGGTTGGAGGCCTAACAACAAAGCCTGCATTCAAAATGGCCACTTGCCTGCCAGCACATGGCCAGTGCCTGTAGCTGCACTCAAAATGGCCACCAGCCACATGGCCTGTCCCTCCCCATGAACACCCCCAAAAATCGAAAAACACTGCAAAATCAGCACAATCCCATTCCATCCATGCCCTCCATGATGTTTAAGTTCAAGACAACCCACAGAAAGACTAGGCCCATGCAAGACTCACTACCCCTGGGCATAAATAAAGGTTGAAAAGTAGGCAAAATGGTTGGAGGCCTAACAACAAAGCCTGCATTCAAAATGGCCACTTGCCTGCCAGCACATGGCCAGTGCCTGTAGCTGCACTCAAAATGGCCACCAGCCACATGGCCTGTCCCTCCCCATGAACACCCCCAAAAATCGAAAAACACTGCAAAATCAGCACAATCCCATTCCATCCATGCCCTCCATGAAGTTCAAGACAACCCACAGAAAGACTAGGCCCATGCAAGACTCACTACCCCTGGGCATAAATAAAGGTTGAAAAGTAGGCAAAATGGTTGGAGGCCTAACAACAAAGCCTGCATTCAAAATGGCCACTTGCCTGCCAGCACATGGCCAGTGCCTGTCGCTGCACTCAAAATGGCCACCAGCCACATGGCCTGTCCCTCCCCATGAACACCCCCAAAAATCGAAAAACACTGCAAAATCAGCACAATCCCATTCCATCCATGCCCTCCATGATGTTTAAGTTCAAGACAACCCACAGAAAGACTAGGCCCATGCAAGACTCACTACCCCTGGGCATAAATAAAGGTTGAAAAGTAGGCACAATGGTTGGAGGCCTAACAACAAAGCCTGCATTCAAAATGGCCACTTGCCTGCCAGCACATGGCCAGTGCCTGTAGCTGCACTCAAAATGGCCACCAGCCACATGGCCTGTCCCTCCCCATGAACACCCCCAAAAATCGAAAAACACTGCAAAATCAGCACAATCCCATTCCATCCATGCCCTCCATGATGTTTAAGTTCAAGACAACCCACAGAAAGACTAGGCCCATGCAAGACTCACTACCCCTGGGCATAAATAAAGGTTGAAAAGTAGGCAAAATGGTTGGAGGCCTAACAACAAAGCCTGCATTCAAAATGGCCACTTGCCTGCCAGCACATGGCCAGTGCCTGTAGCTGCACTCAAAATGGCCACCAGCCACATGGCCTGTCCCTCCCCATGAACACCCCCAAAAATCGAAAAACACTGCAAAATCAGCACAATCCCATTCCATCCATGCCCTCCATGATGTTTAAGTTCAAGACAACCCACAGAAAGACTAGGCACATGCAAGACTCACTACCCCTGGGCATAAATAAAGGTTGAAAAGTAGGCAAAATGGTTGGAGGCCTAACAACAAAGCCTGCATTCAAAATGGCCACTTGCCTGCCAGCACATGGCCAGTGCCTGTAGCTGCACTCAAAATGGCCACCAGCCACATGGCCTGTCCCTCCCCATGAACACCCCCAAAAATCGAAAAACACTGCAAAATCAGCACAACCCCATTCCATCCATGGCCTCCATGATGTTTAAGTTCAAGACAACCCACAGAAAGACTAGGCCCATGCAAGACTCACTACCCCTGGGCATAAATAAAGGTTGAAAAGTAGGCAAAATGGTTGGAGGCCTAACAACAAAGCCTGCATTCAAAATGGCCACTTGCCTGCCAGCACATGGCCAGTGCCTGTAGCTGCACTCAAAATGGCCACCAGCCACATGGCCTGTCCCTCCCCATGAACACCCCCAAAAATCGAAAAACACTGCAAAATCAGCACAATCCCATTCCATCCATGCCCTCCATGATGTTTAAGTTCAAGACAACCCACAGAAAGACTAGGCCCATGCAAGACTCACTACCCCTGGGCATAAATAAAGGTTGAAAAGTAGGCAAAATGGTTGGAGGCCTAACAACAAAGCCTGCATTCAAAATGGCCACTTGCCTGCCAGCACATGGCCAGTGCCTGTAGCTGCACTCAAAATGGCCACCAGCCACATGGCCTGTCCCTCCCCACGAACACCCCCAAAAATCGAAAAACACTGCAAAATCAGCACAATCCCAATCCATCCATGCCCTCCATGATGCTTAAATTCAAGACAACCCACAGAAAGACTGGGCCCATGCAAGACTCACTACCCCTGGGCATAAATAAAGGTTGAAAAGTAGGCAAAATGGTTGCAGGCCTAACAACAAAGCCTGCATTCAAAATGGCCACTTGCCTGCCAGCACATGGCCAGTGCCTGTAGCTGCACTCAAAATGGCCACCAGCCACATGGCCTGTCCCTCCCCATGAACACCCCCAAAAATCGAAAAACACTGCAAAATCAGCACAATCCCATTCCATCCATGCCCTCCATGATGTTTAAGTTCAAGACAGCCCACAGAAAGACTAGGCCCATGCTAGACTCAAATACCCCTGGTGAAAAGGCCACAAGTACAGCCCCAAAAAACGAAAATCACAAAAAAATCACCACAATCCAATGCCATCCATGCCCTCCATGATGTTTACATTAAAGAGACCCCACAGAAAGACTCAGTCCATGCACCACTCACTACCCCTGGGCAAAAGGCCCCAACAGCAGCCAAAAAAAATCAAAAAACACACTAAAATCAGCACAATCCCATGCCATCCATGCCCTCCATGATGTTCACATTAAAGAGACCCCTCAGAAAGACTCAGTCCACCCACCACAGAGTACCCCTGGGCAAAAGGCCCCAAAACAGCCCAAAAATCGAAAATTCCAAAATTTTAGTTGCAGCAACTGTAATGCCCCAAACAAACTTACTTGTAAAATTTCTAATCCAACAATGATCCAAAGAAAGTCAAAAAGGCCTCAAATCCAAATATCCAGCAGCATCCACAAAAAGTAATCCTTCCAGCTCCAGATCCAAATGAAAAGTGACCAGGAGATGGACAAAGCACTGGGAGGAGCCTGCTGGACAGGAACAGGAAGTTGAAGACTGTGGGGCACTTCCTTCCTCCCACCCCCCTCCCCCCCTCCCCAAAATGGACTCCTCGCTAAAAAAGTGCAGGCAAATGTCAACCTAAGGAGTTATTCAGATAAAAATCATCATTTCAAGAAGGTTTATGCTACTTGCTGGTGGATTTCTTGTGCAGAATTGCAAATTTTATATTTTCGTTTGTGCGAGATTCTTGCTGCTCGCCGCATCTCAAATCTCGCAATTGCGAAGTACCGCGAGACGTGATCTCGCCGTACTCGCGTTGACAAACTCTCGCTCGCAAGCCGCGATGACGTAATCGCGCTCGCCAAATCCCGCGGGATCACACAGCAAGATCCAAAATGGCGCAGCACTCGCAAACTATCGAGAAAAACAACCCGGCAAACGATGATAAACGCCGCGCGCCGCAAAAATTGTATCACCAACGCCGCGCGCCGCAAAAAAAATCCGCTGCGTGCGAATTTGCGGATTTTGCGAGAAATTCGCAAATCTCGCGGATTGCGAATTTCCCGAAAATCCGCAAAATCCGCGAGCGTAACGGATTTTCCGCCCATGCTTAAAACTAACAAACAAATAAACAAGGTGAGTCTTACCTGGGTGCTGAAAGGATGTTTGACCTATAAAAGTAAAAATACACGAAAGGACAAACATTTTTGGACTTCCCTACAGGAGCACACATTAAATTCGTAGTCATTCTGTGGGCAATCAGGTGACCCTACACAGCATGCTACTATAAAATGGCACTCGTGATAGGTGGCACAGGCACACACCGCTGCGAAGCAGCTGCACTGTGGAAAACAAAGCTCTGTTAATTCTTCTATAACAACATAGGTAATTCCTATAGATATGAAACTATCCCTTACCCTAGATTTTAGGGGGTATAGGCATCCTGGTCTGGGAGGGAGCACTGTCCTTTACAGTCACACACTAATGAACACCATTGGAAGGTAAACAGATATTCTCAGGTGTAATAGATACATAGCTACCCTTTTTTGGGGCCTACTAGTTATTTAGACTATCATATTTTTTGAGGAAAAATGAAGAGAAATCTTTTCATTCAAGGTAGCGGGATGCATGACAGAGAGAGTACACCCCCCCACCCCCCTATTGTACGATCTCTGTTCAATAACTCACCTAATGGTGAGAGTAAACATACACACGAGTTACAGCCATAGACATAGTGGAGTTCCTTCTCCTCTGCCCCATGCCCACTCTCGACTTAATGTCTTGTCAATTTTGTGGGATCACACTGGCACCTGATAGTTCTCCAGTGCTCAGTGATGCAGATTCGCACACAGCTGGTTGTCATGCCAAAGTACACTAGATTGCATGGGCATTTTACCATATATACCACTTTCTTGGTGTTACAATTCGTCAAGATTTTAAGTTTCCACAGTGTTCTTAGGCTGAGATTCAAAACCCTGTTTTTGAGGACCTTTGGGAGGATGTAGAAGTAGGTACCTTATGTTGTTTTTTAGGTGAGGAAGTTTGCCTCATGTTTTATAATCCACCCGCTCTCCAAGCCCTTCGATATTAAGAAGGCAATCTCTTCTTGTATTTTGAGCGATGAATCCTTCGCCAGATGTTTATACACTACTCCCCTCATCTGATACAAAGAGTAAACAAAAGGGCCTTGAATAACAATAGGGATCAACTACTGATGTGTTAGACCTGGCACCATTGGCGTGTGTCTCCCTTCCATTTTTGCTGTTGACTCATGTATTTTTTCTGGTGCTAGATGCTTTGGGCACTGTGCCACTGCTATCCAGTGCCACAGTGCAAGTGCTCCCTATTGTAAATTAATGTACTAATCAGTGGTTCCATGTTGTCAGACCCTAGTGGGCGTGAAAATCCAAACGCTGCTGGTGGGCTTGCAGCTCTGGTTGTGCCACCCACAGAAGCAGCCCTGTAAGATGTGTCTAAGGTCTGCCATTGCAGAGCCTGTGTGCAGTCTGGTACTGTCATGCTGACTGGGCAAGAGCACCCACTTGCCAGTCCCTAAACCTTCCCTTTTCTTCATATCAGTCACCCCTATGGTACGCCCAAGGGCAGGGTGCATTGTAAGTATAAGCTAGGACAAGCCCTGATGTGTGTGGCATGTCCTAATAGTGAATTACAGCCATTTTCGTTCTTCACTATTGCAAGGCTACATGTTCTCCATAGGCCAGAATGGGCTGTTAGAGTTATTACATTTTATAATCCGAACTGTCTCAGAGAACATGGTAGAAATTCGAGTTTAGTATGCCTGATATTTTTTTTTCTTACAAAAAAAAATTTACAGAAATAAAAAAGAATAATATAATACATATTTTAGTGAAGTTGATTTTAATATTCTGAGTTTGCAAATACCACTTTTAGAAAGTAGGTATTTGCTTGTCTAACCATTCAAGCCTGCCTCTGTTAGGTTGTGTATTCCTATGTGTGGTTTTGTGAGTGACAGGGCTGGGGAATTCCAAGAGACAGGCTGAGTCCCCCAGTGGTGAATAGAGTGATCTGCATCTAGATGGGAGGGAGGAGTTGCACCTGAACCTTGAATAGGGCTGTGCCTGCCTTCCACAATGCTGGCTTCACCCCCTGGGGAGCGGCTGATGTCTCTGCCCTGCACACTGAAAGAAAAGAAGGAGTCCTGTAAACAAAGTGCTCCTGGACTGTACTTGCCTTCCACAATGCTGGCTCCACCTACTGTGGGGCGTCTGATGTGCATGCCCTGCACTGTGAAAGGAAAGGAGAAGTCTAGTAAACAGAGTGCTTCAGAACTGGTTTGGACTGGGCAAAGGCCCCTCTCCCCTCAGAGAACAAAGGATTTTAGGGTATAAATATTGGGACCCTGATCCCATGAAATTAGATCACTTTGGACTACAAGAAGAAACCTTTACTGAGGAGAGGAACCTGAAGAAACTGAGGAGAGACTATTCCCAAGCTGGAGTGCTGCTTGGGGGATTGGCCTGCAGTGGTTGCTTTACTGCCAAAGGAAGGAGATAGGAACTTTGTGTACTTTGCTTTCAACTTGTGACGGATCTCCAAGGGCTTGGAAAAGAGCTTGCCTCCTGCTGAAGTCTCAGGGACAACAGACTTCACCCCCCAGCTCCCCAGGGTTCTTGTGGAAGTGCCTGCTGCTGTTTTGGGCCTTCTGAGGAACTGGGTGTCGCAAGGAGCAGGAAGCATGACTCAACGAGAAGAAGCGTGTCGCCGTCGCTGGGCCTGCCGTCGCAACTCCGAAGGAGGCTGTCGCCACTGGAACTGTCGCGCTGCACCGCATCGGAGAGAAGTGTGCCGCAACGAAGAGGAAGCGCGTCGCCGCCACTGCTGCTGCCGTCGCAACTCCGAAGGAGGGTGTCGCCGCTGTAGTTGTCACACTGCACCGCATCAGGAGAAGAATCTCGCAATGAGGTCGCCGTCACTGTGCCTGTCGTCGAAACTGTGAAGGAGGGTGTCGCCGCTGGACCTATCGCATTGCACCGAATCAACCAAGAGCACCTCGCATCCCCGAGAAGCGCGCTGCCATCGGAGTTGCTGCCGTCGCATCTTGGATGTTGCCGCTGTAGTTGTCGCATGAGCGGAAGCTTCACGCATCGTGGGAGAAGAGCGTCACTGCTGGAGCTGTTGTCGTCGCATCAAACAGAGAGCTTCTCGCATCCCCGAGAAGCGTGCAGCATCTGGAAGATCTTCACGTCTTTATTTCTTTGGATCTGAACTTTGCCGCATTTCCCATCGCTGCGACATTGCTGTCGTGGAAGCGCAACGCAACTTAAGGTACATTGACGCAGAGTGTTGCATCTAAGAACTGAACTGAACTAAGCTTAAATCTACCATCTTAAAGTAATAATAGTGTGTATTTTTGTCGTTTATGGTCTTGTGGTAACTCTATATAAAGTCTACTTATTTTTTATATAAAACCTGTGTGGTGTCCATTTGTAGTGTTGTCATTGGGTTACAGTATGTGGTCACAACTGCTTAACTTACCACGCCTCTGAAGTAAAGCCCTTCTGCTCGTGCCAAGCTACCAAGGGGGTGAGCAGGGGTTATTTTAGGAGTGTAATCCCCTTATCCCGACTAGAGGAGAGGGTCCCTATTTGTCACAAGTACCTACCTGTGCCAACTAGAGACCCCCAAATCTAACATGATGACATTACAAAAAAGAAGGGAATGACAGACTGCTATGCGTTACCATCTTCATCTCCCCTGTCCAATAATTTTCAAAAGATGATAACAAAAGCTGAAGCATTTTACAGTTGAGTAGGCTGGATTTGAATGAACTTATGCACTCCTTTAAGAGAGCAAGGAATATCAAGGACAGATCAACGCAGTCTCATCTGCCTGCTTCCTCACTCTTCGCATGCTCCAGAAAATCTTCCCATCAACACTAGACGCACCATCTGTCAAGCCCTAGTCACTAGCAGCCTGGACTATAGCAACACACTATACGAAATTGACATTAACCACCTGCAGAGACTGCAAAGCACACAGAATTCTGTGGCCAGACTCATCCTAGACATCCCCAAACTAAATCACGTCACCCTCACCTCAAGAAACTCCATTGGCTTCACATACAGAACAGATGTAAATTCAAGATACTGATCCACACCTACAAAGTCCTGCTCAACCAAGGACCAGCCTACATCAACCACCACCTCCACCAACCCTCCAGGCACCAGCGCTCTGCCTGCCTCTCCCTCGCGGACACCACGTCTTCTGCTGAAGCCACAATGGAGGACCCTGTCCTCCTACATCATGGCTAAATCCCCCTTCACCTCCGGACCTCCACCTCCCTCCTAGAATTCCCGAAAGTATTCAAGACCCTGCTGTTCAACTGTACCCAACTGAAGCAGCAAAACCTCAGCGCCTGGATACCGTCGCAGGTGATTAAATGCGCTTTATAAATACAGCTTGATTGATTGATTGAACCTGAAAGAGGACAGGTAACTGGAAAGATAGCTGCAAAAATTTGTGTTAGTCATTTATGCCAAACATTGTCAAAATGTAGTAGGTCTGTCATTGTGAATTGTTGTAGAAAGTAGGTTTTGTCAGAATGTGTATTTGTGCATTTCTTCGCCCTAAATGATTGGTCACATCTTTATTCAGTGTCCATGTACTGTCAAGGTACGGCGTTAGTTATAATGATGTGAGGTGTATTTTTCTTTGCATCTATTTCAGAATTCCCAGCACAGGTACAATATCATGTATTTTGCTACTTGATAAGCAGGGGTGTCATGTTCTTTTTCTTGTGAACTAGTTGTCCTAATGAAGACCAGCTTTTACTTGTTTCCTCAGGTTTTGATAGTTCCCGTTTTTGTTCCCCGGCTTTCCTGGAGAAGACGAGTATAAATGGAAGGTCAGTAATGCAGAGTCTTAAGGGTCCTTGAATATTACCACAGAAGGTCAGTTGGCCACTGTTACTACTTCTTCTGGGTTCGATCTTGAGACTCAGTTGATAATCACTAAATCACTACATATCAATCAAATTTATATGGGCTTGGACAGGCACTTACTCAGGAAGCTACAGACTTCAGCATGATACCAGAGCATGAAAGACATGGAGAAAATGTGTACCTAGTTAGGAACAAAGACTGACTTCCTCCACCACATGACTTTGATTTGAACCATTCCACCTCGAAAAGGCCAAGGACACGATACGCCATTGGAGTGAAACACGTTTCGTCTCCAATCTTTTGTGCTTTGAATACGCTGATCAGATCAATTAAAAAGTTTCATATCATAGAACAAGCATCATTCATCATTGAATAGGCCAGACACATTTTAAGGATGACGTTCATGATAACAGGTGGTCGCTACTCATGTGTATAGTAATTCCTGGAGAAGACTGCATCTCTGAGTACATCTTCTGAACTAAATGTATCGGTGTTTATCTACTAGCAAATTTATCACCATTTTATCAGCCTACTTCATTCGTACTTCCCCCACAACTTTTTTCCAGTCACATTTTTAAATCTGTCACCACTTCTTTGGATTTACCTGCAAGATAGAGAATTACACTTGGCTGCCATAGTGAACCAGTTTTCTTCTGCTTCCTTTTAGTTGTGCAGTGTTGTCAATTCCGAATATCTCTTTTCAGCATATCCATTTGGGCACCTATAAGACATCCTTAGCATTGTTTTCTTCAAATGAGTTATCGATAGCCATAGACTATGGCCAACAATGCTGCCCTCTGGGTCTGGCATTTGCCCAGGCATTTTGATTTTAATAAAATTATGTCTATAATGTACATACGTATGCGAACTTTCAGCCAGCTCTTTTCAGCATTGGTCTGTTGGTGTGTCATTCACATTTTACTTCCGTTCACCACAGCATACTGCATGGCATCAGCCCTCTTTAGCCAATGGCTAACTTCACTAACAGTGGCCAGTGATTACTTTGAAAATGCGTGCTTTTTGAGACCAAAAATATAAGTTTGCTCTTTAACAATGTTTTTACAATTGGCGACTACCCAGCAGCTACCACAACAACAAAGGTATAAAAAAAAACACGCCAAAACAAGCATTAACAAAGCCAAATGTTGGCTGCCGACAACCCACTGATTGGCTTTGCCAGTGCTTGCTTTTGTTGAGGTGGTAAGTGTCTTTGGTTGACATATGTTGCTCTTCACTAACATTTCAGCTATGTAGCTAAAGGTAAGCTTTTCTTCAAGGTCCAAAAAGGTCAGGTTGATAAAGTTCCTCCAACACTTGGCCACTAGATTTGGATTGTGGTGTTTGGCTCCTGCCTCTTTTGATTCCGTAACTCATCGGACTTTTGCAAAGCGTTGTCCCTCACAGAAGCATAGATCACAATTGTTTCTTGTTACATTTGGAGTTTGTTAGTGCATGAATACATTGACTCCAGATTGGCCATTCAAACTTCTAAGTCTGCCGAACATATTTTTTAAGACCTTGGACCTGATGTATCAAGCCTTGTGTTTTCTGCAAGGCAATTGTATCTCCGACACACAAACTGATCCATTGCAATGCAAAGTGGACCTTCTCTGGGATTCACAAAAATCATCCTCCTGCACATTAATGAGGCAGGAATAATTTTACCAATCCTAACAAAAGGAATGTGAATGCAGTGAGGGAGGCTTGCCAATGTAAGCAAAGTTCCATCACTTTATTTGAATTTGTTAAAAACTGTCTGCATGATTCTGGTATTTTGGTTTGTGGACCATTCAGTAACCAAAAATGTGTTGGGTGGAAGTTCTCCACCAGGAAACAGAAAAGGAAGCAAGGCTTCCCTGTCTATGCCTACCACACTGGAAAACCCTCTGGGGGTTATTTACAAGCCCCTTGCGTCGCCAGTACGTCACTTATTCCCATATTAAAAACCAGCATGTAAATCAGGCTGCCCCCTCTCTTCAGCAGTTCAAGAAAGAACTCAAAACCCTCCAGCTAACCACATCCCTTTAGCCATCTTGTTGACTTCCCATCTCCAAACTATTCATAACCCCATCGAAGGCTCCCTCTTCCTGAATCCCATCCCATGGCGTGGTAGGACAAAAATGCTGGCTATATATTCATGGTTTTCAATTTTGAGAGCTGGTAAGTGAAAAAAGAATTTGTGTAATATTGTCAGAATTTATTGTAATTTTCCTAATGATCATCCTGAAACGTTTTAGACAGTTTTACAAATACTTTCTTTTTTTTTATTTTATTTTTTTATTTCAACAAGTTTTATTAGCAAATTTTCATATATACATACAGTACAGTGATAGCGTTGCCTCGCGGGCTCCATAGGGGTTACAACGGGCTTGGCGGGCTACATGGTGGGCGTATATCACTCGATCGATTGTATATGCATATTGTTGAGTCTTGTTGCACCCTTGTACAAAAATAAAGAGATGAAGAGAAGAGGGTGAAAGGAAAAAGAAGTGGAGATAGAGACAAGATGTCGCTCGGTTATGCTGTGCCAAACACAGGTGGTCGATGGTGTGATATATTTATATTTTTGTATAACGCAAACGTATTGGAGCTCTTTGCACGGGCATCAGTTTTGTTACACAAGGTCATGTTCTTTAGGCACGGGGAGGTTAAGTGATTTGCCCAGAATTACAGGATGTTGAGCGTCTCTGCCGAGACTTGAACCTGGCTCCCCATCTCCAAAGTCGGCATGTCTGTCTATTATGCCACCCCATTTCCTTATTTTATTTACTTGGCTGCTGCTTTGGATTCTTGTTACAGAAAAAAATGATTTCACTGTTTTTCCCAATATTTCTACCCACAAGTACTTAAAAATACAGTAAAAAAGCGACCAGGTGGCAATTTATATAGTAGGGCGACATATGTACACTTTAAGGCATGGCCATTGCAATGAGCGAAGTTGACTCACTCACCGGTGTCCTCTAGGGTCCACGCCACATATAAATAACCACAATACACAACACGGCAGCTGGTGATCAGAGACAGAGGGTTTACTGCACAACATGCACAATCGTTGTACAGCACAGATGAGTCACTCTGACTGTAGCCTATAAAACAAACAGTCGAACAATGATTAATCACGCCCTTTCAAGAAGCGAGCAACGTAAGCACTGCTCAGCGTGTCGCTCGTGCAGATTATGGGGACTATCTGAGAGCGAGAGTGCAAAGTACACGGCAGACAGTGCAAGGGCAGGAGTCACAAGTGATGTCAGTTTCGAGATATTGATTCGAAGAGTAGAGATGCATTCTTCGCGCCCCGTGGGCACTTCATGCCCTGCCCACTTCATGCCCTGCCCACTCTTTAAACAAAGCAAACGACTTGCTAAACAGCCGCTCCCCACTTCGCAAGCAGTAAACCAAACTCATTCATCTACTGTACACCCCAGACCCTAAAAAGACATGTGGATTAATGTTGTTCCACTGCAGTCATGCATCGTACATCAGTATTGGCGTGGCAATTGCGCCTTCGTCCCTAGTGCATGGAAAGCAGGGTGCAAGTCATAAAAGAAGAAGTGGGGGGACTCTGTCACCGGAAGTGACGTCACGACAGGAAGTGACGTCACGAAAGGTGCCGAGCTCCTCGTCCCAGAGAGGCCAAAGAGTGAAGTCCAGCTGTTTGGCAGGGGGGATGATGTCCCCCTGGTAAAATAAGTGGGAGGACGCCGTCCCCAGCGTGGTATCCCGACTCGAGCCCTGATGGAAAGCTAATAAGACGAAGGGTCTTATTTATGAAGGCCTGCGTCACTCTAACGCCACCATTCCGTCACTTTTAGTGATGCAGAGGTGTTGTAAATAAATCGCCATGTTGCGCCATATTTATGAAGTGACGCATCACGCAGAAGGCAAGCCAGAAGGATGGAAATACTAAAGATTAGTGTACCGTATGTGAGTGTTCTTAACAGTGTTTGAAGAGGTCTACTGCATGACCGTCATTTCGAGAGTGTATACCGATACGGGTCTCTGTTCACAGTTCCGCATATGAGAGAGATTTTGATGTGAAAGGAGCGTGCTGTGAACTGTTTTGGTGTGCATTTGATTAACAATATTCTTATTACTTTGTAGATTGACATTACAGTAGAGTGTTAATCCACTGAGAGGACTCACAAATGGAGTCTCTTGCGTGACCTAAAGGATAGAGCTGGTACAAAGAACGGTGGCTCATTTAGGGTAATATAAACTTCACAGTTGAGAGGAGTGTTTGTGCAGACTTTCTGCTTGAAAGGGTTATATTAGAGTAATGGGTTGTGTATCTGTTCTGTTTTTACATTTGGCAGTCCCCGGAAAAAGTTATTTAAGTCTCCAGTACTGGTGCCAGGCGACCCCGTTGCCCTGAAGAAATTCCCTTGAAATTGTTGTGCCAGTGAAACATGTCGGCGCAGTGTAAAGCAGTATGCATGATAGGCAACCGATTTTTAATTTGAATAAGTGCACAGTGAATAATAAAGTTGGTATAGAGTAAAGTGCAACTTATTTGAATTTTAGTTTCACATGGTCGCATCGTGGGATGTGATTTATTCACTTTACCTCTTTCACAGCACCAATTCTGTTTGTTTTTGGACACTATATTTATTATGTTTTCAAGGCAAGATGGCTACCAATGATGATAAAAGTGGGCACAACTGGTGAGTACCAACCAGCAAGCTCGATTGGTGGTGCGCACGTGAGGGGTCATCTTGCCTTTTCACTATTTTCTGATTGTGATGCTCAAGTTTTATGCACCTTTCACATTAATCCTCATGAACTCTGGTCAGGGGTAATAAAGTGAGGTGACTGCCATCTGTAAAATCGGTTTCTGTTTTAAAATTGAAGGCAAAAAGCGGGAGGTTACTACCTCGTAATGGAAAAGAGAGGCATATATGGGAACTAAATGTTGTGAATCCCTACCTCCGCTTATATTGTTTGGCCTTAAAGAGAGGTGCCTTGCAGACCAGGTCTTTTTGTATTTATATTGACTATTTGAGTGGAGGGCGACCTGGTTGGTTCTTTACCCTCTGTAGCTCCTTATTGTGTGCGCACTGTAGCCAAAGTGCCAACAACAGGCCCTCAGCAAAGCCATTCACTTACTCACCCCAGCCCAGCCAACTGTAGCCTCAGGGTGATGGCCTGGCAGGGGTGGGTTGAAGAAAAGCACAGAGCTGCTGCTGCTTCAGGGGAGCCTAGGTGATAATGGCCAATAGCAGGGGAGTGGGACATTGCTTCTGGGGAAGTGCGCCAGCACAGCGGGAGGTCAAGATAAAGTCTGCAGTGGACAGAACAATATTGGCCTAGCGACGCTGCTGAGAGCAACCTCATCAGAGCCTCCTTGCTCATGATGCTGCACCCCCTTACATTGGCCTGGTGGGGAAGACATTGTGGCTCTGTGGGCCGGTTGACAAAAACCGGCCCACTAGTGACCCTTAGGCACTGGCCCATCGGCCAATGCCCAACTGTACGCCTTCCCAATCCGATGCTGCCAATGATGGTGACATTTCAGTTTATTCCAGGTCCCCAAAGCTAAAGGAATGGCTGGAGAGGCAGGCATTATTTATTTATTTCTAATGTGCATTATATTCATAAACAACAGTTTGTTTTACTCAACTCTAAATTAGATGAGCAGCGCCACCATGTGACATGCTGTCATTAGTGTGGTGTTGATAATTAACTGCTTGTGCCGAGCACTGGAAACCACCGGCTCAAATTAAGCACTCCGTTTGTATGTTTTTGGGACACATTGCACTTGGAGTCACTTTGCTTGATGGGAATAGCGGAAGATGTTTGTTGGAAAGTGGAAGAGGCTTATAGTCCCTTAGAGCATTTTTGGGGTTGCATTCTAAATCCCCCTTCTCAAAATCACGATATCTTAAAAGATATGCCTCTGCTGGAGATTGAGTTTATACAGTGTGAATACTATTCAGACTGTATTTGAGTACTAATCCTTTTACAGCCTCCTGGAGGAAGCCTTGACAGCCCCTAATACAACTTCTGAGAAAAAAGTTTAAAAACTGACAGGCACCTCTCTTACAGCTTGCAGATGGCTGAAAGAGGGTTGCTTGCCTATTGAGAGGGCTAAAAGTGACGTAGAACCAAAATGTGAGACAACTGGTTTACTGCAGTACCTCTGTGAGGGCATGGTGACAGTTTTTTCCGTAATATAAGCAAAACAGCATTTTGCCATTAGATGACTCCTGTCGCCTAAGAAAAAAGCGAATTTTGAGGTCGTCCGTGTAATCCGGCATTAAATACTAGTATCACCGATGCCTTGTATTATTGAAGAGTCAGCCTAGTAGGCAAGAGTGCCAAGCAAACCAGCAGCACACTGATCAAGTGTATTATTGAAGGGGAGATTGTGCCTGACTAACTGCAAAGCAAAGCTGGAAGGGGCGTCGAAGTGTGCCTTAGGCCCTAATGCAGGTAAAGGAAATGACCCCCATATAATCTCTAGTTGGGTAGCATAAAACAACTGGGGTGCAGCGGCCCCCTGTCACCTATAGGCCCCAGTGCTACTGCTCCTGCTGCACCATTGATTATAATGCACCTGATCCTGGATGGAAGTAATATTGCCTTTGCTTAGACAGAGCACACCCACAAATGATGCTTGTAAAGAAAAGGAAAGTGTTCTTAAGAACATGCATGGCCCTCTGTGTCCACTTCTTGCTGTTTTGAGTTTGTCTCCAAGGAAATCTTTAAATGATTATACTCTCTCTGGTCAGCCTCAACTCAGCAGAGACCTGTTTCCTAAGATCTAAACCCCATACCAAAGGCTTCCTCCAACAGAAATCTTGCATTTTATGGCCGCCTTTGTTATGGTTGTAAACGTGGGCTCTTGCTTCGCCCTCTGTACTGTCAACAGCAGTAAACATATGAACATATTTCAAGGTGCCAGCTGTTGTAAACGAAGAAAGCCTCTATCTTAACAGGTTCTCCCACCCATGCACAAGGCCAAAGTCCTTGGTATGGTCTATAAAGCTTTGTGTAGGCACTCCATGTACGACAATTATGGGAAGGCATGTATAGCATCTTGTACTTTGGTACTCCTGGAACTGCTGCCGCACCCACTGAGCGCACCCATCATGAAAGCAGTGATAGGAACAGGAAGCAAATAATAATCTTAGGCCCCTGTTGTCTTTCTGCAGTTTCTACACCTTGCCCTTCCACCTTAGTCCTAGCAGTAAATAGGAGACTGTTGAAGGAATAAGTGTAGGACAAGAGGTCATTCCTGAATCTTCAAGAAGTTTTCAAAACTAGTTTGCCACTCACTTCAGTTGCTCTCCTGGAAAGTTTTGAGGTGATTCATCAAGCGGCAGGCAAGAAAAAGGGGAGTCCCAAAATGTTTTTTGCCCATGTGTTGGACAGGCCCCAGAAGGTGGCTCGCTCCCTCCCCGCATGACAGAGCCCGGACACCGGCACTCCAGAAGCCACCCCCAGAAGTAACCCGTAACCCGTCCCACATGGGACACCTGGCCCGAACATCTCCGTAACACCGGCCTGGGCCTCCACCGACACCATCGCCCGGGCCCAGCCGCCATCTTGGACCATGCACCATGAGGCCGCGTGGCCTCAACTCGACCCTAACCCTGGGCCTGGCCAGGCCCAGACAGCCCGGCACCACCATCCACCCGGGAGATGAGCGGACCACTTGGCAGGTCAGTGGGAGAGAGCAGTTTCGATGGCTCTCCCCCTCCAGGTGCCGATCGCCCCCAGCTCCCCCGGGCGCTGGCTCCACCCCCCTGCTGGGTGTCTGGACTCCCTCATCCCGGACCTCCCGACCTCCAAGTGCGAGGGTCCGGACATCAAAGGGCACCAGCCCTATAACTGGGGCAGCTCCAGAGCAGGAAGGCAGTTGTATCCTGGAGTCGAGAGACACCGTGAAGAACTCATCCTTGACGGACTGCTGGCGCTGCCGCAGCCTTCTGCAACCTTCATCCTCGTCGGGACCTGCTGGCGCTGCCGCGGACCGTTGTAACTACCACCTTCGTCGGGACCTGCTGGCGCTGCCGCGGACCGTTGCTACCTACGATCATCACGGGACCTGCTGGCGCTGCCGCGGCCCGTCCTCCTAGAACGCCGAGCTCGAGGATTGTGAGCTAACCATCTTTTCACCGCATCTACCAGATTGGTAACAAGACTGTCCCGCTACCCCCTTTCCCATCCAAGAGACTAGAATCGAGGGGACCCCTGAGTCCTGACCTCCTTGTACCATTCTACCGTACTTCAAGATTGCTTATAAAGAACGTTAAACCTTATCTTTGTGTGGTGTCCATCTGTGGGGGGGAAGTTACTTGTCTGTACGATCGCTGGAGACGGCTCTCCCCGGAGACCTCTCCCCTTGTCCTCGGCCGACCCTCCAGGTCCCGTCTAACATTGGTGGCCAGCGGCGGGATCCGAATCAAAGCGTACGTACAGAGAGTGACTCACCCCACGACTAAACCACAATGACAACTAAAGAGAGCGGATCCACCGAAAAATTCCAGATGGAGAAATTGGAAGAATACAGCCATCGTGAGTTAAAACAATTTTGCATCGAACTAGGCATTGCTACCACCGGTCTGAGCACAAAAGACGATTTCAAGCACGCCATCGAATCTTGGGCGGAAACCGGGGCCGTCAGATCCCCGGACCAAAACATCGCAGCAGCGGAGATCAACACCCCTTCTCCCGAAGAACGGAGAGCGGGTCTCTCACAGGAAGAGATCCAAGAAAGAGAAAGAAACAGACTACACAAATTAGAGATGGCACGGCTCAAGATGGACGGCGAGCTAAAACTAGCGGAACAAAAACTGAACTTAGAACACCTACGGCTCTGAGAAGAGCGGGAAGAAAAGCAAAGACAAAGAGAACTCGAGGAAAAGTGACTGGCATACGAACACGAGCGCAAGCTAGCTGAAATAGAAATGCGGAAACAAAACAAAGAACTAGGGGTGCCCGAGCAACCGCGCACCCCAAGCGCTACGGAACAAAAAGTCCACATCCCCAAGGACGTCGTCCGAGAATACTATCGGAACGACAACATACAACAGTGGTTCAAGGCCTATGAGATCGCCATGGCCTCCCACCGGATCGATCGAAGCGACTGGGGCGCCGGTCTATGGGGGAGGTTCGTCAACGAGGGCCGCGATGCCCTGCTACAGCTCCCGGACCACCAGATGACGTCCTATGACCACATGAAGGCCGCCCTCCTCACTCGATATGGACTCACACCCGAGATGTACCGCCAGAGGTTCCGCGACTGCACCCGGATCCCGGGTACAACTTGGGTGGAATATGTGAACTATTTTAGCCGAGCCTTCGAAGGGTGGATCAAAGGTAGCAGAGTCACCACCTACGAACAGCTCTTCAATCTCATTGTATGGGAGCACCTCTCCAACAACTGCTTCGTCGAGCTCAGGCAGCACCTCCTCGACAGTAAAATGACTGACCCTCGGCAGCTCGCCGCTGAAGCTGACCGATGGGAGAGCACCCGAGTGGCCCGGGGTGGACCAACCAAGCAGAACCGAAACAACCAAGGCCCTCATCGTCCCCGAGGAGGAGGAGGAGGCCAGGGCCGGGGCAGAGATGCCGCTCCGGCAGCTCCCGTCAACAACACCCCCCCCCCCGGCTGGGCGGGGGAACCCTCCGATGCGCCCAGGGTTCCGAGCCAATGTCACGTGCCATCGGTGCCAGCGGGTCGGACACTATGCCAACGACCCGAACTGCCCCAAGAACCAGACTCCCGGGCCCCGCCAGGTCGCGGCTGCTGCCCTAGGAGAAGAACAAACGTACGAAGAGCACGAAGAATATGAACAGGAACAGCCCGAGTGGGAACCTGCCGCCATGGTCCTGGCCTGCATAGGGGGAAGAGACATGGTCCCGCGGGTCCCCCTACCAGCAAACACCCGAAAATACAGCCAGTGGGTGAACATCAACGGGCGCAAGGCCGAAGCCCTACGTGACACCGGGGCCAGTGTAACAGCCGTCCGCTGTCACCTGGTGACCCCCGAACAAATCCTGCCAAACGTCCTTTGCCCGGTCCGTTCAGCTGACAATTCGGAGAGCCTATGTCAGATGGCCTGTGTCCCCTTTGAGTGGGGAGGAGTGTCCGGCATGCTGAAGGTGACTGTCCGCGATGATGCCCCCGTGGACTGCCTCCTGGGAAACGATCTCGAGAGTTCCCCGTGGGCGGCCGTTGAGAGAAGAGAACACCTGGGGATGCTGGGCCTCCCAGACTGGGCGTGCGTAACAACCCGGTCCATGGCCGCCCGTGCCGTCCCCAGACCCGAAGAGCCCGAATGGCCAGCGCCTCCTCCTCCGATCACTCCAGAGGAAGACGCCGGCCACCCTGACCCCCCAGAACAAGCCCCGGAGGAGCCCGCTCAGCTTCAGGACCTTCCAGATCTGGCTCAGTGGCGTCTAGAAGGGGGGCCCACCCAAGAACAATTTCAGCAGGAGCAAAAGACCTGTCCCTCCCTCGAGGGACTCCGACAGCAGGCCCTCGCCCAGAGTGCGGGAGACACCACAGGGGCGCACTGGATCTACTGGGACAACGACTTACTGTACAGCGAGCAAAGAATTGCAGAGTTGGGGGCCAGTCGGGTGCTGGTGGTCCCCCTCCGTTTCAGAGTCTTCCTTTTAAACTTGGCCCACGATGTCCCCCTGGCTGGGCACCTGGGGCAAGACAAAACCTAACTATTTTTTAAATTCCATTTCCTAACTATAACGTCCCAGTACCCTTTGTTTTTTTCATTGAGTATCGGGATATATGTACGTTATGTGATGAAGACTCTAAGGAGTCAAAACGCCTGTTTGTTTGCTGAGCAAATAAATAATTAATACCGCAATCCATCAACATTGTTGGAGTGGCTGTTTTCCTCCCCTGGAGATCTCTTTGGGGACGAATTGTGTGTCGTATTTATATATATATATATATATATATATATATATATATATATATATATATATATATATATATATATATATATATATATACACACATGCTGCCACGACTTCCTTCGTTTTTCAAACGAGTCAAGCACTCCAAAGGGGTAGCGTAGTAAATCTTTAATCAGCAAACAACTCCACCAAACAGACGTGTTTCGGAAATTCCTTTGTCAGTGTCAACTGTGATCACTGCACTGAAGCTATTTAAACTCATTGGCGTCACCCGAGTAACGAACTCGATGACGGTTAGAAACCTTCTCACAAAGCATCTATAATTGCGGCCATCTTAACATGGTACTTTTCATTGTGTCACAGTGCTCGCTCTCACAATAACATGATACAGTCCTTAAATGTGCAATAATCACAGTAGTCTTCCTCAACACACAATTTCATATATCAATTGCATTTATACAAAGCATTATTGTGGTTCACTGTGATTCATGACAATCAATGCCATGTATCGGCTTTTACTGGGATTTATGCGGGACAAGCTCCCGGGTCCCCAAACGAGCTGAATATTGGTATTCTGGGTCCGGCCGTCTATCGGTCCATTCCCGTGTAATTGGCAGCCGTTTATCGGCTACTGCCAATTACCCATTGGTTGATGTGGGCTTGCCCCGCAGATGCCCAGGAATCACGCTGTGTATCGGCCAATGTATAGAGCATTCTGTATTATTGCTAAAGGACTGAAAAAAGGTTATAAAGTGCATGTGTGGGTTCCTATATGCAGTGCGTAATATTTACAGTGAAGGGTCATGAGTGACAATAATCAAATCAAATATTCAAAAGTTCAGAGAAATCGATCGGACAAAAAAAAAAATCAGACAACAATCAGGAAATCCTAGGAGTCACAAGACCTGGGGAGAATGATCTACCTAGATGTACCGCAAGCTCCTCCCCACTGTTCAGCCTCCCGGGTGCCTTAGTCTGTAGGTCAATTATAATGCGCAACTCTAACCTGCGCAGTCTTGAAACCCTGTCCCCACCTCTTGGTTTTATTGGCACATGAACCACCCCGAAATACTGTAACAACTCCCTGTTGCCTTGATGATTACAGGCAAAGTGCCTGGCTACAGGATCATTTATATCCGTGTTGGCTATGGCCCATTGATGTTCTAAGATGTGTACTTTGACACTATGTATAGTTCTCCCTATGTATCGTAGCCCACAGGGACACACCAAACAGTAAACAACATGTGATGTTGAACACGTAATGAACTTATCAATGGCTTTCTGCTTTTGCAGCCCGGGAATTTTATAATTCAGGACTCTTTTGCTAGTAGCACAGGCCATGCATTTCCCACAGGGAAAGAATCCTTTCATCTCTTTTAGTGTTCCAGATTTCGGGGTAATGGGAGAGAGATGACTATGGACAAGAGTGTCCTTCAGTGACCTTGACTTGCGGAAGGTAATTAGTGGTGCTGCAGGGATATCCTTTCCTAGCACTGAATCTGTTTGAGGTATGTGCCAGTTCTTCTTTAACATACTCCTTAGGATATTAGCATCATCGGAGTATGTGGTTATCATCCGAAATTGACTTGTCTCTTGATCACAGCTCTTATCAGTGGTACTATCTTCCTTGTCCTTCAAAAGTTGTACTCTGGGAATTCTCTGTGCTTTCTTAAAAGTGCTGGTCAGAAGGCTTTGCTCATAACCCCTTGCTCGAACCTAGTTATGCAGTTGGTGGCTGCTGTTTCAAAGTCAACATTGTTAGAGCAATAACGCCTAAGACCAAGGAGTTCGTTATATGGAATACTCTTGATCAATTTGGGAGGGCGTTATGTTATGTAACGGGCAAAATTCAGTAAAATCCACCAACATTGCATTGTGTTCAATGAACTTCAGTGGCCTCTTGTTAAGAAAGTATCTCATAGCCTCAATGCCCTGCATGTGGTCAATAGATGTGTAAAGACTGGTTATGTCAAGAGTTATTAGTACAAATGTAAGTTCCCATTGAATGCTGTTTTTTTTAATGATGAAGTCTTTGGTATCTTTGACATAAGATGTCAGCTTCAGTACCATCTGGAAGAGAAAGAAATCAATGTATGTAGACATGTTCTGAGTTAATCCTCCTTTTGAGGAAACAATTGGCCTCCCTGGTGGATCAATTTGGTCTTTGTGAATTTTAGGGAGTTGATAGAAAGTGGGTACGACTGGATCATTATTTCTCAGGAAAAGGAATTCATTAGTGTCCAACAGCTGTTTATCACGCCTTTTGCTGATGAGTCTGTGATACTCAATGATACTCTCCTGGTACATTTCTTTGGTACTTTTTTCATAGTGTCTCGTATCGTTCAGTTGACGTAATGATTCACTGCAGTATTGTTCCCTTGTAAGCAGGACAATATTTCAACCTTTGTCTGAAGGCTTACATATAATTTTGTCATCCTTGCTGAGATTTAGAAGCAAGGTTTCCTCCGCCCTCGTTAAGTTCTTTTTATGTTTGACCCTCTGATTTGCATGGTTGTTACGAAACTTGATGAGATCCTGCAGTACTGCATAGAAAAGGAATCGATCGCATCGTATGGCATTTGTGGGTTGAAATGTGACGGGGGTTTGAAAGAAGTTAATGGGGCTTCTTGTTCAATACCCACTCTCCTTGTTCTTTGTCCCACATTGATGCTAAGAGTGTCGTCGTTGGTCTGTTCAGTACGCGATTCCTCCAACATTTCCAACATGCTAAGGTTCTGCACAGCAAGGATGTCAGTGTCCTTCATATGTGGTTTAGATTTCAGCCGTCTTGCTTCAGTTATCAATGGTTTTAGTTTGAAACATTTGTGCAGCTTGATCTTCTGGATGAATTTAAACAGAGCAATCCTGGTCTGCGCAAATTCCATACAGTTACATGGGCAGAATGTTAGTCCCAGACGTAGTGCGGATTCTTCCACTGTGGTCAGTACTCGATTTGTCAAGTTGCTGATGGAAAGATTGTCAGCAGCTTCTGCCATCTGGAGCCCCTCTTCTTGTGTGTTCCAGAGGCTGTTTCTCTTCCTCTTCCCCTTCCTCTTCCCCTTCATTATCATGACCCTTCACTGTAAATATTACGCACTGTTTATAGGAACCCATACATTCACTTTATAAGCTTTTTTCAGTCCTTTAGCAATAATACAGAATGTTCTATGCATTAGCCGATACACGGCGTGATTCCTGGGCATCTGCAGGGCAAGCCCACATCAACAAATGGGTAATTGGCAGTAGCCGATACACGGCTGCCAATCACACGGGAACGAGCCGATAGACGGCCGGACCCAGAATACCAGCATTCAGCTCGTTTGGGGACTCGGGAGCTTGTCCCGCATAAATCCCAGTAAAAGCCGATACATGGCATTGATTGTCATGAATCACAATGAACCACAATAATGTTTTGTATAAATGCAATTGATATATGAAATTGTGTGTTGAGGAAGAATACTGTGATTATGGCACATTTAAGGACTGTCTTCTAACTGAAGTATCATGTTATTGAGAGAGCAAGCACTATGACACAATGAAAAGTACCATGGTAAGATGGCCGCCATTATAGATACATTGTGAGAAGGTTTCTAACCGTCATCGAGTTCGTTTCTCGGGTGACGCCAATGAGCTTAAATAGCTTTCTCGCAGTGATCACAGTTGACACTGACGATGGAATTTCCGAAATGCGTCTGATTAAAGATTTACTACGCTACCCCCTTGGATTGCTTGACTCTTGAAAAACGAAGAAAGTCGTGGCAGCATGTATTGATATGTGGGGCACCACTAAGGAAAGCACCCGCCTGCGAGTGACTTGGCTTTTTGGTGCTTTTGGAGCGTTATATATATATATATATATACTCTATGCCTGCAAGGGTATTGTTTTGACTTATACTGGGTGCTCCCTTGTTATTCATCTCAGGTTGGCTTGGATGGTATTTTACCAATCCAAAGCTGTAATATTGTGCCTGGAGTGGTAAATGGCTTTTGCCATTTTCAGCTCGGCGTAGATAGCACTGTGCTAATCCTATGCTTAAAGACTTTGCTGTACAAATGGCAAAAGACTTTGTCCATTTCTATCTCGGCGTGGATAGCACTGTGCTAGTCCAATGCTTCAAAACTTTGATAGAAAAGCAGACATTTGAGGAAAGCAAATTTAGAGTGTTGCTGGTGTTGAGGGTGCTCTATGCAGGAGCTGCTTTCCACCTAAACTTGGGAGCTACCCAGAGTTCTTTCCTTCTGTTTTTGAATATATATATATATATATATATGTTTATTAGCTCCGTTAGCCCGTCACTTACAATCCTTCCTTTGTGTACAATGAGAAATATACATATATAATGAACTGCAATATTATATATTTGATACTGTGCACAGATGCTTACGATATCGGATGCTGTTACACAGACAAGTAATGTTTTTAACATGCGATTTGGTAAGGCACATTGATGTGATAATGACGTTTCTATTAGGACTGGAAGAAGCTGACACCACGCCAAGATGGCAATGATATGTACCATGGTATGTGTTTACGTGTCCTCTGCTTAGATTTATAAAATTATCACGCTATGTATTGTCAGTTTCCGGCGCACCTGATGACATTGAGAAAGGCGACTGTCGAAACGCGTCTGTTTCTGCTGACCTCACAATAAATCATATGAATTTACCCCTGCGAGTGCCTTCTCTTGATTCTAAGTGAAGGGGTAGTGGAGCTGACATTTACAAACGTGGGTACACCCCCACGACGAAAAGGCAACTGCCCGCGAGTGCAGAGGAAAAGGTGGTGGGAGCAGTCATATCCACCACTGAAATTACTTCATATTTCACCATATTAATTCACCACTAATCCTTTATGGGCTTGCTGAATAGCCTGCGTCAACAAGCGCTATATAAATACAAACCTTTTTCCTCCTCTATCCTTCTGCTATCATTCCAAATCCAAATAACTGACTAACCTATCCAACACTTAAAATGTACTTTCATTTTTCACTATACTAATTAAACACTAATCCTCTATGGGTCCCGGAGTAGCGTGCTAATCCCCGAAAAAGCGCTTCGATGCCTCGTCAGGAGTAGTAAGCGCTATATAAATGCAATTACAATACAATACAATATATATGTGTGTGTGTATTTATGTATATATATATATATATATATATATATGTATGTATATATATGTATGTGTGTGTATGTGTGTGTGTATATTTTTATATATATTATTTCTTTTTTTCACCCTCACCTATTACATTACTCATGGCATGTTAAATGATTTAAAGACATCATTGGTGAATTACTGATGACATCATACAATCATTATGACATTATCCTAAAGGGCTTGAAGTTGAAGCAATTCAACAACCTACACTTTTGACCAATTTCTTATTTTCCTTAGTGGGATTACCCTCTTAAAGACTTTCTGTCAGGCCTCGAACTAGGGGTTCCCCAAATGCACTACCATAACCACAATGCATAGCCCTGGTAGGGAGTGGTGTGCTGTCTCATACTGCTTCGGGACAGATCAGCTGATACTGCTGGGAGGTTCTTAAGCCTCCAAACACAACATGGCGGCGCTTGGCTTTCCTTTCCTGCCCTCATCTTTCTTGCTGGATTCATTTTTCCCCATGTCAAGGTCCGTCCTCTATTGGATTCAAGTCTGTCTGCACCTTGTGTCACGCCTCGAGCAGGAAGCGTCCATCTCTTCATTCCACCTGCTGGGTTCCCTGTGACACTCCGCCTTGTCCTGCCTGCGCCTTGAGTACCGCTGCGTGTTGGAAGCGCCCCTCGCTCCTGACACGGTATTGTTTATTTTTGGTTGGTCGTGGGTGCTTCACTTTTGGAGAAGCTCCACGGTGTTTATTTTCAGCATCCATGTGAAGATTGAGTTAACGGGCAGACAAGTTCTTTTTTGTTCACGTTTGGATGAAACTTTATTTGTGTCTTTTTGGACTGAAAACTAGCAGCGCGTTGGAAACGCTGCACTTCCCATATCGTTCGAGACGCAAGAACACGTTTGATCGGGTTTTCTTCCCGGCGCTGTTGCATACCAATGCGGCCCCCGGGGGAATGCAGGTCGACAGACTAGTCTTCCCCCGGGGTATTCGCGCGAGGACACGGCGGGCGGATGTGAGGTAGGGGGTTTAGGTCAGGGGTGGGAGGGGTTAGATAGGAGGTTATTTAAGGGGGACAGGAAGGGAACGACTTCCTTTCCTGTCCCCGGTGCCTCAGGGGAAAGTTAGGTTTTGCTAGGCGGAGTGTCAATTAGTCAGGCGGTGAGTCCTTTCGTGTCGGGTTCGTTGCCTTGGTGTCCCAGGGCGACGGGTAGGCTAGTTTCACGGCGCATTTAGGCGGAGTGTGATTTAGCTTAATTTTATTAATTTCGGAGCGGTTGCTCCGGGCGGCAAACGGAGGGTGCCAAACGTCACGCATCTCGCGGACGTTTCGAGCGGGTTACTGATCCTCACGCATCTCGCGGAGGGTGTTTTTGGCCGGTTTTCCCCATGGCTGTCCCTGATGCTGAGGCAGTTAGGGCTGCTTTACTGGTTCTTGGCAGGGCTGGGAGGGCAGATCTCCTCCAGCCAGGGGTGCTGGACCAGGCTTGGCTGGGCATGACACGCCAGCCCAGGGCTGCGTCGGCGGGGGTGGCAGCTGTGGTGGCTGCCTGTAAGGATGAGCCTGCTGGGTCGAGGGATGGGGAGCCCAGGAAGGGGAAGGCCAAAAAGGTTCAGGAGCCTCCAAAGGCGGGGGGTAGTAGTTTGGTTCTCCCGGCTGGGGCTACAGGGGGAGTGGTCCAGGAGGGGTGTGGGGAGGCGGAGGGCCCCGAGCTGGAGGTGGATGAGCAAGGGCAGGCCCTGCAGGCGTCTCAGGCCGGACTGTCTGGGAGTATGTGCCAGACGGCGGGGTACGGGGGGAGCAGTGCTGGCAGTGGGGGGGAGGACCCTGATGAGTGGGAGGTGGCGGCGGGGGGCGAATTTGCCCTCTTGCTGTCGGGTGAGGAGTCTGGGGGGGAGGCCAGTTTCTCGGATGTTGAGCAGCCGGTTGACCTGTCCAAGGGGCGGAAGGGGGTAGGGAAGTCCCAGGTTTCCAAGGGCAAGGGCCCCGCCAAGGTGCAGCAGCGGGGTGGGGCGGGGCACGGGGCGGGTGGTGCTGTGGCACCCTTGCCCGGGAGAGGAAGGGGGGGGCCGGGGCAGACATCCATGTTTGACCGATGGGCCCGGATGACCGAGGAGGAGAGGGCGGGGGACCAGCGGCGGGTCATTGAGGAGTATGAGAGGGAGTGGCAGCGCCTGTGTGCCGCCAGGGAGGTGAAGATGGTTGGGGTGCCCGTGGGCGATAGGGCCCAGGCATCAGGGTGTGGCAGGGCGTCGGCCGTTGGCCGTGGTAGGGGGGCCCCTGGGGCGCACGGTCAGTGGGTCTGGGTGGAGACTGCAGGGACTGCCTTGACGGATCAGAGACCTGGTTGCACCGGGGCCTCCCCGAGCGCATACGGCTCGGGGGGGGGGGGTCAAGCCAGCAGGGTCAGCTGGCAGAGGCCGGGGTGGGCCGGCGGGGCGCAAAACGGCCTCCAAACGCCGGGACGAAGATGCAGGGGGGTCCGCGGCGGCCTGCCCTCCACCGAGGGAGCGGGCACCGACCGTGTTGGAGTGTGAATTTACGCCTGGTGTGAAAGGGAAGGGTGCTAAACGAGTCGTGACTGAGGTGGTGCAGCTGGATGTCCAGGATGACTGGTTGGATTACGAGGATGAGGAGGATGAGTTGGAAGAGGGTGAGTTGTGTGAGCCTGGGCGCGTGTGCAGGGCTAAGGGGGCAGCTACCAAGGTTGGTGCTTCTCAGGAGGCACGAGATGGCGCCGGTCGGGCCACCAGCAGGATGTCGAGGCCGGCGGACGCACGGCGACAGGAGCGGGAGGCTCCTACAACGTTATCAGGTGAGGGATCCTGGTGGGACGCCTGGCTGGATGGGGGGAGCGGGGGGAGGAAGAAGCCCTGCCGGTCGGTGGGGGTGGGGGATGGGTCTGTGCGGGCTGGAGCCCAAGGTGGTGGGGAGCCGGCGAAGGCTGTTGGGGGCAAGCAGGTCGCGACGGCCGGCGCGCAGACAGACAAGGTGGAAGATCTGGAGGGGAAGGAGGAGGGTGTGAGTGGGGTGGAGAAACTGAGGAAGAAGTTGCCGTACATGGGGCTGGGTGTGCCCCTGGGGTCTCATTTGTCGGAGAAGACGAGGGCGAGGATTTGGAGGCATGAGTATGTGGATGTGTTCAAGCTCTTGCACAGGGAGGTTCAGGCGAAGGAGGGGTCTAAGGAGGAGGAATGGGAGCGGACTAGGCGGCCGAGGGTGCCGGTTACTATGGAGAATTGGACTTCTGCCTTTCTGATTTATGCGAGTATCTATTGCGAAAAACATGTGGATCGGGCTATCGCTTTGTTTAAATACATGGACGTGATACGGAAGGCGCAGATGCATTTCGGGGGCTTCGCTTGGTTGAGCTATGACGAGGAGTTCAGGGCTCGGGTCAGTGTTAACCCGGATAAGCCGTGGGGGGATGTGGATCAGGAGCTTTGGCTCCAGTGGATGTCCTTGACGCAGGCGGCGGCGTCTACTCATACGGCCAGCGGTCTTCCGGTCACGTATCGGTCTTTTCAGCAGCGTCCCGCCCAATCTGGGGCGGGTAGCCATGGTACCCCAAGTGGTCATGGGGGCTGTGAGAAGTTGGCCCGATATGCAACGTTCGCTATTCTAGCGACCGCTATGTATCGTTCCAACGACCCTTATGGTGTTTGGTTGTAAGTCAACCTATAGACCAGCTATCCTAGTAGCGTGGATACGAGCAGTCTAAGGCTAAAGACTCGAGAGGGCGCGTTAAGCCAGCTGTTTACCACACATGTACCCCTTGAACACCCAGTGAAAGGACACCACACAAGTGTTATGAAAATAAACAGTATATTTATTAAGAATCACAACAGCCCTGTACTCTTTATGAGGACAGGGTACTAAGCACAAACCAAATCTCTTTAGCAAATACTTCAAGTGCACAATTAAAACAAGTGTCCGAGGACACGCAAAGGTTAAGGTCTCGGGCGGACCCGATAAGGCAAGTCGGAAGCGAGGGACTCGGGACCCTAGAGTAAGGGGGCTATGCAGGCACCGAAATGCCGAGTTACCTAGCCACGAGGGCTGCGGCTGCACAAGTCTTACAGGCGTCGGGGTCTTCGCTGACGAGCCAGGAGCCGGAAGAAAGGAGTTGCTGGCCGGCGACCAGTGCTGAATAGTTCGTAGAGATCCAAGCCTGGATCGGAGATTGATGAAACCTGAAAGCAGAGGGGACCAAGTTCGTACTACTAGCCAGTAGTCAGAGGGTACCAGGAAGGCACCGGTTGGCCGTCACCTCGACCAGGTGAGTGGGCGACGCTAGGCTCTGCAGTCTCACGGACCAGGAGGCGTTGTCGGCGACCACGGTGGAGGTGCGAGCTGTCCCACGAAGGATGATGCTGTCGGCGTCGCTGGGCCCAGGATGGGGCAACAAGCCTTGGCAGATCTCAGGGCCACGTGGTGGGCCTAAGATGGCGTCTTGAGTGGACCAGGAGGGTCCGGGGTGCTTCTCGCAAAGATGGAAGCAAGGGCCAGTCTGGAGCAACCAGACCAGCAGTGATGATTCTCGGAGGTCGTCACAGAAGGGCACAAGCCAGCGGCTAGTGACCAGACAACAGGCTGAGCAGCGAGCAGAAGGGCCCCACGCAGATCGTGGAGATGCTGGGAGACTGCACTTCGGTGCTGGAGCGGCTCAGGGTCGGGGCTTCTCGGACCCCAGAGCACTCACCAGAGAGTTACCTCGATGGTCGTGCTGGTTTTTAAGAGCGTGCAGGTTCTGATGATGGCCGGTCCCTCGAGGTCTCGTCGCACCCACAGATCACAGCTGAGCTGATGACGTGGGTAGAGGTCAGAGGTGCCAGGGAAGCCGGTTCTCGTCGAGCTGGGCCGTCGGATTCCTTGAGGAAGGACTTACAGCAAACCGCAGAGTTCTTAGTTGGTGCCCGCTGATGCAGGGTGACTACTCCTTAGTCACAAGGGAGAAATCTTGAGAAGAGTCTTGAATGTCCTTTCGTAGAAAGTAGTTCTTGAATCAAAGATGATCTAATTTGGAAGGGTCCCCGCGCCGGTCTTTATCCTAAAGAAAGGGGTGGGTACATGACTAGGTCCTGCCCTAAGGGTGGGACCAGGAAGGGGGGTAGTTACACCCCTCTCCCCTGCCGGGCTTTCCCCAGGCCAGGGCTGTCGCCCCTGGAACTGGTTCTAACCGGCAGATGCGTAGTGAGCACCGGGGTGCCACTCCGCAGTCACCTTCTCGCCAAAGCCCTACCTACCCAGAATACACAAACCCTGTCTGGGACGGTGCGAACACCGCCCTCGACAGGAAACCCTTTGTCCAAGTGCTCCTCGCTGGAAGGACTCCCAGCAGCAGGAGGTCAGACTCGTGTCTGTGGTGGCAGCATCCATTTTGTGGAGCTGAGGCTTCAGTTAACTTTAACCGGGGTTCACAGTTACGTACATGTCGTGTCCCTCTAGAAGGGTGGGATGCTAACCTCATCGCCAGAATTGGTGAGAGGGGAGCACCCCGATTCGTATGACACCTTACTCGACATGCCTTGATAGCGCGACACCGGAGTTACCGATATGGTACGCGTTATCATGGAACAGCTATTGGGTCTTGATTCCGCAAGCTGCAACCGGGCTCGGCTCGGGCCTGAACCTAGCTCACACGAGCCCACGCACTCTGCCTTCAGGATTGTTAAGGCCTGCCATAGGAGTGACTGATAGGAACTCGGGTGTCCATTGTATGGTTAGATATAGAGCTACTATACCTAAAGCAAAGTGTGATTACACGACTTTGCCCCAGCTGTCATGCAGCCAGTTGTGTCAAATTTAGGAGGCCAGCCAGGGGTGGCATAATACATGCTGCAGCCCCTGGCGGCCCTGGGTACACCTATGCCCTGCGTTACGGGGTCTGATAAGGTGGCCCAGTACCAATTGGTAAATGCACCTAGGGTACATATCGTAATTTAGAAAGAGAACAGCCAGGCTGTGGGTCTGATTAGCAGGCCCACAGCCAGAGAAAGTCGTAAACCAGTGAAACAAAAGCAAAAAATCTGGGTGATCATAGGATTGCAGACCCTACTCTCCTACATGACCCCCCCCCAAACGTCGGAACAATAAGCTAACCTTGACCAGGTGAGTCTTCTTGTTCTAAGTGGAAATATCTGGAGAGCCCATCGGCATTGCCATGATCAGTACCAGGTCTATGTTCCACTGTAAAGTCCATCCCCTGTAGGGAAATGGACCACCTAAGCAGTTTGGGGTTTTCACCCTTCATCTGATTTAGCCACAAGAGGGGCTTATGGTCGGTCTGAATCTTGAAGTGAGTGCCAAACAAGTATGGCCTCAGCTTCTTCAGGGCCCAAACCACAGCAAAGGCCTCCCTCTCAATAGCTGACCAATTCTTCTCTCTAGGGGTCAGCCTTCTGCTTATAAAAGCAATGGGCTGGTCTTGACCATCAAAATTCAGTTGAGAAAGAACAGCTCCCACACCCAACTCAGAAGCATCTGTTTGGACAATGAATGGTTTGGAGTAGTCCGGACTCTTGAGGATAGGCGCCGTGCACATGGCCTGCTTTAGGTCATCGAATGCTTTTTGACAGCTCGCTGTCCACTGAACTTTTTTTTGGCATTTTCTTACTTGTCAGCTCGTTTAATGGTGTCACAATTGAACCATAGTTCCTGACAAACTTCCTATAGTAACCAGTCATGCCCAAGAAAGCTCGAACCTGAGTCTGGGTGGTTGGAGGAGCCCAGTCCCTGATTGACTGTATCTTGCTCTCCAGTGGCTGAACCTGACCTCCACCTACAAGGTGGCCCAGGTATACAACCTGTGTCTGCCCTATCTGGCACTTGGTGGCCTTGATAGTGAGACCTGCTGCTTGCAGTGCCTCTAACGTCTTCCGCAGGTGGACCAGGTGATCCTCCCAGGTGGAGCTAAAGACAGCAATATCGTCAAGATACGCCGCACAGAAGTCATCCAGCCCAGTAAGGACTTGATTCACCAACCGTTGGAAGGTGGCAGGTGCATTTTTCAGACCAAAGGGCATCACCACGAACTGATAATGCCCACCAGGGGTTGAAAATGCGGTTTTAGGCTTGGCGTCCTCAGCTAACCTGATTTGCCAATACCCAGCTGTCAGGTCAAACGTACTTAAGTAGTTGGCCGAAGCCAATCTATCGATAAGCTCGTCTGCCCTTGGTATTGGGTGGGCGTCAGTCTTAGTGACTGCATTGAGACCCCTGTAGTCTACGCAAAACCTCATCTCTCTCTTACCACCCTGGGTGTGAGGTTTCGGCACTAGAACTACGGGACTAGCCCAAGGGCTATCCGAGGGTTCAATGACTCCCAGCTCCAACATTTTCTGCACTTCACTCTTGATGCAGTCTCTAACGTGATCAGGCTGCCTGTAGATTTTACTCTTGACGGGCAAGCTGTCACCAGTGTCAACCTCATGGGTGCACCAATCGGTCTGACCGGGTGTTAGAGAAAACATATGTCTGAACGACTGAAGAACCTGTTTACAGTCGCTCCGTTGATGTTCGGAGAGGCTGCCACAAAAGACAACACCATCTACCGAGCCATCGTCAGGATTCTGAGTGAGCAGGTCGGGGAGAGGGTCACTCTCCTCTTCCTGTCCCTCATCTAGGGCCATGAGCAAACTCATGTCCTTCCTGTCGACATATGCTTTTAGCCTGTTGACATGAAGCACCCTGTGGGGGCTCCGGGGAGTTCCCAGGTCGACCAGGTAGGTGACCTCTCCCTTTTTCTCCAGGATGGTGTAGGGCCCGGACCATTTGTCCTTGAGTGCTGCTGGGGCCACTGGCTCCAACACCCACACCTTCTGTCCGGGCTGGTAAACAGTCAAGACAGCCTTTTGGTCATGCCAAGCTTTTTGGAGTTCTTGGCTGGCCTTAAGGTTTTCAGATGCCCTTTCCATGTATTCAGCCATCCGCGAGCGGAGGCCGAGCACATAGTCCACTATGTTGGCTGCAGGCTTTTTGAGAGGTCTCTCCCATCCTTCCTTCACCAAACACAGGGGTCCCCTTACAGGATGCCCGTACAAAAGTTCAAAAGGGCTGTAGCCAACCCCCTTCTGCGGGACTTCTCTGTAGGCGAACAAGAGGCAGGGGATCAGGACGTCCCATCTACGCCGAAGCTTTTCCGGTAGTCCATGAATCATCCCTTTTAGGGTCCTGTTGAATCTCTCAACAAGCCCATTGCATTGTGGATGATAGGGTGTAGTGAACTTGTAGTTAACACCACATTCCTTCCACATAGCAGTTAAGTAGCTCGACATAAAGTTTGCACCTCTGTCGGAGACGACCTCCTTAGGGAAGCCCACTCTGGAGAACACTCCAACTAGGGCTCTTGCCACAACAGGTGCTGTAGTGGTCCTAAGGGGAATAGCTTCAGGATACCTGGTGGCATGATCCACTACCACCAGTATAAACTTGTGCCCTGATGCTGTAGGTGGTTCCATGGGACCGACGATGTCGATCCCCACCCGTTCAAAGGGCACCCCCACCACAGGCATTGGTATAAGGGGGGCCTTTGTCGTGCCACCTGACTTACCACTGGCTTGGCAAGTGACACAGGAGCGGCAAAACTCCTTGGTATCTTCGTTCATGTGAGGCCAGTGAAAGTGTGAGACAAGCCTGTCCCACGTTTTCGTCTGGCCTAAGTGACCTGCTAAGGGAATCTCGTGGGCCAAGGTAAGTAGGAAACCACGCTGAGACAAGGGTACGACCAGCCTCCTGGTCATGCCAGGCTTGGGGTCTCTTGATTCAGTGTACAGGAGTCCATCTTCCCAGTATACCTTGTGGGTACCTGTGGCGTTCCCAGCAGCCTCAGCAGCAGCCTGCTGTCTGAGGGGTTCAAGAGAAGGGCAGTCTAACTGGTCCTTCCCCAGGTCTTCCCTTGAGGGTCCCCCCGAACCCAAGAATTCAACTTGATCAAGTTCGACTTCCCTAGGCTCAGTTTCCCTCAATTCCTGTAGGTCAGCCTCCTCTGAGACTTGATCCTCGACCTGGGGCAAGGGGGAAGGCGCAGCCTTAACCCTACTGCTCTTTTTCTTGGGAGGTGTCTGGTCCGTTGTTCCAGGATCCAGCACCTGTTCAGTGGGGCATTTCCTGACCTGTGACCTAGTCACAGCGAACACATGTGCTGGCAACCCTAACATTTCCATGTGAGTCCGGTGCTCCACTTCTGACCATTGTGACGACTCCAAATCATTGCCCAACAAACAATCCACTGGGAGGTCTGGACTAACTACAACCTTCTTTTGGCCAGTTACCCCTCCCCAGGAGAAAGCTACAATTGCCATACTGTGATTGGTAGTGACATTGCTTGCATTGGTCACCAGGAATTCTGTACCTGGCATGATCTGTCCAGGGTCCACAAAGTTAGGCGTCACCATGGTGACGCTGGCACAAGTGTCCCTATAGGCCTGAGCCATCTTTCCATTTATGAAAGGCGTCTGTCTGTATTTGCCCAAAGTATTGGGGCTTACGTCAGGGGATACGTCCGCGTCCCCTGTACTGACAAGGACAGCCTGAGTGAGTGTGCCAACTAAGTTGTCACGCCCCTCAGAACCCAGGGTTAACCCTACTAAACCCTTGGGAGGCGCACTACCACTGCTGACTGTACTAGGGGGCACAGGTGCCTTAGGGGCTGCAGTGGCAGGAGTCTGCCCTCCTCCTTTCTTGGTGCACTCACTAAACCAGTGAGATTTACTTTTACAGTACTGGCACCATCTTTTGGAGTGGCCTTCTTTCTTCTTTTGGGGAGCCTGACCCCCACCCTCTTTGGGTTGTTGGGGACCTGTCGAAGACTTCTGGTCATTTTGTTCCCCTTTAGAATCTTTACCCTTCTGGTCTGCTTTCTTCTGACCACCTTGATTCTGGCCCTGGTTCTGTTTAACTCTTGTACGAACCCATCTGTCTGCCTTCTTTCCCAATTCTTGGGGAGAGGTCAGATCCGAGTCGACAAGATGCTGATGCAACAACTGGTTCTGACAATTGTTTAAAATTTGTTCTCTCATCATCAAATTATACAATCCTTGATAATCAGTAACCTTACTGCCCAGCAACCAGCCCTCAAAAGCCTTAGTGGCACAATCGACAAAATCAGACCAATCTTGAGACTGCGTTTTCTGGGTATCCCTGAACAGCACCCTGTACTGCTCAGTGGTTAGGCCGAACCCTTCAACGAGTGTATTTTTCAAGATTTGGTAATTGTTAGCATCCTCCACCCTTGTGGTGAGGAGCTTGTCTCTTCCTTTACCTTCAAAGGAGAGCCACAAGATAGCTGCCCACTGACTCTGGGGAACACCCTGCACAGTGCAGGCCCTCTCCAAAGCAGTAATCCATTTGTGGATGTCGTCCCCTTGTTTAAAGGGGGGCACTATCTTACCAAGGTGTTTCGTATCGAAACTCTTTTCCCTATTACTAGGTACATTGCTGCCACCAGTGGGGACTGCCCCACTTAACTGTTGCTCTCTAGCAAAGGCAAGCCTCTCTTTGGCCAGGGCAAGTTCTTCCCTTTCGATCCTCAGATTAGCTGCCCTTTCCTTAGCTTCGTACACTCTCCTCTGAGGGGACGTCATCCCTCTTTGAGAAGAGTTGTGAGAGCCATTGGTTTGAAGGGATCTGCCAGAGTCTCTTGACAGAGATCGGGCTCGTCCATTCCCAATGTTAAGCTGACCTGATAGTGGCCCCAGGGGTCCCCCAGTACCGCTATCATGTTTGCTTAAGTTGGACCTGCTTAGTCTGACGACTTCTACCTGTCCCTTATCTGCCTCATCCCCAGAGAGATCCTCATCCTCATCCTCCTCCACATCTTCGTTCCCAGTTGCGAGGTGGATGAGGTCAGGATCGTCTCGGGTTCCCTCGAGGGGAGGCATGTCTCCTTCTGGATTAGAAGAGCTACGAAGTTTCTCAGCTCTTCTGGCATCATAAGTCTCCAAGAGACCAATCAGAAAGGACGTTGTGGGGTTAGACCCCTGCTGAATCTTCCTGGAGTGACACAGTCGTCTTAACTCCTTGAAGCTCAGCACAGTATATCCTGAAGGGATGACCTGTGGAGGGTCAACTGACACAAGGGGAGACCCAGAGTTTCCTCCTTTGTCCGACATACTGCTTCTAGTGTGGTGTAAGTGATGCACCTACCTACACTACGTGTTTACCTACTGTACCCTTGCTAAGAGTTGTAGCCAAGGTGTGCTAAGCCTTGAGGAGCTACAACAGCTGGTTCAGTAGAACTCAGAGTATTCTAAGCTTTTAGTTATATGTACTAACAGTACTTGTGCGATCTTTCAACAAGATATTCTTAGGATACGTGTGGCAAAACAACAGCAAGCTCAAATCCCAACCGCTGCTCACCAATGTGAGAAGTTGGCCCGATATGCAACGTTCGCTATTCTAGCGACCGCTATGTATCGTTCCAACGACCCTTATGGTGTTTGGTTGTAAGTCAACCTATAGACCAGCTATCCTAGTAGCGTGGATACGAGCAGTCTAAGGCTAAAGACTCGAGAGGGCGCGTTAAGCCAGCTGTTTACCACACATGTACCCCTTGAACACCCAGTGAAAGGACACCACACAAGTGTTATGAAAATAAACAGTATATTTATTAAGAATCACAACAGCCCTGTACTCTTTATGAGGACAGGGTACTAAGCACAAACCAAATCTCTTTAGCAAATACTTCAAGTGCACAATTAAAACAAGTGTCCGAGGACACGGAAAGGTTAAGGTCTCGGGCGGACCCGATAAGGCAAGTCGGAAGCGAGGGACTCGGGACCCTAGAGTAAGGGGGCTATGCAGGCACCGAAATGCCGAGTTACCTAGCCACGAGGGCTGCGGCTGCACAAGTCTTACAGGCGTCGGGGTCTTCGCTGACGAGCCAGGAGCCGGAAGAAAGGAGTTGCTGGCCGGCGACCAGTGCTGAATAGTTCGTAGAGATCCAAGCCTGGATCGGAGATTGATGAAACCTGAAAGCAGAGGGGACCAAGTTCGTACTACTAGCCAGTAGTCAGAGGGTACCAGGAAGGCACCGGTTGGCCGTCACCTCGACCAGGTGAGTGGGCGACGCTAGGCTCTGCAGTCTCACGGACCAGGAGGCGTTGTCGGCGACCACGGTGGAGGTGCGAGCTGTCCCACGAAGGATGATGCTGTCGGCGTCGCTGGGCCCAGGATGGGGCAACAAGCCTTGGCAGATCTCAGGGCCACGTGGTGGGCCTAAGATGGCGTCTTGAGTGGACCAGGAGGGTCCGGGGTGCTTCTCGCAAAGATGGAAGCAAGGGCCAGTCTGGAGCAACCAGACCAGCAGTGATGATTCTCGGAGGTCGTCACAGAAGGGCACAAGCCAGCGGCTAGTGACCAGACAACAGGCTGAGCAGCGAGCAGAAGGGCCCCACGCAGATCGTGGAGATGCTGGGAGACTGCACTTCGGTGCTGGAGCGGCTCAGGGTCGGGGCTTCTCGGACCCCAGAGCACTCACCAGAGAGTTACCTCGATGGTCGTGCTGGTTTTTAAGAGCGTGCAGGTTCTGATGATGGCCGGTCCCTCGAGGTCTCGTCGCACCCACAGATCACAGCTGAGCTGATGACGTGGGTAGAGGTCAGAGGTGCCAGGGAAGCCGGTTCTCGTCGAGCTGGGCCGTCGGATTCCTTGAGGAAGGACTTACAGCAAACCGCAGAGTTCTTAGTTGGTGCCCGCTGATGCAGGGTGACTACTCCTTAGTCACAAGGGAGAAATCTTGAGAAGAGTCTTGAATGTCCTTTCGTAGAAAGTAGTTCTTGAATCAAAGATGATCTAATTTGGAAGGGTCCCCGCGCCGGTCTTTATCCTAAAGAAAGGGGTGGGTACATGACTAGGTCCTGCCCTAAGGGTGGGACCAGGAAGGGGGGTAGTTACACCCCTCTCCCCTGCCGGGCTTTCCCCAGGCCAGGGCTGTCGCCCCTGGAACTGGTTCTAACCGGCAGATGCGTAGTGAGCACCGGGGTGCCACTCCGCAGTCACCTTCTCGCCAAAGCCCTACCTACCCAGAATACACAAACCCTGTCTGGGACGGTGCGAACACCGCCCTCGACAGGAAACCCTTTGTCCAAGTGCTCCTCGCTGGAAGGACTCCCAGCAGCAGGAGGTCAGACTCGTGTCTGTGGTGGCAGCATCCATTTTGTGGAGCTGAGGCTTCAGTTAACTTTAACCGGGGTTCACAGTTACGTACATGTCGTGTCCCTCTAGAAGGGTGGGATGCTAACCTCATCGCCAGAATTGGTGAGAGGGGAGCACCCCGATTCGTATGACACCTTACTCGACATGCCTTGATAGCGCGACACCGGAGTTACCGATATGGTACGCGTTATCATGGAACAGCTATTGGGTCTTGATTCCGCAAGCTGCAACCGGGCTCGGCTCGGGCCTGAACCTAGCTCACACGAGCGCACGCACTCTGCCTTCAGGATTGTTAAGGCCTGCCATAGGAGTGACTGATAGGAACTCGGGTGTCCATTGTATGGTTAGATATAGAGCTACTATACCTAAAGCAAAGTGTGATTACACGACTTTGCCCCAGCTGTCATGCAGCCAGTTGTGTCAAATTTAGGAGGCCAGCCAGGGGTGGCATAATACATGCTGCAGCCCCTGGCGGCCCTGGGTACACCTATGCCCTGCGTTACGGGGTCTGATAAGGTGGCCCAGTACCAATTGGTAAATGCACCTAGGGTACATATCGTAATTTAGAAAGAGAACAGCCAGGCTGTGGGTCTGATTAGCAGGCCCACAGCCAGAGAAAGTCGTAAACCAGTGAAACAAAAGCAAAAAATCTGGGTGATCATAGGATTGCAGACCCTACTCTCCTACAGGGGCCAGCCCGTGTGGTCCGGTTCAGCGGGTCAGCAATACAAGCCGGTCGCTTCGGGAGCATGCTGGGGGTTTAACAGAGGTTTCTGCAACCGCCCCTCCTGTAAATTCAAGCATGAGTGTTCTAAGTGTGGGGGACGCCACCCGGTCACGCAGTGCCTCACCCTGGCTTCGCCGTCAGAACAGTGGAAATTTGCCAAGGGTAGGGGGCAGCCTGGGCCGAAGGGCCCGTACTCCGGTTAAGGTGGAGGCCATGGGTCCATGGCTCTCCCGGTACCCTGACAAGGAGGCAGCGTTGCGATTGTACTGGGGGTTTGTGGAAGGATTTCGGATTGGCTATCAGGGGCCCAGGGAGAGGCATTGGGCTGAGAACTTGCGGTCTGCTAAAGAGCTGCCGGGGGTAGTGGCGTGTAAATTGGAGAAGGAGGTGTCGGAGGGCAGGATTGCGGGTCCATTCTCGGAGTGGCCCTTGGCGGATCTCATCGTGTCACCGTTGGGGGTGGTGCCCAAGAAGGAGCAAGGGGAGTATCGGTTGATCCATCACTTGTCCTGGCCGGAAGGCGGGTCGGTGAATGATTTCATTGCTGAAGAGGACTCGAGGGTGTTGTACGCTTCGGTGGATGATGCTATTGGGTTGGTGCGGTCGTGTGGGAGGGGGGCGGAGATGGCCAAGTGTGACATCAAGTCGGCCTTTCGGCTTCTTCCCATTCATCCGGCTGATTTCTCTCTCCTGGGTATGCAGTTTGATGGGGCCATTTTTGTGGACATGGTGCTGCCAATGGGCTGTGCGATTTCCTGCGCGCTTTTCGAGACTTTCAGCTCTTTTTTGCAGTGGGCCTTTGTGGACCGCAGTGGGCACCGGCTGGTGTCCCACTATCTGGATGATTTTCTGTTTGTGGGTTCTGGACGATCGGGTGAATGTGGTCAGGCTCTGCGGCAGTTTCAGTTGTTGGCTGAGGATTTTGGGGTGCCTTTGGCGCCGGAGAAGACTGAAGGGCCCAGTTGTTGTCTGACGTTCCTCGGAATTGAATTGGATTCGGTGGCCTGGCGGGCGCACTTGCCGGTGGCGAAGGTGGCTGAGATGCAGGAAGCTTTGAGGAGTGCGATTGCGGTGCAGAAGCTGGATTTGAGATCTGTGCAGCGCTTGCTGGGTTTGTTGAACTTTGCCTGTAGAGTGGTGAGGGCGGGGAGGACTTTCTGTAGGCGGCTCGGCATGGCCATGTCGGGCGTGGCCCTCCCACATCACAGGGTCAGGATCACGCTGGGGGTCCGGTCGGACTTGCGGGTGTGGCTGGTCTTTCTCGAAGAGTTCAATGGCGTGTCGCTGGATTTTGTGCGGGACAGGATGGTGTGGCAGGTTCAGCTCTACTCGGATGCAGCGGGGGCGGCTGGCTTCGGAATTTTCTGGGACGGTCGCTGGTGCGCAGAAAGGTGGCCGGACCATTGGCTGCGTCAGGGTCGGAGCATTGCTTTCTTGGAGTTCTTTCCCTTGTTGGTGGCGTTGCTGGTGTGGGGCCCGGAGTTCAAGAACAGGTCTGTGTTGTTTCACGTGGACAATATGACGGTGGTGGACTTGGTCAACAATCAGAAAGCGAGGGATCTGAGGGTGCTGCGCTTGCTGCGAAGTTTCATGCTGCTATGTCTGCGTTACAATGTGCTGTTTCGCGCGCGACATGTGCCTGGCGCGAGTAACGAAATTGCGGATGCGTTATCTCGTTCGCAGTGGCTGCGGTTCAGGGAGTTGGCGCCGGGAGCGGAGGCTTGCAAGACCAAGGTGCCGGAGGGTATCTGGGCGTGGGGGGAGTGAGGGTGGTGGGCTTGGTGGAACGGTCGCTGGCGGAGTCTACCAGGCGGGCGTACAGGTTGGCTTGGTCTGAGTTTGGGAAGTTTGTGGGTCTGGAAGAGGGGGTGATGGGTTTGCCGAAGGATGAGTGCGAAAGGCGGGTTGTGCGCTTTGTGCTGGACTGCATGGACAAGGGACTGTCACAGACAACGATTGCTGGCAAGTTGGCGGGTGTGTCTTTTTACTGCATGTTGTACTTGGGTTTTGATCCGGCTAGTTCGGATCTGCTGAGCCGTATGTTGAAGGGTTGGGGGCGGGTGCGGGCTGAGTTGGGGGGCGGGGAGTTGCCCAGGGAGGCGGTCACGTTTGACCTGTTGAAGTTGATTTTGCAGGAATTGTTTTTTTGTTGCTATGACGGGGGGGAGGTGGCGCTTTTTCGCCTATGCATGATCTGGATGTTTTTTGGAGCATTTCGGGTGTCTGAGCTGCTGGGGGCGCGGGGGGCTCCGGGTAGGCTGTTTGCTGATGTGCGGGTAGACGGGCTTCGTCTGGGCATTTGGTTGGGGCGGTCCAAGACTGACCAGCTGGGTCGGGGTAGATGGGTGTGGTTGTCGGTGAGTGGGTGTGCAGGTGTGTGTCCGGTGAGGGAATGGCTGTGTTTGCGGCAGAAAGTGCAGCGGACAGAGGGGGAGATCTTTGTGCATGGGTCACAGAAGCGTTTGACGTCGAGTCAGTTGTTGGCTGTGCTACGGAAGGCTTTGCGGAGGCTGGGTAGGGACCCGGCTCGGTTTGGCACGCATTCCTTTCGAATTGGGGCGGCTACGGCGGCGGCGGGTTTGGGTTGGTCATGGGAGGAGATCAGGAGGATCGGTCGCTGGAGGTCGCGGTGCTGCGAGCGCTACGTGCGCAAGTGAGGGCGGGAGCGCAACGCTTGGACGGCGACGCTGCTTGGCGTAGTTTCTTGTCTGCCTTGGTACTAATATCTTTTTCTTCGTAGGTTGCGTTCGGGGGCCAGGGGCCAAGACGGTCACTTGGATCGTGGGACACTCGTTTGTGCATTGGGCTTCGAAGTATGCTGCCAGGCAGGTGTACGGTCGTAGCCTGGGCCTGCGGAGCAGCCATCATGAAGTGCATTGGTGGGGTAAGAGTGGAATGAGATGGGGTGAACTGTTACCATGGCTGACAAAGAAAGTGTCGCAGCTGGGCTGCCCGGATTTGATCATCATTCACCTGGGGGAAAATGATTTAGTGAAACAATCGGGGGTGTCACTGACGTACTTGATGCAGAGGGACTTGGAGGTAATGAGGAACAATCTGGCTGGCGCCTGCATTGTTTGGACTGAGTTTGTGCCACGGAGGATTTGGAGGGGTGCTCTTAAGCCGGCGGCTGTGGAAAGGGCCCGCAGGAAACTGAATCGGGCCATGAGACTCTTTTGCGCAGATCGGGGGATTAAAGTGCTGGCTCATGACGGGCTCCAGCTGGAACAACCTCTTCTTTTCAGGGACGACGGCGTGCACCTTTCTCACATGGGAAATGCATTCTACCTCATGGAGCTGCGGGACTTGATTAGTTGTCTGTGGAACGAGTCAATTTGGTGTGGGAGAGTCTGAGTTCGAAAGGTGCACGCTTGGTGGGGCAGGTAACCGCCCTCCGGGGGTTCCCTGGGTGGCGGGAACCGGGAGGGGTGGGGAGTCCATGACGGGCAGAATCACCCTTACAGGGAGGGGGTTACAGGCGCAGGATGGGAGAGAGTGGTAGACGGGAGTGCGATGGACAGAAAGGACCGAGGAGTCGGGAAGTGGAAAGGGGGAAGTGAATGGGATGCAAAGAGGTTGTGGTGTGATTTGGGAATGGATGGTAGAGCACGTGAGTGAATGACGGCTGAAAGGCAGAATGTTGGGGGGATTGTTAAAGTTGATAAGTTGATAAGTTGATAATGTTATGTTTTGATAATCTGTCATGCCTGTCCTAATAAATGGCCTTTTACGCAAAACTGATGCGTGGAGTGGTTCATTGCGCGAAGTCCGTATGCTTCTGTGACCCGACCTCGTGTTCCTTCCGGATACGGGCACGAGTATTCTTTCTTTTGGATTAGTTTGGGGACATTCCAAACACGCGATCCTGATCATTTGTTTTGTAAACGGCTCTTGCTCCGGGTCTTGAACTCTGACCCCTCACTTGGGAACCACAGCCTGGTTGGTGGTGTATTTTCGAGCTGGACATTTACTGGTTGGTGGTGAAGAAAACCTTGAGCCTTTTTTTTCTGTATTTAAATTACAAGAGACCAATACGCTCCTATTGACACCCTACATTGAAATCCTTCCTCAGTAAGGTCACAGTTAAGTGTGGGACAGCACACACGTAAAGTCTTATGTATTAAGAACGTTTAGATTGCGCGTACACTGTATAAAGCGATATTATTTCTGTTCTGCTTCTTTTCTCCACTGCAGCTATTGTCCGCCCTTCCAGTCTGAAACACCCCTCCAGCTGATTGACCGCAGAACTTGGTCTCTTCATTTTCTGGGGTTGCTTCTCATCCCTGACGTGTTCCTTGGTGACACAGTGAGGGAGGCACCTTCTGGAAAAGTTAAGATATTGGCTTCGCTCCCGGGGTTATTGGATTACTGCCTGGAATCTCTTGTGAGCCAGACACTTTCACATTTTAAGTCCAGAGTTTTACCAGTAAATATTTGCCACTGAAAAAATCCCTTCTGCCACACAATATGGCCAACCCTGTGTAGTTTAGTTAAATGCACTACCCATTTTCCTTAGATGGGGACAATTGCATACTACATGAGAGCCGTGCTTACAACACCAGTGTGAGATAAACCACCTCAAAACGGGACACCCCTACAGTCTACATTATTCAACAATCTACAGTGCCTCAAAATGTTCAGCAATGTTTCAGAAATAGACATCCACACCTTATAAAAGTCCTCACTACATAGAAGTTTTCTTTCGCACTGTATTGCAACTACTTACCATGGGCATGTTCCTAGATATCCACTTGTGGATAATCTATTATCAACAAAAGTGTTGTCCCTTCTCACCGAATTTTTGAACAGACTTTTGCTTTAAGCCATGATGCACAGTCACACATACCTCTGCAACTCACATCAGGTGTGCTCAATCTTTTCTTTACCCTGCTTAACATGGAATACTACTGGCACCCCAAGGTTTAGTGATTCGTAAATGGTGCACCATATAACCTTCAACAAATTTTTATTTTTGGAAAGTTTTGTGAAGATTTGTCAAATGGCACCACAGTTATTAGTGAAACAAAAAATGCTCTTATTGAGAAACTCTGATCTAACTATAATTACCACCACTGTGTAATATGTTGTCAAGGTACATATAGTTTGATTCTATATTGAATGCATCTCTATACTAAACTACGTGTACTTACCTATACAATATTGCAGTGCTAGGTATATTAGCCATGATATTTTATCAAGACTATATTTACAAGCATTGGCAAAGCCAATAGGCCTCGCTAATGTAAGAGCTATTGGCAAAGCCAATATCTTTTAGCCATGTTGTACACAAGTGTGGCTGCTGTTCAGCATGGCTTAAAGTTAGTGGAGTTAAGTAGAGCAGAGCTTCCTAAAGTGGAGTAGAGCAGAGTGTTATGGAGTGATGTAGAAAAGAGCTGAGTGGAGTGTGATGGAGTGGCATAAAGTGGAGTGGTTTAGAGTGTGGTGGGGTGTCAAGGAGGGAATTGAGTATGTAGAATGGGGGTGTAGAGCTGAGTTGCGTAGAGTGGAGTACAGTGTCAGATTGGAGTAGAGTGTTTCAAAGTGAAGTGGTATAGAGTGCGGTTGAGTGGTGTAGAGAAGAAGAAAGTGGCATAGAGGGTGTTGCATAAAGTGGAGCATAGGGCTGTAGAGTGGAGTAGATTGTCGTGGAGTGGCATAGAGTGGAGTAGTGTCGGAGAGTGGAATAGCATAGAGTGGAGTAATGTGTTGTAGAGTTGAGTGGCATAGAGTGGAGTGGCATTGAGTGGAGTGGTGTAGAGTGGAGTGGTGTAGAGTGGAGTAGTGTATTTGAGAATATAATGGAGTAACATTGCAAGGAGTTGCATATAGTGTCGTAGAATGGAGTAGAGTGTTGTAGACTGGACTGTTCTAGAATGGAGTAGAGCATCATAGAATGGAGTATAGTGGAGTGTCACAGAGTCAAGTAGAGTGGACTAGAGTGAAGTGGCATAAAGTACAGTGGTACAGAGTAGATTGGCATAGGCTGGAGTGATGCTAACTAGCGTGACAGAGTGTAGTGGCATATAGTGCATTGGCATTGAATGCCGCAGAGTGGCATAGAGTTGAGGGGTGGGGTGTAGAGCAAAGTGCAGTGTTGTAGAGTGCAGTGGCATTGAATTCAGTGGTGCAGAGTTGCGTGGCGTAATATTCAGTGGTGAAATGTGCAGTCTTGCACAGTGCAGTGGCATAGAGGTGAGTGGTGCATAATAGAGTGGCATAGAGTAGCATTGAGCAGAGTAGAGTGGCAGAGAGTGTGATGGTAGAGACTGCAGTGGCAGAGAGAGCAGTGTTGCAGAGTAGAGTGTTGCAGAATGCAGTGGTGTACAGTAGAGTGGCAAAGAGTGCATTGGTGTAGAGTGCAATGACATACAGTGGTGCAGAGTAAAGTTGCGCAGAGTGCAATGGTGTAGAGTGGGTCAGAGTAGAGTGGTGTACAGTGCAATGGTGCAGCGTAGATTAGCATAGAGTGCACTGGTATAGAGTGTTTTGGTTTTGAGTATAGTGGTGTAGAGTCCATTGGCATAGAGGTCAGTGGGCTGCAGTGCAGCGACATAGAATAAAGTGGCATAGAGTGGAGGGGTGCAGGGTAGATTGCAGTGGTGTAGAGTGGAGTGCCACAGAGTGGAATGGCACAGAGTGGAATAGAGTGGTGTAGAGTGAAGTGGCATAGAGCGGATTGTTTCAAAGTAGAGTTAAGTGGCGTAGAGTGTAGTAGCATAGAGGAGAGTGTCATAGAGGGCAGTGTCAACAAGTAGATTAGAATGGCTTACAGTGCATTGACGTAGAGTCCAGTGGCGAAGAGTGCAGTGGTGAATAGTACAATAGTGTGTGGTAAAGTGCACTGGCTTTGGGTAGAGTGGTGTAGTGTAGACTAGAGAGGCCTTGAGTGAAGTCGTAAAGAGTGGAGTTATGCAGAGTAGAGTGCAGTGACGCAGTGTAGAGTGTTGAAGAGTACAGAGGTCTTGAGTTAAGTGGCATAGAGGGGAGTAGTGCAGAGTAGAGTGCAGTGACGCACTGTGGATGGTGCAGTGTGGAGTGGTACATTGTGGAGTGGAACAGAGTAGAGTGCACTGGCCCGGAGTGGTGCAAAGTAGAGTGGACTGGATTAAAGTGGAGTAAGCATGGTGTGATACGCACTTCCATTGCAGACAAAACATTTTCAGTTGAAATGTCCATTGCATTTCCACAGACCTACAGTTTTACAGATAAAAGTATACAGCGCACAAATAATAATGTTTTAAAATGTCATCTTGTAGTGTACCGACTTGCTTTGATCATATTAAAATATTTGTGTCCACCACACTTCAGAATTGCAAAAAACGTGCCTCATTAGTCCTTTCCAGATTTTAGAAAAAAATTACATCGTACGGCACACCTCGAGTAGCCAGCACGATTGTCACATAAATCCTCTAACTATGAAGTTGGAGAAAGAAAAGTAAATACCAAGCTCCCTGGAAGACAGAGCCTGACATTTGACCTCTGTATTTGAATGCACAGCAAATGTGACAAGATTAGAACAAGACTTAAAGGCCTGTGTACAGAAATTCAGTACTGGTGGAAGAATACAGTAAATAGTGTTTGGGCAAGGAAAGATACAGACTCAAGCTGGACAGACTAAAACTAATAAAGTAAATGTGAGTTACAAACCTCAAAGCTAATGGTAAACAATGCATTCCCAGGGAAGCTTTAAGAATGTGCCAGAGATTTTGTTATCAAATGAGACAGCTGGGCTGTCTGGTAGGCTTCAACCTAAACAAGCATTTGCAATGCAATAGGTCTCCCATTTCCGAGAGTTTGAGCTCTTGGCATTGTTTAATTGCAATGCCTTTTATTTATGTGTTTTGAAAAGGCGCAATTACTGCCAGCCTTGTAGGTTTTCAAAACACATAAGTAAAAGGCATTGTCATTTACAATGCTAATTGCTCAAACTCTCACAAATGCAACACCTATTGCATTGCAAATGCTTGTTTTAAAAGGGTCTGTGAATCCATGGAGGATCTGTTAATTAGATCAGTCCAGATATTTCTAACATTTAATCTCGACGCCCAATCCGAAACTAAAAATGTAAACAATAATTACACACATATGATTTATTTGTTCTGTGTGTGAGATATATAGTGCTCTGATACCCTACTGCTGGTCTGAATAGCGCAGTAAAACAAATGGAATGCATGCAAGAGAGGGACTATGGCAATATGAGGCGCACTGGTGGTTCGGGGTAGTGTGGGAATTAGTGGGGTGGGTGGTTTGAAGGGAGGGGTCGCCAATAAAGAAGCTCCACTAGCGTTAAAACGGGACCGGTTCCTAGTAATCGCAAAACATGAATAATGAATGCTATTTTTCTTGGGTCGCAGAATACTTGTACATTATGTTGTAATATCTGATGGAGGGAAAGTAACTCATTTACAAACAGGGCACAAGCCCTAAAAAAAGAAGTGGGGGGATGCTGACGTCATGACAGGAGGTGACGTCACGAAAGGTGGCTTGCCCCATCAGAATAATTGCCTCCCCTCGCTCACCCCTTAGATACGATTGCATCAGAGACGTCAGCGCGTAAGCAGCGTTCTGAATGAGCTCTGTTCTCGCCCCAGAGAGGCCAAAGAGTGAATGTGTGGCTCCATTTGCTCCAGTTATCGAGCTCCCGGGAAAATAAGTGGGGGGATGCCGTCCACCCGCGTGGTACCCCGACTCAAGCCCTGTCTTACAAAGATATATCATGTTCTGCAAAATTCCATCAGATTAAAAAGACGGACCCTATAACCAGTCTCTAGCTAGCAAAGCAATGCAATTCGTGCACGTTTTTGACTGCAAAACTGAATCCATTTCTAAAGGTCTTTCTAAAGGTCTTTTTCCTATGCAGCGCATGTGCGCTGCATAGGCAGACCTAAAAATGAATATTATGCTATTCGTATTCTGAATATTGGGATGTTGTCACTCTAATTTTATTTATTTATTTATAAAGTTTTATATAGCGCGGACTAGATCTCAAAGGATATCAGAACGCTTTACACTTATAGGGAAAGGTAACAATCAGATCATGAATCAAACATCTTTCCATCCATCACAACACCCTCCATCCATCCATAGCCTGTGGAGAGCGATCTGGGCCTTTCACGGCCTGACCAACAGACATCACCCAGTGGCTCGGAGAGGCAGCTCCGGGTATCCTGGTGAGCCCCTGCTTTGGCCCTGCTTGCTTGCCCTGAGTCTGGGCGGACCTGGGTGTCCCGCCCAGAGACAGCCTATCATCTTGTTTATTCGGGTCTTCCAGTACTGGGGGTGACAAGAGCATCGCCCCCCCGTGGGCCTTGTGATGATTTTGAGGTCTCTGGCTATCGCAGGACAACCTGAAGCTGACGCAGAGTGTGGCTGCGACTTCTAACGGCTGCCCATGGTCACCACTGTTCCAGAGGGGATCAATCTAAGAAGAGTGAGCAGTCTGGGCACCATGGGCAAAACAGATACCAAGCAACTAAAACTCTCCTTTGAACGGCGCAAACCCCCCAAAGGGAACGCCCCCCGGTGGAGGAACCTGACGGAGAGAACATGGGGTCTGTGCCAGACTCTGAGCCAAGCATACGTGCCATGTTTGTCAAGCTGAAGCAATCCCTGGCAGCAATAGACTTAAAAATGTATTCAATGTCTGACCTCCTGGAACGGCTGAATGATAAAGCGGCAAACCATGACGAGCGCATCACAGAGGTCGAACAGCGGACCTCTGCACTGGAAGATGAAGGCACGGCGACGTGCGAAAAACTGCTCACCATGGAAAAGGTACTCAAGGTCCTCCGCACTAAAAATGAAGACCTTGAGGCCAGGTCCTGGCACAACAATTTGCGCATTTTGGGTGTTCCAGAGTCCACCGCGATGACCCGGGTGGAGGATTACATTGAATACATGCTTCAATCCCTTTTTGGGGATGCCCTGTCATCTGTGTGTGTGGTGGAGCGCGCCCACAGGTCCCTGGACCGGTGCCCCCCCCCCCCCGGCGCCTCGATTCCTCCCCATCATCGCGGGGCTGTTGAACTATTGGGATCAGGACACAGTGCTACGCAAGGCCAGCGACCTGCAGGACACCAGATATCAGGGCAATGTTGTCTCATTTTTTCCGGACTTTACACTATCTGTCCCGGCGGCCTGTTGAGAATTTGTGCCTGTCAAGCAGATGTTGCAGCAGCAGGATATCATATATTCTCTACTCTACACGGTGAAATGACTGGTTTTTTAGGTCGAGCAGACCTTACTCTCAATGCGTGAGCATTGAGAGTGTCTGCTTCAGACCTTTTGCCGCCCGTATGGGGAATGAGTTGGGAATGAGGACACCAATCTGTTACGAGCTGCGTTTTTCCTCGCGGGAGCGCGCGTCTGATACCTGCGCATGCGCAGTGCAAGCCCTGGCTCTCACACAGACACAGGCAGCCCCCACCCCTCTGCATGCACGCACGCACACACACAGGCGCAAGCCCTCGCTCACACACAGACACAGGCAGCCCCCACCCCTCTGCATGCACGCACACACACACACAGGCGCGCGCATGCACACGCAGGCACACTATCCCCTGCCTCGCATTCTCTCAATCACACACAGTCACGCATGCGCACACACATGCACACACACAGGCAGCCCCCACCCCTCTGCACGCACGCGCACACATACACACGCTGCCGCCCCCACACCCCACCCATACACACACAAACACGCAGACAGGCACAACACACGCAGGCACATACAAGCGCGCGCACCCCCCTCCCCCGCTCACCGGGCACAAGCAGGGCTTCCATCACGGGGGGGGCGGGCACCGTCAAAGTGCCCCGACGCCCCCCCCCTCACCGGCTCCTCTCGTCCTGTCCCTCCGTGTCAGACCAGACTCCGCAGCCCGCTCCGTTGTTTCTCCGCCCCTTCAGTGCGTGTCACGCCTCTCCTTTCTCCCGGCCGGAAATTCCTTTTGCGTGTCAGGCCTCGTTTCCGAAACTGAACTGTCCCGCAACAGTGTTTATAATATCGGCAGTCGTTCTGCGCACTTGTTTTCTCTTTTGCTCTGTTTATCGTCTCCATCGCTATCCCTCACTATTTCCATTCCTTACGCCACAGCAATGCCGATACCTTGTTGTGTTTTAAGCACTCGGAGATTAACTGACTGCCCAGAGCCACTTTATTGAACGTAGAATGATGCAACATCAGGGCATGACGGACGGAGATGCAAACGTGATTACTCTCTTCAGGTGATTAATCATTCCTAGTGCACAAAACACATGTTCGTCTCCTCTGGGCGCTTCCCTTCACCCCAATCCTTGCCCCCAAGGCGGCGTTTCTCGCCAGAAGTACGGAGGCACCCGGTTTCTGACTGGAAATGTTCCATCACTCGAGCACGAGCCAGGGAACGGTGAATGAGCTTTTCGCGCGCGTGGGGAGTGGGCGAATGATGGGTTGATCTGTGTTGTGATGAAAGCAACTGTGTCTTCGTGCAATTGGGCGTGCAATTGGGCGTGGTAGCATTGATAGAAAAATAAACTTGATTTGGGACGGAACGAGGGGAGCAAGTAAACATTGCATCACTAAACTGCAAATGTGCTCCTTTGACGTGTTTTGCTGATTGAGAACAAGGTCTTGGGTTACATTGTTAAAGCAGCAACACTGGTTGGGCAACGAGTGTTCTGCATATCCACGAAAAGAGTGTTCTCTTTGCCTTTGTGTGTTTAGCGCAGACCATGGTAAACTGAGGGGTACTGTGCACTGTTGTGAATTAAAGAGGGCCATAGTGCTGTACGCTTATCAACTCTACTTTTGTGCAGTGGTAAAAGGAGACTAAAAACATAACGGTGCTGGGGAAAGTGGGCTTTGCTCGATGGCATCTTAAAACCTTTTTTTTTTTATCTTAGACACATGTGGCAGTATCAGTTTTGTAGCTAGTAGCAAATGGGAAAGCAGCTTTCCCATTTAAAATGTTGCAGAACATGCAGTTCTGAAAACTACTTACAGAAGGAGAAACCCAAGTGAAACAATACAAAAGCGTATTTTGACTCGGGATTAATCAGAAGCCACTTTATGCACTTTATAGCATTTCCAATGGGGGCAGAAAGCACCAGGCGCGTGCTAATCTTTATGGTTTATTTATTTGTTTTTTTTGCTTTGTATAGCTTCTTTACACCACATAAGCAGTCTGGAAACGGCGAAGGGTAAAATCTGGGCACATTCTATCATTTCCATGCAAAAGAAATACATATTTTACATTTCACCAGGGCTGACTTTTGAAATTTGTGTAGCGACTGCATTTTGCCTTAAAGATACTTCAGTTAGCAGGAGAGGGATCACTTCACCTACAGGGCGGTCTATCTGGAGAGTTTCTTTAAACACATGTCTTTCGTGTAGCGTCAACCGTGCTACGTTGTAAGCCCCCGTGAAAGGTAGGAAAATAATAATGAAGGGACAGGCATTACAAATAGGATCACTGCAAGGGTAATTTAATGATGTCTATTAGAGATTAAGTATTCACAAATGCATCAAAGGCTGTAAAACTGTTCTTGTTTGTCATTTGTAGATGCTTTATTAATACACTTGAGGGGTTGGCTCCTCCTTTGCCGCTTTTTATTAATTAAAATCTGACTGGAGTTGGTTTTATTAGACACTGCAAGGGGCAAAGAATCAATACTAGATTTAATATTGCATACTCCCTTCTCACTACTTATTAATTATTAAGAAGCACCCTGGTCAGTGTGCCCCTGCAGAGTCTGATATTGTCTCCAAAGGGCAATGAAAACGAATAATGCGCTACCATATTTAGCACCTTTGTGCGCCCTTGGGCCTCTCACCGTGCTACCTATAGTCAACGTCAGTCAAGGACGGCGAACATTTTAAAATTAGGCTTACATGTGTGTTCTCAAAATACCACTCAGTGCCACATAATTACACGCCACATAATTACACTGCACTCAATGCAACATACACTCCAAATATCACTCAGTGCCACATAATTATATGCTACATATTTACACTACACTCAATGCAACATACACTACAAATACCACTCCGTGCCACATAATTACATGCCACATAATTACACTGCACTCAATGCAACATACACTACAAATACCAATCAGTGCCACATAATTACACACAACATAATTACACTGCGCTCAATGCAACATACACTCCAAATACCACTCACTGCCACATAATTACACGCCACATAATTACACTGCACTCAATGCAATATACACTCCAAATACCACTCAGTGCCACATAATTACACGCCACATAATACCACTGCACTCAATGCAACATACACTCCAAATACCACTCAGTGCCACATAATTACACGCCACATAATTACACGGCGCTCAACGCAACAAAAACTCCAAATACCACTGAGTGCCACACAATTACACGCCACAAATTACACTGTACTCAATGCAACATACACTGCAAATACCACTCAGTGCCACATAATTACACACAACATCATTACACTGCGCTCAATGCAACATACACTCCAAATACCTCTCACTGCCACATAATTACACGCCACATAATTACACTGCACTCAATGCAATATACACTCCAAATACCACTCAGTGCCACATAATTACACTCCACATAATACCACTGCACTCAATGCAACATACACTCCAAATACCACTCAGTGCCACATAATTACACTCCACATAATACCACTGCACTCAATGCAACATACATCTCCACATACCACTCAGTGCCACATAATTACACTCCACATAATACCACTGCACTCAATGCAACATACACTCCAAATACCACTCAGTGCCATATAATTACACGCCACATAATTACACAGCGCTCAACGCAACAAACACTCCAAATACCACTCAGTGCCACATAATTACACGCCACACAATTAATCTCTACTGAATACAACATGCACTCCACACAATACCACTCAGTGCCACGTAATTATATGCTACATAATTACACTGTGCTCAACGCAACATTCACTCCAAATACCACTCAGTGCCATATAATTACACGCCACATAATTACACTCTATCGCATCACCACAGCATCACCACTGCATCACCACTGCATCACTCAGCATCACTCAGCATCACTCCGCATCACTCAGCACCACCACAGCATCACTATGCACCACCACAGCATCACTGAACGCTGTCTGTGCAACCATTCAACAATTGGTTCACATATGTTCTCTCAATGTTTCAAGCTTTATTAGAAATGTCACAAAAAGATGTTAATATTTCTCTTCTGTTCTTGGATTTTCGTCACAATAAAAAACACTGAACATAATCTTCACAAAAGTTATTTACAAAAGTTTAAGCTATTGCCATTATAAATTACAACTTTTATTCAAGTATTAATTATTAAAAAAAATTAAAAACAATTGGTATTTGTAATATCAATACTTCTAAGTCACATAAATACAACACATATTGCATTACAAATGCTATAGGTGTCCCATTTGCAAAAGTTAAAAGTATTGGCATTGTAAATGACAAAGCTATTAATTTCGCTATTTTCAAAATATCACATAAATAAAAAAATTGTCATTTACAATACCAATAGCTCAAACTTTCCTAATGCGAGACCTATTGCATTGCAAATGCTTGTCACTCTTGAAACACATCCTACTTTACGGATCCTAAGCTGGCCACCAAGTTTGCCCGCAGTCTTAAGCACCCGAAACGGCTGCCACCATGGACAAAGAACAATTGGCAGTAGACACGCTCAATGAGAATGACTTATCACTGTGGGGCAGCCCCACTTTCTTAGATGAGTTCATATGGACTCTAGTGTTCAAATGGTTTAATATTTGATTTGTGCCCCTCGGGCACATTTGCTTTCACTGGTCATTTGAGCCAGAAGGGCACTGCCTTGGGTGACCGCCTGATTGATACTGCAAGCCTTATTTGGGCTCTTGCCCATCCACCCGGCTCTCTATGCTGGGATACGCCGTGCTCCCTGGCGCTGCCCCCTGGGATGAGTCCTGTGTTGCAATTTGCTGTTGGCCCTTGGAAGCCTGGTTGGGTGTGGGTTGATGCTCTTCAGCCTAGTTGGGTGGCTGTTGTGGGAGTAGGGCAGGTTGGGTGGGTGATGGTTGTGCTGATTGCGCTATTCCTTGATTGTCTCCCTATTGTCTTCTTTCCCCCTCCTCTTTTTCCCCCTCTCTGGCCTCATCATTACAGCTGTGGGTCTTTTTCTCCCTCCCCCACTGTTTAAGAATTGAGGTGAAGAGGCAACGGCTGAAAACTCAAATACCAAATACACTCTTAATGCAATTACCTGGAATGTGCGGGGCTTGAATGACTGCAGAAAGGTGTGTTGAGGGGCAATGTTGGTTTTCCTGTTTCTAATGCTGCATTTGTGTAGAAATTCAGCTGACTTCATGTTGGCTATGAGCAAAAGGCCCGACTTGAGGGAACATGCTTTGGTTAATAAAAAACATTTGAAACCGACTAAAACAAAAAGAAAAAACTTAGGTAAGAGACCTCAGTGGCTGAATTGAATATCTATTATTTAAAATGTGTGCTCTCCTTTCCCATTTAGATTAACTACTGAGCGCTTTTGCACAATTACAGATCTAAGAACTATTTTCACTTAATAATCATGCATTTCAATGGCTAATGTATGGGTGTGCATACTCTTGCAAAAATCTTTTCTGTGATCAAAGAGATTGCTTTATCGATTGGGTAGTTCCCATAGAGGCATGCATCATCGTGGGCTGAAAATCCCTCTGAGGCTTATTTACAAGCCCCTTGCGCCACTTTTGCATCACTTTTAATAGGGGCAAAGTGACGCAAAAGTGGTGCAAGGGACTTGTAAATCTGCCCCTGTATGTCTTACGGGTCAGGCAGTGCTGACAACATGGCAACAATACCTTTTTAGTTCTAGCACAAGCTGCAGCACACTCTATCCCTCAATGACAACGTTGCTAAATTTAACAACAATGCTGCCATTCATATCAAATACACCTTTCCAGGACTGTAAGACAGTGACTTTGGCCACAGTATTGTAATAAAGTCCCCCGCAGCCCTCGCAGTGAAGTGGCGGGCGAGCTCCAGGGAGACCCCCTGAGCACATTTCATTTCATGTGTACTTCATTCTGCATAACCTAAGTGTGTGTTGCTTTTTCCAGATATTTTAAGGTTTTTTCATCAACATATAGAGCGTTCTGTTCAATGAAACATGTGGGTGTTCAGGTGAGGACAGGTTGAGTTGTGGTGGTGAGCCTCAGCAAGGCCTACCAGTGCAAGGGATTCACCCTTCTCTGCACAGAGTCCTCAGACCAATAGAAAGAAGTTGGCACAGAAACTGGAATAGAAAAGACAGAGTTTATTAAACCTCATGAGGTGGAACTACATTCACACAGCACCCTTCAGCAATGTATGAAGTAGCACACTGACTGGAAGGAGGTTGGTCTTTTTATACCCAAACAGGGGCTCAAATGAAGGCAGTACAAGTACAGAATGCTGGTTTTAAATACATACAAGGTCATACAGAGAGTGTGCTGGCAACAAGTGGGAGGGGCTGACAGTTAGCTTATTCTGTTACAAGTTGGGGACAGCTGTAAGCTCAACTGAGCATGTGCGAAGCATAAGAGGCTAAATATATCTCTTCTCTAGGCAGATTTCAAGAGCAGTTAACAGGAAGGTAGGACAGAGCACATGGTGAGCACATGACAAACAAAATGGCTGCCAGAAATAAAAAATGGATTCCACACAACGGACAAGATAGTCTCTAAATACAAGATGTCTTCTGCTAATGCTTAACCTAATCGCTGCTAAATTACAACAGAGTGTAGTTGTTTATGACAGGGCACAATTTAGGGTGCTAAAGCAGAGGCTGAAGGCAGTGCAAGTCTCTCATAGTGGAGGTCAGTGGGGTCATAAAGCCGTTCCCACTACATGCACATCCAATCCTTGGCTTCTCTGCAGAGGACATTGTGTGAGAAGGAGGGAAGTGTATAACAGCTTGAGAGAAGAAGGTGGTGCGACTGTATGACACTCGACTCTGTGCCACTCTACTCCGGTACTCTTTGCCACTCCAGAAAAGTTTACTTCACTCTATAACATTCCACTCTCCTACACTACTATGCTCTATGCCACTCCACTCTAAGCCACTGCACCTAACAGTCTACTCCACTCTGACCCACCCTACACAAAAACACTCTACTGCACTCTACACAGCACCCTCTATGCAACTCCACTCTGCTTTACAACACTGCACAACACTCTATGCCACTCCATAACACTCTACTCTGACACTGCACTACACTTAACTCTATGCACTTCCACAATATGACACTCTACTCCCTCCATTAGACTCCACAACACTAGACACCACCCCATAACACTTCATACCACTCAACACCACGCCACTCCACTCCATAACTCTACTCCATTTTCCGGCACCCCACTCCATGCCCTTTTACCCAACTAACTTTAAGCCATACTAAACAGAAGCTACACTAATATACAACATGGCTAAAACATATTAGCAAATCAAACTGTGAGACCTATTGGCAATGCCAATGCTTGTTAAAAACCTTTTAAAGTATTCTCTGATATATGATAACACCCAATAAAAAGTAATTTTAGTGGATTTACTACAAAACACCTTTTTACCTATGCCACATTGGCTTCCCATCAAACCCTTTTTTCTTTTCTGCTCTGGTTGAAAATTGCTTTTGCTCTTTACTGTTTTATACCATGTGTAATACCAAACACCACTCTGCACTCCAGTGCTTCATTCAGACTGTCCACACATTTGCTGTGCCCAATTTTTTGGGGTATTTAGCCAACCTGCATTTAAACATGCAAATAAAATTATAGTTACAGCCTTGTAAAATCCCAGGTACCACTGCAAAGGGGGAAAATACATGTTGGCCTTTTATTGTATAAATACCAAACAGATTATTTCAAATAATGTCAAAATAGCAACCTGTTGGACAGGCCACATGAAGGGCTCGCTCCCTCCCCGCATGACAGGGCCCGGACACCGGCTCTCCAGGTGCTACCCACAGAAGCAACCCGCAAACCGTCCCCTACGGGACTCCTGCTCCCGGACATCTCTGTATCACTGGCCCGGGCCACCGTCAGCACCATTGCCCGGCCCAGCCGCCATCTTAGACACTGCACCACGAGGCCTCATGGCCTCAGCTCGACCCCAACCCTGGGCCTGGCCAGGCCCCGACATCCCGGCACCACCATCCACCCAGGAGGTGAACGGACCACTTGGCAGGTCAATGGGAGGAAGAAGTGTCGATGGCTCTCCCCCGCCAGGTGCCGATCGCCCCCAGCCTCCCCGGGCGCTGGCTCCACCCCCCTGCTGGGTGTCTGGACTCCCTCATCCCGGACCTCCCGACCTCCAAGTGCGAGGGTCCGGACATCAAAGGGGGCCAGACCTATAACTGAGGCAGCTCCAGAGCAGGAAGGCAGTTGTATCTTGGAGTCGAGAGACACCGTGAAGAACTCATCCTTGACGGACTGCTGGCGCTGCCGCAGCCCTGCCTTGTGAACTATCGTCCTGCCTGCTGGCGCTGCCGCAGCCTTCTGCAACCTTCATCCTCGTTGGACCTGCTGGCGCTGCCGCGGCCTTCTTGCAACCTTCGTCCTCGCCGGGACCTGCTGGCGCTGCCGCGGCCCGTTCCTATCTACGACCACCTCGGGACCTGCTGGCGCTGCCGCGGCCCGTCCCTCTCGAACGCCGAGCTCGAGGATTGTGAGCTACCATCATCGCATCGCAGTACCAGATTGGTAACCAAGACTGTCCCGCTACCCCTTTCCTTGTCAAGAGACTAGAATTAAGAGGATCATCGTGTCCTGCTTCCATTGTATCGTATCACCTTACTTCTAGAATTGCTTATAAAGAACGTGAACCTTATCCTTGTGTGGTGTCCATCTGTGGGGGGGGGGAAGTTACTTGTCTGTACGATCGCCGGAGACGGCCCTCACCGGAGGCCTCTCCCCTTGTCCTCGGCCGACCCTCCCGGTCCCCGACTAACACAACCTTATAATGGACCAGATGCACAAACCAATTTTACCGGCGCAAATGCATTGATTTGTAAAATAGGATCAAGTGTGATTTCTAAATAGGGTTTTCCTTTGTACAAATACATTTCTATCCAACCCTAAAAAGGGATTCAGGTCATGTGCAACTGTACAAAAGGTGGTTCCTATGTACAAATCTACATTTACCAACTCCTAGAAAGGGATTGCGAATGGATAACGAACTGCAATTGGGAAGGCACACAGGTGTCCCTTCCGACTTGCGAATTGCTGTTATATACATACATGCTTCACATCTGAAATAAATTCCTGTCACAAACCACTGAAAAGTTACTAACTCCCAAGTTGGGGTGTTCAGTCATCTGCAAAAGGAAAGGGTTCCTCTTTGGAACCCTTCCGCTCTTTGAATTGTGAAAAACATTTTTGGAGCATTATGACAACTTTATAAAAACTATTTTTTTTAAGCTGCCACATTTCCTTAAAAGGAGAACGGGAGCTTTAAAAAAGTTGTTTTTGTTTGGGAAAAAAAAACAGAGACGGGGAGATTTACTGACAGTTGCGGGCCACCACCCCCGTGAATGTACCCAATTGGACGGTGTCACACTTTGTTAACCTCCTGCAGAATTCTAATTAGGTAGGTTGCAATGTGGCACAGGCTAATTTGGAAATGTAATACTGACCTACTAGTACAGAGGTTGGTTTACAAAATTCCTCACTTGTTGCAAAAACACAGTTCGCAAAAACACTGGTTGCAAAAACATTGGTCACAAATATGCAATATTTCATATGGACCTTAGTTACTTTGTTTTATACTTTGTTGACTCTGCCAGACAAAATAATGAAAACAATTCATCTTACAGATACCCCCACATGCATGTGGCTATGCTAAAGCAATTTTTTAGGCAGATTCGGCACATACAGGGGCCTGATTTCAATTTGTGCAATTTATAAAAATGATGTGATAGAGTGGCTCACTAGAAGAAAAAAAACTTCCATCATGCCTGTTAAAAAAAATCTCTTCAAATACATGCCCACATTCCCTACATACACCAAGTCTAGAGACTGTGGGGCATATTACCAACAACTAGCGATGATTATCGCTATGTTGGTTTAGCGGCAATATTAATATCGGCGAGCTCCGCCAATTTTTATCGCTTAGGAGCCTTGCTATTATCAAGGTTTATCTCCTAAGCGATATAAATCGGCCGAAATGCATGAATATCGCTGTAAAGTCAGCGATATTCATGCATTACCGAGCTAATGCTCTTAGCCATGTTATCCACCTACCATTGGATAACATGGCTAAGAACAGCTCTGGGCAGGCGTTAGCTTTTGGAGATAATCGCACTTAGCGCAATTATTTCCAAAAGTTGGTAATAGGAGCTAGAGATGTTAGCGACTGTTTCCAGTCGCTAACATCTTGGCACGCACACTTTGCATGTCATTAGCGATAATTATCGCTGACATGCAAAGTGGGTACCTAAATGCCCGCTATCCCCTACTAGCTGTCACTAACTGGTGTTATCGCCGCTTTAGCGGGAAAAATTCCTGCTAAAGCGGCGATAATGCCCTTGGTAATATGCCCCTGTGTCATTAGGAGCTCTGGTGCCTCAGCAAAGATCAGAATGTCTGTTTATGCGCCTTGTGCGTGCAGTGTCAATTCATTTAGCCTGTTAGTTCTCCCAGTTAATGCATTATTTTTGAAGTCAGAACAGAAAGAGGCAAACCTTGCTCCCTGTTTCAGAGCTGTGTTTTCTAAAATTTAGAAATACATTTATCAAAATGTGCGCTTAGTACACCGACTAAGAAGTCTATCTCCGTATTTGGTATTTGTGTAGCTCGTGTCTAGACAATAGGCAGTGTGCAGTAGAAAAGTAGGAAACAAGTCAGGAAGCAATCTTTTAAATTGTGGCATCGGGAAATAACATGAAGTACTAAAAAGATTAACAGCTATGTGCACATTTCCTGCTCATTTCTGCTTGCAAGATCAAAAATATGTCGACAAGGAAATCTACTGTGACGTTAAAACATTTAAAATTCGCAAAGCACTTTCATGGACAAGTACCAGAGTAAAAACCCGATGCCACATTGCAAAACAAGGCGAGCAGCATGTCTTAAAAATAATATAAATTAATGAAAAAAGGGTCTCACATAAGACAATCAAAAAAACATGAAAACATGCATCTGCATTTAAGGAAATTTGCCTCAATGAAAAAGAAAACATATGGCAAAATGTCAACTTGCGGGACACTTCAAACGCCAAATCACAATGTGGTATAAAAAACACGAAATACAACTGCTCACACAAGAAAGCCTGTAGGAACAAGGAACACCAGTTTTCACACTCGAAATGTACGCTATCTGAATGCTGACCTACTTTTTGATGACAAACTGAGAAATGGCAAAGAAATGCAGATAGAAAGTCCCTTTCTGTATGCATCTATATGTGCAGCTAGTCGTTAAAACACATGAGTCTGACTGCAGCTACAATAGTCTCTAAGCTAACCCTACAAATTACTCAGGAGAATCAACTTAAAAGTACGCACTGGGGCTCAGTAGGTGGTGATACACAGCCCTTCAGATGTTGCCTTGGAGACAGCGACCTCTAGTCTCTTCAGCACCCTCTTCTTACTCTCTCCTGAATGTCCATCCTTGCATCTCCTTCACTTCATCATCACCAAACACACAACACATACACTTACCAGTAAGCACGGTTTTTTATTTTGCCTTGTTAATATTTTGACAACTGTGTACCTTCTTCACACACATTTGCGCACAATCACAACTGTGATTGGAATACGTCTGTTGGAGATTACCATCTTTTGGGTGCCATTCCCTCAGACGTTTGCCTTATTTGTTTTTGTAGGCCCTAGAACTCTGCACTTTACCCCTGCTAACCAGTGGTAAAGTGCTTGTGCTCCCTCTTTAAACATGATGATATTGGTATCGATCTGATTGGGACCTTTAACGTACCTATAAGTAACTAGAAAATGGTTCAAAGTAGACCCTGGGCAGGTAAGTTAAATGGCACCTGTGGGTGCAGCACTCATTGTGCAACCCACAGTGACACAGCAAACCAGACCTGAGGGCTACCATTGTAGCCTGGCAGTACATTTTAATATTTGAACTGTAATAATTGGACCACCAGGTAAACACCGTCTCCTCGGCCTGCTTCAACACACTCCCCCTGCTCCGAAAGCCCTTCAGATGGATTCCCATCAAATCCAGAAAGACAGTCACCCATGCCCTCAACAGCAGCAGATGACTATGGCAACGCATTCTACGCCAGCATCACCCAGAAACTCCATGGATGATTCCAGAATGACCAGAACGCTGTAGCTAGACGGATCCTCAACATCCCCCGTCGCAGCCACATCACTTAACTCCTCCGCGACCTCCAGTGGCTCCCAGTCAACAAAAGAATAACGTTCAAACTCCTCATCCACACATACAAGGCCCTTCACAACCCCGGACCAGCATACCTGAATCACCACCTCTCATTCCACGTACCCAACAGACACTTCCGCTCCACTCAGCTTTCCCTGGCTACCGTCCCACAAATTCTCAAGACCAGAACCGGATGAATGTCCTTCTTCAAGCCATGAAACACCCCCTCCATCCACTTCAGGAAATCACCATCTCTTACACAATTCAGGAAGAACCTCAAGACCTGCCTCTTCGGATGATCTGCTGCTCCCCATCCCCCCACAGCACCTTGAGACCCTCACGGGTGGGTTGATGCGCTTTACAAACCCTGATTGATTGATTGGAACTGTTAGAATACATTTTTTTGGCAGGCCTAAACCTTTTTAAAAATGAATACGTCACCCCTAATATTGGCCTTGCAGCTCATAAGACCGGGTGAATGCAATTTAAAAAGTGGGACATGTAGAAGTTTAGTGATTCACATATTCTTACAGTGAAAATACCTAAAAGCTAATTTTCACTATAGCAAGAGTGGTTGTCTCCTTACGAAAACACTGGACCTCATTATTGGACATCGTAATCACAGATTTGCATTGGTAGCAGCTAGAAAAATAGTTTAGGGACTCTTTTTGATAGTTAAACAAAATCACCTTTAATGATAAAAGTCAGATTTTGCCTAACTATTGGGCAGAAGTAGTGGTGGGTATAAAGTCTGCTCTGCCGGCAAAGGTTGCAGAGTTTTGCTTGCCGTTCTGGAACAATTCTGCTAACTGACGCGTGGTGGAGTTTTTTCTGGCGTGCGGTTCCAAGAGTCTGAGCAAGAATTTGCCTCCCCTAGCGCAATTTGCAGGTACTAGAACGCTTCCTGGTGAGATTTCTCAACATTGCATTGAAAAAGCTGCAGCTCAATTATATAATCTACTTGAGCAGCAGAAGATAACAGTGCCCTCTGGTGCTGTTTTTACAGCATGGAGCAAATTCCTGGCCCTAAAAATCAGGGCAAGCAGCACAACGTGCCGAATTCCACTTGTCCGCAGAACTCCTCGGAATCTCACAGAGTTTTTATGTAACTCTACAGGATTCCGAAGACTGAAACTGCACAAGTTCTGCCCACCCCTAGGCAAAAGTCACTTTTAAAAAGTTGTCACTTTACTGCTTAGCACACTGGCTAACCTGTCTATGTACGGGGTATCTGTATAGCGCATTCCTAACAAAAAAGGCTGTGTCTGGAAGAAAACCAATTAAAGGAGCCAGGCTAGAGCTTCTAAAGGCCTTTCTATAAGTATTCCAACTTTTACCAGGCAGATGATGGCTCCCCTGTGATGAGGTGTGAACCACTCCCAGAACTAGGACATTGGGACTTGGATGTGGGGTGGTGGTGTTCTTCCTTTCGCAGGATGGCCAGGGGCTGTGACCAGCCCCTTAAATAACTCCAAGGAGAACGCTCATTCTCCACCATGGTTGCACCCCTTTGATGGCCAGACAGAGTAAGGGCCATCAGATGCTGGCCTCTATGTTCACCCACCTTTTTCAGATGGTCGGACATACAGGCTAGATTTCACTGCCAGTCACCGCCAGGTAGACCCTGGTGATGAGGGGAAAGGTCCACCACTCAATGCTCCTTCCACTAAGGGAAGCATTCATTTTTTTGTATGTTAAAAGAAAATACCAGTTCAGGATTTTTGTTTTAAAAATCAAAAAATATATGACCGATGGATGGCTGCATCATGTTGAAAAAGCATTGACAAGAACCTGCCAATACTTGGCAGTCATTTCTAAATTTGGCAGGTAGAGTACCCTTGGCCTGTTCGATGGTAAGTCCTCTACCAGACCGATGGAGAAATATTAAATCTGGACGTCAATCTTTTAATTCTAGGTCATAAAAGATATCTTCAAAATCACAACCAGCAGACAATATTCGTAATACTGCGACCTATTTTTCTGTGTTCTTTCCAATCTCCAGTTTTCTGGAATAAAATGTAATCTCTTCCTTCACCTTTATTAGGTTTTTTTGCCATTTCGCAACAGTATTTGTTTTTATAAAATAGTCAAAAACATTCAAATTCCAGCTGGATTCACCTTCCAGCACCAGTAATAATGTGTATTCTTTAGCCAGTGCATCACAAGAGACACTTGTAGTTTGGGGAAGTATTGGTCCCCTTCCAAAACCTTCATGTAGGATGGGAAAAATCCAAACCATATACTTTATTCCATTTAAGGTTTGCACACTACTGTTAAAAAAAAGGTGAACGTTTGCTTAACTTATTTCTAGATCATTTTACCACTAAAAAATAAATAATAATAAATAATAAAAGTGGTCACCTTAGTACACTGATACACCTGGTCCCTACACATGGCAAGTTATAGTTGAGAGTGTTTTAAAACAAGATACAATAAAAGTAATCAATCTGGTTAGCTGATGACAATTTCTGATGAAGTCTTAAGAATCATCTATCTATCTATCTATCTATCTATCTACATACCTATAGACAGATATATATATGTACAGCAACCCACATTAGTAGACAAACAATTGCGAAAAATTGGCCTTAGATGGTATAGCCGCCCTGTGAAGGCATGACTAGCAGTCCATGTGAAGCAGCACATTGACAATGAAACAGAGTTTTGTTTTATGGGTAGACAAACCACAGGTGTATTCATCAACCACTATAAGGTGTGACGTGAGCGCCCTGCACCACTGTCATGCACTGATACTCTCATACTTCTACACTCATACTAATAACTGTTAGTTGCACTTCAGACACAGGCTTGATCTCAGAGTCCACTAAAGCTGTGCCACGTGAACTGTGTAAACAAATGTGTGCAACAGGTCTAGTTGACTGAGTCAAATGAGGAAGACCTCCACTCCTTCCAACTCTCCTTCCATTCTTCACCATCCATTGCAATAATGCTGTGTTTCAAAGAAGACATTTAAGGGTGGAAAAAAATCTCTTTGGTATATCAATCCCCAGATACAGCCTCATATAAGTTCAGACGGATGCTGCATCTCTCCTCCAATTTTCTTAAAGCCCCTTTGGTATTTGTTGGAAAGGGGATCTTAGAATGGGCCGAGCGAAGTCGAGAGGCCTCCTGGCGAGGTTCCTCCCCTAGGACCGTACAGATGAGCAATCACCCCCCTACAGATGGACACCACACAAAGATAGGTTCTTAACGTTTTTATCAACAATTTAAGGCAGGTTATCGTAGCGATACAGGTGCAACTGGATCCAGGGATCCTTTCAGGTTTAGTCACTGAGGGAAGGGGGTAGCGGGACAGTCTTGGTACCAGTCTGGTACAGGGATACCTTACGCTCAGCTCTCAATCCTCGAGCTGGGGGGTTTCTCAGGGTTGGGCCGCGGCAGCGCCAGCAGGGCTCACAAGATGGTGTCAGCGTAAATGGGCCGCGGCAGCGCCAGCAGGGCTCCAGAGATGGTTTCAACGAAGAGGGACCGCGGCAGCGCTAGCAGAGCTCCAAGGATAGTTTCAACGAAGATGGGCCGCGGCAGCGCCAGCAGGGCTCCAGAGATGGTTTCAACGAAGATGGGCCGCGGCAGCGCCAGCAGGGCCTCAAGGATGGTTTCAACAAAGATGGGCCGCGGCAGCGCCAGCAGGGCTCCAGAGATGGTTTCAACGAAGATGGGCAGCGGCAGCGCCAGCAGGGCCTCAAGGATGGTTTCGGCGAAGATGAGCCGCGGCAGCGCCAGCAGGGCTCCAAAGGTGGTTACGGGTTCCACGCGGATGAGTTCGTCTTGGTGTCTCTCGACTCCAGGATATAACTGCCGACCTGCTCCAGAGCTGCCCCAGATATAGGTCTGGTATCCTTTGAAGTCCGGACCCTCGCACCTAGGGGTCGGAGGGGCCGGGATGAGCGTGTCCAGACACCCAGCAGGGGGATGGAGCCAGCGCCCAGGGAGGCCGGAGGCGATCGAAACCAGGCATCGGGGGACGGTTGGAGGACCATCGAAACTCGTCCCCTCATTGATCCGTCAAGTGGCCTCTTTACCACCTGGTCGGATCGCTGGGTCTGCGGCCGGGGTCGGGCCGAGGCCACGGAGCCTGGTCGTGGAGGGTCCAAGATGGAGTCGGGGTTTGAGATGGTGGTCCGGGATAGGGTTCGGACCAGTCGAGCGTGGCGAGGAGGGGTTGCCGAGTTCCAGAGGGGGAGAGCCGGCGGTTGCCCGGAGGGGTGGCTCTCGTGTAGGGTGGATGGTGCCGCCCTCGGCCGGAGGACAGGGGTCGAGGTAGTCCAGGGCCCGCCATGCGGGAGGAGTGGTACCACGCCACGAGGCCGGGTCCAACACACGTCCCCCCCAGCTGAAGGCAGGGAGAGTCACCCATCCTCTTGGGTATTCTCCTCGCCGAGGTGGAAGAAGCGGGACAGGCCGTCTGCGTTGGCGTGGTCATTGCCTGGGCGATGCTCCACAGTGAAGTCCATCCCTTGTAGGGAGATGGACCAACGCAGCAACTTTGGATTCTCCCCTCGCATCTGTATCAGCCACCGCAGAGGTCGGTGGTCAGTTTGTACCCGGAAGTGGGTGCCGAAGAGATAGGGCCAGAGCTTCTTGAGGGCCCACACCACGGCGAAGGCCTCCCGCTCAATGGTGCTCCAGCGCTGTTCTCGGGCCAGCAGACGTCGGCTAATGAAGGCCACCGGCTGATCAATTCCCTCGGTGTTGACTTGGGAGAGAACCGCCCGACACCGTGATCGGAGGCATCCGTTTGAACTATGAACTCCCAGCTGTAATCGGGGGCCTGGAGCAGGGGGGCAGTGCACATCGCTGTCCTTAGGGTCTCAAAGGCGGTCTGACACTCGGGTGTCCAGTGCACCTTCTGTGGCTGTCTTTTGGAAGTGAGCTCCGTGAGGGGGCCCACAATACTGCCATAGTCTTTTATGAAGCGCCGGTAATACCCAGTGAGCCTCAGTAAGGCTCGGACCTCTGTCTGGGTGATCGGGGGCTCCCAGGCCATGATGGCGTCGATCTTGGGTTGGAGGGGGGCCACCTGGCCGCTGCCCACTTGGTGTCCCAGGTAGGTCACGGAACCTTGGCCGATCTGGCATTTGCTGGCTTTTATGGTTAATCCGGCCCGGCGGAGGGCTGCCAAGACCTCCCGGAGGTGTTGGAGGTGCTCAACCCAGGGGAGGCTGTACACCGCGATATCGTCCAGGTAGGCGGCGCTGAACTCTTTGAGCCCCGCCAGCACCTTATTCACCTGTCTCTGGAACGTGGCGGGGGCGTTTTTCATTCCGAAGGGCATCACCCTGAAGTGGTAGTGGCCATCGGGGGTGGAGAAAGCGGATCGCTCCTGGGCGCCTGGTGTGAGTCCGATCTGCCAGTAGCCCGAGGTCAGGTCGAAGGTGCTCAAGTAACGGGCCGCTCCCAGGCGGTCGATCAGTTCATCAGCCCGGGGGATGGGGTGAGCGTCTGTCCGGGTGACGGCGTTCAGACCCCGGTAGTCCACACAAAACCTGAGTTCGGGGACGGCGCCAGGGGCGGCGGCCTTGGGGACCAGGACAACAGGACTGGCCCATGGACTGTCGGAGGGCTCGACCACCCCCAGAGCCAGCATTTTGGACACTTCTGACTGAATGCAGGTCCGCACTCGATCGGGAACTCGGTAGGCCCGTTGTCGCACAGGCGGGCTATCCCCGGTGTCGACATCGTGGATGCACGACGGGGTGACCCCGGGGGTAAGAGAAAATAAATCGGCAAATTGGCCCAATAGCTTTTGGCAGTCTCGGCGTTGTTCTGGGGTCAGGGTGGAGGAGAGGTTGACTCCCTCCACGGAGCTGTCTTTTTCGAGGGCGTTCAGGAGGTCTGGTAGGGGCTCTGAGTCATCTTCAGCCCCACTGTCGGTAGCCATTAGGAGGCTAAGTTCTGATCGGACAAAGTGGGGTTTGAGCCTGTTGGCGTGGAGGACCCGGAGGGGGTTCCTAGGGGACTCCATGTCCACTAGGTAGGTGACTGGGCTCTTGCGTTCCACCACCTTGAAGGGCCCGGTCCACTTGTCCTGGAGGGCACATGGTTCGACCGGGGACATGACCCAGACCTTTTGGCCCGGCTCAAACTCAATAGAAGAGGCGTTTTGATCATACCAACGTTTCATGTCTTCTTGACTGGCTTCGAGGTTGGCCTTGGCAAGTTCCCGGAACCGCCGAGTCTGGTTCCGGAGGGTCAGGAGGTACCGGTATACATCGGGGGGAGCATCTTGGGCGGTCACCTCCCAACCTTCTTTGACCAGGCTTAGGGGACCCCGGAAGGGGTGCCCGAACAATAGTTCGAAGGGGCTGAATCCCAGGGACTTCTGGGGGACCTCCCGATAGGCGAAGAGGAGGCAGGGCAGCAACACGTCCCATTGGCGTCGTAAGGGCTCTTCCAGGCCCATGATCATCCCCTTGAGGGTACAATTGAAACGTTCCACCAGCCCGTTCCCTTGGGGGTGATAGGGGGCCGTGAATTTGTACGTGACCCCGCATTGCTGCCACAGGGACTTCATGTAGCGGGAAATGAAGTTCGTACCCCGATCACTGACGACTTCTCGGGGGAAGCCCACCCGGGAGAAGATCCCCATCAGTGCCCGGCCCACCACGGGAGCCGTCACGGTCCGGAGAGGGATAGCTTCGGGATAAGGGTGGCATGGTCCACCAGGACGAGGATGAAACTGTGACCTTGGGATGTTCGGGGCTCCAGGGGCCCCACGATGTCGATCCCCACCCGCTCGAAGGGAGTGTTGACGACTGGGAAAGGTTGCAGGGGGACCTTTAATTTTCCGACGCTCTTCCCGCTGGCTTGGCAGGTCGGCAAAGTCCAGCCGTGATTGATCACATCATTCCTCATCTTGGGCCAGTAGAAGTGGGTCACCAGGCGGCTGTATGTCTTGTCCTGCCCAAGGTGCCCGGCGAGGGGCATATCGTGTGCCAGGTTCAGGAGGAAGTCTCTGAATCGGTGGGGGACCACCAATACCCGGCTGGCCCCTAGCTCGGCAATCTTCTGCTCGCTGTAGAGGAGCTCATTGTCCCAATAGACCCAGTGGGCCCCCGAGGCATCCCCTGTACTCTGGGCTGCGGACACGTTTTTTGCTCTTGACGGTACTGTTCTCGAGTGGGGCCGCCTTCTTGGCGCCATTGGGCCAGTTCCGGGAGGTCGCTGAGCGGGGCAATTTCTTCACAGTTGGGCCCCGGTGGACCGGGTTCAGGGTCGGTGTCTTCGGAGACGACGGGCGGTGGAGGCTCGGGCCATTCTGGTTCTTCGGTTGAGGTGATGGCTCGGGCGGCCATGGATCGGGTTGTCGCACAGACCCATTCAGGGAGGCCTAGCATCCCCAGATGCTCCCTCCGCTTGACGTCAGCCCAGGGGGAGCTCTCGAGGTCGTTCCCGAGGAGGCAGTCTACGGGGGCATCGTCTCGGACAGTCACTTTCAGCATGCCTGACACTCCCCCCCATTCAAATGTTATGTTATGTTATTTAAAATTTGTAAAGCGCACATACGCCCAAGAGCTTCTTGGCGCTGAAGAGAGATAAAAAAAACATAACAAAAGAAATACCAGCAAGAGTCACTATTTCAAATAGGCCTGTGTAAAAAGGAAGGTCTTAAATGCCTTTCTAAAGGCAAGGAGGTCCTTACTCTGTCTAAGAGTCAAAGGTAGAGAATTCCACAAGGAAGCTGCTAGAAAGTGAAAACAGTTACCTCCCTGTCGCTTTTTCTTGAACCGGGGTACCTCAAGTAGATCTTTGTGGGCTAATCTCAGGCTACGTGAGGGGGTGTATCTCCCTATCAATTGCCTGATGAACAGGGGGCCCTTGCCTTGCAAAGCCTTGAAAATGATGCATCCGGCTTTGAATGCGGCTCTCTGAGCCACAGGTAGCCAGTGCAAATTCTGTAGCCCTAATTTAATCGATTCCCATTTAGGTACCTTACAGATCAGTCTAGCAACTTGATTCTGCAGGTATTGCAGTCTTCTAAGTTGACCTACAGGTAAGCCCAGGTAGAGACTGTTTGAGAAGTTGATGTGGGAAAGGACTAGGGCGGTAACTACCTGAATCAGAGCAGAGTGGGTAAGGAGGTGTGCAATTTTTTTTATTTTCCTTAATTGAAAAAATCCAGATGAAACTACTGTTCCAATCTCGGATTTTAAGGCAAGGTCCTTGTTGATGGTCACTCCCAAACTCTTTACTGTTTGAGATTTTTTAGGGGGGAGACCCATATCAGAAGGCCAGAAGTGTGGGCTCCAGCTAATCTCGCTCTTCCCGGGCAAGATCAATTCAGTTTTCCCCGGGTTTAATTTGAGGTGATTTAAAGGCATCCAGCTCTGAATTAAGGTCATAGTTGCCTGAAAATTCTCTACAGCATTAGGTGAGTTTAGTACAAAAACTAACTGCAAGTCATCTGCATAGTTATATACAGTGACTTTGTGCTCTCTTAGGGAAAACAAAAGGGGCCGCATATATAAATTAAATAGTAAAGGGGACAAGGAAGAGCCTTGAGGGACCCCACAAAAAGAATTAGTTTTAGGAGCTGTAAAAGACCCTAGCCGAACAGACTGGGTGCATTCAGATATGAAAGATTTCAGCCAGGCCAAGGCAGAATCTCTGAGGCCGGCCTGTTCGACACGGTTGACCAGAATGGAATAGTCAACCGTGTCGAATGCTGCAGACAGATCAAGAAACACCAAAGCTTGATGTACATTTTTGTCGGTGTTAGACCTCAAGATGTTCTGAACGGCCAATATTACTGCCTCAGTGGAATGACCAGGCCGAAAGCCTGCCTGATTAGGTTGTAAATAACCAGAATCTTCAACAAAGTTTGAAAGGCTGTTGGTGACATGAGCCTCCAAAATCTTTGATAGGTAGGGCAGAAGGGATATAGGCCGATAATTAGTGAGGTCGAGAGGGTCTATGCCAGGTTTCTTAGTAAGGGGAATCAATAAGGCCTGCTTGATGCTGCGGGGGACTATCCCAGATGTGAGGGACTTGTTAAGCAATGATATCATGCTGTTAGGGATGGCCCGGCCAATTTCCCTCATGATTTGAGGGGGACAAACATCCACAGGGGATCCTGATAAATACATGTACATGTACATGTACATTTGACTCTAGTCAATAAATCTAAAAAAGCTTTTGAGTCAATAAGAGGAAAAGAATGTAATGTTGATGGATTAAAAAAAATATCATCCAAAGGGGCGCAGACTGAGAGTTTGGATATATTCTGTTTAATCAATAGTATCTTTTCACTAAAAAAGTAATTCAAGGAATTACAGAGTGTTTGTGAAGGGACTACCGGAGGAGAGGTTCTGTCGTCATTACATAGTTCGTTCACAATTCTGAACATTTCTTTCGACTTGTTGGTGGAACTTAAAATTTTTGTTGAGAAATAAGCAGTCTTGTGATTATGTACAATTTTTTGGTATGCTTTCCTAGCTAGGCAGTAGGCAGCTCTGGCTTGAGGGCAATAATTAGCTCGCCATATTCTCTCCTGTTGCCTCACTTCCAATTTGAATTTTTTTAGCTCAGGTGTGAACCATGTGTGTGCGTCCGTGCTTCTAGAGCTACAAAGACGAGTAGGAGGGGCATAAATATTAGTGGCTATGGTTAGCCATTCTTTAAACCTGAGGTCAGCTACCTCCACATTAGTACTCTGTAGGGGAAGGGAGCTGTTTAAAAAGTTTTAAAAAGCTGACATATCCATGGAAGTCCATTTTCGAGTGGTCTTACTAATTTGCAGCTTAAATGGAGTAGTTTTATCTATTTGGAAAGAGAAACTTATGCTAAAGTGGTCAGACCAGCTACAAGGTTTTATATCGATAGAATGTACTGGTAAGTTCGAAGACCAGATTTGATCGAGACTAAGGCCCTTCTGATGAGTCTCGGTGTTGATATGTTGTATCAAATTAATGTCATTAAGAAGGTCCTTCATCTCTGCTGCTTGAGGATCTAATAGTGTGTTATCGAACCAAAAATTCAAGTCTCCAACCAAAAGTAATTTAGAGTGGTTTGTAACCAGCAGAGCCAGTTGCTCTGCTAGAATGGAAGGAAATGTGGCCATTGTTTGAGGTGGACGATACAGTAGCACCAATACAAGTGTTCCATTAGCAGTATCTAGTTTAGCAACTATATTTTCTGTATTGGGCAGAGATAAAGATGATAATTGTCTAAGTTGATGTTTTTTACAAATAATGATGGCCACTCCTCTCCCAGTTTTCCCTGCTGGACGTATTGCTGATAGAATGTAATAGTCTGCTGGGAAAGCAGCTAAAATGTCCGGTAGAGAATCCTGGGTGAGCCATGTTTCGGTCAGTAACAGCATATCTGGTTTTGTGTCATTTAGTAGCAGAAATATGTCCGTCTGATGTCTGGTCATAGAGTGAGTGTTTAAATAGATGCACCTAAAATTGCATGTTGCGTTAGGTGTGGTTGTAAGCACCGCATACTTAGGGGCGGGATCTGCTGTTAGGTTGGCGGGATTGCTAATACCAAGACGAGATGTTAGTTTCGTCGTATTGAGAGGTACGGGGGGACACATCATAGGGGTAGGTCTTAACGCTTGTAACTCAGCGGATGTGTAAATATAGGAACTGACAGAGTCATTAGCCCCTAGCCCCGGACGCTCGCGGACGAGCGCAGACAAGCTTAACTCTAGCGCAACTCCGGCGCGCTTCCGCCGCGCCCGCTGCGCTCCCTCCAACACATCACGTTTTATGTGAGGGAGCCTCGAGCAACTGGACCGCTGCCTCAGGTCTCAGTGCTCTCTGACTCCTCCCAATATGGCGCCCGCTCTCACCACCAGACCGGCACCAGGAGCCGCGGTAGGTGAACCACCCTCCACTCAATCGGCAGAGGAACCGCGGTGGACCGGGGCAGAGGGGCCGCTAACTGAAGGTAGGAAGAAGGCGGCGCTAGTAATCAGCTGCGCTGCGTGCGTTTAACTGCAAAAACACTCCAACAGCATTTAAGAGAATCCAATTTTAAAAATTACCGCTTTGGCCACAGTAATTCAGTAAAGCATAAAATAATACAAGTACACACAAGTACATACATTTAAAAAGGCGATTCTTAGAGGTCTGCCCTTATGCAATGTCTCTCTTCAAATGGCGCCGGGATGCTGCCACCAACCCGGAATCCACAATGGGAAAGAGCGTCTCCCTATCATTTTATGGGACGGGGCCTCGAGCAACTGGACCGCTGCCTCAGGTCCCAGTGCTCTCTGACTCCTCCCAATATGGCGCCCGCTCTCACCACCAGACCGGCACCAGGAGCCGCGGTAGGTGAGCCGCCCTCCACTCAATCGGCAGAGGAGCCGCGGTGGACCGGGGCAGAGGGGCCGCTAACTGAAGGTAGGAAGAAGGTGGCGCTAGTAATCAGCTGCGCTGCGTGCGTTTAACTGCAAAAACACTCCAACAGCATTTAAGAGAATCCAATTTTAAAAATTAGCGCTTTGGCCACAGTAATTCAGTATGTTATGTTATGTTAATTCTGCTTATATAGCGCATGGCTACCCCAGCAATGGGGCGTCCCAGCGCTGTGGACATACCTAGAAGCAGGGCAACACAACAGAGAAAGTGGGGCTAGATGGAAGAGAACAGAGTAAAGCATAAAATAATACAAGTACACACAAGTACATAAATAAAAAAATAAAAAAAAACGCGGGCCATCTGGCACAGGCTCTCGGAATTATCCGCGGACCGTACTGAGCACAGTACATTGGGCAAGATTTGATCCGGGGTCACCAGGTGGCAACGGACGGCCGTCACGCTGGCTCCTGTGTCGCGGAGGGCTTCGGCCCGGTATCCATTAATGGTGACCCACTGGCTGTACTTCTGAGTGTTGGCCGGGATTGGGGCCTGGGGGACCATGTCTCTTTCACCCAGACATACAAGGGACATGGCTGCGGGCTCCCACTCGGTCTGGTCTTGGTCATAGTCTTCTTCTTCACCCTGCTCCTCTCCCAGGGAGGCGGCGGCGAGCTGGCGGTTTTGCGGACCTGTGAGGTTGGATGGCTGGTTTCTGGGACAGTTGGGGTCATTGGTGTAATGACCGGGTCGCTGGCATTTGTGGCAGATAAGGTTCGAGCAGGGCCCCGGCCGTGCTGGGGGGGCTCCTCTTCCGGCCAGGGGAGGGGAAGTGTTGGTGGGGGGCACCGCGGCGGTGTCCCTGCCCCAGCCCTGGCCTCCTCCTCCTCCTCCGCCTCGCTGATGGTGGGATCGCTGGTGAGCTCGGCCTTGGTCTCCCATCCAGTTCCGGGGGACCCGGGTGCTCTCCCATCGATCGGCTTCGATGGCGAGTTTACGTGGCTCGGTCAGTTTGCTGTCGAGGAGATGCTGCCTGAGTTCGACGAAACAGTTGTTGGAGAGGTGTTCCCATACAATGAGGTTGAACAGCTGCTCATAGGTGGTGACTTGGCTGCCTTTGATCCACCCCTCTAAGGCTCTACTATAGAAGTTCACATACTCCACCCAGGTGGTACCGGGGATCCTCTTGCAGTCTCGGAATCGCTGCCGGTATATCTCGGGGGTGAGCCCATAGCGAGTGAGGAGGGCGGCTTTCATGTGTTCGTATGAGGTCATCTCGGCATCGGGGAGCTGTAGCAGGGCGTCTCTCCCATCATTGTTGAACCTCCCCCACAACCCGGCACCCCAGTCTTTTTGTGGTACTCGGTGTGAGGTCATGGCTACCTCGTAGGCCTTAAACCATTGCTGGATGTCGTCGTTTCTATAGTACTCTCGGAAGACATCTTTGGGGCTGTGGACCTTTGTGTCTGTAGAAGGAGGGGTGCTCCGGCTCCCGGAGACGCCGGTGTCCCTGTTTTTCGCCTTAATCTCCAGTTCTTTTAAACCGCGCTCGTGCTCGTACGCGAGCTTCTTTTCCTCTAAATCCCTCTGCCTTCTTTTCTCTTCCAGGTCTCCCTGTAGCCGTAGTTGCTCAAGGGCTATCTTTTTTTCGGCCAGTTGTAGTTCTCCATCTAAGCGGAGTCTAGCCAGTTCCAATTCGTGGAGCCGGCTCCTTTCTCGATCTCGGGCATCCTCGTGGGAGAGGCCCGTGTTTCTCTCCTCCGCTAGGGGTTGCGATGTTCTCTGGGTGCAGATCGGGGATCGTGATGCCTTCGTTCTGGGGTGGCGTCGCTCCTGTCTCCACCCAGGTCTGCAGGGCCTGCTTGAGATCGTCTTTGGTGCTTAGTCCTGTGGTAGCGATACCCAAGTCTTTGCAGAATTGCTTCAACTCTTTGTGGCTATAGTCTTCCAATCGTTCCATCCGGAACTCTGAGGTCGGTCCGGTTTCCTTGGTAGTCATGGTCGTCGTGTGTTTCTGTTCGTAGTGGGGCGAGTTACTCTCTGTATGATCTGCGTCGGCTCGGAACCCACCGCTGCCATCAATGTTGGAAAGGGGATCTTGGAATGGGCCGAGCGAAGTCGAGAGGCCTCCTGGCGAGGTTCCTCCCCTAGGACCGTACAGATGAGCAATCACCCCCCTACAGATGGACACCACACAAAGATAGGTTCTTAACGTTTTTATCAACAATTTAAGGCAGGTTATCGTAGCGATACAGGTGCAACTGGATCCAGGGATCCTTTCAGGTTTAGTCACTGAGGGAAGGGGGTAGCGGGACAGTCTTGGTACCAGTCTGGTACAGGGATACCCTACGCTCAGCTCTCAATCCTCGAGCTGGGGGGTTCCTCAGATTTGGGCCGCGGCAGCGCCAGCAGGGCTCACAAGATGGTTTCAGCGTAAATGGGCCGCGGCAGCGCCAGCAGGGCTCCAGAGATGGTTTCAACGAAGAGGGGCCGCGGCAGCGCCAGCAGGGCTCCAAGGAGTTTGAACGAAGATGGGCCGCGGCAGAGCCAGCAGGGCCTCAAGGATGGTTTCAACGAAGATGGGCCGCGGCAGCGCCAGCAGGGCTCACAAGATGGTTTCAGCGTAAATGGGCCGCGGCAGCGCCAGCAGGGCTCCAGAGATGGTTTCAACGAAGATGGGCCGCGGCAGCGCCAGCAGGGCCTCAAGGATGGTTTCGGCGAAGATGAGCCGCGGCAGCGCCAGCAGGGCTCCAAAGGTGGTTACGGGTTCCACGCGGATGAGTTCGTCTCGGTGTCTCTCAACTCCAGGATACAACTGCCGACCTGCTCCAGAGCTGCCCCAGATATAGGTCTGGCGTCCTTTGATGTCCGGACCCTCGCACCTGGGGGTCGGAGGGGCCGGGATGAGCGTGTCCAGACACCCAGCAGGGGGGTGGAGCCAGCGCCCAGGAAGGCCAGAGGCGATCGAAACCAGGCGTCAGGGGACGGTTGGAGGACCATCGAAACTCGTCTCCTCATTGATCCGTCAAGTTGCCTCTTTACCACCTGGTCGGATCATGGTGCCTCGATGTCGATGTCGGGGCTTCGCTGGGTCTGTGGCCGGGTTCGGGCCGAGGTCACGGGGCCTGGTCGTAGAGGGTCCAAGATGGAGTCGGGGTTTGAGATGGTGGTCCGGGATAGGGTTCGGACCAGTCGAGGGGTTGCCGAGTTCCAGAGGGGGAGAGCCGGCGGTTGCCCGGAGGGGCGGCTCTCGTGTAGGGTGGATGGTGCCGCCCTCGGCCAGAGGACAGGGGTCGAGGTAGTCCAGGGCCCGCCATGCGGGAGGAGTGGGACCACGCCACGAGGCCGGGTCCAACAGTATTCGTTTCTCAGACTTTAGATAAAAGGGTTCAGTATTGGGGTGATGATAGCATACATCACTGTCACCAGTTTGTCCTTCTCAAGAGAGTAGCTGGAGGGGGGTCTGATGAAGATTCAATAGAATGGTCCCATAGAACAGGGTGGCACCGATGAGGTGAGAAGAGCAGACGTTGAAAGCCTTGCATCTTCCCTCACTTGAAAGGATGCTTGAGATCATAGTGATGATGAACCTGTATGAGATCACTATTCAGAGAATCAAGACCATGCTTATGGGAAAAGCCTCTGCAAGTATCCGCCGCTCATTGAGAGAGGTGCCCGAGCAGGAGAGATCAGCAGAGGTGAGATACCACAGAGGAGGTTTTGGACCAGATTAGATGCACAAAACGAGAGCCTTGTAATCTTCAAGTTGTGGAGCAAAGAATGTATATGTCCAACTACCCAGGAGCAAACCTCCAATTGGCTACAGGCCTCCTTCTTCATCACCATGAAGTAGACCAGTGGATTGCAGATGGCAACTTATCTGCCATAGGCTATTGCCCCAAGGAGAAGACTGTCAGTACCTGCCATTGCAACAAAGATGTAAAGCTGTGTGATACAACATCTTGAAGAGATCTTACTCCCTGGGATGATCTTGAACAGGAGCTGGGGCACTGTAACTGTTGCTAAGCAGATATCCACCAGTGACAGGCTCCCAATGACGTAACACATTGGTGAGTTAAGCTGTGGGTTAGCTGCAACAGTCACCATTATAGCACTGTTGCTAAATACTCCAAACAAGTAAATTGCAAGGAACAGTACAAAGAGAGCAAGCTCCACAAAGGGTTGTCTGACAGGCTAGGGAGGTCAAAATACATCACACTTCCTCAATTTCCTGCAGAGGGAAAAATGGTATATTACTTTAAAGATAACGAGCAACCGACAGTGACAGAGAGAAAATGTATGCTGGGGAGGACAGCGATACCCTTGCAGATTTGTAACCAAGAGAATATTTAATAAATCAGCAGCTTTCAAATCAAGCATCCTATGCTGTTTTAATGAGAGAGCATCCGGTCTGCACTGCTACACTTGCACACAAACACTTTTCAAATGTGAATTAGTGATCAATTATATATTTACACAGAGAAACAATTGAAAGCTGTGTTTCACCTACAATGAGTCAGTCAGTGTGTGTGTGTGTGGGTGTGGGTGTGGGTGTGGGTGTGGGTGTGGTGTGTGTGTGTGTGTGTGTGTGTGTGTGTGTGTGTGTGTGTGTGTGTGTGTGTGTGTGTGTGTGTTACATATATGTGGAGTTAGGTACAAACTGTACATACTTACCTTTTCATATTTTGTGCCTCTGTAGTTAGTCTACCATGTGAAAGTCTCATTACATTCCCTACTCTATATTTAGGAGGAATACCTTTAAAATGGGTTTAAAGACATCCTTGGGTCCATTATTGTAGAGCTCAATTCCAGCTTAGTTACTTGAGAGCAGTGTGTTACTCTGGCAGCCTGATGAAATTACACAAGAGAGAAACCCTAAGCGTACACTCCCTATTGATGCAAGAAAACACCAAAGATGAGAAGGTGCTTGTAACACAAACTGTTCAAAGGAACCTAGAGGAATCCAAAAGATTTTGGGAAGACGCCTCATCAACAACTTATCGTGGCATGCTTCATCATTGGCAGTTGCCCACACCTCAGTAGGTAAATACCACATCGGTGGAATTAACCATTGATGGGTGTTCTTCTATAATTGTTTGCTGGATTAATTGCAGGGATCCAAATAAATAATAAAAATACCTAGAGGTAAACCCAAGGTATATTCTAGTATGATTAAAATGATTATATATTGGCTATGTGATGAGATTCTATTACTCACCTAGTCGATCATCTGTGTCAACATGTTTCAGCTATTTAAAAAAGCCAGTGCATGTCTCTGGCCTTCTTCAAGGCTCATATGCTCCCTGCCTATCTATGCAGCCATGCAGTGATCATAAGGCCTAAAGCTCTTGTACCTTTCTTTTCCTAATTCAGTAACCCACACCCTAAGTTATGAATGGGCTTGAAGTTTCACGGCCATAACAGGAAGACACTCCTCTGTAGTCGCACATTCGTCAAGAGGATATGCCTTCAGAAACACCTACTGATGGCTGCAGAACCGGGCAGGCTTCCCTATCTCCCTGTACTTTATGTATTAGACTTGAGTTTAGGGCACAACCAACTTGTCCGTTCAGGACTTCCAGCTACATGGTCCAGTTCCCAAATGAGCTGCCCTACCAAGCATGTTACTGATCAGATAAAACAAGTTTAGGTTCCAGATATATGGCATGTATGTTTATCCTACTTTTGATTAAGAGACAGCTATGGGAAAAACTACCACATTGAGACACCAATATACTTTCTCGAGAAACAAAAGGATAGCATCTGATCATTAAACGCATATATTAACTCTACATATTTACCCTAAACAGGGTACAAATACCATACCTTATATTTGGTGGCAGTTCTGTATTAAAGGTTAAATACTTTCATACCATCAAACATTCATATATGGAACACCATTATAAATAATGCTCCCCACTCAGGCCCCAACCCAAGAAACTTGTAATGCGCTCAACACCTACTTTATCCAGAAAATTGTAGATATTAAGAATACTATCTCTCCCTCCATTCCCGCCAGCCCATTAGACTCCTTCCTTCTCAATCCCTGCTCCCTCACCCAGTTCCCAGCTATCATCCCCGAGTATTCTTTCAGAGCTCACTACCCGCATCAAATCATGATCTCCTAAGGACTGCTGTCCTCCTCCAGTCCTCAGAGCGGTCTTCTCAGCTTTACCTGACAGTATTCTTCCCCTTCTGAACACCTCCCTGAGCACTGGTACGGTCCCCAGTGCATTCAAGGAGGCCATACTAGTCCCTCTCTTGAAAAAAGCAGGTGCTGACCCCGCTAACCCTGCCAACTACAGGCCCATCTCCCTTTTGCCCTACACCTCTAAACTCCTGGAGGCTCATGTGACCACTTGCCTGTCGGCGTTTATAGAGAGTTCTGGTTTCCTGGAACCTAACCAAGCCGGCTTCAGGCCAGCACACTCCACTGAAGCAGTCATCCTGAAAGTCCTCGACACTCTCCGGGAGCATGCCGACAGGGGGTCCCCACAGGCACTGGTTCTCCTGGATTTATCGGCCGCGTTCGACACGGTGGACCATGACATCCTTCTCCTCCGTGTCAGACAGGCTGGCATCCGGGGCCCCGCCAGGGAATGGATTAAGTCCCTCCTCTCTGGCAGAGTACAAACGGTCCATCTAGGCCCCTTCACAGCAACCCAGGTACCCACTACCTGTGGAGTACCGCAGGGATCCTCCCTTTCACCATAATTGTTTAATCTTTACCTCCGGCCATTAATCCATTCACTGAGAAACTGGAAATGTACTGTCCTCAACTATGCAGATGACATGCAGATCATCTTCCCCTTAGACACCCCTGGTGCCGCATCTGATTTTCAGGCAGTGATGCTCCACATCCAACAATGGATGATTTCTAACTAAATCCGGAGAGAACGGAGCTCATCTTGCCTGGTACAAGCGCAGCACATTGAGGCCCAAACTTTTGGCAAAAAGAGCTAGGTACGCCTCCCAGCCCGTCGAGCTCTGTAAAAAGCTTGGGCGTCACCATTGATACCGACTTTTCTCTTAAAACCCATGTCGGAGCCATCATCTCGGCCAGCATGTTCCAGTTACAAAAAATTCGTAAAATCTCCCACCTACTCTCGCATGAAGCATTGACGCAAATTGTCATTTCCCTTGTTCTCTCCCACCTTGCCTTCTCCAACTCTCTTTACTGGGGCCTACCCAAGTCCCTGCTCCGTCGTCTCCAGATGGTGCAGAACCAGGCAGCAAGGCTCATTTATAAAGCCCCTAAATGGCAATCAGCAAGACCCCTTCTATCAAAGCTGCACTGGCTGCCTATCGAACAAAGGGCTGCTTTTAAGATCGGCTGCATAATTTACAAGTCCCGGCAGTCCAAGTGCCCGGCCTTCTTGAAATCTCTCATCACCTCGCATTGTCCGGCCCGTAATCTCCGATCTGCCCATCTCCACCTCCTAACCACCCAGGTGGTTAAACTAAAGAAACTGGGTGGCCGCAGATTCAGCTATCTGGCACCCAAACTGTGGAACTCCCTCCCCTTATAAATCAAGACCTCTGACACCCTGCTGAGCTTCAGAAAGAGCTTAAAAACCTGGCTCTTCTCGAACTCCTACTAGCCCTCTGCCATCACCTTCAATCCCAATCTCAGCGCCAGGAAACCTACGGTGTCAGTGCGCTTTACAAGTGTAGCTTAACATTAACATTGGCAAATGTGGAGCCATCTCTGAATGCTGAAGTAAAAATACTAATTTCACAAAGACAACTATATGATGATGTTCAAACCAATTAGCTGTCTCATTACAACATCCACATTACACTGTGACTCAACTGGTCTTAGATTCTCTTTTAATGTTTAGCTGACCGGCCAACTGATATAGATTTGTTGTCCCTCAGTGCAGATACTTATCCACTGAAACTCCACTTATGTTTCTTCTAAAGACAGACCCGTAAATTAATGTTCTCCATGTGCTGTGGGTATGGATTCTGAATATCGAAGCAGGAATATCAAGCGTTCACCATTTCATGACCAGAAACTGAATCCAAGAATATCGACAGGTAAGTATATTTACATGTTCTATACCTAACTTTATATATACGTACCTTAAATATAGCTATATGTTCAAGGTACGTAGATGTGGAGTTAATAAAAGTAAATAAAGTAATAAAAAATAAATAAATAAAAAAGTAAATCCATAACTTACTGTGTTTACCCCCTCGATATTTTGGGTTTCGATATTTTGGTTACGATATCAGAAATTTGTAGAGCGCGCTAATCCCCTGGAGGGGTATCCAGGTGCTTGTGTGAGGAGGATCTTCTCAAACAGCCAGGTCTTGAGTCTACTTCTGAAGTCAGTGAGGGAGGTAAAGGTTTCAGAGGTGGATGGGGAGGTCGTTCCAGGCTTTGGTAATCGGGTTCATGCAACAGTTTTCCCGAGGGTGGCAAAAACTGAGTCACTGCATCAAGAAACCCATGTTTCTCCAAATGCTAATGAGGTGGGAGAAACGAGAGAAGGCCAGTCAAAAAATGTGCCCATGTTTGCAACTTTTTTTATCACTTTCCTTTAAACAAGGACGGTGGTCATTGGGCAAAAATGGCCAAGCTTCTAAAAGAGAGGCCCTCACCTTACCAGTTATATGCAACTGGCCCACAGAGCAGTAAACGATGGTCTTACCCTATTGACCTGATCTTCTCCAATAAATGTATCCGTCACAAGATCAATCCCAAAAAAAGATATAATTTAAATATTACTATTGGGTACAACAGCAACATGTTACGCTACTGGATGCAAACAAATACAGTTTCATGATGTCAGGTTATTTTCTACAATTCACTTTTTTAACATACATATTAGAATGAACATGTGCATTTAGTTTTAAACAGCGCAAATGTGGCCTTCCTTGGGAACATATTCAAGTTAAAAATACTTTATTCGACTGATAAAAGCCATAAAAGCAGACAGGTAAAAACACCTTAAAACATTTTAAAAACAACCAGTACATTAGGAGAAGGAAATTGCACATGTCCATTGAAAGAGGCCCCATCATACAAATACTGGGTATACTAGAATTAGTCATTTAACAAATAAAATTAAAACTCATTACAGGGAATCAGACGGCAAGTACCAGAATGGATATAAAATACAGCAGTAACGAGTGCTTAATAAAGGACCACTTAATTATTCCCCTGCTTAAAGGAGCTAATCCTGTGCAAAAACGGATTGCTTTACCCAGTTGTCAATTTCTACCAAAGGAGTGACATGCAGAATTAAAAAAAAATGGAATCCTTGTTCGAACATGCCTGACTTGTCAGGACTGTCCATCCTTGTATTTCCAAAATATATCGTTGTCAGTGACGTAATTCAGTAATTAATCCATCAGGTATTTCAAAATTTTACAGCTGCACAATGGAGTTTTAGTGCTAGAGTAAGAAAATACATAGAGATGCCAAAGTAAAGAATAAAATTAAAGAGTGAAGTTTTGCGCTTCTTGTGAAACATATCATGGTTTTATCCTTAGAATACTCTCTGAATGAAATCTAGAAAGGCTGCTCAGAATGTATGATATGCTACAAAGGACCCTAAATAATGCAAATTGAGTTAGAAAAGTAAGCTGCAAAACTAAAAAGTGACCACAGGGTGGCAGTAAAGCATTAGGCCTAAAAAAATTGAAATTTAAAACTACTGTGGCGAGTACATTTAGAGGAGATTAAAGACAGATCTACTTTTATCATTACTGTGGGAAAGCACGTGGCGAGTGAGTGAGAAGCGCGTCATCCAAGACAAATTATGTTGGTGCCTTCCATAAAAATTCAACAAGGACTTTTAAACGTCCTTAGTGATAGTAATGGATTGGATATTTTAAAAATCATATTTTATGATCAGTAATACGGATATGGCTAGGGACAAGAGACTAAAGCGATACTTTTAAAAAAAACGGCTACTGAGCTTCTGTTTGAACCCAGGAAATTGAGCGGTTTGACAAGTCGCGGGGGGTGGGGGGGAGATGGCGCCTGTATTTACAAGGGCACAGGGTCACCAGAGTGTCACTTTTACCGATGCTCCAGTTGCGCTATGCCCTGCTCCATATTTACAAAGCAGCACTAAGCCGCCTTCTAAATACGGCCTCTTTTCATGCATCAGTTTGCGCAAAAGGGTCGTGCTATGGGTGTTGCTGTGGGCGTTTCCATGCAACACCCATTGTAAATTTACAAGAATTTGTACTAACGCCAGTGAAAAGGAGATGAAGGAGTGGCGCAACGAGGAGAAAAACTTGCATTTCTCCTCGTTGTTTGCTCTTTCTATGTGTGCTGCATTCTGCATCACACATAGAAGGATCAAAATGCCATCAATGATTATTTATGTGCAGGAAGGAACACCTACCTGCACAGAAACAATCATCCCTGCAATCCAGGCACCCTTGCAAAATGGAGCAATGGTGTCTGCGCTGGCGCTAGTCAGCTATTTTTAGCACTGGTGCAAGGAAAAACACAGGGGTGCGCCGTATTTTAGGGAATACAGCGCATCCCTGCGTTTTTTAAATGAAGCGGTGCTGCAAAATTACTTGCAGCGCAGCACTATTTCCTAGCAAATATACTCCCAAATGTTCAAAACTGAAGCAAGACTTATCAACTGCGTTAAAAGCAGGAGCTGTATAGAAGATGGGGAATCACGCTTCAAATAACTACAGTAAGAATACAAATACTTTATCATGTATAAGAGGTGGTTTGACACCTCTTCAGTGCTCATGACGAGCCCAGCTCGTCACGAGTCACAATGGAGCTGTGCTCATGACGAGCTGGGCTCGTCATAACGGCTCTGCGCCGCCCACGCGCGATTAATTCCCCGCCTGTGCGAGCAAATTAATCAGTGGGCGGGGTCGCGACGAGACAAGCTCTTCATGAGCACAGCTCCACTGTGACTCATGACGAGCTGGTCTCGTCAAGAGCACCACGGCGCCGTGCTCCCCCCCCCCCCTGCACCGTGGGGGAATTACCCCCGCAGGGAAGGATTTAAAGCCTGGGTGATTCTCGAGCAGATAGTAAAGGAAACAAAAAATAAATACGATATTGTGACTGCACCAAATGAGGAACGACACTATGCTGAGCTGTAAGATATTCATTCATGGGAGCTCAGACGTCACAGTTCTCTCCCTAAAAATAATTCCATGACTCCTCCCTTTCCAGTTCCCTGTCTACTTCCCTTTCGCTGAATTCCTTTCACATACAGGCTCCTAGTTTCCTCCTGTCATCATACAATTACGACATTGCATCTCCCCACCACTTGCACAACTGAGTCTCATTCAAATGTGAGTCTTTAGATTTCTTCAATGATACGTGCAGATCTTCCACATGTTCACTGTGAACGGCGTAATGGACTTGGTTCTGTAAACTCCATTATGGTAGACGCGGAGTGAGAGACATGACTGCTAGCATGTTCTTGATTAAGATCAAGGGCGTTGCTTCCCAGGAAAACCAATGACTATTAGTTGCTGGATCGCACTTTCTGGGAGTTGGAGATGTTCCAGGTTATTCTTTTTGTTATCAGAGGCGGCTGTGACCATGGTTCCTTTAAGATTGGTCACTTGCAGTGAATGTTCATAATACGGACTGTCTGCCTTCTTCCTTTGTTCTTGCATGACTAGCACCCAATCGCCTTCCTGAACAGTTGATGAATTTGTCTTCTGTCAAATGTCCGCATATTCCTTCGTTTTTGCCTTCTTAGTCTGGTCTTGCTCCACCAGCTCTTTGTGACCTGGAGCTTGATGAACACAGGTGGCAGAATCTTCTCAGGTGGGTATCCTGGTGCCCAAGGCATGACCCAGCATCAGGATAGCGGAACACTTGTCCGTGGTGCTGTGATGAATGGTTCGGTAAGCTTGAAGTACTTCGCTCAGAGACATCTGGACATCTCGCTTTGACAGTTCAGCTTGTTGTATGGTTTTCTGGCCATAAACCTCTCTAACATCCCATTTGCTTGAGGCAACATGGGAATGACCGTTCAATAACTAAAGTTGAGGCGACTGGCAAATTCAAGGAACTCATGTCCGTTGAATAGAGGACCAAGGTAAATTTTTACCACCTTTGGAATACCCCACGCTGTCAATACTTCATCTAATACAGGTATGGTGAGGACTGCTTTGGTAGATCTCACTTGTTGAGCAATTGGGAAACGGGAATACTCATCCATTACTACAAGGATGTATTTGCCTGATTGCAGAGGTCCAAAGAAGTCGACAGCCACATGTTGGGTTTTGGATAATCGTGTAGGTGTATTCTTGGAGACAGATTCCCCATTGCTCGATTCTGGGTGTCATCTTTGCTCTGGGGTTTCCGAATATGGTTATTAAAGCTTGATGATCCATAATGAGTGTGATGTGCTTCCCATGAATGAAGACGTGAAAGTGCTCACAGGCCCAGACTACTGCCAGGCTTTCCTTTTCTGGCTGTGAGTACGCCCTTTCAGTGTCAGTCAGGCTGCGGAAATTCGCTGCAGTTGCACCACCGCATAATTCCAGTGGCCCTAAATATAAATGAGTGCTGTGGTCACCTGCAACCAAGAAGCTAGTCCAGATAACATTCCAGCACAGCTCACCATCCTCCGCAGGCTCCCAACCGCTCGGCTTGTTGCTGTAACAAGGAACAAGATATTATATTGTATTGTTTTGTAATTGCATTTATATAGCGCTTACTACCCCTGACGAGGCGTCAAAGCGCTTTTTCGGCGAGTAGCACGCCACTCCGGAACCCATGAGGCTTCAGATCACCTGTATTTAAGGATGCTTATCTCCTGCCGTGCCCCTGTGGCTCAGGAAATGAGGAATCAGCAAGAGGTTCAGACTTATCTAGCAAAGTAGAAGCAAGAGTCCCTGGAAGTTCGCAACCCAGAAGCATTCTATAAGGCCTGTGGGAAGACCCTTGGGCCTAGCTGAGTACGGGGTCAAACATTGTTAAAGGACAAGTAAAGTTGTCCAAACCTGCCAGTTTGAATATTTTTAGCAGACTGCGAAGACAGCCTCAGTGTTCCAACAGTGCTATTTGTTTGTTTACTATTTTCAAAATGTAAAGAGAGAATGATTGCCCACGAAGCACATTTTTTCTTTGCAATGAAATATGTCATTTTATTTGGGAATCACAAATAATGTTACAAATATTCAGCACTCGTGCGCGTGCACCGAATAGTTAAATATTTGCTTGGATCGCTGAAGCTCAACAAAAATTCAACAACTGATGATGAGAAGACCGCTATGTCAAGAGAATTTGGTTAACCTTCGTCCAACAGTTTTAAACTTCTGCGTATCACAAATTTGCTATAAGAAACCCCATGCTGAATTCAAAAGTGTCAGTACTTGTATCTTGTGAACCATATTACCATCTGCATCAAATATAGCAAGCTCCTGGAATGTACTGTGAAGACTCTTGCTTCATGTTTTCATGTCACTACTCACATATTCCAAAAATCCAAGGACATTCTTCTGACAAGCATTTGCAAAGCAATAGGTTTTGCAGTTGTTGGCGTTAAAAATGACAATGCTTCTTACATTTGTTTTTTATTTGCATGCTTTATTGTGTTGCTTGCAGATAGTCTGAAGGCCATGGAGGCATTGTCAGGAAGAGTTAGGGAGGGAGAAGGATAGAAGGGATCCTAGGACGAGAGAGTAGAACTTTAAGTGAGAAAAACCCGCTTTTTGGTAGTGTGTACAGCCTGGGGCATATTCTCAAGAGGTTATTGCCGAATTAACAGCACTTTATCGCAGCCAAAGTCCTGATAAATAAATCATCCCATTCACAATATGGTGCTAACAGCCCATAGCACCAGTTTACCTGCGATAGTAGCCGCAAAAAACATTGCCACAAATGAACCCCGTAACATTCTCAACGACCAGCCAGATTGGCGATACGACCACAAAACATGCAATAAGGCGCGTTAGCAGCAGGAAACTTAACACCTGCTCTGACCTGGTGTAAAGTCGGACCACAGCCTGCACCACAAAAGGGAACCCAGCCCAGCGCCACACCTGAAGTGCAACAGATGCCGTGGAGCAGCTGGGAGCCCCAAAAGGACCATAACACCCACCGCCACCATCCCCAGGACACCCGTCCCAGACCCCCCCCCGGATAAAGACATGCAACATCAACTACACGGAATCGTGTACCAAATAATCCGCCTGATGTTGCACAATCACATCTGGTGACATGCATGTGTCGTCCCAAAAATGAGCATCACACAATCACCTTCGAATCCACAACTGAAAATGTATTCAAATAAACACAGAAAAGAAATGAAGACACATGGCGGCTCCCCTCGGGGCAATCCGTAGGTCACAGCCTGCAAGAAAAAACCATGATGAGAAGGTGTGTCTTGCGCACATCATAGGACCGAGAGAGATCGAAGGAGAGAGGGAGATACAGAGAGAGAGAAAGAGAGGGAGCGAGAGAAATACGGACAGAGAGGGGGAGAGAGAGATAGACTGACAGAGAGGGGGAAGAGAGGCACAGATAACAGAAGAGACAGACAGGGAGAGAGAGTGCCGACACTGCACACCCAGGCCACACTGCTCACCTGCTGCCACCAGTGTGCCTCGAACCATGTGCCAGTATGTAATGCAGTTCACCAGGTCCCACATCTGAGACAGACTCGTCATCTGAAACAGAGTCCTGATACATGAATGGCACAGTACATACGATTGCACACAACATCATCGCCTGTCCGTCCCAGTGCACCCAGGCAGCTGCACCCCAGCCCCTCCCGCCACCCAGCGGTGCCTGCCCGCGCCTGCGAACCCAGGCCTCACTGCTCACCTTCCACCACTGGCGTGTAGAAAAGAGGGCCCAGCACGTGGGGCTGCAAGCCACAAGCCCGGGGCCCGCGGACATGGCACCTTCCACATCATGCAGCCCGATCCACAGACCACCAGATTTCACTTTTGATTCTGGGTCTTGATTTCGCCATGGCAGAGGACATACCAGTGCACCAGGCATCATCGTAGGCTGCACACCCGCTCAGCCTCATAGGTGCCACTAACTCTGTGATACAGGAGGCAATGCCACGTGGTGGTAGGCCCCCGACGTCCGCTGGCTCACGCCTACACTGCGGTCCAGCAGGGCACACGTAACCTGAGCAGTCCGGACCTCCGGGACAGGGCATCATCGCAGGCAGCACACACGCTCAGCACTTAAGGCGCCCCTACCTCAGTGCACCGAAAGTCACCGTCCCGTGATGGTGTGCCTGTGCCGGCTGCAGTGTGTCCGTTGCTACCAAGTCTATGCCCCACAAGTCATGGACCCTCTATGATTGGGTATCGTGGTGCGGACGCCATCATGTCAACTCCGGGCCGGCGGAATGTGATGTTGCAGGCCCCTGGGCCCCCATGTCTACATGCACCCCACACGGATACACCCAAAGGGAGTTTGGAAATGGCATTGAGCATGTGCGCCCGGCCCTTTTTATTGGCTGAGTCACATGTCCTGTGATGCGTGCGCTGGATAGGTGTGGTGTGGGTGTACACACGCCGTGAGTTAGAGGCTGTGGCATGCTGACAACAAGACCTGTGATCAGCGGAGCACTACAGGGAAGTCCGGTCACATTTAGCATTGTCGTCCCCCCGTGTGCATAAGCGTAGTGGGCTAGCCTGGCGTTTGCCAGTCCAGCGAAAGGGTTTGAACAATAACCCCGGGGCTCTGGGTATTGTTCCGTACGGAGCTAGACAAGGAAGTAACAAATGCATGTGTCCCTGTTGTTGAGTCGGTGCGACCCGGACAACATTCAGCAATGTGTCACCCTGTGACCCAAGTCCAACGACATGAGCCACATGGACATAAGAGGAATTCACTGACCCTACATTCATCCATACTACCACACTTAAAAGACCATAGACACGACACATCTGTGTGATTCGGAATGTTTAATTCACATTCAATAGCGTGTTGCATCTGGCGCAATGGAGGGCCAGCCAGAGTCCTTCAGGGTATGACAAGTCGAAAGGAAGAGGAAACGTTCAGTCCGCAGTCTGACGGCTGTGTCATTGGCGATCACACAGTATATGGCAGTCCGTGTCGAGGTCCAAGGTGAGTGTCGTAGGGTGCATTGGGAGACAGTGGAAGGTGATGATGCAGAGGGCAGAACCAGCAGAAACCGGCCATATGGCGGAGCTGCATGCTACTGCGTCCTTCTTACCACAAAGGCAGGTTCATCCGTATCTTCGCCCACCGCTGTTTCATGTGCCTCACATTATGGGTGGTGCTGGCCTTTTTCCAGCACTGTGTGGCAGTGACACCTTAGGGGCTGGAGGTGGAATGTCTGCCACACTGTGTGGCACTGATACTTCAGGGGTGCAAATGTGGATGTAGTGGTAGCAGCAGCATGCATCAGCGCCAGGCCTTGTGGCAGCAATGCCATGAGGATGGTTTTTAGGTCATTGAGGAACCCAGCTATCACTCGCTGGTGTGCAGCCGTGGCAGCCGCTCTTTCTGCATTGGCCCGCTCCGGGTGACATAGCAAGAGCCACTCTGATTGGACAGTTGTTCCAGTCTCTGAGTCAGTGTTCCAGGGATGTCAGCCATCGTCCGTTGGAGAGCATGGATCGGACTGTGGGTGTCCATTAGGGACCATGAGTGGTTCTTGATGGGACTTAGACACCCACGTATGGCATCTAGTTTGTCTGCCATGCGGTCGAAGCCCACCCGTACCTGTACAGCTAGCTGCTCCAGGCATCCCAACACACAGCGTTGGAAGGCCATGTGTTCTTTGTGGGAGTCCTGGGAGGCAGCCGTAGTGGGTGCTCCCTGCTGTGCGGTCTGAGGTGGGGGTGGGGTATCCTTGTTGCAGCTTGGCTGCCCTGCTCATGGAGGTGGGATGCGGAGGCTGTCAATGAACTCTTGGAGGGCGTCGGAGTTGAAGCTGTGGTGATCCTCTTCGTCATCAGAAGAGAGGGTTGGGTTACTCTGCAGGAGGTGTTGATTCTCCCTCTGCAGTGTGAAGGGGAGACGCAGTTTAACAATGTGTTCACACGCATGTTGGCGCATTGTACATGTTTACATACAGACTGCAGGACTGTGTACATCGTGGCTGTTTGGGAGGAGCTGCCTATTTGATGGGGGATGGTGGACATTTCGACAACAGACATGTGTGTGTTTGTACTTGTACATTATCAACTAACATTTCCCTGCAATGCCAATTGTGATTGGCCAGAGTCTACACCCAGTCAGCACCAGTTCTGTCCTGTGTTGTGGACATGTTGCGGTTTGTGCCATATTGTTGTCAGTGTTGATGTGCTCTTCATGTTATGTGTTTGTGCTGCATTTTGGAGAGTGTCCCCTGCTGCTCTGAATTTCCTGCCCCATATCCCTTTCCTGCTGTGTGCCTTTGACTTCTGTGCTTATACAGTGCTAAGATGTTGCATACTTGAGTACATTGGTCTCTTGGTGGGGGTTGGGGTCTGGGGCATGGTTTGTCTGCAGATTTATTCAGCTCAATTGTGCATGTGTGCCATAGTGCCCATTTCCCCCCATGCCCCCAGTCCCTGGTCGTTACTCACCCTGCTGCTGTTGTGTCCGATCATGTTGAATAGTATCCGGTCCCCCGACTCCAGGCACCCTCTCCCCACTGATGACTGTGGACACCATTTTCTCCATATCGTCCATCTCCTCCTGTAGCGCAGGAATCCCACCTCTAGTCTGCATTGCTGCCTTCCGGTTGTTGGCGAGTTGCAGCTTGGTTTTGCGCTTGACGTCATTTCAAAACCAAAGGGGATGATGGACGGAGTGTTGAACATTGCAAGCACTCACCCCCAGTCAACTGATCTGGGCTTAATCCATCATCATTCTTTAGCTCACTCCGCCACCCCAGTTCAGACATGGCCATATGCAAATCAGTCTGACCCTGTGCCTCATGGGAACAATCCAGCCCGAACTGCAGAGGCATGTCTTTCCTGGACTGGAAACAAGCATCCTGGGACCGGTTTCTGGCTAATCAGCTGTCAATAGCCAGGCTAGCTTGAATCCAGTGGCAAAGTGAGCAAGGGACCGATGTCTGGGCATACCCTACCAACTTAGGGCGAACAAGGCAAAACCAAAGAGGATGACCTATACCTGGGTAAATGTATGATATTGTTCTGCATTCTGTCCTTCAACTGTTGTTTTTGCATTTGTCACCCCGAGTGGGACGAGTATGCTCAGACGTGAGTCCTGTGCTTTTCATGCCACTGGAATCAAGCTATCCTGGCTGATGAGGGCTGAAAACCTGAAACCAGTCCTAGGATGCTTGTTTCCTGTCCAGGGAGGACCTGGCGTGGTAATTCGGGCTGGACTGTTCCCATGGGGTACAGAGTCAATCTGATTTGCATATGGCTGGGTTCAAACTGGAATGGCATGGTGAGCAAAAAACCGACGGATTTAGACCCAGATCTCTGTACTGGGGTGAATGTATGACATTGTTCTGCATTCTGTCAATCAACTGTTATTTTTGCATTTGACATCATTCCAGCGCCTCTTGACCCCTTCGATTGTCCTCTTTAGCACACCCACTGCATTCACCTTGTCCACAATGGATTGCCTTAGTCCATTTTCGGTTGCCAATGACACAGTGGAGGTGACGAACAGTTGTTGATGGTGTTCTACCACCTCTGTTATCAGGATCCTATTTTCCTGTGGACTGAACCGCTTCTTCCTACTCTTCTTCTTCTTGGCCTTCCCTGACCTCGAGGTCCCAGGCAGGTCCTCCGAGGGGCTTGTGGGGTTCTGGTTCTCCTCCGTACTTGCTACAGCAACACCCATTGTGCTTCGCTGTTGTTTGGCATTTGTCAGGTTTTTTTCTTCTTTTATGGTGATTTTTCCTTCCTGACGCATATGAATTGTGCAATAGAGGGGTTGCTGAACTGTTCCTGTAGACAGACTAGGGGGATTTGACAGGCGTGACCAAGGTGTATAAGAGACACCCTAGGGCATCTATTTTGTTGGATGTAGTTGCCTCACACACCCAGAAGGGTGTCATGCTTCATCATAGGCGTTTGCTCCTCGTCGGGGAGGCGGTGCAATCCCCGACGGGCTCACCTCAAAGAGGGGCTCTTTGGCGGAGATCTTTTTATCCAACAGCCTTATGGTGAAGTGGGGGTGTGTGGGCGGGATGGTATGTTGTTTAGTGGAGTTATTAAAATGTAGCAAGGGGTACCGGAATTAACTTTATTCTGGGGGTCCCCTGGCTGCAATTAAAAGGTGGAACTAGCTCGCTAGGTATCAACAAGTTAGGTCGAGTGACCCTAGAGAAGGCTAGAAGTGAGACTGGTCGACATGTTTCTCGCTTAGGGTAAAGTCACCCGCGATTCATCAGGACCTTACAAAAAGTGCAAAAAGAACTACAACAACATGCTTGTGTCATGTGTGTGGTGTAAATTACCTCTGTGGAAGCTCCTATGCCTAAATACAGAGAAAAAAATAAAGAAACAAGTAATGGTTATAACGTTTCCTGTAAACCACAACAAGTCAAGTCAACGCCAGGGCATGTACATTATGCGGCATGCTGGTGGTACTGTGAACCATTGAGCACAATCCATGCATGCCTGGGTGTATGGAGCGTGCAGCGTGCATAGTGGGGAGCACACACACACTCTCTATACGTGAAGGAAAAGTGTACAGTAAGTGGTTTAAAAACAAGGGTTAAAAATGCAGCAGTCTAAGAGGGATACTCTTCACATCCAGTGTCTTAAAGGGGAAATTCTGGTGATGCAGATACCGGCCATGTCACACTGTGATTTGCCACCAGAAGTCTCACACTGTGGCTTGAAAAAGCGGCGTAATGCAATTGAGCATGTTCCCTACTCACCTAATGGTCAGGGACTACTTGCCACATGAGGGTTTGGCGGGTCAGTACATCGGGGGTGAGTCTAATGAATATAGCTAAAGGGAGCACATAAGTAAAGTCTTAGAGCTTCAATCACTAGCAAGGTACTGGTCTAATGTGGATCTTTCTGACCTCCTTAATCGTGCTCACACAGGTAACACTCACCTCAATCTGCCCGTGTCCGCGTGGGAAAACCTACCCATCTCCGCCGAGCTCGAGTAGATGAATGAGCTCGGCGGTAGGTGTATTTAAACGAGCCGGCGTTAGCTAAAGCGTCACCACCTGCTTGTTTAATGTCACGTGATCGAGGCCGGTATTGTGGCGGCCATCTTAAGATGGTTAAAGGAGGGATCTTGTTCCTCTCGGTTCGATCAGTGAACGCTGGCGCTTATGTGCTAGGGAGCCTTAATTCTGAGTGCAAGACCCTTAAAGCTAATAAGGGAAGTCCCCCGTCTGAGAAATGTAAAGCCCGCAGAAATCCGGCGAGCCGGCGTTAGCTAAAGCGTCACCACCTGTTTGTTTAATGTCACGTGATCGAGGCTGGTATTGTGGCGGCCATCTTAAGATGGTTAAAGGAGTAATCTTGTTCCTCTCGGTTCGATCGGTAAACGCTGGCGCTTGTGTGCTAGGGAACCTTAGTTAGGAGTGTAAGACCCTTAAAGCTAACAAGGGAAGTCCCCCGTATGAGAATTGTAATGCCCGTAGAGATCCGGTGTGCAGCCCGAAATTACCGCTCGGTCACGTGATGTAGCCACTCACTGTGGCGGCCATGATGTGATGGGTAAGGAGTGGCTGGTCGGGAGAATATCCGCTAGGAACAAGCTAATGTGGTGTCTTGGATGGGATATATAATAGAATTGACCAAATTTTAATCTATCGTTAAAACAGACCCTGATGTGTGATGGCAGGGAAAGGATACCAATGGAAGGCAAAGGTCAAGGGGGAGTGTGTTGTCAGTAATAGAGCCGTCATCAGGGTAAGGTGACACTGGGCGCTTTGCCTTTACCAAGGTTAGAACAAGAAGGACAGGATGGTCTATGTAACAATCAATGGGCGATTGATTTAAAGTGAGTGCCAGGGGATGTCCTCATTGAGGCCCTGTTTGTCGGAGGAAAGGCGATGGACCCATCTTTGTTCCTTCCGGAAAAGTGCATTTTTGGGGCAGTTCGGACTGGATTCTAGAACTACCCACTTTAAAGAGTCTTCATTATGGTTGGAGTCTACATAGTGTTTGCACATTTTTGTGTGGGTCTTTTTGCAGCGGAAATTGCTGCGATGTTCGATGATGCGGGTTTTAATGGGGCGGGTTGTCATCCTGATGTACTGTAGACCACACAGGCAGATTAACATGTATATACAGTGTGTCGTGTTGCAGTTGGTGTGGTGTCTGAGCTCCCATTTGAAAGTCTCGGAGAGCTGTATGGTCTTCAGAGTCAAAGTGTATCTGCATACACCACACATGCCACATGGGTAATGGCCCGTCACGGGGGGCAAGTGCCACAAGGTTTGTTGAGTTTCTTTCCTGACATTCTTGGGCCTGGTGCTGATTAGGATATCCTTTAGGTTTTGTGATCTCTTAAAGGCAAACCTTGGTTGTTCCAGAACCATGTCCCCTGTGTTGAGGATAACCCAGTGGTGCTTGATTGTATTCCTGATTTTGTTGGACAACGGGGTGAAGGTAGTCACACAGGTGATCGGTTGATTCTCAACAGTGGCTCTTTCCTGTCGTTCAAGGAGAGCTTCTCGGTTATTATTCCTGGCCCTTTTCTTGGCTTTCAAAACATCACTCTTAGGGTAGCCTCTATCAAGAAGGTTCCTAGAGAGGATTGCGGACTCTTTCTTGTAGTTGGACACATCGCTACAATTGCGTCTTATCCGTAGGAATTGGCCGAAAGGTAGGTTAGTGCGTAAGGCCCTTGGATGATGGCTCTTGTAGTGTAGTAGGCTGTTGCGGTCTGTGGGTTTCCTGTACATGGTGGTTTTAAGAGACCCTGCTTCCAGTTTTATTGTTAGGTCCAGGAAGGGAATCTCATTTGGCGAGGAGGCCATGGTGAAATGTAGGTAAGGGTTCAGTGTGTTGACCCATTCAAAGAAAGCCTCGTGAGAGGTCGGGGGGCCTTTCCACAGGATGAGGATGTCATCAATGAAGCGTCTCCACATTTTAATGTTGTCCCGAAAGGGGTTCGACTCATGGTGTATGTGTTTACCTTCGAATTCCGCCATGTACAAACAGGCCACCGAAGGGGCAAAAGTACTGCCCATAGATGTACCTTGGGTCTGGTGATAATACTTTCCTCTGTACTCAAAATAATTTTCGGTGAGGGCTAGGGTGGCGCATTCCATAATGAAAGTCTGCGGAGTGTTGGAGTCCCAAGCTTCTAAGCCCAGTCTTTCCTCTATTACCTCAAGAGTGGCCCTCTGAGGAATGTTCGTGTAGAGGGCTTCTACATCTAGGGTAATCAAGAGATCGATTTGTCCTGTATCCTGGATGCTATCCAAAATGCGTAGGACATCCGTGGTGTCTTGGATGTATGAGGGAATACATGAATTGTAGCCGTGTCACTGGTTTTCGCTGATTTTTGTTTCGCGATTGACCTCATCGCAGCTTTTTCAGCATCCGCGTTTTGCATTTTTGCGGCGTGGCGTTGATTTTGACATGATCAGTTGACGCATTATCTGGAGACTATCGCATGGTGCCACCATGTTGAGAATGCTTCCTTAACACAGCATAATTTTCCCGCAACAGACTGCGATGTTGGAAGTTGCGTTAAGTTACTTTTGCGATGGTCATCACACGCTCTTGAGAATATGCCCCCCTGTTTGTTATCATGCAGCAAGGCAACTGAGCTGCGAGAGTTCTGTGGTGTGTCATAGCAAGAGCCTGACACAAGGAAAGTTCAAGCAGCAATTAGGGAGGTGGTGGGGGAGCCGGGGAGGGGTAAAGCTGCAAAGCGGGAGGGTGTTGGGAGACGAAGGACGTAAGGGTGCCCTCAGAAAACAGCGCCATGCCTACAACATTTGAAAAAGCTTCAGCAAAATCGAAAAAGCTGGAAGGGAATCAATAGAGCACATCTGCAACACGGTAAAATGGATATAATTGATCAACGCAAAACACTCCAAATAACACTAAAAACCGTACGCGGCATGATTCCCTTCTGATAAAATGTATATATAAAACGGAAAGGTGTCAACAAGCGATTTCTTTGCGCTAAAATGTATACATAAAAATGTTTTGCTGGAGTTTTTAAGAATGTTTGGTGCCTTCTTGAGAATACCTCATGCTTATTGTCTTTTAAAAATGTGGAACTAATAAACATTCAACTAAGATAACATGAAGAGTTACAGACCTGTTTAGAGAAGGGAACTTTGCAAAAAGATTGCGCTGTTTAGAACAGCCTTGGAGCAAGGACAAGCACACCAACATCACCAAGGTTTCTGTGTTTCCTCTGTATTATGTGCAGTGCAAAAGCCTCCATTCTTCCGCTCAGGAGGGCGGAGACGGCAACAGCTGTAGCCAAGGAGGGGGAGCGAGCATTAGCAAATATAACAAATATTTGCCATGCAATAGATCTTGCATTTGAGAGACACAACTATAGAAAACGGGCGCCGTGCTGCAAAATAAAGCACGGTGCCCTTGTTAATATGAAAGTGACTGCCGTGCTGAAACCTAAAGCGAGGTACCTGGGGGCAGGACGGGATGAGGGGCTGTGATCTGGGAGAAGAGGAATAAGATCAAGCAGCCACCTTTGTTGAAGCTGAAGCGCAAAAAGAACAATTGATGGGCAGAATGTTGAACAATGTCAAATGTTCACCAACAGTACAGAGATCTGGGCCCAAATCCATTGTTTTTTTGCTCCGCCTGCCATTCCAGGTTGAACCGAGCAGAAGCTGTGTGCAGTGCGTTGATTGATTTGGGTGAGCCGCGCATAACAAAAGAAATGAGAGGCCACCATTCTTGAACTTGATGAGTGCAGCGGTGTTGATAAAAGAACATATAAAGAGTGGCTTAAAAAACAGAAAATAAAGCGCAGTGTGCTGCGCAGCTTTCAAACAAATATAATATGGCGTGAGCAGCGTTAATGGTGATGGATCAAGCCCTGATCTTTGGACTGGGTAAGAGTGGTCTGCTTAACTCAGACACTCTGTTCATCACCACCCCCTTTTGTAAATCGCCATCATGTTGAAGCAAAAACATAAGGTAAGATAAAGCACGACGTGCCCCGCTGTTTAAAAACAAGCAATTGCAGGTTGCAGGAGAGCATGGCATGGATTCAATAGGAGAAAGACATTTAAGAAAACAGTGCTCACAGATTGTAAATAAAGCATACCGAGTAACAATACATGTTACAGGGGCAGTCCTCGTGGGAGGTTATAAAAGGAGAAAAGGAGTTACTAAGGAGTGACTCCTAGGCCTATTCACAAATCAAAAGCCGCCATTTACAAAGGGCAGTAACAGGAGCCACTTCAAAAAAATGGGCGGAAAATGGGCGGTGCTTCAAGTCCATACCTGAATACAGCATGTCTCGTAGAGACAGCGTAAGTGCTGCCTAGCTGAGGACTAAAAAAAACACTGACATTGCCCTCCTTGCTCTATTTATGGTCGCAAATTAAAAGAGTGCAGTCGGACCTCTGTAGTTAAGGTTGACCCCCTGACTCCATGGGATATTCCATTGTTCCACCCTTAATAAGTGTGTCCCCTACTTGAGCAACTTGCAGCAATGTTGGGGAAAATTGTAATTTCAAATGCTGGGGAGATTGGTTGGATGGGTCAAAACTTACAATAAATGGAACCAACCCTCCTTTTTTGTGTGTATTTTGACTATTCGACCAATATCTACTAAATATTGTGGGGCAGATTTACAAGCTCCTTGCGACACTTTTGCACAGTCATTGCCTCACTTTTGTGAAGCAACGGCGGCGTAAAAATGCAGCCAATTTACAACGTGACGCATCCAGGGAGATATGTTGCGTTGTAAAGCCCTGCGTCACATTATACCTGCGTCAGGTATACTGTATGCAGGGTGGGCTTTCCCAAGCAGGAAAGTCTCATAAAAGTGACGCAGTGAAATCTACAAGATTTCACTTCATCACTTCTAGGACGCCACAGCGTCAAAACCTTAGGCCTGCTTGAAGCAGGCGTAAGGAGTGACTCAATGTAGTGAAAATAGGCCTCAAAATGCATTTCTGGAGCCGTGTCGTGCTTGCGACACAACTCCAGCAATGCGTGACTTTTGCCCCAACTGATGCGTCATTCTGACGCATCTGTCAATCCTTGCGCTATGGTGTGCTGTATTGTAAATACGGCGCATCCATGGTGGCGCCAAAGTTTCTCAGGGTGGCGCAGGGAAAGTGATCCATCTCTACAGATGCGTCACTTTCTTGTAAATCTGCCCTTGTGACTTTTCTAAATAACATGGGTTTTACCATGCCATAGAGGACTTTTTCTCTTTGATCAAGTTAAAAAACGCTGAATATAAATATACCAATTTTTGACAAAATGGAAGCTTGTCATTAGGTGCTTTTTCTTGGTTTGTTGATGTTTCTTAACGCCATGTTGAAGAAACAAGCAAAAATAAATATAAGTGCCCAGTGTGCATGCACCTGTAGTACATTCCGTAAAATGATTGTCATCAGAAAATTCTCATCATACAACAGAAAGTCAACATATTGCTGAAGTGTCCTTAGAAATGTGTGCATGAACAGGAAGGAAACGGTGGGAAATAAAATCAGCAGCAGAAAAGAAGCGCCAATGCTGCAGCAAGCATGTGCCCAATTCTCCCTGGCTACATGGCTTGACCAGGACAACGGGATTACAAATACGCAAGGGTCTTAACAAGCATTTGCAATGCAATAGGTCTCGCATTAGGAAAGTTTGAGCTATTGGTATTGTAAATTACACATTTTTTATTTATGTTTTCTTTTTGAAAGTAGCAAAAATAATAGCTTTGTCATTTACAATGTCAATAGTTATAACGTTCGCAAATGTGACACCAGCAAAACCAGAAAGTGACTGTGTTACCTGCGGTCTGACAGTGGAGCCAGCTGGGAAATAGTTGCGAGAAGTGCAGCGCCTGGGGGAAATCGCCTGCCCGCCTCCCGCCGCCTAACTCCTTTCAGACCATGGAGTAGGGCCGCCGAGTGGAGCGTGGGCGGCCTGGAATAAACTACATGCCCAGGCAGCGCTCGCGGCACACGTCGCAATCGTTTGGCGCCAGGAGGAGCTGAAATAGAGCGTCAGCGCAGACGAGCGGGGGGAGCAAAACCAGAAAGTGACTGTGTTACCTGCAGTCTGACAGTGGAGCCAGCTGGGAAATAGTTGCGAGAAGTGCAGCGCCTGGGGGAAATCGCCTGCCCGCCTCCCGCCGCCTAACTCCTTTCAGACCATGGAGTAGAGCCGCCGAGTGGAGCGTGGGCGGCCTGGAATAAACTACATGCCCCAGCAGCCCTAGCGGCACACGTCGCAATCGTTTGGCGCCAGGAGGCGCTGAAATAGAACGTCAGCCCCGTCTCGCGGGCCGCCGGGTGAAGCCCGGGCAAAGGGCGGGCCGTCTGTGGCCGTCCGGGGCCGGACGCGGCCGGGCTGGGCCCACCCTCTAACGCCGGATCATCACTCATTTCCAGGTAACCGATCATCGCGCCCGGCATTGTGAGTTGCCATGATATCTTATCTACTATATACAAAGGTCCCCCTGGAGTGTTGAGACACTGCATGACTTCTGCGTATTCTCTATCATATTAATATAATTACACAGGGATTGCAGCATGTCAGCAGATGAGTTGAACTCCTCGTTACTTTCGACTATTGGGGTCAGTATATTGGGACCCCTAGATAAGGACTTTGCACGGGCAAAGAGGGATTTAGATAGAGAGATAGAGTTGGCAGAAAGGAGAGCTGAGCGCCGCCTCTCTATCGAACTTCTAAAGCAGAAACCTCTAGCACCAGCAAGAACTGAGGTACCTTGCCTCCCACCAAATAATAATATAACAACAGTGGGAGAGTCAGACATAGACTTATTCAATACTAATGATATCCCCCTGATTTTCAAAGAAGGCCCACCCTATGCAATTAACAAGGAGCCTACAAATGCCACCAACACCATCCAGTCATTACCGGGACCTGACGGTTTGATTGACGAACTCCCCAATAGTCCTGGATCATGACTTGCCGCCTGGCACATGTCATCCCTCCCCTGTAGTCATTTCGTCCTTGGAGGAGGGGGCACAAGGGGAGGTACATTTATTACAAACAGTTAACCCACCTGAAGGGAAGGTACAGAAAAAGAGAAGTCATGAAGCGTGCCACTCACCACCAAGGAAAAAAAGAAGGAATGCAGGGGGTAGAAAAAAGTCTGTAAGTATAAAGACACCATTACTAACAAAGAACCCCCCAGACAAAATCAACAAGGTCGCTGTGAAAGAGGCACCAAGTAAGCCACAAGCGGATCTGAGTTTGCCCCCAGAAGGACAGACGCATAGAGGGCTTATTGAGGATATTGAATGTCTCCTTAGATCTTTTATGCTCCCACTTTTAGAAAGGGTCAAAAGGTTGGGAGAAACTATGGACCATATTTTAGTAGCGCAGACATCCAATGAAGCCCCGGTATGAAATATCTCTAAGGAAACCGGTCACTCGGAGACACAACCTGCACAGAATAGCTTGACCCAAACTAAGGATCACCCTAAAGGAACTCTCTCGCATAATAATATAAGCTCAAGATCAGTGGACACACAAGTACCACAGGATGGAAAAACTAAGACTATTCCCATGAAGGCTCCCGTAGTCACAGACGTGAGGAGAACAAACGTACCACCACATAATCGGGCCAAAACAAAGTACAAGGGAAATGTTGACCTACCCCCAGAGTCATTGAATTATGTCATTATTCTGACTGGGGTCCCCGGGGTACCAGCGGGTAGCATAGAGCCAGATACCAGTTTAAAAAATAAGGTTATACACTGGCTGCGGATTAATAGACCACTCCCACCACATTTAAATGGGGATATAGTGTCTGTTAGACAATGTGACTGGGTGGGTGTGAGACCAAAAGATATAGAAGGTGATGTGATCATAATAAATTTCAGGGATCGCAGAGTTGTCACCCATATTTCTGACTGGTTTTCGGGAAGAAAGGAGGGGAGCGTATCCCCCGTAACTTGAGTTATTTCTATCCCGAAGCCATGATGAAGCCCCGCGCTCATCCCCCAAAATGGGGTCACCCCAACTTCCACCCATTCGGTAACTGTAAACAGCACCCAGCCTAATAAGACAAAGTTTTAATGACCTGCCATTTCCCACCCTGCGTCAATATCCCAACAGACCTGACTTCTGCTTTGATTACAACCATCACCCTACAAATCCAATTCATTACTGGAACGTTCCGTTACACCACCTCTTTGAACCACTCTCAGGTTTAGACCTAAATGATTGACTTGATAATTCTACAACTAATTCAAGCGGCAAGCGGGGGAGGGAAAAGGAGGTTGTGTCCAAGAGACCCATATCTGGACAGACAGCAGGTAGCAGGTTTAATACAACTATAGCTAGCGAAATAGGGATTAATCAAAATAGTAAAATAGAAGACCATATTAGGGGCAAGGGAAATGTAAACATAATAGATGGGGTGACAAGGAAGGATGATATGGGAAAGTTGATTCCGTACATAGTAACCAAAGATACAAACACACTTAAAACAAAAGACATAAGTATAAATGAATGCCAAGTAAGTGTAGTAACGTGGAATGTGTGCGGGATCGCTAATAAAGTGTCAGAAACAATATGGGGAGAGTTTGTTAACAACATAGATATACTCTGTGTCCAGGAAACCTGGGTTTTAACGGAAGTGCACATAGATGGTTTTAAGACTTTTCATGTCCCTGCAGTACCCTCCAGCCATGGTAGGCACAAAGGGGGATTATGTGTATATGTGTCTAACCATTTAAATACTAGTACCAGCTCAGGTAGATCAACCTCACCATATTTCCAATTGGTCACCATTCATCTAAACTGCAGCAATGTGCTAATAGTGGTTAACTTTTATAATAATATTGAGAATGCCCACTTCAGGGAAGAACTACTGAAAGTGACAAAAGAAATGAGGGAGGTAAAACCCTTAAAAGGGAAGGACTTAATCTGGGTCTGGGTGTGTGACTTTAATGTAAACCTATGTACTGGGGAAACATGTGGCTTTCAGGAATACGGGGAGGGGGAACATGGGGATAGCAGTCATTTCCAACACCATATCAAAGGGGAAATCCTAAATGACATCATGGCCAAGTTTGACCTTGGGTTTGCAAATAGGTTATGCTACCCTAAGGTTAAGTTTACCCCCACCTTTTTGGCAAGGGGACTCCAGTCAACTATTGATTTTATTATCTTGCCGAATAGGTATGGGGGTCGGGTGGTGAACTTTGAGACCCTTGCTATGGGTCTGAGTGACCACCTACCGATAAAAATTCTTCTCAGTACACCGGGAACAAAAACACCCTCACTAACTGAGACCCTAGCATGGACGCAAAATCTAGCGGTAGCACGCCAAAATGGCATTGCCTTAAAATGGAGTATGGTAGACCCCGAAAAAACCTTACAAAAAATTGTGGAGGGTGCTCTCCCTTCATTACTTGTATGCTTAGAGGATAACCCTACAAATGGTGAAATCTTGGAGGCATTTAGCAATATCACTAGGAGTATACAGGGAGTCTTGACCAGGACGTGTTCAAGAAAAAACAATACTACTAAGGGATGGTTCGACACCCAATGCACCAAGACATATAAAGCCCTTAAAATGGCCTTAAAAGAAACAATAAGGGACCATGCCATGATTAGAACACTTAGAAAGGCATATAATTTAGCAAGAGACCAAAGAAAGAAGGCTATTAAGGAAAAAGCATGGCAAGACTTAATGAATGCGGCGGAGAGCAGAGATCCAAAGTTATTCTGGCAGGTAGTTAACTCACCATTTATTAACAACAAAGTGGCAGCTAGAATGGAGATGGCCATTGACGAAAACTCATGGGTGGACTTTTTCTCGAATGTATATTATAACGCCCAAGATGAGCCTCAATTAGAGAGTAACCACTGCCCTATCCCGATAGAGTTTAATTTAGAGGAGGTTGTGACGGCTATAAATTCCACTCAGAATAATAAAGCCCCGGGACCAGATGGGATCCCAAGTGATCTCTACAAAATGAACACTGACCTCTGGGCACCTGTCTGTCTACGAGTAATGGGGGCTTGCTGTGCAAAAGGTTTTGTTAAAACATGGGCAGAATCACTAATTATCCCAATACATAAAAAGGGTGATAGGGAAAGCCATCAAATTACAGACCGATATCACTCCTAGACTCACTAGTGAAAATTGCAGGAAGAGTGGTTCTGACTAAATTACAGGATTGGGCAGAAGAAAAGAACATTCTGACGCCAGTACAATACGGATTTCGGCCAGGAATGGGCACAGTGGAGCAAGTTTTAAATTTTGTTCTATTACAGGGGAAATATACTAGAGCAAAAGAGGGATGTTTTTACGCAATTTTCGTCGACCTTTCGTCGGCGTTTGATTGCGTAATACACAATAAATTATGGGAAACATTAGAGGAGATGAAAGTGGACCCAGATATTATTCTCTTTTTGAGACAATTATACTCAAATGCTACCGCCAGAGTAAGGTTTGGGCTGGGGGGGGAATGCACTAGGTCTTTCCGCATACAGAAGGGGGTGAGGCAGGGATGCGTGCTGGCCCCATTCCTTTTCTCATTATATACTAACAGCTTGGAGAAGGAATTGGGTGCCAGCAACATTGATTCTCCAAAGGTTGGAAATAGGCAGATCATCTCCCTTTTTGTATGCGGATGACGCCGTGTTGATGGCAAGAACGAAGGTTGGAGCCCAAAAAGCATTAAATAAATACGTAGATTACATGGAGGATAGGGGCCTTAAACTTAACGCTAAAAAGTCCTTTGTGATGGGATCCGGCAAAGGTTGAGCCAGATGTAAGCAACTCAGTGTGGCAGGTCTTCAATTGCAAGCTACATAAACATTCCCATACCTAGGAGTTACAATCGAGGCAACAGGGGCTGGGGCCCCGAGGTGAAAAATAGATCTCTAGCCTTGAAACGCTCGGTTGCGGCTGTAAAGCATTTTGCTAGTAAATTGGGCAAAAAACAACCAGAAATAATGCTCAACATATATGTGGCTAAGTGTAGAAGTATTGCTCTCTACGGAGCAGGGATATGGGGATATCAGGACGTTTCAGCGCTCCAAATCATTGAAAACAACTTTTTTCGATACCTCCTATCCCTTCCGAAAAGTATATCAGTCTACAACTGTCACATGGAACTAGGAATGGAATATTTGACAGACCTGATTAAAATCCAGCCAATTTTGCTCTGGAGGAGAATATGGGTGACGCCAGAATTGGGCCTAAATCGAGAAGTAATTAACAACGTCATGGCCCTTGACAATGTAAAAAGTATCAAATGGCTTGAGTACGTGAGGAATGTTTTTATGGACATTGAAAGGCCAGAATGGTACTACAAACCTGAACTAATTGGGAAAACCCCAAAGAAAGCCTTAAAAAAACTATGTATGGAGCATTTCAACATCCTAAGGCTTGGGAGTGAAGTCAGCAAAAGATCTGTGCTCGAACACCAGCCGTTGCTGACTACTTATAAAATACAACCATACTTAACCATCGTGACTCTGGGGTTTGAACGCTTTGTCCTGACCAGATTCAGGTTCAACATTTTTCACCACTTAGTTTCATATCCGGCTAAAAATGACTGGAATAGAACTCTGGATCCCTGCCCATGTGACAATGCATCCACCCAGTCCACCTTCCATCTAGTTCTATTATGTAAATTGTATAAGAAGGAGCGTGCTAGATGGTTGAAACAATATTTGAGAGGTGGGGCATGGCGGCAATGTAGGCCAGCTTATTTGAATCTGCAACAACTAGGAAACCCTCTGTGCATTAGGACTATGTTGATGTTTTTAAAAAGTGTTTTGAAACAACGGAACTCATTATGAATTAATGATCATTCGATTAGTCACCCCAATTGATTTAATACTTTTTAAATTATTTATTATGTGTATTTGTAAAGTGATACTTTTTGTATGAATTGCTTTTATGATTTTTAATAGGTGAAAATCGAATAAAGCTTTAAAATTGAAAAAAAAAATTGAAATTGACACCTATAGCATTTGTAATGCAATATGTGTTGTATTTACATGACGTACATGTATTGATATTACAAATAACAATGGCTTTTAATTTTTTTAATAATTAATATTTAAATAAAAGTTATTGTAATTTATAATGGCAATAGCTTAAACTTTTGTAAATAACTTTTGTGAAGATTATGTTCAGTGTATTTTATTGTGAGGAAAATCCAAGAACAGAAGTGAAATATTATCATTTTTTTTGTTACATTTGTAATAAAGCTTGAAACATTGAGAGAACATATTTGAACCAGTTGTTGTTGAATGGTTGCATAGATTGATGCTGTGGTGGCGCTGAGTGATGTGATGGCGAACAAGTGATGCTGTGGCGTTCAGTGATGCTGTGGTATCGTATAGCGATGTTGTGGTGCCCCTGAGTGATGCTGTGGTGGTGCTGAGTGATGCTGTATGCTATGCTATGTTTTGCTTTCCTATGTTTTGTTTTGTTATGCTATGCTATGTTTTGCTATCCTATGCTTTGATTTGTTATGATATGCTGTGTTTTGTTATGCTATCCTATGTTTTGTTATGCTATGCTATGCTTTGCTATGCTATGCTGTGTTTTATTATGCTATGCTTTGTTTTGCTATGTTATGTTTTGTTATGCTATGCTATTTTTTGTTGTGTTTGGTATGCTATGCTTTGTTATGCTATTATATGTTTTGTTTTGCTATGCTATGTTTTGTTGTGTTTTGTTAAGCTATGCTATGTTTTGTTGTGTTTTGCTATGTTTTGTTATGCTGTGTTCTGTTGTGTTATGCTATGTTCTGTTATATTATGCTATGTTTTTTTATGCTATGCTATGTTTTGTTTTGCTATCCTATGCTTTGTTTTGTTATGCTATGCTATGTTTTGTTGTGTTTTGTTATGCTATGCTATATTTTGTTGTGTTTTGTTATGCTATGTTTTGTTATGTTATGCTAGGTTTTGTTATGTTATGCTAGGTTTTGTTATGTTATGCTATGTTTTGATAAGTTACGCTATGTTTTGTTATGCTATGCTATGCTTTGTTGTGTTGGGTTTTGCTATGCTATGTTTTGCTATGTTTTGTTTAGCTATCCCATGCTTTCTTTTGTTATGCTATGCTATGTTTTGCTATCTTATGCTTTTTTTGTTATGCATGCTATGCTGTGTTTTGTTATGCTATGCTTTGTTTTGTTATGCTAAGCTGGTGAGGGTGTGTGAGGGTGAGTGTGAGTGAGGATGTGTGAGGGTGTGTGAGGGTGAGGGTGTGTGGGGTGAGGGGCTGTGAGGGTGAGAGGGTTGTGAGGGTGAGAGGGTTGTGAGGGTGAGAGGGTTGTGAGGGTGAGAGGGTTGTGAGGGTGAGGGGGTTGTGAGGGTGAGGGGGTTGTGAGGGTGAGGGGGTTGTGAGGGTGATGGGGTTGTGAGGGTGATGGAGTTGTGAGGGTGATGGGGTTGTGAGGGTGATGGGGTTGTGAGGGGGTGTGAGGGTGATGGGGTGAGGGTGTGTGAGGGTGAGTGTGTGAGGGTGTGTGAGGGTGAAGGTGTGTGAGGGTGAGGGTGGGTGAGAGGGCGTGTGAGGGTGAGAGGGTGTGTGAGGGTGAGGGGGTGAGAGGGTGTGTGAGGGTGAGGGGGTGTGAGGGTGAGAGGGTGTGTGAGGGGTTGAGGGGGTGTGTGAGGGTGAGGGGGTGTGAGGGTGAGAGGGTGTGTGAGGGTGAGAAGGAGTGAGGGTGTGTGTGAGGGTGAGGGGGGGTGTGAGGGTGAGGGGGTGTGAGGGTGAGGGGGTGTGAGGGTGAGGGGGTGTGAGGGTGAGGGGGTGTGAGGCTGAGGGTGTGTGAGGCTGAGGGTGTGTGTGAGGGTGAGGCGGTGTGAGGGTGAGGCGGTGTGAAGGTGAGGCGGTGTGAGAGGGGGTGTGAGGGCATGTGAGGGCGTGTGAGAGTGAGGGAGGATGAGGGTGTGTGAGGGTGAGTGAGGATGTGTGAGGGTGAGAGGGTGTGAGGGTGAGAGGGTGTGAGGGTGTGTGAGGGTGAGGGGGGTGTGAGGGTGAGAGGGTGTGAGGGTGAGAGGGTTGTGAGGGTGAGGTGTTGTGAGGGTGAGGTGGTGTGAGTGTGAGGGGGTGTGAGGGTGAGGGGGTTGTGACTGAGGGTGATGGTGTGAGGGTGAATGAGGGTGGGTAAGGGTGGGTGAGGGGTTGTGAGGTTGAGGGGGTGTGAGGGTGTGAGGGTGAGGGGGTGTGAGGGTGAGGGGGTTGTGACTGTGGGGTTGTGAGGGTGATGGTGTGAGGGTGAATGGGGGAGGGTAAGGGTGGGTGAGGGTGGGTGAGGTTGAGGGGGTGTGGGGGTGTGAGGGTGAAGGGGTGTGAGGGTGAAGGGGTGTGAGGGGGTGTGAGGGTGAGTGAGGGTGAGGGGGTGTGAAGGGGTGTGAGGGTATGAGGGTGAGGGGGTATGAGGGTGAGGGGGTGTGAGGGTGAGGGGTGTGAGGGTGTGGGGGTGATGGGATGTGAGGGGGTGTGAGGGTGAGGGTGTTGGGTTTTGATGGTGAAGGGTGTGAGGGTGAGGGGATGTGAGGGTGAGGGTGTTTGAGGGTGTGTGAAGGTGAGGGGGTGGGGGGGGGGGGTGAGGGTGAGAGTGTGTGAGGGCGAGGGTGTGTAAGGGTGAGGGTGTGGGGTTGTGAGGGGGTGTGTGTGTGTGTGAAGGTGAGGGGGTGATGGGGTGAGGGTGACAGCGGTGAGGGTGTGTGAGGGTGAATGTGTGTCAGGGTGGGTGAGGGTGTGTGAGGGTGAGAGGGTGTGTGAGGGTGAGGGGGTGAGAGGGTGTGTGAGGGTGAGGGTGTGTGGGGGTGAGGGGGTGTGAGGGTGAGGGGGTGTGAGGGTGAGGGGGTGTGAGGGTGAGAGGGTGTGTGAGGGTGAGAGGGTGTGTGAGGGTGAGGGGGTGTGAGGGTGAGAGGGTGTGTGAGGGTGAGAAGGTGTGAGGGGGTGTGTGAGGGTGAGAAGGGGTGAAGGGTGTGTGAGGGTAAGGGTGTGTGTGAAGGTGAGGGTGTGTGAAGGTGAGGGGGTGTGAGGGTGAGGGGGTGTGAGGGTGAGGGGGTGTGAGGGCGAGGGGGTGTGAGAGTGAGGGGGTGTGAGGGGGTGTGTGAGGGTGAGGGGGTGTGTGAGGGTAAGGGGGTGTGTGAGGGTAAGGGGGTGTGTGAGGGTGAGGGGGTGGGAGGGTGAGGGGGTGGGAGGGTGAGGCGGTGTGAAGGTGAGGCGGTGTGAGAGTGAGGTGAGAGAGGGGGTGTGAGGGCATGTGAGGGTGAGGGTGTGTGAGAGTGAGGGCGTGTGAGAGTGAGGGCATGTGAGGGTGAGTGAGGATGTGTGAGGGTGAGAGGGTGTGAGGGTGTGTGAGGGTGTGTGAGGGTGAGGGTGGGTGAGGGTGTGTGGGGGTGAGGGGGGTGTGAGGGTGAGAGGGGTGTGAGGTTGAGAGGGTTGTGAGGGTGAGGGGGTGTGAGGGTGAGGGGGTGTGAGGGTGAGGGGGTGTGAGGGTGAGGGGTTGTGAGGGTGATGGGGTGTGAGGGTGAGGGGTGTGAGGGTGAGGGGTGTGAGGGTGATGGTGTGAGGGTGAATGAGGGTGTGTGAGGGGGTGTGAGGGTGTGAGGGTGAATGGGTGTGAGGGTGAGGGGGTGTGAGGGTGAGTGAGGGTGAGGGGGTGTGAAGGGGTGTGAGGGTATGAGGGAGAGGGGGTGTGAGGGGGTGTTAGTGTGAGGGTGTTTGAGGGTGAGGGGTGTGAAGGTGAGGGGGTGTGAGGGTGAGGGGGTGTGAGGGTGAGGGGTGTGAGGGTGTGGGGTTGATGGGATGTGAGGGGGTTTGAGGGTGAGGGTGTGTGAGGGGGTGTGAGGGTGAGTGTGTTGGGTTTTGATGGTGAGGGGTGTTAAGTTGAGGGGATGTGAGGGTGAGGGTGTTTGAGGGGGTGTGAGGGTGAGGGGGTGTGAGGGTGAGGGTGTGTAAGGGTGAGGGTGTGGGGTTGTGAGGGTGAGGGGGTGTGTGTGTGAGGGTGAGGGGGTGTGAGGGTGAGGGGGTGTGAGGGTGATGGGGTGAGGGTAACAGCGGTGAGGGTGTGTGAGGGTGAATGTGTGAGGGTGAGAGGGTGTGTGAGGGTGAGAGGGTGTGTGAGGGTGAGGGGGTGTGAGGGTGTGAGGGTGAGAGGGTGTGAGGGTGAGAGGGTGTGTGAGGGTGTGTGAGGGTGAGAGGGGTGAGGGTGAGAGGGGTGAGGGTGTGTGAGGGTGAGGGGGTGTGAGGATGAGGGGGTGTGAGAGTGAGGGGGTGTGAGGGTGAGGGGGTGTGGGGGTGAGAGGGTGTGTGAGGGTGAGAGGGTGTGTGAGGGTGTGTGAGGGTGAGAGGGGTGAGGGTGAGAGGGGTGAGGGTGTGTAAGGGTGAGGGGTGTGAGGATGAGGGGGTGTGAGAGTGAGGGGGGGTGAGGGAGTGAGGGGGTGTGAGGGTGAGGGGGTGTGGGGGTGAGAGGGTGTGTGAGGGTGAGAGGGGGTGTGTGAGGGTGAGGGTGTGTGAGGGTGAGGGTGTGTGAGGGTGAGGGTGTGTGAGGGTGAGGGGGTGTGTGAGGGTGAGGGGGTATGGGGGTTTGATGGTGAGGCGGTGTGAGGGTGAGGGGGTGTGAGAGTGAGGTGTGTGAGGGGGTGTGAGGGTGGGAGGGTGAGTGAGGGTGAGAGGGTGGTTGAGAGGGTAAAGTGAGGTTGAGGGGGGGTGTGAGGGTGAGGGGGTGTGTGAGGGTGAGAAGGTGGGTGAGAGGGTGTTTGAGGGTGAGGGTATGTGAGGGGGTGTGAGGTTGAGGGGGTGTGAGGATGTGATGGTGGGTGGGTGAGGGTGTGTGAGGGTGAGGGTGAGTGAGGGTGAGTGAGGGTGATGGGGTGTGAGGGCGGGTGAGGGTGTGTGAGGGTGAGAGGGTGTGTGAGGGTGAGGAGGTGTGAGGTTCCGAAGTAAATGGTGGCCGGGCAGACATCATAAGACAGAGAGAAACACAAATGTTAAGATAACAGTGCTCGAAGGGGTTGTGGCCTTTAGTGTATACGTACACGGCATTCCATGTTAGAAAAAAACCTAGAAGATACAGAAGCATGGTGAAAAAGAATCAGTGAAAAGGCCTCTGTGTGGACATGGGACACCCATTAAAAGCAATTGCGCACCAAATAATGACTTTTGGAAAAGAATGCTTCTCTCCCGAGGGCAACTTAAATTTGCGGAGGTGCCTAGGTAAAGATAGGCTGGTGGAAGACCTGTGCGTGTGTTGAGGGCTGTCCCAGGAAGGCCCACACGATATAAATCAGCGGGTATCTGTGCTATAAACGCACTAATGTAAGAGTATTTTAGGGCCACGCCTCTGCACACCTGGTCCTCACATTTACTACATTTTGCTTCTAGGAAACGGATGCTTGAAGTCAAGAAAAGTGAGATCACCTTTTCGAGTTATTCTCCAGTAACCTAGAAATGAGGGTTTCGGTGGGAGGCAAATGAAACCTGTCTGCCTATTTAAATCACAGTTTCTGAGAGATGAAGACAACTAGCGAACTAAAGGCCTTCTTGAAAAATAACAGTTAAGAGTGCTGTGTGAGAATTAAAACACATGAGGATAAATATGAGAAAACGTGAGAGTCCGACCTACGGTGCAAGATAAAATGCACCAAAACACATTTTGACAAGTTAGCATGCTGACCATAAAATCACAGGCAGGCAGATCACTGCAAGGAAGCAAAGTAAAATAGAACAAGGACTGGGCGAGAAGGGAGGGGGGGAATGCCAGCAGGAAGCGAGGGGGTGACAAATGGTGAGTATTTTGCGGCCGCTTTGATGTTCTCAGTGGCCGCACGGCTCACTGAGAACATCAAAGCGGCCTCGAAGCATGGTGGTTTGTGAGATGGCTGGTGTGGGGGAGGAATGGGAGGCATTCCTTTGAAGTGTCAAGCACATTGGCAGGTCAAGACCTAAAAAGGTCTCGTTTACAATTTATATGGTTGGGCTGCAATGTAGGGTGTCACAAAACAGCACAGCTGAATGATCGGCGTAAACTACAACGCAATGAGATGTAAAGACAGACACATTTAAAGCAGAAATCTCTCAAGGAAAAATATAGTGTTATTACATAAGGTCATGCAGAAAAAAATGCCATAACCTTAGAAGAACATACATTGACTTAACAAACGCTGCTGTCATCTGTTTGCACTACCGAGCACCAATGCATATTCTCTCTTGTACAACCAACTCCATTACTCGTTGCCATGGCATGCATGGGTCCAACAATGCTGTATAAAGTATAATGCAGCTTCCGTTCTAAAGCACAGGAATGAAAGGGGTCACGACTTGGACGGGAGCGCTCATCGCTGCAGCACAACGTCAGGTACTGTCACATCAATCAAGCTGTGGCCGCAACATCTGTCAGAGAGGCGTCAGTGGCTGTCGACGCAGGCAGGAGTCTGCTAGCCGGGCCTGGCACACGCGGACGCGCTCAGCTTTAAACTGGCACTGGGCGGGGCAAACCCTGTCAAAAAGCACATGCCTGACGATTGTAAGCACGACGCTCAACGGCTAAAAATATCAGGGAAATTAGTTTATGTAAACACTGAAGATGGACTAAAAGTATTCGTGTGTATGCACCAACCTTTACAAAGTATGACGACTTTCTGCAACTGTCAAAGCAGTGATTAAGGATATATTTTATTTGTGTAAATATGGAGTGATAAAACTGTGTGCACGACAATGTTCACTGGGAGCAGATTTTTTTGTAGCGCTCAAACTCCAGTCGATCACGCTGTAGTCTGCCAAGAAAATGCAGACTATGGAGTGACAGCCTGTGAAAGACGGTGAAATGGCAGCACAGGAGGTGGAGGCCTCCTCTGACGTGTGAGCTTTTCACTCTGCCGTGTGTTAGCCAAGGGCCTGCTCAGCAGTGTGCGAGGGAAGAAGGGTCTAACCCAGGCCATCTTAGCCCACCTCCACGGAGTAACAACATTGGTGCTAACTGGGCTGGGTATGATAGTGATCGGCAGGACAAGGAATAGGCCTACCAAAAGAGAAATGTGTAGGCTATGTCAGTGTGGGATGAGGAGGAGGAGGGAGAAGCCCTGAGTGAGAATGGGCGAAAGCGATTGAAGTGTGCAAGGCACACTGACTGAGACTTAGAACGTACAGGGAATGCACGACCTATTTCTCTCCCAAAACTTGATTTGGGTATAATTTGGTGGAAATAAGGACATTTAAATGGATGTACCCAAGTGCTACAAGACTCCATGGAATGGGATGTAAAATAATTGTACAACAGAGTCACTACATCAGTGAACAAATGTCTGCCTCCAATACCTCGGTTAAGCCCGTAAGACTGCAAAATAAACAAGCTTTTACTACAAACAAATGGCCACCAGATGGCAGAATAAGACAGCCTGTGGAGAATGCCAGCATAGTTCAGGCCCACTAATGAGTGTGGCAACAGTGAGAGCAATTAAGGGGGAGGAGAAGGGAAGCCAGCGCGCACTGCGCACGCTGGGAAAGACTGTGAGAGGGAGGCTGATGGCTGGCTTTGAGGTGGAGAAATGCACGTGCTTGTGGTCACGTGATTTCACGTGAACTGTTGGAAATCCGCCTGGTTTAGCTTTCTGGTTTAACCCCAATAGGTCTCTCTGCAAGACCTAAAAGGCCAGGGTGGTTTAAAAACATGAAAAATACTGCCCGACCTTGCCGAGCAGGTAGGAATTAATTGTATACCAAGCCTATCTTCTTGGATAGAAGGGTGGTTTTGGGGGCTAAGGTTATTAATCCTGAGCGCCAAAGCTTTGGCAAACTATGGAAAGGTTACTGATGCCCTATACCTTCCCAAGGAAGGCAGGAGGACTTCTAGGGGTGAAGGGAAGTTGTTCACCAGCAGCTTGCATATGGGAACTGAGAGTAGAGGTGGGCGAGCCAACAAATTAACAGGGTAAGCTGAGCCAGAGCTGAGCCACGG